>NC_143577.1:8803270-9438578 GCF_048544385.1 Mastigoproctus giganteus
AGTGCAAAGAAGGGTAACTCGCCTGGTGAGATCGGCAAAAGGGCGTCCTTATGAAGAAAGACTTCGAATATGTGGGTTGCAGAGTTTGGAAACTAGACACCTTAGAGGCGATTTGATTGAGGTGTTTAAGGCTCTGGGAGGCATCAGTAAAATGAATAAGGACAAAATTTTCAAGATTATAAATGATGCTAGAACTAGGGGACATAAATTCAAATTATGGGGGGGAAATGTTTAGATTGGACTGCAGGAAGTTTTATTTTAGCCAGCGAGTTGTAAATTACTGGAATAAGTTGCCTTCATGGGTGGTAGAGGCCGACAGTTTGGGGAAATTCAAAGGTGATCTGGATAGTACTTTCAGGTAAGGGAAGCGCATAGGATGATAGGTTTAATTTCCTTTTTATTTATTTTTTATTTTATTTATTAATTATTATTATTTAGTTATTTATTTTATTGATTTATTTTTTTTTGTTTTTATCATTGTTTTGTTCGGGTTTTTTTTTTTTTTTTTTTGGCTGGTGCAGCATAAGCCATAGGCTTTCTTGCACCATGCAGCCGTTACTAATACTAATCATCGGCAAAACTATGGATAGGATTTCCAGTCAATGGAAGAAGGTCATTAATATACAGGAGGAAAACTGTGGGGAAAAGAACTGAACCTTGAAGGAAACCAGCATTAGGGGAGAAGTTAGAAGACAGAGCCATCAACCTCACCCTCAATGAGCGATCAGAGAGAAAACTGGATAACCAATTGCAAAAAACAAGTTGGCAAACCATAAGATGGAAGCTCGTTTATAAGACCTTTATGCCAAACACTATTGAAAGTCTTTGAGATGTCAAGGGCAACTGCTTGTGTTTCACAAAACGTTTCCACTGGATCTGTCCATAAATGGGTAACATAAGCAAGAATACCAGTGGATCGACACTGACGGAATCCACACTGGCAATTGTTGATCAGACGGAAGGTTTGTAGGTAGTTTAAGAGTTGGCACTTAATCGATTTCTCCATTACTTTAGAAAGAGTAGAAGTAATTGCAATAAGATGATAATTGGGTGGAAGGGATTTGTCACCCTTTTTAGGAACTGGCTGGATATGAGCAAATTTCCAAGCAGAAGGAAAAACACCTTTGGAATAAGAAAGTGAAAAAAAAGGCGGCAAAGAACAGGAGTAAGTTATGGAGAACAGGTTTTGAGAAAAGTGGAGAACTACCATCAGGACCTGGAGCTTTCTTAGCATCGAGATTTGTCAAAATCCTTCTGGCATCCTTTTGACGGAAGATCACAGGAGGCATTGAATGGAGCGTGTTGGGAATGGTGGGAGGTGTTTTACCAAGATCAATAATACATGAGTTGGAAGAAAAATGGGATGCTAACAGGTCAGCTTTATCCTTGGCTGAAGTGACAACAGAACCATCTGGTTTGGACAGAGGTGGGAGCAGAGATGGGCAACAGTTGCGACCAATAGCTTTGACAAGAGACCAGAATGCTCGGCTACTATTAGGGCAAGAAGCAAGTTTTCTACTCTTACCCTGTTCAAACTCTAGTTTGGACTGATTAATGACAGCGTTACAATTGTTGCGAGATTTGGTGTAGGCAGAAAATGAAACTGAAGAATTGGAAATAAACCAATTATGAAATGCAACGTTCTTCTCTTGAACAACCTTAGCACATTTATTGGAAAACCAAGGTTTAGATAAAGGACGAGATTTTAAAGTGGAGTATGGGATAAGGGATTCCATTCCTACAAGAATAATTTCACTGACACGATCAGAGCAAACGTTGACATCAGAAGTTTTGAAACAGTAGTCCGACCAAGGAAAAGAAGAAAAAAAAAATCTTGCAAGTCATCCCTTTTGTATTCTTGTAATGCCAAACAATACAAGGTTAGGAATAGCCATGAGATAGAGGCTGCATTGGAGAAGAGACAATCACCAAGTTGTGATTTGAAGTACCTAAAGGACCACCACTTCGACCGTGTACTTAGGATTGTTTGTGAGAAAAAGATCATGCATGTTGGCTGTATGGTTAGGATTGTCTGGTATTCTTGTAGTTAAATGTACAATCTCTGCAAGGTCATTAGAAATTGCAAAAGCCTCAGCATCTCGACCAGCGTTTTCTGGTTCGGTGTGACTAGAAAACGGAAGCTAGCTGGAGTTGTGAACATTAAAATCACCAAGGAAAATTACCTCACTGTTAGGAAAGTTGGACTGGAGAAAGTCAAGTTGTAAGGAGAGGAAGTCAGAGCTCCAAGTGATTAGTGGAGTTGGAAGAACGGTAGAGACAGCAGATGAATTTGACAGAATGAGGTAGAGAGATGAGATTTTAAGCTAGAGAAGATCTAAGAGAGGAGATTCCAAATTACCAATTCTCTGACAGGGAATATCGGAACGGACATATGCAAAAGTACCACCTTTGAGGCGAAAGGAATCATACAGCGAATAATTTGGGCACCTGAGAGGAGAAGTGGTTTAATCAACCGATAACTGAGATTCTGTCAGAAAAAGTATATGGGGTTTGGCAGACTGCCAAACCCCATATACTTTTTCTTGTATTATTCATGGACCCAACGAGGAAATGGACCTCGTTGAGATTAGAACTGAGACCATGTATATTTGTGAAATGAACTAGGAGGCGTTTGGGAGGTTTAGATCTTTTCACATATAAGCTTACTCTATTAGTTTGACGATTCATAGTGTATTCAATAGTAAGAAAAAGTGAGGGGGGGGACATGCTGTATGAAGTAATGAAATTTTTGAAAATGGCATACACATAGTAAGAATAGTACACATAGTAGGGAGTATATGATGAGAGCCTTGTCGATCAATTCGGCCCTGGAAAGATTGTGCAAGGCTCAAGGGATAGAATTTTTTTCAGTCTGGACTGTACTTGTTAACAGGAGAGATTGCTTCTACAGGGATGGGATACACTTAAATAGAAAGGGTGCAAGAATATTTGCTGATGCTATCGAGGCAGTGTTAGGTGGGTCGGAAAACTGCTAGATTGGGGGGAGACAAAGACTAATAGATTAACAGTAGCCACTGGCAGAGGTGAAGGAGATTCTTGCACTGCTTCTATTGGAATGAACAGAAGCCTGCAAAACAAGAAGCAGGATATTTCAGAGACTGCTGGAAGTCATTGCGGTACAAGTAAACACATGGGTTGTTTTAGGGTAGCTAAGAATAGAAACAGGTGCATGTATACTTGCGTGTACACCAATACTAGAAGTTTAGTAAATAAATTTGATGAATTTGAGGTATTGCTCAAAACATCAAAGGCAGATATTGTTGGGATATCAGAGATGTGGTGTCACACAGATATAAGGAATGCAGAACTGGAATTTGGGGAGTACAACGTCTACAGAAAGGATAGGAAGGGAGGAGGGGTTATGCTATTAGTTAAGCAACACATAAAATCCAAAGAAGTGAAGCCAGTCGACATCGATGGACAGGGCAGTGTCGAGTCAGTTTGGTGTGACATAAGCATAGGAAAATAAAAATTGAGAGTAGGAGTGTGCTATAGGCCTAATGACTCTGATGAGTATAATAAGATACTGTACAGGGAAATAGAATGGGCCATTAAATCAGAGAGTCTTATAATGGGGGGATTTTAATTTCCCAGATATTGACTGGAATTTGTGGGTTGGTCACTCACACACTAGCAAGGCTTTTGTGGATTTATTGGATGATTGTTTTCTACACCAGCATGTTCGGGAGGCAACTAGAGGGAGTAATACTCTTGATCTGATTATCAGTAGTGATTCTTCATGCATTAAGAATATGCAGGTAAAGGAACCACTAGGTGGCAGTGATCACAGTGTGCTGAAGTGGGATTTACTCAAGGAGGTAACTACCATCAGAGGTAAAGGGAAAGGTTTTTGCTTTCGTAAAGGCGACTATGATGGTCTGAGACAGTATTTAAATTCTATACAGTGGGATCAACTGATGATGTTACCAACAGCAAATTCAAAATGGGAAGCATTCAAGGAACTAATCTTGGAAGCTACCAGGCTTTACATACCAACCAAGAAATATTGTTCAAGGTTTGGGCCTAAATGGTTATCAGATGAACTAATGAGACATATGGCAGAGAAGAAAATTGCATGGGATACATACAAATTAACGGGTCATATGGAAGCCTATGATAGATATAAGTTGGTCTGTAATCAAGTCACAAAGGAGATTAGGCAGGCAAAGGCAGATTATGAGAAATCCTTGGCAAAGGATGCAAAGAAAAACAGAAAAGAGTTCTTTACCTATTTAAACTCAAGAAGGAAGGGGATGAATCAGATTGGTCCACTGGATGTTGATGGTTCAACAGTTGAGGATCCTGCTCAGGTGGCTAACAATCTAAACGAGTATTTTGCATCTACATTCACACATAAGGAGTTATTTAGCGAGGGGAATGTCATAGGTGAAGTAAACATTGGCAGTGAGCCAGATGATTTTCTAATAACTGAGAGGAAAGTGGAGGAGAAATTGTTGAGGATAAACATAAAAAAGGCACCCGGGGTGGATGGGATATATCCAGTTATATTAAAGGAGGCAGCAAAGGAAGTAAGCAAACCCCTAGCCATAATTATGAGAGCTTCTTTGGACTCAGGGGAGGTACCCATAGACTGGAGATGTGCAAATGTAACCCCAATTCACAAAGGAGGATCAAAGGCTGACATAAGTAATTATAGACCTGTTAGTTTAACTTCGGTTCCAGGAAAATTAATGGAGGCACTGGTTAAAGAAGCACTGCACGATCATCTAGACAAGAATTCAGTTATAGCTCAGACACAGCATGGTTTTGTTAAGGGCAGGTCTTGGTATCCAAGTACATCATAGTATCCAATCTGACCAATCTGATTGGATACTATGATGTAGTCACAAAAGAACTGGATGCAGGGAAAAACTTTGATATTATATATTTGGATCTTAGAAAGGCTTTTGATACTGTTGCGCATGGAAGACTGCTGCACAAATTGGAGGAGTGTGGCATTGGAGGCAAATTGCTGCTACGGATAAACGGATAGTTGAGTGGCAGAAGATAGAGAGTGGTAATCAATGGACACTGCTCAACGTGGACTAATGTTATTAGTGGAGTTCCTCAAGGTTCAGTGTTGGGTCTGTTGTTGTTTTCTGTATTTATAAATGATATTGATGATGGTATATCAAGCTTAATGTCCAAGTTTGCAGACGATACAAAGGTTGGCAGGGTTGTTAAGGACACTACTGATGCTATGCTGTTGCAACAGGATCTGGAAAGGTTGAGCAGATGGGCTGAGAAATGGAAAATGAAGTTTAACATTAACAAATGTAAAGTACTACATATGGGAAACAGTAACCCAGATCAATGTATCAACTCTGTGGTACTACGCTGACAGTGGTAGAGAATGAAAAGGACCTGGGGGTAATTGTGCAGGCAGATATGAAGTTCTCTGAGCAGTGCAGACGAGCTGCAAGAGTAGCTCATGGTGTCTTGTCAATGATATACAGGAATTTTTCTAGCAGGGATAGGGATGTGATTATTCCCTTGTATAAGGCATTGGTCAGGCCACACCTTGAGTACTGTATACAGGTCTGGAGGCCTCATTTCAAGAAGGATGTAAAGCTGCTGGAACAAGTACAGAGAAGGGCAACAAGATTAGTGAATGGAACAAAGGGTTGCTCTTACGAAGAAAGGCTTAAGTTTTGCAAATTACAGAGTCTGGAGACTAGACATCGGCGAGGAGATCGGATAGAGGTGTATAAGGCTTTAAATGGCTTGAGCATGCTCAATGCCGATAGGATTCTTCCTCTTGCTCAGAATAATCACCTGAGAGGGCATAAATTCAAATTGAGGAAGGACGGATGTCGGATTGATGTGCGGAAATTTGCCTTTAGCCAGCGGGCAGTTGGTTTGTGGAATAGACTTCCATCACTTGTTGTCGAAGTTGATAGCCTAAACAAATTTAAGGCTCAGCTGGACAGGTATTTCGAACGAACGAACGGAGGGATGAAATGGGAGTAGTGGTTGTGCTTTCTTTTTTTTTTTGGCTGATGCTGAATAAGCTTGCTTTCTTGCATCATATGCCTCTACTAATGCTAATGCTAAGAATATACCCAGATCCTTGACATAACGTGGCCTCAACAATGCCCCCCCCCCCGCATACACACTACTCGGACTCCCTCCAGTCACCATCTAGCAGAGTAGAAGTAGCAAGATTATACACTAGCTGATCCAGAAGCCTCCTAAAGAGTTACCAATAGGTTTGGTCCGGTGTACTAACTAGCAGCCGGCCTGCAAACACCGTTTTAGAGCTGTACCCTCGAAATGTAAGGAAGATTTGATCTCGCCACAATGTTCATTATAACCTTAAAAGTCATCAATCATACTGCATGATGGAAGAGATGGGGAAGGGTTGACCGGAACTTAGCTCTGGAGACTAAACATGGGTGCCTCCAATAAGCAAAGTGGTGGTATTTCACTGGTTGATGAGAGTCATCTACCACCTAGTATTGCCTGGTAACACAGAGGGGTGGCATTCCTCCATGAGGTGTGGGCGCCACACCTCGACCCCTGCTTACGTTGGTTCATACCCGGGTAGTCACCCACAATGTGCTTGTGGATGGAGCTTATACCCAGAATTACTGGGTATAAGCTCCATGGGTGACACTCTAGTCTGCTTGACTCGAGTGTCACCCGAATATCAGTTCCATCAGCGTTTTAGACTCCCAGGTAACCAGTACAGCTTGTGTGGCATATCTGAGAGAATGTCTGTGACGTCCTCAAGGACCAAAGCATCATAATGTTTTTAATGTTTTGAATTGATAACCAATACAATTTACAATATAAAAATGACCTTTTAAAGAGTTATACAGCGAAAATTTCAACTTCCGAGGTCGTGGAACGAATGACCAAAAAACAATGTGTTATTGGGTTCACATTATGATATTTTCACGATATGATGGTGTCTCTGGAATGGATTAATAACGTAAAGCGGGGTACACTGTATTGTATAGCTATGCGTGTGGTTTGAAATGCAGTATTTATGAATGTTTAACATTCACTTTGGGCAATTAATGTTCATATTTTCGATTTTGTTGATACTTTAAAAAAAAATAACCCGTAAACCCAGGAACTCGTAAAGAAGGAACTGCCTCTACTATACTTCAGTCTTGATTCATTTATACTAAAATTCCTGATTACTAACACTACACACTTGGCAAGTGTATTTACATTAAATTTATTTTTTTATTAAATATTTTTATTTTGTTATGATATTTACATAATTCAGTAACTTTTTTTCATATCTTACACAACTACAAGAAGATTTTACTAGGCTTAACATATGCCTTGATTTTTCACATATAATGAGTGAATATTTCATGAATAACACAAGTATAATATCTAAAAACGTTTTTCACAAACATTCAAAGCTGTCCTGATGTATTCTACAAATGACTATACTTGTAGCAAACCTGACCTTGGAGAGTCATGAAGGAAAGTGTACATCTGAAAATAATATAAAAAAGTAAACTGCAGCCATTATCAATCCATTGGAGGATGGAAGCTTCCTCAGCAATTCATGTTGAAGGAAATAGACCATAATCTGTCATGCTGGTCCAGTGTAGGTTGGCAGATCAACCATATTTAGTAGTCAGGGGATAGAACTCCAGTCTACTCAAAGAACATGTGCTACTGCACTCCCACTCCTGTCCATTCAGCTACGGAGACTGTAGCCTGGCCTCCATAGCTGAGTAGTCAGGAGCAGGAGTGAAGTAGCACATGCTCTTTGAGTAGACCAGTGTTCTAGCCCCT
This sequence comes from Mastigoproctus giganteus, assembly GCF_048544385.1. NCBI lineage: Eukaryota > Metazoa > Arthropoda > Arachnida > Uropygi > Thelyphonidae > Mastigoproctus > Mastigoproctus giganteus. The sequence goes on from NC_143577.1 coordinate 8,811,053, forward strand.
GACCCGCACCAGCCCAGCATAACACATTATGGTCCATTTTCCTTAACATGAATTGTTAAGGAGGCTTCCATCCTGCAGTGAACTGATAATGGCTCCAAATCATATAATTCCACTAAAAGTGTTTAACATATTGATTCCAAATTTCATTTGTAGTACAAGTGTAATCAAAAATTAATTATATGCTATAAGTACTGGGCATGAATGTATTTATGTATGATGCAAGAAAGCAAGCTTATAAAAAAAAAAAAAAAAAAAAAACCCTTTCCCATTTCACCCATCCAGTCACTCCAATGTTCATCTAGTTCAGCCTTAAATTTATTTAAGCTTTCATCTTCTGCAACAACAGACTGAAGTCTGTTCCAGCAATCAACTACCCACTGGCTAAAGACAAACTTCCACACATTATTCTTCTACAATTGTCTTTCCTCAATTGAATCTATGCCCCCTCAGGTTCTTAATCTGAGCAAGTGGAAGTATCCCATCAGCATTGAGCCTGCTCAAACCATTCAAGGCCTTGTACAGCTCAATCAGATCACCTTGCAGGTGCCTAGTCTCCAGACACTGCAACTTGCAAAATTTAATGAGGCCTCCAGACCTGTACGCAGTACTCAAGGTGTGGCCTGACCATTGCCTTATACAAAAGCAGTAGTGGCTCGTGACTCAGATGTTTGGGGGTGCTGCATCTTAAAGTTACATTAAATTGCCTTGGTTATAAGACACGTAGACATGCACAGTAATAATAATATGCAAGTTAAAAATACTACAAAACATTAACTAGACATTTACCATTAACAGACTTGAACTTTTATTTCAAAACAAAATCCATTCTTCAATTTTTATTTGTTAAAAATAGATTAATAAATTTTTCATTCAAGTTTGGTGCACTGTTGACCAAGCTTTTCTCTATTGAAAGCATTTCTTGAGCATTTAGCCTTTCCTGAATCATAGTGCTCCTTAAAAATGTTTTTAATCTTTTTAATGTTGAATGGCAGTGTTCGGGGTCTGAAGTAGTCATCAGAATGGTCAAAAGAACTTTATAGTTTTGTTAAGTTCACCAAGAACTTCAGCAAGTCAGTTAATTTGCAATAATTGTGTAGATCATGTCTGCTATAGAAAACTTGTAATTCCGTAAGAAGTTTTTCCTCTTTCAATCATGGGGTATGCCTCAGAAGCCTCCCGTACCTCTTCCATAGGCGCCTCTGTAGCCAGGTGGGAAGGAGCAGCAGTGCATAGCACATGCTTCTTGATTAGACCGGGGTTCGAGCCCGTCACCACCAAATATGGAGGATGCAGAAAGTTCAGGGAATGACCACCGCATTTCCCGAAGCAATGTGGCCTTAGTTGCTAATGCTCCTAAAAACCAAATAACAAACAAACCTCTTCCATGGGCATTTTCCTACAAAATATAACCAAGTTCTCCTTGTTAAACAATTTAGAGCAATTAATTGCTTTGTAAAAGAATATCTCTCACCTATGTCAACACTTATATAGTCGCATACTTCCTTCGCTTCAATCATGAGTGTTTTTGAAGGATTTTCACGGTACATTGAATTCTTGATTTTTAGAATGGCATTCTTAAGGTTTCCTATTTATTCATGTATTTTAATTGCCTCAATTTCTCGAGATTGCATTTGATTATAAATAACTTCCACATGAGGCATTATCTGATGGAAAAGTTCTAACCAGAACTCAAATTTTTCATTACTCAAGATGTGAAAAATTCCAGTTTCTTCTGAAATCGCCTTATCTGCATTTGCTGTCACTTGTAGTTCCTCAATGCACTTTTTTAAGGATTCAAAATTTTCATAAACGCTATTCATGGTGCGTATATTGAAGTTCCATCTTGTAGGCGAAGGTCGGGCAACACGGCTGTCCATATACTTTCTGAGAACAGAGAGACGTTGTGGTTATCTCGAGAAAAATGTTGGTATCGACATGAGGTTCGAAAAGAATATTCTTGAATCTTGGGAACTACTTGCTGCATTTCTCATCATCAGATTCAGTTGGTGTGCACAGCGGTGAATAAAATGTGCATTTTTGTACACTTCTTTTATTTTAGCCTGAACTCCCCCTTTCTTGCCTTTCATCACACTTACACCATCAAATGTCTGAGCAATCAGTTTTTCAGTATTTCCTTCAAGGATTATGTCTAACTAATCTAGAATGCACTTCGATATTGCATCTGCCATTTGGTTTTCCAGAGTGAAAAAACCCCAAAAATGTCTCCATTCAGTTCATATCTCAGAACAATTACTATTTGTATATGTTCTGAAACATCTGTTGGGTCATCAGCCATGACAGCTACGAATGAAGCTTCTTTAATTTATATTTTTATTTCTTCCCGGCATATTTGCAGCAAACAGTCAAGAATATCATTCTGACTAGTTTTTGAAATGCATTTAAATGCTGCATTACTTTCTAAATGTTCTCTAAATTGGAATCTGTTGTACAGGCGAAATTTATTATTCCTCCGAATAGTCCTGGATTTTTAGAATAGTCTTTTTCGTCATGTCCATGTAAAGGAATTTCAAACTGTCCACAAAATTTAATGCAGTCTATTATTTTAGATAATACATCATGATTCTTGGTAAATTTTCTGTTATGTTTGCAGATCAAAAGTCTGTAGGCCTCACTAAGCTGTTCTTTAATATTTACGCTTCCTAAAAGCGATAGTGAAATCACATTATCAATGTTTCTTTGAACTCTCATGTTTTAGAGTTTTTTCTTTCATTCTGTTTATGTTTGTAAAGCCACTTTTTGTCCATGTTAAGTTACCTCCGAACAGTAAACATGGAAAACAAAACAATGCATTTTTAACTTCATAATCACAAAGCCAACTTTTCCTATGGTACCATTCAGTTTTAAAACTGAATATATTTCTTATTATTACTTATTCCCCGCTGAGAAATTTGAATCTTTGGTGTGGGACGGCTTTTTTTTTTTTTTTAATTGCATTTTTTTCTTGGAGAGATAATTGTGAAAAACTAAGTTGCTGAAGTTTATTTACTGTCATGCAATTTACTTCATGGGGAAGTGTGGAGGCCATGATCAAATCAAATTTCACAAAATCGCATGTCATAGAAATAATGTTTTACTTACACATCACTTTATAATATAACTTCAACTTACCAAGTTCAAGCTCAATTTGCAATTAAACTGTAATCACATAATTAGACTGTTGAATGTTGAGTATTGACTTAACTGTGATATTATTTAGTTACTTAATGGGAATTGGGCGAATAACAAAAAGACACTGACATTGTGGCTACACATCCATCAGGGTCAACGATGAAATCTGCACTGCATGCTTTACAGTGACTGATTCGTTTCACCTATAAAAAATGTATATTGGCAAGTTGCCAATATGCTGGTTGCCAATGGCAACCAACTACCAGATATTCACTGGAAGGCAAAATGTGTCACTGCCTGGCACACAGTTAGGCCGACGGTTAATTAAACTTCAAAGCTGGAAACGATTTCATGTTTTTATTCTTGAAATGATTACTGAAAATAGAGGATGAGCATACTATATGCGGGTCCTGTTAATAATAAATAATCTTCATTCCATTAAACTGTTCTTCTCGAAAAAAAAGTCATAACTCCGTTCACTGTATATCTAGATTTAAATAACTGGGGGTGGCACAGTGCTTATGGATGAGCCGCCCCTGTACAAAAGTATAATCACCTTGTCTCTGCTAGCAAAATTCCTATATATCATTGACAAAATGCCACGACCTGCTCTGACAGCCTGTCTGCACTGCTCAGAGAAATTCATATCTGACTGCACAATTACCCCAAAGGCTTTTTCATTCTCCACCTCCAGTATGGCATGTTCTACTCAGTTGAGTGGTTTTCGAAAGCATGTGACTGGCCAGCCTTTAAGAAGTTCTGCAGTGCTAAGGTACTGGAATATACTCTGCAAATTAAAAGAAAAGGATCCAGATAAATCACATAATGAGATATTCTGGCTGCCTATTTAATTAGTGTTTCTGATTGATTATTAAAAAGTTGAAGACAAAAAGATGATAAAAACAAATTTCAGCAATACAGATCATCAATGTCCAGAAAGAAGTGACCATAAAGAAGTGAATGAATTTTTCTTCTGGAATGAAATTCCAGAAGAAAAATTCATTCATGATGAATTGCCAAATATTTGTGAATGTACAGGACAAAATATAATAAAAGACCTGAGATTCAAAATTTGTAAGCAAAAACAGCTGTCAATGTTGATCAATTGAGATGATATTCTACAGTGGCAAGTTCCTGGACAAGTTCATCCTCTGATACGTTTAAAAGATCCCACTCTGATATTACCCCTTTAGAGGAGTTTAAGGTGGCATGTGGGGTAACCTTCGTGGGAATTCCAAAGGTAGATACTTTTAACAGTCTCTCAGTGTGTCTATATTCAGTCATTTCAATTAATAAGTCTCCGGATCTCAATCACCTAATCATTTTTGGAGAGCCAGCCACATTTTCAAGACATTTTTGTATCAAAATGCAAGTTGAATTACATTTCCAATTTTTTCCCCTTGAACAAGCAAACTATGGGAACGTCTATAGTGAAATTACTTTAAAAAATTATTTCAATTACTTTAAATAATATTTTTGTTATAGTCCATTCATATGGTTTCTTCAGTTTGAGCATTTTTTACCCAAGAGGATCCTCTATATCAGCATTTCCTAAACGGGGGTCCATGGACCAGTTCCAGGAGGTTACTTAACAAAACTACGAATAACTTGACCAGTTCTACAAAACTACAACTGGTCGAATTATTTCTTCTATGTATAGCAAATTGATGATAAATAAAGTTATTATTATACATTTATGTAAAAATAAGAATAAATTTGAGTTGTCTTAAATATAAAACCTTGAATTTTCTTTTCAGAAAACCCAGTGTTCACACACACACACACAGAGAGAGAGAGAGAGAGAGAGAGAGAGAGAGAGAGAGAGAGAGAGAAAAACCTTTTTTTTTTTTTTTTTTTTTGTTAGTTGTTGGCACATTGGCTTCTGTGGCCATAATGCACCTCCCAAGGTTTTTGCACTACTCTGATCCAAGCCCGAGGCAGGATTCGAACCCGTGACCTTTGGGTTGCCAGGCAGGCACTTTACCCACCCAGAAAACACATAGAAAAACATATGCATATATATATATAAGGGTCTGCAAACTTTTTTGATTTTTTTAAGGAATCTGTAGATCTCAGTAGTTTGGGAACAACTGCTCTATATCCATGTCTGTATTATTTACAATATGAGACACAGTCATTCATAATTTTCACTTCTTTTTTTTTTTTTCATTGTACATCAATACATTTTATGCATAGGTAGTCTTTGAAAATAATTTGTTGTAGAGAATTTCTGGTCAAAACTATTTCATTCAAATGAAACTGACAAAATACTAATAATAACGGAATCCATGACAGCAAAAATTTTGTTAAAAAGGAATTACAAGACAGTGGTGAAATCATTTGTCAAAAAGGAATTATAACAGAACTTGTATACATCACTTACCTTTACTGTTGGATAGCCCTCAACTCCATAATCCCTGCAAAATTTAACATTGTCAGGTTCAGCACAGTTCACAACTGCTAGATCAACAACTTCTTTCCAATCTGTAATTATTAAAAAAAAAACAAAAAACAATGTTTCCTCCAGCATACTGATTAGCATAAGCAGTATGCAAATTATGCAAGAAAGCAAACTTATAGCCATTCACAGCCTTAAACAACTCAATCAAATCGCCTCACAGATGCCTAGTTCCCCAGATGCTGCGATTTGCAGAACTGAAGCATTTCTTAGTAAGAGAACCCTTTTGTTCCACTTCCAATCTCATTGTCCTTCTCTGTGCTTGTTCCAGTAGTTCTACATCCTTCCTAAAATGAAGCCACCAGGCCTGTATGCAGTACATACAGGTCTGGAGACCTCATTTGCCATTGACCATTCGTTATATAATGGGATAATCACCTCCTTATCTCTGCTGATGACAATTTTCATAATTTGTAATGGCTTTTCAAACTATAGTGTTTCAATTTGAATTAAAATTTAGTCCTTTCCTGAAAGCAAAGTTATTGCTGAAATTAATGGCTTTAACAGCATTACTGAACTTTATGTGAATATTATGTTGGAAGTAGTATGCCATTAAACTAACCGCTATAGTAAGAAGGAATAAGGTCACTCACTAGGCTCCCCTTTTCTCACTAACTCCAGTGTTAATATGGAATAGGCAAGCCTAATGACCAACCTTGAGCTGCCTATTACTTTTCTGCTTACTTTAATTTCCTTAAGACAGTCATGTAAGTGCAAACTGTTTTAAGAGCAAATGCTTGGTTTCTTGCATAAATAATAATGGTAAACCAGAAATTCTTTTGTTTCATATTAATCTATTTAATCCTTGGGTATGTGCATAAATGGACAGAACACCTGTTAGTTTCACCATGTCATCCATAACTCATTAACAGGAGAGATTGTTTTTACAGGAGCAAGATATATTTAAATTATTTTTACAGGAATGGGATATTTAAACAGAAGTGTTCCAGGGAACATCTTCTAATACTAAAGTACTGTTAGATGGGTCAGAAAAAAATTGCTTGTTTGAAAGAGATAAAAAGTAAAGTAAAGTGCAGCCATTATCAACCCACTGCAGGATGGAAGCCTCCTCAACAACTCATGCTGAGGGAAATGGACCATAATCTGCCACGCTGGTCCAGTGCGGGTTGGCAGATCGACCATATTCAGCAGTCAGGGGCTTGAACCCCGGTCTACTCAAAGAGTGTGTGTGCTACTGCACTCCCACTCCTGACCACTCGGCTACAGAGGCCGTTTGAAAGAGATACTCACTCTAAATGGCAATTTAATGGCAGCCACAAATAGAGGATAAACTGGTCCTTGTAATGCTTCTATTCAGACATGCAGAAGCCTGGAAAGCAAAGTGTGTGGATTACAAGACTTACTGGGAGGTGGATCCTTATGGGGGGCAAGCAATTACATAGGCCGCATTAGGGTTACTAAGAGCATAAACAAAATGCACATGCTTGCTTATGCTAGAAGCATAATAAATAAATTTTATTAATTTTAAGAACTGGTTAAGTCATCAAATGCAGATAATACAGGGATATCAGACACTGTGCCACTTTGACATAGGGGATGGAACTTTAATATAGAAAGTAAGCGTAGAGAAAGGATGGGGGGGAGGAGATATGCTAGTTAAAACCAGACCATAAGGCGGTACACCTGTACAACACAATTGACAAGTTGACATAAGTACTGGTAAAACAAAATGTGAGGTATGTATTGCGGGATTTATTACATACTGTAAATAACTAATGTCAAGGATAAAGAGAAAAGATTTTCTTTTGGAAAGGCAACTACAATGGTCTTAAATTCAGTTTTTAAATTCTTCCCTGGCTGGAAGACGGCCAGTTTTAGACTAGCCAGTTTCTGAGCACTATTATATTTAATTTAATCTCAAGAGTTTTCAAGAAGTAATTTCAAGGAGTTTTCTCCTATGTTTCTTACCAAAAGAAACATAACAGCACTGCACCTTATTTTTGAAGAAATGCCTAAAGGTATAATAATACACAGCTGGAAACGCAAAAATCCAAAAAGAATGGGAGCATAAGTGCCAGGCCACACTATAACAGTATTCAACTATGTACTGTAATCAAAATTGTGGAAAATTAAAAACAACAGTACAATAAGAGTGTCAAAAAGTGACTCAAAATAAGAGTTAACTCAGAAGCACAAGTTTTAGGGAAAATTGTAGCAATGTCATCAGGATGTGGAGACTTCTTGTCATCAAAATTATTCAGGATTCCTTTAATGTCTTTCTGTCAGAAAAACCAAGATGATATTGACTAGTATGTGTGTGTGTTTTTTTTTGGTAGTTGTTGGCGCATCAGCTTCTGTGGCCATAATGCACCTCACAAGGTTTTTGTAGTACTTTGATCCAAGCCCGAGGCAGGATTCGAACCCGCGACCTTTGGGTTGCCAGGCAGGCACTTTACCCACCCGGCTAGCACGGTCGGCATGTGTGTGTGTGATATGGTGGGAGGATATTTACCAAGTTCACCAATACTTGAGTTAAGAAGAAATATACTTGTAAGATGCTAATAATTTAACTTTACCTTCAGATGAAAGTATGTATGGACAGAAGTTCTGGCCAATAATTTTAGCAAAATGACCAAGCAATTCAAATATCATTTGAGGGAAAGAAACAAGTTTCCCATTCTTAATATTTTCAAAATGAAGTCTGTATTTATTAATAACTTGCTTACAATTTGCAATCTTGAATGTAGGCAGAAAATGAAGCTGGAAATATGGATTCAAGTTGCACAACTGAAATATGCTATACCTTTATCTTCAATGGCCTTAATCCATTTACTGGAAAACCAATGTTTATATAAAGGATGAGAGTTTAGTGTGGAATGACAATTAATAAATTTCATACCTACGAGAATAATTTCTCTGACACAATCTCAGAAAATATTATAATTAGATTTAAAACTACAGTCAGCCAAGGAAATGAGAAACAGAAAACATGCCAGTCATCCTGTTTTGCATTTGCCAAATGACCAAATGGGACTAAGGTTTTGTTAGAGAAGAAAACCATCACCAAGTTGTAATGTAAGATAGTACCTCAAAGGACAACTAAAATGAATTATGCACTTTTAAGGGTGGTTGGGGAGAAGAAAAAAAAAGCATTTTAGTAAGATTATCTGTTGAAGTAAATGAAAAAAAAAAAAAAAAAACGTACAAGGTCATTATTAATAACAAAAGCCACAGAATGTCTACCAGTGGACCCATAAAACTCAAACTACAAGATGGAAGCCAGATGGAGCTGTGAGCTTTAAAATCAACACAGAACATTACTTTATAGTTAAGAAAGTTACATCAGAGAATGTCAAGTTTCAAAAAGAAAATCAAAGGAGCTCTAAGTAATTTGTAGAGTAAGGAGAACAATAAAGGCAATTTAATTTTGCAGAATAGGATGAAGAGATTTAAACCAAAAGAAGATTAAAAAGAGGTGACTTGATCACCTTTGCTGTGAAAGGAATTATAAAGAGAATTTTGACAAAAAAAAAAAAAAAAAAAGATAAGTGGCAATTCAGGCATTCTGTAACTGATATTGTCTCAGAAAAAAGTAAGAGGGCTTCACAGACTGTAAATGGAAATAATGAGATCAGAACTGAGACTATGTATAATTTGTAAATGAATTAGGAGTATATGTTGGGAGTTTAGTTCTTTTTGCAAATAAGTTTGTTCTGTTAATTTCACTAAGCAACAAACTTATTTTTTCCCTATTCATGATGCACTGGCTCCTGAACATGATTTAGCCAGCGCTCCCTAGTAATGGACATAATCAAGAGTCATAATAAAAACAACCGATTATATGCAAGTTGATTACAAAGAGTTGATTACTTTTCAGAGAGCTGGACCTAACTTCATTTATAACTGATAAAGCATGAAGATCAAGAAATAAACTATTCACACGGGTTTGTACATCGTGATAAATAATTTTAATAAACAAGCATCATATTACAAACCCCTTACCAGGTTCTTGCCCACAAGCATTTGAGTCAGAACAAGGATTACAGATTGGCTAGTAAAGGATTTGTAACATGATGCTCATTTATTAAAATTATTTATTGTAGTGTACAAAATGTGCACGAAGTTTAATTCTTGATGGATAACACCCACAATGACTGGCTTAATTGAGCCCTCCTTTTCAAATTTAGCATAACAGAAATTTATAATATATACTTGGTTTTTTTTGTTAATCCCAATGATTTATTTAATTTCATGATATAAAAATACACAGGAGCAAGCAGCATTCTATTTCAGTTTATTTGACATCAAAATAAATTTAAGGTATAGATGACATGGATGACTTGCTTTCACTTATTTATTTTTTCGTCCTTTACTCTTTAAGTATGCAATTTTGAACAAAATAAAAAGCAACACACCCTATCTGATGTTTATCTCGATTTAAAGTATAAAACTATATCTTCAGAAAAACATTAAAAATTTGCACTGCATTTAAGGTTTGCACATTAATAATTGTTGTTTTCACACCTTCAATTTGAAATTTGCATTTAACCAATGCAGGTACTGAGAAAAATGGCATAACTTTGATACATGTAGGATGGGTACATTTGGGGTTATGCTAAAGCCAAAAATGTAGACATTACCCAATTTATAGAATTCACAATTATTTATTACAGGAAACTGAAGAGAAGATATGTTTTTCACCTTGAAAGGTAATGTTTGTTACTGCTATGTGGCCAGCGTGCTTTTAGAGAGCAAGAGAATTAAACAAAAAAAAATGGGGATAAAAATGAGCGGGGGAAGGGCAATGGGGGGGCAAGTGGAAAAAGTTTAACAGATAATTTTATTATTAATATAATATATTCATTTTTAAATCTATGCAAAACTAATTATTTTCAGTGACCTCTTTTGCATTATCTAGCATTTTGAAAATAAATTAGTCATTCTATGATCTAATCAAGAAAGTATCAGTCTATGGCCATATTGAAGACAAGTCATCCACCTGGAAATACTGTAAATTTTTTTACTGCTCTGGCAATTTACTGCTCTGGCAAATCTCTGCATTTCAGTAATAAAACAACATTTATGATATGTTCAGAAAAGAGTTTTTCAGTTGTACATCTGGGCAGTCAGTAACCACCCCTCCACAGGAAGGTAGAAACAGAAGATAAAGGTATAAGGGGAAAAAAAAAAAAAAAAAATTGGACTGAGCATGTACTGCTTAATTCAATGTTTGCTTGACCTGTACCAGCTTTACTAAAAGGGGACTAACAGTCCCTTGATAAAGTTGGTATAAGTCAAAATAAGTCTACATTTTTGGACCACTTGCCATTATGTGAAAAGACTTCCCTATGTACCTTTGACCTAAAATTCAAAATGAGGTCATAGATCTGTTAATTTCTAATGTAAGAAATCAATGCTTGGGCCACAGTGCACAAAAACAAAAATTTTTTGAGGACACTGATTTTTCTCACCATAAGCAATTTCTCAGCTCATTTTGTTGATATCACTTTTTAAACAAGGGCAGTGAAGGTCAAAGAATTCTGCACATTGCCAAAACAGCATGTGGAATCACATAAACTGACAGAATTTCTACTGAATGATGATGCTAATCACAGTTTCAATTTAGCAGGCATTCATGCCAAAAATGAGCAGCTGAGAGAGAGAGAGAGAGAGAGAGAGAGATCTGGATTACTTTAAAACAACATCATGATGCAGTCGACGCAGGAAATATGAAACTTGGAAGTGGAAAGAACTGTGCAATGAGAACAGTTGCTAGGAGCAAAACACCTCTGAATTGCAGTTTGATGACCAAAGTAGAACTTTGTTGCATCACAAAAAGTATAATTTTTGAACAAATTGTTTTGCAAATTCCATTAGCAATTTCAACTTAGAAAGTAAATTAATAAATTACTTTTTATGTTTAATGTTTATAAAAATTAAATTTGAGATATCTATGAACCTCAGTGATCCAAAAATCAACCAAGTAATTTTAAATTGCTAAAAAAACATAGAGAAAAAGGATTCAATAAAACTGATTCTGATGAAATAACAGATGCTTCTGCAGTGGCAAAACACTAAAAAATCCATATGTAACAATCAAACAGACTAATATTGCAGCAAATTATATTATTACCAACTGCCTTGTTTCACAGCAGCTTTCTAAAGATAACAGTAAAAGCAGTCTACTGTTTCTATTATGTGTTTAGGCATTGCATTTTGAAATCAGAGTTACAGCTGCTTCACGGAGTAATTATTTTTTTTTGTTAATTTTTTTTTCTTAACTAGCTTTATTGCAAGAACATGGTAAAACATTCATGAGTGTAATATATTCAAGAAAAATTTTTTGACAAGGAAGGAACAAAAAATTTCTTCTGGAAAATAAGGGAAAGTGTAGCAGAATTAATCCTTGCATCCAGACACAGCGACTTTGAAGTGACCCTTATGCCGAGATTATTGGAACTTAGTATTATTAATGGCAAATGATGCAGTAAACAAGCTTTTACAGAATCAGCTAATAAAAAAAAAAAAAAGACATCTGTCCATCCCCTCTAATAATCTGTTCCTTAAATTTATTCAAACTACTCACTTTTTCAATAAAATTGCACTATTATCAATTTAGCAAAAAATGTTTGCACATCATCTGTATGATACCCCATTGTTTTAATTATAAAATAATTAATTTTTAGCTTTTTTTTTTTTTTTTTTTTACTGACATGAAAACTGTGACCTATTAATTGTGATTTCCTAAACGCACTTAAAAAATATCAAATTAAAATAAACAAAAGAAACCAATAATAATATAGAAAGTTTATATTGTATTTTTCAGAATTTAAGGTCGCTGATCCCCATATTGAAACTCAGGTTCTCGTGTGGTGTCTGGCAGACACAACATAAACATCTATTTTTTGTCAGCTGTTCAAATCAAAATAAATCAAAGCTCTACAGCAAAACCAGTGACACCAATCACTGGCATTTCATCAGGGAAAGGAAATTGCCTAGAAGAAAGATACATGCTTTTCTTCAGTGGGCATCTGTTAAATGTCACACAAAAAATTCTCATAATTCATAGAATATTAAAACAAAAACTACTGTATAACCAGTTAGAGAACACTGGTGGGCAAAACTACATAGGAAGATTTGATTTCATTGACAAATTTAAAAAAATTAAAAAAAAAAAAAAAAATTTAAAAATGGAATCTGTCAAAAGTTAAATGGGTTCAGTAAAATGAATGCTCATGGAATCCTTACTTTTTTGGACGACACACGCATAGGGGGACATAAATTGAAAAAAAAGTATGGCTTTGCAAAAATTTGATTTCAGCATATTTTTTTCAGCCAGATTAATTGACTATTGGAACAACTTTGATCTGGTACTGTGGAAATGGGTAGTTTGAATAAATTCAAGAAAAGATTGACAAATGGTTTGGATAGTTTTTTTTTTTTTTTTGACTAACTGTATAACTTGCTTCCTTGCACCATTTGCCACTATTAATACCAATATGAGCTTTAATTTTTTTTTTTAATTCCAACCAATCCGGTTTTTAGCAATATAATTTGGTTGTAAAATGCAATTTAATGCATTTCATTATAATAAAATAAATTTAACGTTAATATATATTATCATATTAGACATATGGTGTGAGCAAGCCGATGCCTTTGCTGCACAAAAAAAAAAAAAAAAAAAAAAAATTTTTTTTTTTTTTTTTGATATCCAGCTCAGGATCCTGGGCGTGCCAAGCCCATATTCACCAGATGTGAGCCCCTGGGGGTTAAAACAGGCGCTCCCAGTTAGGATGGGGATACAATTTGTAGTCTGTACACATACAGTGGGGAAGAGACCGGGGTTTGAGGCCCGTCCAGACGGAAGTTTTTGCCTCTGCACATTTATTAAAAAAATAAAAGGTAAAACAAAGGCTTGGAGTCGGTGCTAATTGAAAAGTATGCAAAGGTAGTAAGGAACAAACTAGTTTTTGGGAAGTACTTAAATTACTTGAACAGTTATTTATAACTTAGTTGCCAATATGAACTGTCAAAGTGTTGTCCAACTGATATGTCACTGTATTAACTATCAACACGTAAAGTTACTGGAACGAAAAGAGTAAAAGTGTTAAGCGAAACTGCCTATCCCCTTTAAACACTATTACACCCCCATTACGAAAACCCCATTAAATTTGGACACACTCCAAATATTTCTAAAATAGTATCACATGACCGGTTTACTGTCGTCTGCATTGAAAACAATCAACACTGCCATCTGTAATAGTTTAATTGAAAAAGGAAGAAAGCTCCGAAGTGCTTCTAAAAATATTTTTAATTTGTTAATTTTTTTAATGGACTGTGAAAATAATCTTTATCGTCTTACTCACTTTTTATATCTTCAGCAAACTCTTTCCACACAGGAGCAAATCGGATGCAATGCCCGCACCAAAAATTATAAAACTGTACCAACCAAACATTATTCTTACTGAAAACAATTTCACTAAAATTATTATAACCTAATTGCCACAGTGGATCGGATGAATTATATAGCGAATCCGCTGCGTATGTGACATGAAGAAATGAAATAAGTAGAAATAAATATGAAGGATTTAAGCAGTTAGCTGTAAGTATACATGGCGCAGTCGCCATTGCTGCTCTTCGGTTGTTTTTAAAATCAACGAAGCGCTACATGCTCTCATAATACCACGTGTCTGCGCTAAGACTGACATTTCGTGTGACGTCATAAGTAATTCAGTTCAATTTAAATTCAGTAACAAAAACAACCTTAATAAACCTGTCTCCATGAAGATTATTTCCTAACTATATTAAATCCTGTTTCCTTTACGTGCCCGGAATATTTTTAATGCGAAGAATTATAATATCAGATAACTTTCAGTTGCACAAAGCCTGGTGATATTTTATCAATTTTCTTTTTTTATGGGGCTTGATGACAAAACTGAAACTACAGTTAAAGGTCCAATGGCTATCTATAAAACTTTGAAAAAGATTACAATTATCTAGCAAGACCATCTGAAATAAGGAATAATAAAAATCAAATTAATTTAGATGAAAAGGATGCAAAATTTCTGTTGGTAAAATTACGAACCAAAAGACCAGATCGAGTTTTTTAGTAACCAAACCGGGCAAGAATTATAAATCGAGTATAAATAATGTGTGGTAAATAAAGTGTTCAAACTTGAAACAACTTCAATCAGATTCAGGTTGGTTCAAGAAGAAAGTACCGTTTTATAATCTTAATTACTTGTATATTTTAATAATATTAATTATTATTAAAACATAAGAGAATTTAAACATAAAAGAATGAGAATATAAGTTGCCATGATTATAAAGAGCTATGAGCTAGGTAACTTGGCTTCGATTAAAATTACCTAATTGAAGCAAAAACATGAAAACTCAGTGAGGGGAGGAACAAGTGACTTATGACAATTATGTTTAAAAAACCTTTATTGAGATGTGTTTTATTTATTTTATTGTCTTGCCTTACGGGCTTCACCCATTCAGAAAGGACAACATACTGTCGAAGGGCATTCCGGGAAGTCAAAAAGAAATAAATACAAAATATGTATTTAAAACAAAAAATGTTTGTTTTAAAATAAAAATTATTTATTATTACTAATGCTGTTGGTGCGCTATGTGGCGGCGGAGAGTTAAAACATGTGCAGCTTGCCTTTGTAGCTCATTTATTGGAGAGTTCAGGGTATGGTTAGGTGAAGTAGGGATACGATTATATAGGCACGTGTCTAGTCTGAAGTCTAGGCAACTGGAAACTAATTAAAAGGTATACGAAAGTAGTAAGGAACACATTAGCATCAGGAGTGGAATATGATGCAAGAAAGCAAGATTACACAATATCATCAAAATTTTTTTTTTAAAATCCCATTTTACCCACCCATTTGCTCGAAAGTTTGCCCAGTTCTTCTTTGAATTTATTTAAACTATCAACTTCCACAATGAGAGATGGTAGTTTGTTCCAGCAATCAACCACGCACCGGTAAAAGGCATATTTCCGCACATCTATTCTATAATTAATTTCAACAAATTGAAATGAGGGGAGTTCTCATTGCTCTTCTGTGTACTCGTTCCAGCAGCTCTACATATCCTTCCTAAAATGAGGCCTCTAGACCTCTACGCAGCACTCAAGGCATAGCCTGACCATTGCCTTATACAAAGGGATAATGACCTGCTAGCAAAATTCCTGCATATCATTTACAAGACCCCCATGATCTGCTCTGGCAGCCTTTTCTGATTGACTACACAATCATTCTCAAGTGTTTTTCCTTCCTTCCCAACTACTCTGACTGTAGCACTGCACAGTTGATATGTTAATCTGGGGTTACTGCTATCCACATGCAGTACTTTGCATTTGTCAACGTTATACTTTAGTTGCCACCTCTCAGCCCATATGCCAAACTTTTCCAGATGCTGTTGCAGCAGTGTACCGTTGTTACCGTCATTAGCCACCCTACCAACATTGCACCCTCTGTAAATGTGGATATTAAGCCTGATATACATTCTTCAATATAGGTTATGTTAGGATAAATATACAAAACACAAGTGGGCCCAACATGGAACCCTGGGAGATTTCATTAATGATATTTGCCCACGAAGAGCAATGGTTATTGATTACCACTCTCTGTCTTATTCCACTCAGCCTTCACTTTTTCAATAGCAGCTACTTGCCCTTAATGCCATACTGCTCCAATTTGTAAGGTCGTCTTTCATGTTCAACAGTATCAAAAGCTTTCATGATTTCAAATTTATTTTTTGCATCCAGTTCCTTTGTGACCACATCATAGTATCCAGTCAAATTGGTCAGACAAGACTTCCATTTAAAAAACCCACGCTGTGTCTGAACTATAACTGCAGTCTTGTCTAGATCAGTGCTTCTCAAACTATCTGTGGTGAAGGACCAATTTCTTTTATTTCCAATCCATCGTGGACCGATACGTTTGGAAAATACAAATCTGACGGACCGGTAACAGACGAATCCTCGGGGGGCGCAAAAGTTCGCGACCAATTTCCAATTCGTCGGGGAACGGTAACAAACCGTTCGTGGACCGGCACCAGTCTGCGGATCACACTTTCAGTAGCACTGATTTAGATGACGTGACTTCATTATTTTCCATGGAACAGAAATTAAACGAACAGGTCTGTAATTACTTGTGTCCTGGCTTGCACACCACCTTTCCTTCTTACAGGACACGGCTCCTTCAGAGGGAAACTCCACGAGCTGGGAATCTCCGACAACCCGAGCTGTAACTGCGGTCAGGAGGAAACCTGGGAACATCTTATCCATGACTGTGACAACTATGAGGACCTCAGATGTCAGCTATATACACGCATCAACTCCTTGCTAAAAAACCGAGAAGAAATAATATTGCAAGAAGATAATTACCGGGCTTTCACTGTCTTTGCCTGCAAACTCTTTGAAAGACAAAGATCCCTGCCACATCATCACTAACCTTTGAAAACACAGACGTAACTACTTGAGATGACTGCGAAACTCTGGACTAGTGACCACCTGAAGCAGATACAACAGATGAACGTAACAAACTCGGCCTAACTTCTGGACTTGGACCTCCACCAGACCAATGCAAAGACGAAGATTGCAACTTGGACTTGGACCTCGAAGATTGCATCTTATGATGCCATACAGCCATATAGTGTCCCGGCTCTGTCTAGCCTGCTTTATACTCCTCTCTCCCTAGCAGGGGGGGAGGGGACGGCCTGCTGTCTCCTCCCCCTCCTGCCACCCCTTTTTCTCCTCTGGTGGGGCATGGGCATGCCCCACTATTTCAACAGGGGTCATCTTCCCTATAGACCCCTTACTTCCAATTTCCAACCCCCCAGTCTTCCACCTCCCCTCCCATCTCTTTCCCCTTACAACAGCACCTGCCCCACATGTACAAATTTAAAACACCAAAATTCATGCCCGACCTATTAGGAAATCTTATCACCTCCAGCGCTTATCCCTTATAGCCCCTCTAGGCAGCGTATAATGTACCATCTGTGCCCAAAAGAAAAGAAGAATTTTTATTTTAATTATATTTTATTTATTTATTTTATTTTTATTTTATTTTATTTATTTTTATTTATTATTTATTTAATTAATTTATTTATTTATTATTATTTTTTTATTATTATTTTTTTTTAGGTCCTAGCCACTGAAATCTCAGGAAAATAGGTGGTAGGACCTGAAAGAGCAAACATTAAGGGAACACCTGGCTGGCTGGCCTCCACGTGGTGGAGTACGTAAACGAAAGGTCCCATCTGGGGCCTGACGGCTAACAAGCCAGAGGAACAAGGGGCACAACATATTACACAACACATGACCCACACGCTTTTAAACCTCTGGCCTTGACAGCGTACTGTCCTCGATACAAATAACATACGCGGAGATGGGGTACATCCCTGGTGCCGTTAGACCCAAAAATACTCTGTACTCTGTACTTGTGTCACCCTTTGATTCCCTTTGTAATTTGGGGAAACTGTTGGGCGTCTGCAGGCCGTGGGGATCTTTCTTGAATCTAACGATGCTCTCATAAGGCTAAGGGTTTGCTTACTTCCTTTGCCACCTCTTTTAATATAACTGGATAAACCCCATCTATCCCAGGTGCCTTTCTTATGTTTAACTTCAACAATTTCTCCTCCACTTTGCTCTCAGTTATTACAAAATCGTTTAGCTCCCTATTGGAGTTAGACAAGCTTCTAACGTCCACTTCCCTACAGAATTCCTCATGTGTGAATGTAGATGCAATATACTCATTCAGTTTATTCACCAACAGTCAAACCTTCGACATCAATGGTCCAATGTGATTTATCCCATTCCTTCTAGAATTTACATAAGTAAAGAAATCTTTGCTGTTTTTCTATGCATGCTTTGCCAAAGATTTCACGTAATCAGCCTTTGCTTATCTGAACTCCTTCTTTGACTTGATCACAGACTAGATTATATCTACCAAATGCTTCTCTCTCGCCTAATAATTTATATCGATCCCATTCATTTTTCTCCTCTGCCATGACTCTCATTAGTTTATCTGACATCCATTTAGGCTTAAACCTTGAACGGCATTTCTTAGTTGGTATTAAAAGCCTAGTAGATTCTTAGATTCCAAGATTAGTTCTTTGAATGCTTCTCATTTGGAATTTTCAGTTGGTAACGTTGTCAGTTGACCACAGAACACACGCATTTTACAGACATAATATATAAACGGGTATAGGTAAGAAATTACGGGTGGCCCTAATATAATAATTGGAATTTTTTTTTGAGTCCTTTCTGTACACATTGTATTCCCCAAATTGCAATTCTGCATTTCTTATAACTGTGAGACACCATGACTCTAATATCACATACTGCTCCAGAGCAGTATGGCAATAAGAGCTGGTTGCTACAATGGATAACAGGATAGTTGAGTGGGAGAAGACAGAGAGTGGTAATCAATGTACACTGCTCTTCGTGGACTAATGTCATTAGTGGAGTCCCTCAGGGTTCAGTTCTAGGCCCATTGTTGTTTTGTATATTTATCAATGATATTGATGAAGGTATATTAGGCTTAATGTGCAAGCTTCCAGATAATACATAGGTTGGTAGGGTTGTTAACATGATACTATGAGCGTAACTCATGGAGACTTGTCAATGATATACAGGAAATTTGCTAGCAGGAATAAGGAGATGATTATCCCATTGTATAAGGCAATGGTCAGGCCATACCTTGAGCACTACGTACAGGTCTGGAGGCCTTAATTTAGGAAGGATGTACAGTTGATAGAACGAATACAGAGAAAAGCAACAAGGCAGGTTAAGGGAACAAAGGGATATTCTTATGAAGAAAGGCGTAAGTTCTGCAAATTGCAGTGTCTGAAGACTAAATCAGATCGCCTCGCACTTGCGAGGTGATCGGATTGAATTGTATATGGCCTTGAATGGATTGAGTAGGCTTAAAGCTGATGAGATTCTTCCTCTTGCTCAGATTATACACCTGAGGCAGGGCATGTATTGAAATTGAGGAACAACAGTTGTAGAATAGATGTACAGAAATTTTTTGACTGATGCTATATAAGCTTGCTTTCTTGCATCATATGCCTCTGATAACGCCAATGCTAATCCCAACAATATTCGCCTTTGCTGTCTTGACCAGTACTTCAAATTCATCAGCTTTATTCACTGTACTTCTTGCATTGGTATACATGCTCCTTGGTGTTTCTACTCTTAGTTACCTTAAGACTGCCCATGTATTTACTTGCTCCATGATGACTTCCAGCTGTTATAGAAATCACCAGCACCTTGCTTTCCAGGATGCTTCTCATTCTAGTAGAAGCAGTGCAAGAATCACTTTCACCTCTCCCTTTGGCTACCGTTAATCTATTAGTCTGTGAATACCCCCGGTTAACAGTTTTCCGTCCCACCTAACACTGCCACGATCGCATCAGCAAATGTCCTTTCATTCTTTATACTTTAGTGTATCCCATCCTTGTAGAAACCGTATCTCCTGTTAACGAACACAGACCATGCTGCAAAAAATTCTAAACAATGAACCTTGCACAATCTCTCCAGGGTCAAATTGATTGACAGAGATCTCATCATATACTCCTTCCTATTGTGTCTGGGCAGAATTGCAGACGAACTTTCAAATTTATCCCTAACTCGCGACTTTTTTTTAAACATGGATCTGTAATTGTGAAGTAAGTCTGTAAATCTCCTGCTCTTAATGTCATTAGTCCTAACGTGTACAACAATATCGACTTTTGTGCCCTTAAAAGATGATATCTACTCTACAAAGTCATTTGCTTTTGTCCCTGGCAGACCTACCCTAGTCCTATTTCACCTATCCTTTTTATACAATATATTTCCAGTCTCCCTGACAATAGAGTCACCAACAATAACTAGTTCCTTTGGGACCGGCGTTTTCAGCTTTGAAAATTGCCGCTGTGTTACCTGATTCACAAGAGTGAGCTCTGGCGTTGAGTTGGGCAGCTGAGCGCGTCATGGGCCCTCATTTTTATTCCTTCGCATCTACCCTACTCTTCAAACCCTCATAGACGCCCATCTGAACTCTGAGTTGGTGCCTAATTTCTTCACACTGTCTGCACCTAGCACACATAAAGACATCCTCCTTGGCTAGTTTCTGTTGTGTTCCAGAGAATTTGGCAAACAAGAGTTACAGCACTCCTGCTACTTTGTGGCCATTGCTTTACTGCTCTAGTCTTGGGCATGATTTCAGTTTAAATATAATTAAATTGATTAGTATCGAAAATTAATATGATTATTAAATTTAATTGATTAATTGACAATACTAGCCCAAGCTAATAGATTCCTAGGAAATGCAGCGATACGTATTACACTATCTATTTTTACGTTATCAAGTTCGAGAAATATGCAATGTTAAATTAGTTAAATGTATATCCTTAGCTTGTACACGTTGGTACTAATGACCTTAAGAGTAAGAGATCAGCAGATGTACTTAACGAGTACAGGTCAATGTTGAAAAAAAAGTCACGAGTTAGGGTTAAATTTGAATGTCTTCAATTCTGCTAAGACACGATAAGAGGGAGTATATGATGAGAGCCTTGTCAATCAATTCGGCCCTGGAGAGATTGTGCAAGGTTCATGGGACAGAATTTTTTTCAACATGGTCACTGCTCGCTAATAGGAGAGACTGCTTCTACAGGGATGGGATACACTTAAATAGAGAGGGTGCAAGATTATTTGCTGATGCTATTGAGGCAGTCTTGGTGGGTCGGTAAAATGCTAGCTTGGGGGGGATTCACAGACTAATAGATTAATAGTAGCTGTAGGCAGAGGTGGAAATGATTCTTGCATTGCTCCTATTGGAATGAGCAGCAGCCTGGAAAGCCAGTTGCTGGGAATTTCAGGAATTGCTAGGAGTCATGAAACAAGTAAATACATGGGCTGTGTTAGAGTAACTAAGAGTAAGAACAGGTGCACGTATACTTGCATGTATCAATGCTAGAATTATAGTATATAAATCTGATGAATTTGAAGTGCTGATCAAGGCATCAAAGGTAGATATTGTTGGGATATCAGAGACATGGTGTCACACAGTTATAAGCAGTGCAGAATGGGAATTTGGGAAATACACCGTGTACAGAAAGGATAGAGAGTGCAGGAAGGGAGAAGGGGTTATGCTGTTATTTAAGAAACACATAAAATCTAAGGAAGTGCATCCAGTTGATATGGGTGGACAGTGCAACGTTGAGTCAGTTTGACATGACATAAGCCCTGGGAAAGGGAAAATGAGAGTAGGGGTGTATTATAGGCCTAATTACAGTACTCTGATGAGTACAATGAGCAATTGTGCAGAGAAATAGAGTGGGCCAGTAAATCAGAATGTCTTCTAATGGGGATTTTAACTTTCCAGATATTGACTAAAACTTTTGGATTGGTCAATTGCAAGCTAGTAAGACATTTGGGGATTTATAGGAGGATTCTTTTACAGAAACATGATCGAGGAGTAACAGGGGGATTAATACTATTGGTCTGATTGTCAGCAGTGATGATTCATGCATTAAGAATTTGCAGATAAAGGAACCACTAGATGACAGTGATTACAGTATACTGATGTGGGATTTACTTAAAGTTGTAATTACCATCAAGGGTAAAGAGTTTTTAAATTCTATACAATGGGATCAATTGATGATGTTTAAAACAGCTAATTCTAAATGAGAAGCCTTCAAGGAATTAATCTTGGAAGCTGCTAGTCTTTTCATACCAACTAAGAAATACTGTCAAGATTTAGCCCTAAATGGACGTCAGATGAATTAATGAGGCTCGTGGCAGAGAAGAAAAATGTGTGGGATGCATATAAATTATCAGGTGACACAGAAGCCTATAGCAGATATAAGCTAGTCTGTCAAGCAAAAGGAGGTTAGGAAGCGAGGGCTCGTTAAGAGAAAACCTTTGGCAAAGGATACAAATAAAAACAATAAAGACTTCTTTACTTATGTAAACTGTAGAAGGGGATGAATCAGATTGGTCTACATTCACACTTCAGGAATTCTGTAAGGAAGAGTAGTGCAGAAGTTTACTAAACTCTAATAGGGAGCTAAATGATTTTGAAATAACGGAGAGCAAAGTGGAGGATAAATTGTTGAAGTTAAACATAAAAAAAGCACCTGAGGTGGAGGAATCTATCCAGTTATATTGAAGGAGGCAGCAAGGGAAGTAAGCAAATACTTAGCCATGATTATGAGAGCATCTTTGGACTCAGGGGAAGTCCCGATGGACTGCAGATGTGCAAAATGTATCCCCAATTCACAAAGGGGATTCAAAGGGTGACACAAATAATTATAGAACTGTTAGTTTAACTTCTGTTCCGGAAAAAATAATGGAGTCACTGGTTAGAGAAGTGATGCAGGATCACGTAGACAAGACTGTAGTAATAGTTCAGACACAGCATGGGTTTGTTAAGGGGTAGTCTTGTCTGACCAAATGGATTAGATACTGCGATGTGGTCACAAAGGAACTGGATGAAAAAAAAATAATTTTGATATCATATACGAGGGATTTCGGGAAAGCTTTTGATACTGTTGCACATGGAAGACTGCTTTACAAATTGGAGCAGTATGGCATTAAGTGCAAGTCGCTGCAATGAATAAAGGGTGACGGCAGAGATTGGTAATAAATGAACACTGCTCATCGTTATGTTATTAGTGGAGTCGTCCTGGGTTCGGTGCTGGGCCCATTTCTGATTTGTGTATTTATCAATGATATCGATGAAAGTATTAGCATTAGTATTAGAAGAGGCATATGATGCAAGAAAGCAAACTTATGCAGCATCAGCCAAAAAAAAAAAAAAAAAAAACCACTCACATTTCACCCCTCCAGCTCAGCCTTAAATTTGTTTAGGCTATCAACTTCCACAACAAGGGATGGAAGTCTATTCCACCAACCTACTACCCGCTGGCTAAAGGCAAATTTCCGCACATCTATTCTATGTCTGTCTTTCCTCAATTTGAATTTATGCCCTCTCTCAGGTTATTATTCTGAGCAAGAGGAAGAATTTCATCAGCATTGAGCTTGCTCAAACCATTCAAGGCTTTATACACCTCAATCAGATCACCTCACAGATGCCTAGTCTCCAGACACTGTAATTTGCAAAATTTAAGCCTTTCTTTGTAAGAGCAACACTTTGTTCCATTCACTAAACTTGTTGCCCTTCTTTGTACTCGTTCCAGCAGCTCTACATCCTTCTTGAAATGAGGCCTCCAGTCCTGTATACAGTACTCAAGGTGTGGCCTGACCATTGCCTTATACAGTACAAGGGAATAATCACCGCCTTATCCCCGCTAAAAAAATTCCTGTATATCATTGACAAGACACCATGGCAGTTTGCAGATGATGATGATACAAAGGTCGTGAGGGTTCTTAATGACATTAAAGACAGTATGCTATTGAAACAGGATCTAGAAAAGTTAAGGAGATTGGCTGAGAAATGGCAACTAAAATTTAATATTAACAAATGCAAAGTACTGCATATGGGTAGCAGTAACCCAAGAGAAACATACCGACTGTGTGGTACTATACTCAGTGAGGTGGAGAATGAAAAAGACTTGGGGGTAATTGTCCAGTCAGATATGAAGTTCTCTGAGCAGTGCAGACGGGCAGCCAGAGCAGGTCATGGAGTTTTGCCAATGATATATAGGAATTTTGCTAGCAGGGACAAGGAGGTGATTATCCCCTTGTATAAGGCAACGGTTAGGACACACCTTGAGTATGGCGTACAGGTCTGGGGGCCTCATTTCAGGAAGGATGTAGAGTTGCTAGAGCGAGTACAGAGAAGGGAAACAAGATTGGTGAGAGGAACAGAGGGGATGCTCTTACCAAGAAAGGCTTAAGTTCTGCAAGTTGCAGCATCTGGAGACTAGGCACCTGCGAGATGATCTGATTGAGGTATATAAGGCCTTGAATGGTTTACGCAGGTTCAATACTGATGGTATACTTCCGCTTGCTCAGATTAAGAATCTCGGGTGGGGGCATAGATTCAAATTGAGGAAAGACAGTTGCAGAATCGATCTGCCGAAGTTTGCCTTTAGCCAGCGGGTAGTTGATTGCTGGAACAGACTTCCATCTGTTGTTGTGGAAGTTGAAAGCTTAGATAAATTTAAGGCTGAACTAGCCAACATTTGGAGTGAACGGATGGGTGAAATGGGAAGGTTTTGTTTTTTTTTTTATATTTTGGCTGATGCTACATCAGCTTTCTTTCTTGTATCATATGCTTAAACCATTGCTAAGTGATTCGTAATTTAGAGCTACAAATTTACCACAATTAAAAAAATTTGAATTCCTCTACCTTTCTTTGGGTAGCAGTAACCATTATGAGGCAAAATCAAAACGATACAAAGGTTCTACTACGCTCTTGTGGGTAGCACAGTTGGTAGAATTGCCAATCTCCGCGCATCTTAATATGACAGTTAAGTCAATAAAACGGCAAAATTCTTCAAAAACTTAGTCGTTTCTTGGAACTGAATATTTTTTGACTAACACGTGCTCTCCAAAATAGGAGTTTCTGATGTAAGTTATAAATTAGTTGTAAATTAAGTTATAAACAAGTTATAAGTTAGTTTCTTTAGAAATAATTCAAATTACCTGAACAATTAATTATAAATTAGTTGCCAACATTAACTGCCAAATGGATACAATGACATTCCCAGGTGTTGGCCACCTGGGAATGTCATTGTATCCATTATCAACGCGTAAACTTACTGGAACCCCCATTAAGAAAAATCCATTAAATCTGGACACACTCGAAATATTTCTAAAATAGTATCACATTTGGTCCTTGAGGTTGTCACAGACATTCTCTCAGATATGCCAGACAAGCTGTTCTTGCTACCTGGGAGTCTAAAACGCTGATGGAACTGATATTCGGGTGACACTTAAGTCAAGTGGACCCAATTTCGGCGAAGTCCGGACGGTCTATGACAGCCAAATCCTCTGCTTGCACCTTCACGATGGTGGGACTGTTAGTAATCCTGGGTATAACCCCCATGCACAAGTACATGGTGGGTTACCACCCAGGTGTGAACCAACGTAAGCAGGGGTCGAGGTGTGGCGCCCACACCACACGGAGGAACGCCGCCCCTCTATGTTACCAGGCAGTACTAGGTGGTAGATGACTCTCATCAACCGGTGAAATACCACCACTTTGCTTATTGGAGGCTTGAAGTGGTGGAACCCATGTTTAGTCTCTAGAGCTAAGTTCCGGTCAACCCTTCCCTATCTCTTCCATCATGCAGTATGATTGATGATTTTTGAGGTCATGATGAATGTCGTGGCGAGATCCATTATTCCTTACATTTCGAGGGTACAGCTCTAAAACGGTGTTCGCAGGCCGGCCGCTAGTTAGTACACCGGACCGAACCTATTGGTAACTCTCTAGGAGGCTTCCGGATCAGCTAGTGTAATCTTGCTACCTCTACTCTGCCAGATAGTGACTGGAGGGAGTCCGAGTAGTGTGTATGTGGGGAGCATTGTCGAGGCCACGTTATGTCAAGGATCTGGGTATATTCTTACCACATGTACGCTATATCCAAAAATTTCATTACTTCATACAGCATGTCCCACCCACTTTTTCTTACTATTGAATACACCATGAATTGTCAAAATAATAGAGCAAGCTTATCTGCGAAAAGATCTAAACCTCCCAAGGACTTCCTAATTCATTTCACAAATATACGTGGTCTTAATTCCAATCTCAACGATGTCCATTTCCACTTGCAGTCTTCCAAACCCCATGTTCTTTTTCTGACTGAATCTCAGTTATCAGTTGATTCAACTACTTCTCATCTCAGATGTCCAAACTATTTGCTGTATGATTCCTTTCGCCTCAAAGGTGGAACTTGTGCATATGTCCGTTCTGATATTCCCTGTCAGAGACTTGGCAATTCGGAATCTCCTCTCTTTGATCTTCTCTGGCTTAAAATCTCTCTACCTCATTGTGTAAAATTCATCTGTTGTCTCTACCGTTCTCCCAACTCCACTAATCACTTGGAGCTCTTTGACTTCCTCTCTTTGCAACTTGACTTTCTCCAGTCCAACTTTCCTAACAGTGAGGTAATTTTCCTTGGTGATTTTAACGTTCACAACTCCAGCTGGCTTCCGTTTTCCAGTCACACCGACCCAGCAGGTCGAGATGCTGAGGCTTTTGCAATTACTAATGACCTAGCACAGATTGTTCATTTACCTACAAGAATACCGGACAATCCTAATCATACAGCCAATACGCTTGATCTTTTTCTCACAAACAACCCTTCTAAGTACAAGGTCGAAGTGAGAGGTCCTTTAGGCACTTCAGATCACAACTTGGTGATTGTCTCTTCTCCAATGGAACCTTTATCTCATGGCTATTTCCAACCTCGTGTTGTTTGGCATTACAAGAATGCAAAATGGGATGACCTGCGAGACTTCTTTTCTTCTTTTCCTTGGTCTGATTACTGTTTCAAAACTTCTGATGTCAACGTTTGCTCAGATCGTGTCAGTGAAATTATTCTTGCAGGAATGGAATCCTTTATCCCACACTCCACATTAAAATCTCGTCCTTTATCTAAACCTTGGTTTTCCAATAAATGTGCTAAGGCTGTCCAAGAGAAGAATGTTGCATATCGTAATTGGCTTGTTTCTAATTCTTCAGTTTCATTTTCTGCCTACACCAAAGCTCGCAACAATTGTAAAGCAGTTATTAATCAGTCCAAACTAGAGTTTGAACAGGCTAAGCGTAGAAAACTTGCTTCTTGCCCTAATGGTAACCGAGCATTCTGGTCTCTTCCCAAAGCTATTGGCCGCAACTTTTGCCCATCTCTGCTCCCGCCTCTGTCCAAACCAGATGGTTCTGTTGTCACTTCAGCCAAGGATAAAGCTGACCTGCTA
Source organism: Mastigoproctus giganteus (assembly GCF_048544385.1). Lineage (NCBI taxonomy): Eukaryota > Metazoa > Arthropoda > Arachnida > Uropygi > Thelyphonidae > Mastigoproctus > Mastigoproctus giganteus. Next base: position 8,838,487 of record NC_143577.1, read on the forward strand.
GCATCCCATTTTTCTTCCAGCTCATGTATTAATGATCTTGGTAAAACTCCTCCCACCATTCCTAACACGCTCCATTCAATGCCTCCTGTGGTCTTCCGTCAAAAGGATATCAGAAGGATTTTGATGAATCTTGATGCTAAGAAAGCTCCAGGTCCTGATGGTATTTCTCCACGTGTTCTCAAAACTTGTGCTCCTGAACTTACTCCTATTCTTTGCCGCCTTTTTTCACTTTCTTATTCCAAAGGAGTTTTTCCTTCTGCTTGGAAATTTGCTCATATCCAGCCAGTTCCTAAAAAGGGTGACAAATCCCTCCCATCCAATTATCGTCCCATTGCAATTACTTCTAATCTTTCTAAAGTAATGGAGAAATCAATTAACCGCCAATTCTTAAACTACCTAGAAATCTTCCATCTGATCAACGATCGCCAGTATGGATTCCGTCAGTGTCGATCCACTGGTGATATTCTGGCTTATGTTACCCATTTATGGACTAATTCAATGGAAAGGTTCGGTGAAACACAAGTAGTTGCTCTTGACATCTCAAAGGCTTTTGATCGTGTTTGGCATAAAGGTCTTCTAAACAAACTTCCATCTTATGGTTTGCCAACTGTTTTTAGTAATTGGTTATCCAGTTTTCTCTCTGATCGCTCACTGAGGGTGATGGTAGATGGCTCTCTGTCTTCTAACTTCTCCACTAATGCCGGTGTCCCCCAAGGTTCAGTTCTTTCCCCCACTCTTTTCCTTTTGTATATCAATGACCTTCTTCCATTGACTGGAAATCCTATCCATAGTTTTGCCGATGATAGCACATTGCATTCAACTTTCCATTTTGAGAAACCTTGTCCTGCTCAATCAGCTTCAAGTTCTCGAAAATCTGCTGCCAATTCCTTAAATGCCGATCTTCAGGTAATTCTCCAGTGGGGCAAAGACAACTTAGTTGATTTCAACCCTTCTAAAACTCAGTCTTGTCTTATATCTCGCAAAAAGGATTCTTCTGCTCCTATGCTTATCTTTAGTGACACTCCGATTTCTAGGCAAAATGATATATCTCTTTTGGGGATTACCCTGACTTCTAATCTCTCTTGGCACAAGCACATTACAAATATTGCTTCTTCTGCATCTAAAAAACTTGGTTTTCTCTTTCGCTCTCGGCGTTACTTTTCTTCCAAACAGCTGCTCACTCTGTATAAATCGCAAATCCGCCCTGCCATGGAATATTGTTCCCACATCTGGGGTGGTGCCCCCAAAACCTCTCTCAGGCTTCTTGATTCCATTCAGAAGAGGGCAGTTAGGTTAATTAATGATTCATCTCTAACAGAGTCTCTCCACTCGCTTTCTCATAGACGTACTGTTTCTGCTGCATGCCTCTTCTACAGATACTTCCATGGGCACTGTTCTTCTGAATTGGCTTCTATAATTCCCGCTCTCTCTTTCAAAACAGTCCGAACACGTGCCGCCACCAGCCAACATCCATTTACTGTCCAACTTCAAACCCACAGAACCAACTTTTCATCTTTCTCATTTGTTGATTCAACTGCCGTTTTCTGGAACAACCTTCCTTCATATGTATTTCCTGAAAATTACAATCTACAGAAGTTCAAGTCCAATGTCAACAAATATCTTCTTTCGTCTTCTGAACCTCCAACCCAAGCACGGTACTAAGTACTATAGGTTCTAATACCTCTCGTGTTTGGGGTTCTCATAAAAAAAAAAAAAAAAACATGACTGAAGATTACTGTCGTCTTGCATTGAAAGCAACCAACACTACCATCTGTAATGGTTTAATTGAAAAAGGAAGAAAGCTCAGAATTTCTTAGAAAAAAAAATAATTTGTTATTTTTTTAATGGACTGTGAAAATAATCTTTAGCGTCTTACTTTTTATATCTTCAGTAAACGCTTTCCAGACAGGAGCATATCGGATGCAATACCCGCACCAATAATTATAAAACTGTACAAACCAAACATCATTCTTTCTGAAAACAATTTCACTAAAATTATTATAACCTATTATTATAACCATAGTGGATTGGATGAATCATATAGCAAATTTTCTGCGTATGTGACATGAAGAAATGAAATAAGTAAAAATAAAAATGGAGGATTTAAGCAGTTAGGTGTAAGTATACATGGCGCAGTCACCATTGCTGCTCTTCGGTTGTTTTTAAAATCGACTAGGCGCTACATGCTCTCATAATACCACTTATCTGGGCTAAGACTGAAATTTCTTGTAACGTCATAAGTAATTCAGTTTAACTTAAATTCAGTAACAAAAGAAACCTTAGTAGAGCTGTCTCGTTTTCGTGCCCGGAATGTTTTTAATGCGAAAGAAAATGGTAATATCAGATAACTTTCAGTTGCGCAAAGCGTGGTATTTTATCGAATTTCTTCTTTACGTGACATGATGACAAAACTGAAAATGCAGTTACAGGTTCAATGGCGTATCTAGAAACTTTGAAGAAGATCACAAATATCTAACAATAGCAAGGTCATTTGAAAAAAGGGATAATGAAAAATCAAACTGTTTCAAATTACGAACCAATAGACCAGATCGGGTTTTTAGGAACATAACCGGGAAAGCAAATTCTAAATGGAATAATAATGATGTGGTAAATAAAGTTTTCAAATACCGTTTTATAATTCTAATTTGTTCTATATTTTAATAAGATTAAATATTATTAAAACATAAAAGAATTTAGACATAAAAGAATGAGAATATAAGTTGCCATGATTATAAAGCCCATCCAATTCCCATCTAATTATTGTCCCATTGCAATTACTTCTACTCTTTCTAAAGTAATGGAGAAATCAATTAACCGCCAACTCTTAAACTACCTCGAAACCTTCCATCGATCGCCAGTATGGATTCCGTCAGTGTCGATCCAATAGTGATATTCTGGCTTATGTTACCCATTTATGGACAAATTCAATGAAAGAGTTTGGTGAAGCACAAGCAGTTTCTCTTGACATCTCAAAGGCTTTCGATAGAGTTTGGCATAAAGGTTTTCTAAACAAGCTTCCATCTTATAGTTTGCCAACTGTTTTTTGTAATTGGCTATCCATTTTTCTCTCTGGTCGCTTACTGAGGGTGATGGTAGATGGCTCTCTGTCTTCTAACTTCTCCACTAATGCCAGTGTCCCCCAAGGTTCAGTTCTTTCCCTCACTCTTTTCCTCTTGTATATTAATGACCTTCTTCCATTGACTGGAAATCCTATCCATAGTTTTGCCGATGATAGCACATTGCATTCCACTTTCCATTTTGAAAAACTTTGCCCTGCACAATCAGCTTCAACTTCTCGAATATCCGCTACCAATTCCTTAAATGCTAATCTCCAGGTAATTCTCCAGTGGGGCAAAGACAACTTAGTTGATTTCAATCCTTCTAAAACTCAGTCTTGTCTTATATCTCGCAAAAAGGATTCTTCTGCTCCTATACTTATCTTTGGTGACACTCCGATTTCTAGGCAAAATGATATATCTCTTTTGAAGATTGCCCTGACTTCCAATCTCTCTTGGCACAAGCATATTACAAATATTGCTTCCTCTGCATCTAAAAACTTGGTTTTCTCTTTCACTCTCGGCGTTACTTTTCTTCCAAACAGCTGTTCACTCTGTACAAATCGCAAATCTGCCCTATCATGGAACGTTGTTCCGACATCTGGGGCGGTGCCCCCAAAACCTCTCTCAGGCTTCTAGATTCCATTCAGAAGAGGGCAGTTAGGTTAATTTATGACTCATCTCTAACAGAGTCTTTCCACTCTCTGTCTCATAGACGTGCTGTTTCTGCTGCATGCCTTTTCTACATATCGCAAATCTGCCCTATCATGGAATGATAGGGCAGATTTGCGATATGTATACTTCCATGGGCACTGTTCTTCTAAATTGGCTTCTATAATTCCCGCTCTCTCTTTCAAAACAGTCCGAACACGTACAGCCATCAGTCAACATCCATTTACTGTCCGACTTCAAACTCACAGAACCAACTTTTCATCTTCCTCGTTTATTCATTCAACTGCCGTTTTCCGGAACAACCTTCCTTCATACGTATTTCCTGAAAATTACAATCTACAGAAGTTCAAGTCTAATGTCAACAAATATCTTCTTTCGTCTTCTCAACATCCAACCCAATCACGGTACTAAGTACTATAGGTTCTAATACCTCTCGTGTTTGGGATTTTCATAAAAAAAAAATATATATATATATATATATAATAAAAAAAAAAAATAAACCGCTATCCAGTAATCTGGGACCATTGGCGATTACCTTGGCTTCAATTAAAATTACCCAATCTAAGCAAAAAGATGAAAACTTAATGAGGGGAGGAATGGGTATGTTTAAAAATTATGTTTAAAAAATCTTCTATTGAGACGTGTTTTATTTATTTTAATGTACTATTATACAGACTTCACCCGTTCACAAAGAACAACATACAAGGCTCTTTTTCTGCCGAAGGGCATTCTTCGGCAGAAAACAAAAAATGTTTGTTTTAAAATAAAAAAATTACTAATGCTGTTGGCACTTTGTGTGTCAGTGGAGAGTTAAGCTAGATGCACAGCTTGCTTTTGTGACTCATCTACTGGAGCATTCAGTGCCGCTGCAAGTGGGTAGGCGAAGCAGGCGTCGCCTACGGGTGACAGTTCAGGAGTGCAGAATTTTTTTTTTGACATTGCTTTCTGATTAGTTAACGTCTATGAGTATTCAATATTTAGGGCTGAAATTTTAATTCGCCTGCTAGCAGCGCATAGGGTCTCATGCAGGGGAGTGTTCACCAATCACAACGCTTAATAAAACCATTTTTTATTCAGGGCCATCATGTAGCCATAGACAAAAAGAGTAAAATAAAGAAATTACAATAAGAAATATGATAACCTACTTTTACTGTGTAAATCGTTATAAAAACATTTTGATAATAAATAAATAATACCTATTAAATTAGTTTTAGTTTTATTAATTAGTATTATCTAGTTTACTATACTTTTATAATTTGAAATTGACTGAGAAGTGGCAACTGAAGTTTAACATTGACAAATGCGAAGTACTGCATATGGATCTTGTCAATGATATACAGAAATTTTGCTAGTAGGGATAAGGAGGTGATTATCCTTTTGTATGAGGCTATGGTCAGACCACGCCTTGAGTACTACACACAAGTCTGGAGGCCTCATATTAGGAAAGACGTTTAGCTACTGGAACGAGTACAAAAAACGGCAACGAGATTGGTGAGGGGAACGAAGGGGTTCTCTACTAAGAAAGGCTTAAGTTCTCCATATTGCGTCTGGAGACTAGGCACCTGCGAGGTGATCTTATTGAGGTGTATCAGACCTTGAATGGGTTGAGAAGGCTCAATGCTGATGGGATTCTTCCTCTTGCTCAGATTACGAACCTAAGGAGGCATAAATTCAAACTGAAGAAAGACAGTTGTAGAATAGATGTGCGAAATTTGCCTTTATCCAGCAGGTTGTGATTGCTGGAACAAATTTCCATCTGTCTTTGTGGAAATTGATAGTTTAAATAAATTCAAGGAAGAACTGGACAAAATTTTAGAGCGAATGGATGTGTGAAATTTTTTTTTTTTTTTTTTGGCTGATGCTTAATAGCTTGCTTTCTTGCATCATAGTGGAAAATTATGCGAGGAAGCAAACACATAGCATAGCATTGAGAAAAAAAGAAAACCACCCTACCCAACTCATCCGTCCATCCCCTCTAATATTGTGCTTTAAATTTATTCAAGCTTTCTCCATACTAGATTGTAATTCGTCACAACAATCGATACTTTTTGGCTAAAAGCAAGTTTTTTAACATCTATCCTTCAGACATCCTTTGTTTTTTTTTTTTTGTTTTGTTTTTTTCGTTTATGTCCCCTTACTGTGTTTTCCAAGAAAGCTGCCCAGTTTACGCAATCCATTTGCTGTATTTATTTTTTAAACATATAATATACACAGCAGGCATGCTCCCAGTTAAAGTAACGGAGAACAAAAAAGATAACAGAACAAAGATTGTACAAAACATAAAAATACAAATAGTAGAATAACACTTTTTAAAATGAAAGCTCGTCTAAACGGGAAAAGTCCAATTCAAGGAAATCAAAAAGGTATACACGACATCAAGTTCAATGCCATGAAGAAAATCGCAGAGAGCAGGTAGCTGCAGGGGACATCATCACTCGAATTAATGAGGACATCTTTAACCCAGAACTCATTCGTCAGCCAGTCAACCTACTGCAAATAGTTCTGTGAAGCTCTTTCCTGTTCACAGCCATATCTAGATCAAACTTGTTCATGAATGCCAATGTTTTTTTGAAGAAGGAGTTCCTGGATATCTCTAACCTAGAGTTACCGATGTGGCATGTAGTCTTCTGTCTTGTAGCCACAGCTGGAGCGTGAAGATCAATATGGCATAGAAGATCCGGCAGGAAGGTTGAAACAACGAAGATATGGTACAAAGTTTGAGATCGAGAACAGTTCGCTGAGTTTCCAAATATTGAAGCTTGAAGTAGGAACAGAGATTCTGTGGTAAAACATGGGATTATGTCTGGAAAGATAGTGGATAATTTTCATCCGCAGCGATTCTGTTTGCTGTATCAAGTATGCATAGTGTGAGTTCCATAAGGAGAAGCAAATTCCAGTATAGGGAGTACAGTCGTTTTGTATAGGAGCATAGAGAACTGAGGATCTTTAAATCTGTACGTCTGCCGTTTAATGAAGCCAATTTGTTTTTTCGCTTGATTTAATATATTTCTAACATGTTTATCAAACCCACAATTAGCGGTAAAAGTAGCTCCCGGATCTTTAACATCGGCAACTCTGGAAATCGGCATCTCCTTGATGTAATATTGGTTAACTAAAACCTTAGTTTTCCTCAAAGCTGCAAAGGGAATAAAGCTACATTTCCTAGGAGTAACCTTCAGACTGTTTAAAGCAACCCAATTATCGAAAGACTTGAGAGCTGCCTGAAGGTGAATTGCATCATCACGACTGTTGATATTCGAATATAGTTTCATATCGTCGGCAAACATTAAGGTCTTAATATCTCAACAAATTGCAGTAGATCATTGACAAAGATGGTGAATAAAAGAGGCCCAAGAGATGATCCCTGTGGTACTCCTCTCGATGGAAAAAAATCCCTTGAGATTTCTGTCCAATGATCACCCTATGTTTTCTATATGAAATATAATTCATCAATCAGGATAGTAGAAGGTCAAGTATTTAAAACCGTTTATATTATATCGGTTGGTTGGCTATAGTAGAGTTTTAGGCGTATGTAATGATATATCTGGAAATTGCATGTGTTCTATGGTCGATTTGCTGTTTTTCTACCCAGATTGTTTTCAGTACTATGGATTTGGTAGTCAATACGGAAAATCAGTTCTATTTTAGTTTTCCGACTGAACTCCCATTTCTTAAATCCGCCACAAGTCGTCGTTGCATTAATTTCATCTGTTATATACGTTAGATGAAAGGCAATACTTTTAATAAATAAACTGTTTGGTCTTTCATTTGTTCACTTATATTAAAAATTCTTATTTAACTACTTTAGTGTAATGAAAATAGTTTTGAGGAGGCAATTTTAGCTTGGCTTCCAGAGCCCTTAACATGAATGTCCTTGGCCGCCATACAGCAAATTTACGATAATTGAAAAAAAAAAAAAAAAAACCTAAAATTAGAGTTGGTAACTGGTACATGATATGTTAGATCGGTTGTGGTTGAATACTGATATTTGTTGGGATGTATACCGGAAGACTAGTATTAGTACTGATATTTTTATAGTGAAGAATAAAGATTTCAAAACTACTGCTTTTATTCAGTGCCTAGTAAGTTCTACTGACTGTAAAATACTAGCAGTTATCCGTTTACAAAGATGTGGAGCTACCTTTGAATTACAGTACACTGTATTATGATAAAATTACGCCTGCATAAAATTATTATTATTATTATTATTATTATTAGCCATATGGTGCAAGGAAGCCTGAGGCTTATGCTGCACCAGCCAAAAAATTCTGAATCACCAAGAAAGAGAAGAATGATGATATCTAGCTCAGGACCATGGGTGTGCCAAGCCCATACTCACCAGATGTGAGCCCCTTCAAAAGCATATTTAAAATAACGATCTCTTTTGAATTATGTTTTACGCTTTTTTTTTTTTTTTTTTTTTTTTTTTTTATGAAAACCCCAAACACGAAAGGTATCAAAACCTATAGTACTTAGTACCGTGCATGGGTTGAAGGAGAAATATGGGGGGGGGGATACCGGAAACTTTGCTCTAGAGACTAAACATGGGTTTCACCACTTCAAGCCTCCAATAAGCAAAGTGGTGGTATTTCACCGGTCGATGAAAGTCATCTACCACCTTGCTAAGTATAAGAGAACAGTTTATAAGTTACGTAACACAGTATACTGTTTTGCGAACCCCCAAGTAATTTTTCTGCCGTTCTTCCCACACCAGTTGGAAAAGACCTGAATTCGAATCCTGTCAATGACAGGAGGAATTTTTATGGATCCTTTTCACAATGGGGCTGAGTTAGTCGGTCAAAATGTAGTATGGTATCTTTTATCTCAAGCTAGGGTTTTTCATCCAACAAACGGAAAATTGATCTCAGAACACTGTTACCGTCCCTCTACTACTTTTAGCTTCTTATTAGTACATATTAAAGAACTATTTGTAATTCTGTTTCCATACTTACAAATTATTTATTAATACAAATTGAGCTAGGCTCAGAAACTGTAACTTTAGCAATGAAAAATTTTTTCCACTTTCTTCAAATAACCTTTCTAGCAATTTCTTTTATATATCTTCCTACATACGTGTTGAAATGCATAATGCATTCTGCACTTTGTACTTTGCGAAGTCTACCTTATTTGAATTTCCCTAAAACTGCTCGTTTTGGCTGGAATCTTATGGAGTTCTATTTCAACTTTACATATACACACATGTGATCTTTATCATACAGACAAATTCTTCTTCCCCCATTACTTCCCTTTCACCTGCTGTTTGCTTCCATTATTCTTTGCATACCCGTACCTATCCACATTTCTGACATACATTTGTATTCTATGGCTTTATGAATTTTAGAATATAAATGGAATACTATTTTTACATAGTACAGGAAGTTTAATGATGTTGTGGAGCATTGCTTGTGCTCGTGGCGGAAATAATTTTATTTTCGTAACTTTAATATTAATGAACACAAACATGGTAATAGTATTTTTTACACTGATGTGTTGTTTTCTTTTTGTAGCGATATCTTACCACGATGTTGGGAAGACAGTTTCTTTAGCAAAGGTTACAGGATTTTCATTTTTTTATATTTTCACTCGTACACATCTGCATTCTTCCATTCAGGGCCGGCCCAGAAGGCGGCAACACAGGTGTCATCCATAGCTTCGCGCATGACAGTTGATATAAAGCCATAAAATGAGTTTTATTCTCCAAATGCAGTAGAAAATATTAACAAATGGGAAGCAATAATCAAAAAAAATTCAGTTCTATTAAAACATCGATACACTGTGTCCAAAATTTCTTTTAAATTTTCTCATTATGATTACATACTATAAAATATAAATATTGTTCAATATAAAACAATACAAATAAAATAAAAGTTATGCACGATTGAAATATCTTTTACTTCCAGATCATTAACGTTTCTCAATGTAAGGTTTTGCATGTCTGAACATGTTGTTGTTATTTGGTTTTCAGGAGCATTAGCAACTAAGGTTGTATTGCTCCGGGGATATGCGGTGGTCATTCCCTGACCTTTCCGCATCCTCCGTATTTGGTGGCTCACGGGCTCGAACCCCGGTCTAATCAAGAAGCGTGTGCTACGCACTACTGCTCCTGCCCACCTGGCTACGGCGGGGCAATGTCTGAACAGAAATCCAGGACTTATATAAGGCCCTGAAGGGATTCAACAAAATCAACGAGGTATATTAGTATTAGTATTAGTATTAGTAACGGCCGTATGGTGCAAGAAAGCCTATGGCTTATGCTGCACCAGCCAAAAAAAAAAAAAAAAAAAAAAAAAAAAAATCCGAACAAAACAATGATAAAAACAAAAATTAAATAAATAAATAATAATAATTAATAAATAAATAAAAATAATAAAATGAAATTAAAAATTAAATAAAAAGGAAATTAATCCTATCATCCTATGCGCTTCCCTTACCCGAAAGTACTATCCAGATGACCTTTGAATTTCCCCAAACTGTCGGCCTCTACCACCCATGAAGGCAACTTATTCCAGTAATTTATAACTCGCTGGCTAAAATAAAACTTCCTGCAGTCCAATCTAAACATTTCCCCACGTAACTTGAATTTATGTCCCCTAGTTCTAGCATCATTTATAATCTTGAAAATTTTGTCCTCATTCATTTTACTGATGCCTCTCAGAGCCTTAAACACCTCAATCAAATCTCCTCTAAGGTGTCTAGTTTCCAAACTCTGCAACCCACATATTCGAAGTCTTTCTTCATAAGGACGCCCTTTTGCCGATCTCACCAGGCGAGTTACCCTTCTTTGCACCGTTTCAAGAAGCTCGATGTCTTTCTTTAGGTGCGGTCTCCATACTTGAACACAGTATTCCAAGTGTGGTCTAACATAGGCCTTATATAATGGGATTATCACGTCCCTATCTCTACTTGCAAAAGTTCGATAGATCATCGATAGGACACCATGGGCCTTCCTTGCAACCTGTTTACAATGCTCAGAGAATTTCATGTCTGACCGTATCGTAACACCCAAGTCCCTTTCCTCCAGTACTGGGTTTAGTTGAACTCCACCAAGTGAATAAGTTATTTTGGGATTACTGTTTCCCAGGTGTAATACCTTACACTTTGTTGGATTAAAGCACAGCTGCCATTTTTCTGACCATTCTTGAAGTCTATCTAGGTCTCTCTGAAGAAGCTCAGCTTGACAGTGATCATTAACTACTCTACCAATTTTAACATCATCTGCAAATTTAGACATCACGCCCTCTATCCCTTCATCAATGTCGTTTATGAAAATTAAAAACAACAGTGGTCCTAATACTGATCCTTGGGGAACCCCACTTCTTACATCAACCCAATCTGAGGAATAGCCATTTATCACAACCCTCTGCCTCCTGCCCTGAAGCCATCCTTCTATCCATCTAAGGATGTTCCCAGTGATTCCAACCTGTTCCAGCTTATAAAGCAACCGCTCATGTGGGACTGAGTCAAAAGCTTTGCTGAAATCTAAATAAACAATGTCGAAATTATTCCCTAAATCCAGCTCGTGAGTGACCCTTTCGAAATAGCGAACCAGATTTGTTAAACATGATTTTCCCTTTACAAAACCATGCTGAGTATCCTTGAGAATTTCAATTCTATCCAAATGATCCTGAATTCCACCCTTGATCAATGCCTCCATGATTTTCCCTACTACTGAAGTCAGACTGACAGGTCGATAATTTCCCACTTCACTTTTAGAGCCACCCTTATGTATGGGAGATACATTTGCACTTTTACAATCCAAGGGAATCTCCCCAGAGTCTAGTGATGCTCGCATAACCAGCCTCAGTGGTTCAATGCACTCGCTTGCCGCCTCTCTCAAGATTATAGGGTATATTCCATCAACTCCAGGAGCCTTACTAGTCTGTAGGCTTGAAAGTTTTTTCATTAAATAATCTTGCGAAATTTCAATATCATTAATTACATATTTTTTAACTTCGCTCCCACAATTTCCCATTGCCACAAAAGGCTTTTCATTTGTAAATATCGATGCAAAATAACTGTTGAGTTCATCTGCAACGGCAGCTGGTGTATTTATTACTATCCCCTTTCCCTTACGTAAAGGTCCGATCTGGTTTGTCCTGCTCTTCTTGGCATTTATATATGTGAAGAATTCTTTATCCCCCCTCTTTGCTCTGTTTGCTAGTGATTTCTCATAAACTGCCTTTGCCTGTCGAACCTTTTCTGTGGCTCTATTACACACCACCTTGTAGCTGTTATAGGCTTCAGTACTTTTTATTGCTCTGTAACGTTTCCATGCCACCTTTTTCTGCTCAAGTAATGTGGCAACTTCACTATTCATCCAACTTGGAACCCTTCTCGTGGAGTATTTTTTTAATGGTATATACGCATTCAAGGCATCTGTGATTAATGTTTTAAAAGCGTACCACAGTTCAATTGTATTCATTCTCTGTGCGATATCTACCCAGTTAATAGAGGCCATGTAGTACCTTAAGGCATCGTAATTTCCTTTTCTGAAATTAAAACCCATTCCTTTGCCTTTTACTTCTGCTACCTCTCTCGTCATCATCCACCGTAGAACTCCGTGATCACTTCCTGCTACTGGTTCCTCTACTGTCAGCCCTGTTATATCATCTGATTCATGTGTGATGATGAGGTCTAGGATATTCTTTTCTCTAGTACTTTCCCTGACATGTTGATACAAATAACAGTCATCTAGTTGATTTAAAAATTTTGTTCCCCATGTCGAGTTTCCTTCCCATTTACTCCAATCAATTAGAGGCAAATTGAAATCACCCATAATAAGGCATTGACGCTTACTTGCCCATTCCATTTGCATGTAGAGGCTTTTGTCATAGTCTTCACAATCACCTGGTCTGTAGATTACGCCTACTCGCATTGTACCTTTGTTTCCAACTATCTCACACCATACAGACTCTATACTAGCATGTGAAATGTCTGAATCCGGGAAAGCTATCGTCGCACTCAGGCTGCTTCTGATAAGAAGCGTTACCCCACCACCCCTTCTATCTACTCTATCCTTCCTAAATACATTATACAAGCCGTACTGAAACTCATCATCCCCAATTTCCGGGTGGCACCACGTCTCTGTAAGCCCTATTATGTCCGCGTTACTTGTTTTAACCAGCAGTTCGAATTCGCTCATTTTATTGACGACACTTCTAACGTTACTGTATAAACAATTAAGATTTACTGTTCTTGTATATTTAACAACCCTAACACAACCCTTGAAGTTTTTTAGGCTCTCTTCCCTGATATTAGCTACCTGCTCACGTGAAACGTCTTTGCCCCCAGAATATCTAGATAATACGTCCAGTTGGGGTAACAGATAAGAACTCTTAAGGTATGTGCAAGAGTTACATTGACCAATATTATCAGATAAACGCGTGTCAGTATTACCCACATCCCCCCTAACTAGCAGTTTCCCTGAGCCTTTAAGGTATCCTCAATAATACTGGCAAAAACTTTTGCACCACCTTTGTTTAAGTGTATCCCGTCTCTACAAAACTTACAGGTAGGAGGGATAAGAACAAGGTAGCAAATATTTCACATCTTAGGGAGTACCAGAAGTTTAGATCCAGACTTTTGTTTCTCCCTAACAGAGAACCTTATCCATTTAGAATTTTTGTGTTGGCTATAAGTTGACCTGGTATCAGATGATTTTTATTTTCATAAAATAATGAAAAAAAGAAGTTAATATAAACATGTGTTCGATCACGAACAGTTATGGAGCTGTGGATGTTTGAATTTTGAAAAAAATGCTTATGGAATTTTCAGTAGTAAAAATAATAAGCAGACATGGCTACTAAATTTTTATTTATACTGGATATAAGTTTTTTTTTTTTTTTTTTACTACTCAACTCCAGGGGCAGTTTTCAAAGTTCAAACACCCAATAGCTAAAGAACCTTTAAAAATCAGACACATGTTTATGCAAACCTTTTTTTCATTGATTTTGAATCTTGCACTATACAAAAACCAAAACCTTTTTGGTTTTTGTATAGTGCACAGCATGCTTTCATTTTAGAGAGAGAGAGAGTTGTAGAGTTTTACGAGCATCAGCGATTAAGGCTATTTTGCTCCTGTATACTATCCGTAAATTGCATATGTTCTGTTTTTCTGGATGAAAAATCCAAGTTTCTGGGAAGAGGAAACCTCGTTACTTCGACTAAAACCGACTAATTCAGCCACGTTGTGAGAAAGGCCCATAAAAATTCCTCTCGTCATTGACAGGTCTTGAGCTCAGGTCTTTTCCATCCAGTGTGGGGAAGAGCGATTCTACCAACTCTTAATCCGAAAGAAGGACAAAAAAATGAAGATTAATAATATTTCAAGCTACTAAAGAAACTAGCTCATTATCAAATAAATAGTGTGAATATCACGTATTTTAACGGAAAATTATACACTGAAATGTATATTGTAGTTTTAAATGTTTTCCACCAACCTTACGGTTGGTGGAAAACATTTAAAACTACAATATGAATACAGTGAAACTTCTCCTAACGGACACCTCTCGTTAACGGACATCTCTCTACAACGGACATTTTCAAATTTCCCCAACTCATCTCCATTAGTTTTAACGTGTTTTCAGCTTCTGTCTAGCGGACATTCTCTGTAACGGACGCGGACAGACAATCCGCACTGTTTCGTTTAGATTAGCACTTAATTTGATCTCCCCATAACGGACAGCGGCGAGCTCACGGCCCTTTTTCTAGGAACGTTTCTTCCACGTATTGCCTCAATCGTGTGTTTATTTTCTATTTCCGATTCTCTGAATTTTATCAAGGTTTACGTGGCGGTTCTAAACCCTTTTTCAAGAATTTTAAGGCACGTGTAAAACTTCTGATGAATTCGGTGTGTGCAGTGGGGGGAGGGGATTTGGTCGGTCTTTCGTCTTTTCAGTTTTCAGTTTTGTTCAGTGTCGTGTGAAGTGCACAATGTCTTCTCGTAAACATTTAACTTTAAAAGATAAAGTCGAACTCATTAATGCGTATGATCGGCAAAAAAATAGTGTTCGCAATCTCGCTGAAAAATTCAAAATCGGGAAGACGCAGGTAAGCAACATCCTAAAGAAAAAAAATGAACTGCTCAAACAATTTTGGCAACACGGAAATGATCAGGTTCAAAAGTCATTCCCGAAAACTGTTGGACTTCAAATTGACAATGTTACGTATGAGTGGTTTTGTCGCGCACGTGCTAAAAAAATTCCCCATTAATGGTTCTATTATTAGGGAAAAGGCTTTGGAGGTTGCGAAATCTATGGGAGTAAATGAGTTCAAAGCTTCCGCGGGATGGCTAGACAAGTTCAAAACTAGGCATAAAATTTCTTGGAAAATCGTAAGAGTGATGAAGGTGGATCTGTTGATACTGGGGTTGTAACAGAGTGGACCGTCAAATTGGAAGAGTTATGTCGTGATTTTGAAGCTAAGGGTATTTACAACTATGACGAAACAGGGTTGTTTTTTAAAGCTCTTCCTGAAAAAACAACGAGTCTAAAAAACGAAAAGTGCCAGGGCGGAAAAATTTCTAAGGAACGCTTGACTGTACTATTGTGTACAAATATGCTGGGAGACTTTGAACAACCTCTTGTTGTAGGACAACCACAAAATCCTCTTTGTTTCAAGGGCATAAAGTTGAATCTTTTGAATGTTGGCTGGAAGTCTAATAAAAAAGCGTGGATGACACGAGATATCATCAGCGAATAGATAAGTCACTTTAACCAAAACATGATTCGTCAAAACAGAAAAATTATTCTTTTCGTGGATAATGCTGCATCTCACCCGCACATTGAATTGTCCAACATTCAAATCGTTTTTCTGCCACCAAACACATCTGCAGAGTGTCAGCCCTTGGATCAAGGGATAATAAAAAAAATTTAAACTTCACTACAGAAAACGTGTTTTAAGACATCTCATTGCAAACATGAACGATGTAACATGTGCGAGTGACCTTGCAAAGAAACTCAGCATCCTTGATGCGATTCAATGGATTTCCTCTTCAGCAAACGCAATTAGAAAACAAACTGTCGTGAACTGTTTTGTAAAGTCTGGCTTCTCAAACGCAAAAATTGAAATTGTGAACAGCAATGTGGAGCACCAAGAAGAACAAGAACTTCAACATCTATTGATAATGTACGATACTTCAGTTACAAGTGACCCTGGCTACAAAGATATAGACTCGAACCTCACTACAGAAGATGGTGCTCTAGATATCAATGACATTATCATCGATATTTTTCAAGAAGTTCCTCATGAGGATGAAGAAATGGAAGGAGGTCATTCTGTCGAAGAACATATTAACGACGAACCACCGATGAAAATAGAAGAAGCGCTCATACAAATCAATCGTTTAAAAATGTTTTTCGCCGCTGAAGAAGATGCTGAAGGATTTTCGATGATTTCTTCACTCCAAACAAATGTTGAAAACAAAATTATCAGCCGGAAGAAGGCGCAGAAGAAAATAAGTGATTACTGTATGTATTTTTCTTAAGATAAAGTCATAATATGCATAGCACAATTATATGTATATTATTTACAAAAATATTGCGCAAAATCTGTATATAATTTAATTTAATTTTTTCTCCCTCAGACTTCTTGTTAGCGGACACTTCTCTCTAACGGACAGATTTTCATTCCCCATGGCTGTCCGTTAAAGGGAAGTTTCACCGTATACCCAATCTAAGAGGCCTGTTTGAAGAACTGAAATGTATAGCTCATTCACACTATTTGATAGTCGCTATTGCTCTCGCATCGCCATTGATATTTTCTAATTTGAGCACTAATCGAAATGCATAACAGCTTTCATACTGTACTGGATCTCACTCTCTGCATTCTAATTTTGATTTACTATCTGTAGCACCCTATGGAAAATAACTTGGCATCCTGCAATCTTAAATATACTTTGCATATGGATGTTGTGTTGTTTTTAATGCAAATTTACTTATATAATCCATTGGATTAGCGCTAAATAATCTTTCTATTTTTACAAACAGGATGGATTCAACAGACATTAATTCGATCATCATTTATTCGTAAAATAATGATGATGTTGACGAAACAATTACATATTCTACAAACCTGTTTGTGTATATTCCATAAACAGCTTTGTAGAATATTTCTCTTTAAAAAAAAAAAACAAGTAGGAAGGAGTTATTAAAAATATACGCCGAGTTGAGTTTGCATTTTAGCAACACCTACGTAATATCTCTCAGGGCCGCCTTTTGCCTGTAATATAGCCCATACACGTCTATGGACTCCACAAGGTGTTGCACGGTGCCCTGTGGCAGTGCGACCAATTCTTTGCACAATATGTGTTCAGTAATGTCCGCACATTGTGAGGTGGATGGCCGTAGCATCGAATGTCATTTTCCAGTAAGCCCCAAACATGCTCAATTGGGTTGAGATCGGCTGAGTTGGGCGGCCAGGGAGGACGAAGAATTTATTATCATGTTCCTGAAATCAGTTAGCAACTTGCTAGGCCTCGTCTTCTTGATAGACTCTGGAGTAACTGGATACTGTCACATGAAGCTGTTTATTAACGGTGATCAGAGAACCCAGGTCATGCCACGAAAGCAATCCCTAAAAATAAACACCAACGGTACATCCAGGTGCCATGGCCTCACGTGGCTTTTTCCAAATGCGGATACGTCCTTCAGCATGATAGAGCAACGCAACGGATTCATCAGAGAAGACAGATTTTCACATGTCGGTGGTCGAGTGTTGATGCCTTGTAGTACCTCACTTCTGACGTTACACCAACCTAAAGAATATCCATTAATCACCACGCTCTGCCTTGTAGCCAATCTCGATCCATCTTAGAATCTTTCCAGTAATCCCAATATGTTTCAGCTTATACAGTAACCTCTTATGAGGAACTGACTCAAAAGCTTTGCTAATATTCAAATAAACTATGTCGAAATTGTTCCTTAGATAAAGTGAACAGATCCTTAGCATTCCAATGCTGAACATATAGGGTGGGATTTTTCAACCCCCCTAGAAACAATATACACATATTTTTTAAAATATTTTATATATAAAAAATATTTACATACAAAATACAAATCAAATACATTGACTTCTTTGAAATAAACTTATAAGATAAAAAATCAGACTTCTTAAAAAAATAATAATAATAAACATATATATATATAATATATACACTGAGTGATCACTGAATTATGACCACCTACCTAATACTTCGTAGGTACTAATTCTTTTGCCCTCAGTACAGCAGCTGTCCGACATGGCATTGATTCAACAAGATGTCGGAAGCGTTCGGGAGGTATGGCGAACCAAGCTGTTTGTAATGCCTCAAACCATTCCTGCACAACAAGTGCCCATTGGCTCGGCGCATTGTCATCTTGGAAGACACCATCGCCATTCGGGAAAAGGTGTAACATAGCGGGGTGTACACAATCAGCAAGCAGTTGAAGATAGCGGAGACCAGTGATACGTTGTTCCACATGCACCAGGGGTTCAAGTTCCTGCCAATGAACCATTCCCCACACCATACAACCGCCTACACCGGCCTGCACTTTTGATACCATGCATGATGAATCAAGGACCTCATGTTGTTGACGCCAAATCCGTACACGACCATCCACGGTGTTGAGTAAATAACGTGCATTCCCCAGCATTCCCCAGTCTTCTAACGTCCAACTGGCATGCTCTTTGCACCAGGCGTGTCTTTTACGCCGATGAACCTTGGTTAGGAGAGGATGCCGTAGGGGTCGTCTGCTGGTATAGCCCATATGTGCGAGCGTGCGACGCATGGTCATACCAGATATTGTTCCGGGTTGGCTCATATTCTATTGGGTAGTCAGCTCTTCAACAGTGCTGCGCCTGTTCCCCTGTACGAGTCGTCGGACCCGGCGCTCACCTCTAACATCAACCTTTCGCTGACCTTTGCAGTTTTGCCATCGGGTCGTTGTTTGACCATTTCGACGCCAGTCCTGGTACACTTTAACTATGGCGGCTCTCGAACACCCCACCAGTTCAGCCGTTTGGGAAATCGAGGCACCAGCTCGTCTAGCACTCACAATCTATCCTTTATCAAATTCCGATATATCCTTCCTTTCACCCATCACGCTTGGAATTTTACTACCTACTGAATCACTGACACCTTATCTATGATACGTAGAGGCTGACTAACTCCTCACTCTCGTACTTCACGTGGTCAATGGATCGCATTCAGTTTTCATAGGGGTGGTCATAATTCAGTGATCACTCAGTGTATATATATATATATATATATTTTTTTTTTTTTTTTTTTTTTCCACAGAAAGGCTGAAATTCATTATATGGTACTCCTCGTGTTACGCTACGTAATGAACAGAAGGTTGCGTGAAGGATGTGAACTAAGAAAAATAATTGTAATTAGAAGGAAAAAAAAAAGCAGTTATTAGAGGGGTGATGTTTTTAATCGAATTTCATTTTTGTTTAGTGAAAAAAGGTTATGTTTTTTTCTGTGAAATAATAATAATAATAACAATACATACTTCTTTTAACAATAAAGACAAGAAAAATTAAATAATATAATTAAATATACTTTTCTGCTGAGCGAATTTTTCTTAATAATTTAGCAAATTGCACTTAACTTGTATTGCTTTCAGCGTTTCTACGGTCAACTGTGTTCTTTTTGTTTTTTTTTTTTTGACGTCCACAACTTATTTACTACCGAAAAAAACTCTTTCCATTGCATCATTGGTTCCCGGCAAACATAATGTAAATGATTTGCATTATGTTTGCCATTAAGTACAGAGGCTACATATCCAATCCGGGACAGTTTGCAATGCGGGGCAACTGAAATCCGGGACGTCTGGTCACTTTATCCTTACATCCAGCTCATGAGTAATTGTGTCAAAACAGTTTACTAAGTTTCCCTTAACAAAACCATGTTGTGGGTCCTCCAGAATTCCGTTTCTATTGTCCCTGTACTGCGCTCTTAATCACTGCCTCCCAGATTTCTTCAGTAACTGAAATTCATCTAATAATGTACCAAGATATAATTTGAAATCGGTACACTCCTTACTTCACATGCAAAGAAAAGAACCGTCAGTTGAGCTTCGTTTTTTAGCTAAACCGACCTTAGAATCCACGTCGCAGGTTATACAAGCAACAAATTCATGACTCGGACCGGAAATGCTTGTGGCCATTTCTGTCTGTGTCATGATATCTTCGTACAAAGTAATTAAAATGGCAATCATTATTTAGATGAGATTTGAAATTTTGACATCACGCCTTCTATCCTTTTGTCGATGTTATTTATGAAAATGAGAAATGTCTCTCTGCCTTCTGCAGAAGATTCTAATGCTCCACACACTCAGACGTATGAACATGGGCGTCCGCAGAGAGGGGCAAACGGGGAACTTGCCCCCCCCCTGGGATCGAGTAAAAAATTCCACAAATTATAAACATAAAAGTGATTGAGTTATGTAACCTTACACCGTCAACCATGGGACGCTTTTTCTGCCTTAAAATTTAACTAGGGGTTGGCCAGTTTCGGCCCTCGGGGGGGGGGTAACCACAGAACACGTGTTTCATCTATTGCAGCAATAAAACACGTGTTCCTGTTTTTGGTTTATTGCAGCAATAAAACATGTGTTCCTGTTTTTGGTTTATTTTTTTCTGATTTGTGAAAAAAATGCTCATTACTGTTGTGAACAGCAACCAGTTCGTTTGCCCTCTGTGTCTAGTGAGTCACTGAGTTAATGAATCGGATGCACAAGTTAATCCGATTCCTGGAACATCGATTCAAAATGACTCTGTCGAGTAAATTTCATCAAATAATTCATTAGAATATGATACTGGTTCTTACGTTGGAGTTTCTGCTATAACACCAACTTTAAAATTTGAAATCCTTTCTAATACTTATGTTCCCAACAAGGACTATGATTTCAAAAAAGATTCTTCTGGAAAGAGACAGTTTAGATTTGCTTGGTTAGAGGAATACTCACCATCGTTGTGTTATTCAAAACTACAAAAAGGTGCGTTTTGCAAATATTGCGTTTTGTTTGTACAAAAGTACATCGGGGCTGTCAAGGCGCATTTATAAAAACTCCATTTATAAAATATAAAGATTTTAACCGACCCGCCACAAATCCTGTGTCATCTCAATGGCACAAAGAAGCTGCCATTGATGCGCAGATTTTTATAACAATCCACAAACATCCAGAAAAAGTTATAATTTGTCAAATTGATAAATCAATACAAAAAACTATAGAGTCCAATAGAATTAAATTAGGTTCTATTTTATCAGCCATTGTATTTTGTGCCACTTAAGTGGGAGACTTAATTTTAAAAGATCATTTGATGAAAGCTCCTGAAAATGCCCGGTACACTTCTGTAAGAACTGAACATCAACTAATAGAACTTTGTGCAATGGAAATACGAGAAAGCATTGTATCTGCTGCAAATAAATCTATTGGATTTTCAATCTTAGCGGACGAAACCAGATATTGCTGGGATAGAGCAGCTTTCACTTGGCATTAGGTTTGTTGACGAAAA
Source organism: Mastigoproctus giganteus (assembly GCF_048544385.1). Classification (NCBI taxonomy): domain Eukaryota; kingdom Metazoa; phylum Arthropoda; class Arachnida; order Uropygi; family Thelyphonidae; genus Mastigoproctus; species Mastigoproctus giganteus. The sequence continues at coordinate 8,859,714 of NC_143577.1, forward strand.
TAAAAATATAAGGGAAGATTTTTAGGATTTACAAAATCTATTTTAAATAAATGTACTGAATATGGTTTGGACATGAACAAATTAATTGAACAAGGATGCGATGGCTGTGCAAGTATGGCAGGAAAGGAAGCTGGTGTTCAAGCCCAGATAAAAAATATATATCCAAAAGCTACTTACGTACATTGTGCTTCTCATAGATTAAACCTAGTTGTGAATGACCTAAACATTGTACCAGAAGTTTGCCAGCAACAGGAATTATAAAATCTATAGTAAATTTTTTTAGAGAAAGTCCAAAACGAAGAGCCATCGTGCCAACAATTCCTTTACTTTCAGAAACTAGATGGACTTCGAAATATCAAAGTATATCGGTTTTTTCAAAGAATTTTCAACTCATTTTCAATCAATTAGAAGAAATTTCTATGAACTGGACAGGATCAACTCATCAAGAAGCGCATCGCTTAGTAACATCATGTAGTACCTTCAATGTTTATTATTTGTTTAAATATAATATCAAAATATTCTGCTATTCTCGAACCAATAACCCAAACATTACAAGCCATAGATGTAGATTTACTAGCCGCTCACCAGTTTATTGAGGACTTACTTAAAATATTTGCATTTCATAGGGAAAAATCTGAAGAAAAATTTGAAGAGATTTATAAACTTTCACTAGATATGGCTGAAAAATTAACAATGAAAATAGAAATACCTAGACGATGCCTAGAGATACATAGAAATACCTAGAGATACAGAAATATAGATGCAATTATCCTGGAATCACACCTGAAGACTATTATCGGCAATCAATATTTATCCCATACTTAGATTCTTTAATTTCATCCTTAAAATCAAGATTTTCCTCGGACAACGAAATAGCATTTTCAGTATTTCAGTTTCATCCCAAGAATATTCTAAAAATAGATAAAAATAAAGTTCCAAAACAACGTCAAAAGAGTAAGCGACAATATCAGTCGAAGGAAAATGGACAAATTATCCTTCGACTGATATTCCCCAAACTTTACCAGAAATTTTGGAACATTGCGACTATTTCCCTTCTATTAATTCGGCAATAACTATGGGTATGACATTACCTGTTACGACCTGTACCATTGAAAGAAGTTTCAGCACCTTGAAACGTGTGAAAACATGGTTAAAGTCCACTATCTCAGAAACTGGCTTATCAGGTTTATATGATTAGTGTGCACAGGAAGAAACTAGAAGAGGAAGCGGTAAAGAAGAAATTTATTGAAAATGTCATCAATAGGTTTGCAAGCGATAGACGAAGAATTCAATTCTTATACGATACATGATTATTGAAATTATTATTATCTATATATATATATATATTTATTCTTGTTTCCTTTATATTGTCAATTTATATACATTATGTATGTGTTTTTCTATTGATGCAATACTGTATTCTATAATCTACTTGAGAAAAAAAAAAAACAAAAAAATTAATTAATTAAATAAAAATTTATTGATGTAATTATTTGTCTCCAAGCTTTGCCCCCCCCCCGGAATATTTTCTGTGGACGCCCCTGCGTATGAGGTTTTACAACAGACGACCCACGAACATCCTCTCCTCTCCTCTCCTTATCGCTGATCATCGTCGACGGTGAATGCTGTAGCGTCAACAACACCCTGGTTGGACATTGGAAACGAATGTGCTGGTGGATCAATCAAAATATTTGGTGCAATATGCCGACGAATACCTTTTGTGTGTGGCTCAAGCAACACGTGTCTATGGCTCCACTGTGCATAGTGCCTACTATCTAGGCAGATGACGGCGATTGCTTAATATGGGGAAGGTTTTGCTGCCTAGAACCAAGACCTCTGATGCGTATGGACCAAAGTTTCACTGGCGAGAACTATCGACAGCTCTTAGGAGATTACGTACATCCTGCTGTACACTCTGACATGTGTCGCACTGCGCACTAGTGGTTCGAGGAACGCAATGAAGATATCACTCATCTTGATTGGCCTCCAAATTCTCCTGATCTCAATCCAATGAATGCCTGTGGGATGTTTTGGAACGGAAAGTAAGGCATATGGACAAGCAACCATCATCTCTTCCGACATTGTGAAAGCTTTACAGACATCGCTGCAGATTCCAGTAACTGACGTCTTCAGACATCTAGTGCCTAGGTGAACAGCGACTGTTAACCACCTACCTAATACCCAACACGGTATTAGGTAGGGGGTCATAATTCAGTGATTACCGAGTGTATATTTACCCTTGTGCTTTCAGCGTGGTAGCAGAGTGGTATCGTCACTATCCTCCCCACACCGGGTGGAAGAGGCCTGTATTCGAATCCCGTCGATCTTTTTTCACTCCGTGGCTGAGTTAGTCGGTCTCAGGCGTAGATAGCAAGGTTTCCCCACCACCCGGAACCAGGTTTTTTGCGTCCAGAAAAGCAGGCAAGTTGACCGAAGAACACAAGCAAATTACAGACACAGTACACATGGGAGATGAAGTAACTTTCCGGTTGACCCTAATAAATAGTTTTACCCTTGTGCTTAGGAATGTCCTCAAAATGGCAATGCAATTATCCACTGTGCGAAATGTATAGAAAGAGTAGTTTTTGAAGATGATTTCTGTCCTGGCCAGCCAGATCTGCCGGATCTTAATCCCATTGAGCATTTCTGGAATAAAATCGAAAAGTATGGCAGCAGTTTTCGGTCCACTTCACTTCAGGAACTAAGGACAATTTCTTTGCGTACGGTTCCAGTATTCCTTGTCACTCTGTAAGAATCACATTTAAATATTCACATCTTTAAATGGGCAGAAAGGAAAAGAGGATCAGAGCTCTATCTGGATAAGAGGAGAAACCACTCTACTGGTGCTTTTTCTAGTGGGTGCTTAAATTATTTATTTATGTATTTTTGTTCACGGGCAAACAGAGAATCTGCCAGATGACTGCGGATCCCCACGGACGTCTTCAGACGTCTAGTAGGGTCAATGCCTAGGCGAATAGCAACTGTTGTCCTTGCGAATGGTGGCCTATTCCTAATATCTTAATTTCAGTACCCATCAAAATGGAGTTTGCAGTATTTCCTACTTTCCTTTTGATTTATTTCCAGCCACTGATGCAACTGGCGTTACCTCCTTGGGTTATTCACAGCAGTCCCTAGTTCACATCGCCTACGGAAAACGCTCTAGCATCTTACTGATTAATAAATAAAACGGGTTTCACAGCTAAGGACTTCCTGTTGCCGACCCCATAACCTTTGGTGAGATAACGCTGTAACGAATGCTGAATGAATTATATGCAAAATAAAGCTCTGAGTAATTTCGATTTTTTTAAATCGTGAATTATTCACTATTTAGGTTTTATTTTCTTCCTGTTATATATTTACTGTAGAGGTAAGATTCATATTTTATTACCACAAATATTCTCGTTGACACACCGACCAGACAGGATATATAGCTGAAAAATTTTTAAATTGTAAAAAATAATAAATAAATAAAATAAAATATTTAAGAATAAACAAGGAGTTACCTTTTATTTCGGAAGGAATTCTTGATCAACTCTCCTTTTTGTGAATTCTAAAATAATAAAACAAATTGTCGTTAAATTAATCTAAAAATAATTTAAAACTCATAACGTGTTCCATACTATCAGTCCACGACCAATCTAACACCCCCAAGATCGGCGTGGCACACCCCCAACCTGACCCTAGGATATCAAACCCCCATGTAACTTCTAGTACTGGAAAACATTTTGCCAAACTTACAATTTGCGATCGTAAATTTTATCGCTCTTAAGAATATTTTACTTCTATTTAGATTCGCAATTTTGGCAAAATGTTTTCCATTACTAAAAGTTGCATGGGGGGGGGTTTGATGTTCCTAGGGTCGGGTTGGGATGTGCCGCGCCGATCCTGGGGGGTGTAGATTGCTCGTGGACTGATAGTATGAAACACGTTATGAGTTTTAAATTATTTTTAGATTAATTTAACGACAATTTGTTTTATTATTTTATAAATCACAAAAAGGAGAGTTGATCAAGAATTCCTTCCGACGGAATAAAAGGTAACTCCTTGTTTATTCTTAAATACTAATACACTGGTGTGAAAAATTTAAGGACCAGTCAGGTTTTCACCTGTAGTTTCTCATATGAGTCACCTAGATATGGGAAAAGCATACCAAAGGAACCTCGTGAGGTATAGAAATGATGAAGGAAACAACACCGACACAACAACCCAAACAAAACGGTACAGAGGGACTTTATTCAAAAATGGCAACGTAGCACTGGCTGCCATGATACAGATGCATCACTGCCAAAGATTGAACAAAGGGAAGAGGTGGTCCTCAATAGGAGATATGGCCACCCCTAATGTCGATCGCCTGTTTATACTTAGAACAATGTTGTTGATAAGTTCTTGCGGTAACATTGTCCATTCCTCTGTTAGCGCCATCTTCAGCTGGTGAACATTTTCTGGTGTGTGTGGACGTGCCGCTAGGCGTCTCCCCAGAGCGTACCATAAGTGTTCGATGGGATTTAGATCGATGGACCTGGCAGGCCAATTCATACGAACAATATCCTCACTTTCCAAAAGCATATCAACAGCTGCAGTGCGATAGGGTGTGGCGTTATCATCCATAAACACTAACTCAGAGCCAATGGCACCTCGGAACAGATGCAAATGGGGAAGAATTACCTCAGTACAGTAGCGTGCACCGGTTACAGTACCGCCTTCCAGTATCTGAAGTTATGTACGTACATCCAAGAAAACGCCTCCCCAGACGAGAACACCTCGACCGCCATATCGATCCCTTTCAGTGATGTTTGCGTGGTGATACCCTGTGCCAACCTCTCGCCAGATTAGCTGACGTCCAGAATCGCTGCTGAGACTGAATCTATTCTCATCAGTAAAGAGTACCTTAAGTAAAGATTTTGTGGTTTTAACCTTTAGAAATAGTGTTGGTCCTTAAGTTTTGCACACCAGTGTACAACGTAGGAAAATATCGAGCACATATATGCTCTCACTTGTTTAAATAAAATAAAATAGCAGAAAAAAGGACCATTATAGCTTTTATTATTTTATTATTATTATCTGTTTATAAATAGCAAAGCATTCCATAACACAAGTAGCCCACTCATGGTTAAAACGTGACAAAGCAATTCAAACAGAAAGGCAAGTAAACACTTTTCAAGGTCATTTTTCATAAATAACTTTGATATCGAGATAATGTTATTGTTACAGTAAGATTTAGGAGCATCATCGACTAAGGCCATATTGCTCTTATATACTGTCTGTAAATTAATTTTCTGTTAGCTGGACGAAAACCTGAGTTTCCGGGAGAAAAAAACCATGCTACCTTCGCTTGAGACCGACTAACTCAACCACGTTGTAAAAAAGGCCCATAAAAATTTCTCAAGTCACTGATGGGACTGGAACTCAGGTTTTTTCCATCCGGTGGGGGGGGGGAGGGATGGCGATTCTACCAACTGTGCTACCCACGAGGGTTCGAGATGATGTGCACGGTTGGAGATACCAGTGCTCTTTACAATTCCAACTATGTAAATCATCTCAAGCATCAGAAGACACAAACAAATTCAACTAACCGTCCCGATTTCAACCAAAATTTTTGTTTTAAGTTAATAAAGAAGCACTTAAGAAGTTTCGATAAACGCAATCCTTTTAAAATTTTGTGCCTTAGCGATTATCAGTTTGAGCAGAGTGATCAATTTTAAAATAGGTTATTTTAAGCTGAAACTCATTTTCAATTGCATGTCTTTATTTTAAAAATTAACAATCTAACAGATAATAAAAAGGAAAAAATCGGACATCCGTTTTCATTCAATTTTTATTCCAAGGCTTAGTGGTTAGACCGTCTACTACCTCCTGTTGCATGCTTAATTTCGAATATGACCATAGTTTTTCCCAGGAATGAAAGAAAAGCAAATATGCAATATTATTATTATGTCAGATTTATGAACAACGTTTAACTTCTATACAGAACAGATTATTAAACATCATAAGTAAACAAGCTAAAAAAATCATAAATTAAAGTAGAAACCCCTCAACATCGGGTGGAAAAGACCTGGGTTCGATTCCCATCGATGCCATGAGGAAATTTTTATGGGCCTTTTAACAACATGGCTGAGTTAGTCGGTTTCAAGCGAGGGTAGCATGGTTTTTTCTCTAGAAAATCAGGTTTTTCGTACAGCAAACCGAAAATCGACCACAGAACACATATCTTATATATGGAACAATATGGTCATAGTTGCCAATGCTCATGAAAACCCAAATAATTCTTCCTCCTAAAAAGAATCCTCTTCAGTTCTGCTGAAGCTAACTCTGCTCTACTTGAATCAATAAACACGTCACGTTCCATTTTTACATCAGACAATTTTGAAAACATAGATTGTATATGCTTGAACGTGTCACCTTGAAGGTTCAATGTTTTCACAAATCGTAGTTGCTCTCGTGGGTAGCACAGTTCGTAGAATCGCCGTCCTCCCCACACGGGGTGAAAAAGGCCTGAGTTCGAGTCCCGTCGATGAAGAGAGAAATTTTTCACAACGTGGCTGAGTTAGTCGGTCTTAGGAGAAGGTAGTATGGTTTTTAATCCCGGAAACTCGGGTTTTTCTTCCGAACACGTGCAATTTACAGGCAATACACAAGGCACAAGCAATATGGCCTTAGTCGCTGATGCTCCTAAAACCCTACTACAACAACAAATCGTAGTTGTGTTTTCATCAGACCCAGCTTGATATGGAATAGTGAAAGCAAAACCGGTTGCTGGAACGACGAGATTATTATCAGATCGTGTTTGTGCGAGGCTGCAACACAATTCTGGTAGGCCATTCTCTTCTCCTGTAGTTCTAATCTATTGTTCTGCTGTTCCCGAGATAGAGAAAGCAAAAACCAGTGATACCGTTGAATTCGACATACAAACACATAAAACAGCTAAATATAAACAAACTTTTGTTGTTGTTTTTGTATAGATTTAAACTTTGAAAACATCTGCTATGAATTAACTGACACGAATAAGCCAAACTTGAAGTTATAGATAAACAAAACAGGATGTTGCGTGCATGTGAAACCGATAGCTGCCTGTTTGGTGACGTGCTCACCTGATAACACTAAATCCAACTCTATTTGACAAGTATTTTATTCTACTGTGACACATCTTGTCCAAACAGAAAGTTTTTAGGGCCGGCATTGTTAAAGTAGACGATATTTAGATATCACTCTCTTTTGTCCAAACAAATCTTGTGGATTGCCAAGAGAGAAAGCAAAATAATTTATTCCTAAGCATTTTTTTTTTTTTTTTTTTTTTTTTTTAGAATTAGTCCAAATCAGATTTTCATAGTTACAGCTTCAGTTCCAATCGAAAAAACGTTCTGGAAAATGGTTCGATCACCAAGAAGCATAGTAGGTTGATTACTGCGATAACATGTAAGCATAATGCACCAGATCTTCACCATGTCCATCCGTATGTTAATAACTCGGCTCTCAGTGGATTGATTTTCAAGAAATTTTAGCTTTCTCTGGAACGATTTATCAAGCCTTCCCAAATTTAACTAAACTCAGAATAATAGAAATCTGGCAATTGTACCCGAAACACTAGATATCCTATTGGTTGCCATGCGATGGTTGGAGGAATGAACGAGCAATGCTGGGTATGCGCAGAAGCGAAATGGTCTCAATTTCGTATATGAGACTCCACCTCATATACCTCATATAAATATCTTCCCAAAGGGTGAAATGCGTAATTAATAAAGTTAATAAACTTAATTCGCCCCACCCCTTTGCTTGTTATGCATCCCCAGACCATTTGACCGGTGCGGAACTTTACAGTCGGTGTTATGCAGTCAGGATGGTATATCTCCGATTTTCATCTTCTGACATATCGCTTCCCACCCGAGCCATGCAGGTTGAATTTCGAATCGTTAGAAAAGATGATAGTGTCCCATTGCTATTTTGTCCATGAAATATGCGTTTTAGCCCAAGCAAGTCGCTTCTTTCTCATTTGAGGGTCAACAAAGGCTTATTCTTGGGCCAATAGCATGCAGACCACATTCCGAAAGCCGTCTTTGGACAGTTCGTGCACTTGTTTCAACACCAGAGGCCTGATCTAAAACTGGCCTTTGAGCCATCTCAAAGGCCAGTTTTAGATCAGGAGCACTAGCATGGCGATTACGAAGACATAGCCGTTTCAACTATCGATCTTGGGAAGGCATAATCACTCCTTTCTTACGGCGTGATCCAGGTCTTCTCTCCACATCACCGGTTTCACGCTTTAATTTGAGCACCCGGGATACTGTTGACTAGTGGCAGCCTATTTTATCAGCGATAGCACACGTAAAAAGCCCTTCCTGGGACAAAGCAACAGCTACACTTTTTTTTTTCTTTTCGTGTAAGCATGGAGTCATGCTGACACCTCCGCAAAACAGGATACTAATGAGCATGTATACCCTTCCAACCCCGTATTTATAGAAACGGCTGATGCAATACCTCGCAATTACTGTCTGATGCAATAGAAGCATTATCTGGCGCAATACCTTTGTTCTGCGACAAACAAAATAAGTGTAATAAAACAATATCTTATACGTTTCACTACAAATGTTACTTTTTTTAAGGTGATGCAGTTTTATTGTCCGCCACTGTAAACACCGTTTGCAACGATACCACTTCATTCCTCCTTTTTTGGATTGCTCACTGGGATAGCCACATCTCCAGTACTCAGGATAGCAAATCATCGGCCTTTAGATGACCCTTTGACAAGGCGGGCCACATCTCCAGTACTCAGGATAGCAAATCATCGGCCTTTAGATGACCCTTTGACAAGGCGGGCCGTTGGACAACTTGAAACCGAGCAGTCGAAGACGGAGGTTGCAGTTTAGTCTCGGCACACAATATGGAAGAAGTTTCAGAAGAAAGGAACCATTACAGGAAGAGCTGGTCAAGGTCGCACCAGTGCTACGTCAACCAGAACAGACCGCTATTTGGTTCTAACATTAAGACTGAACCCTAGTTGTCCTTTCATAAACTGTCTCTTGAGGTTGCAGCGGCCACAAGTAAAAACACATCCAACCGGACTGCGTTAAAAAGGCTCAATTCAAGTGGACTCTAAGCAAGGAAGCCATCGGTTTGTATCTCATTAATCCCAGTCTGCGCATGTTGCACAGTGGAATCGTCACCGTCCTCCCACATCAGGTGGAAAAGGCCCGAGTTTGAATCCCATCGATGACGCGAGGAACTTTAATGGGCTTTTTTTTTTTTCCCCACTCCGTGGTTGAGTTAGTCTGTTTCAGGCGTAGATAGCAAGGTTTCTTTGCCCAGAAACTGATGTTTTTTCGTCCAGCAAAACAGGCAAATTGACCAGAGAACACACGCAATTTACAGACCTATTACATAAACAGGTATATGTAAGAAATTACGGGTGGACCTAATACACTAATTTAAATATTTTTGAATCCTGTTATCCCGAAACCACCTCGGAATTCGTTTAAACTGGTGCCATGAACAAGTGACTTGGAGCTCTGACAAATGTAGTACAATTCTGTTCTCTGGTGAGTCCCGTTTTAGCGTACAAATAGATTCTATATGTTATTTCATCTGGGGTCAACGAGAAATGCGGTACCGTCCCCTCCATCAGAGGAAAGGGCACTGACGGTGGAGGGGGGGATGTTCTCGTGTGCGGCGGAATAATGATCACCGGCTATCATAACTGCAAAGAAGTCTAGAGAACAATCCTCGAACCCTATGTGCGACTTTTTACGGGCGCGGTTGTCCCAGATTTCCTTATCATGCATGACAACGCCACTGCACATAGAGCTCAAGTTGTGGAAAAAAACTTGAAAAACTGAAGATATCCAACTACTGCTGTGGCCAGTACGATCAGCAGACTTCAATCCGATCGAACATGTGTTGGACTCCCTCGGGTATCATATTGCACGCCGACAGTCAACTCCTCGGTCATTTGGTGAGCTAAGGTCTGCGCTGGTGGAAGAAAGGGATTTGTTGCCACAGACTCTTATAGACATCCTTATATCGAGCATGGTTGACGCTGTCATGCCTGTTTAGCCGTTAGAGGGGGATCATATGTCGTACCGATGTCATGTGATCATATTTTCGAGCATCTTCTTTTTGGTGGTAATTCATTTGGTATGGTACACCACCATACCAAATTTTGTCCCGCTTCATCGCAAGCCGCACGAGTTGCAACACGTTCTACATGTCCTGTTAATTTTGTCCAGTAGTGTATTTGGTAACCTGCCTGAAATGCAACGCATCGCGTACATTAACTAACTTGTTTTATTTCTCATGCATTAATCACGATGAATGAAGAAAAAATACAAATTCAAACAGTGAATTCATTTTATTTCTATGCCCACGAGGTCTATAGTTGAGACCTTGTGGTCTCAACTATAGATTATACAGTATAATGATAATCCAGAATGAATACCACTAATCTCTTACTGAATGCTGCTCTAATCACCGATTCAATCAATTGTTTCAGAAGCAATAACACTGTTCAAAATTTTAATTCGATTGTAATTCATTACTTGATGCTCATAGTGAGTCAGTATTATTTATCTAATACCTATTTTTTAACCCAATAATTTAATTTTTTATTAGACAGAATGGTGACTTCCATGATTCCAGTCACTTTGAGACATTATAGAAAAGTGACTCAAGTCACTTTTCTGTTGCCTTCTACTTCAGTTTAAATCTTTTATTTTTAGCCTTTTGGTTATTACGTGATGTAATTAGCCTAATGTCGTAAATACTGATAAGAGAATTATCTAATCTATGCATTAACGTATTTGTTTCGTCTTCCATGAGCAGCGTTGTACTTGTAGTAACAGCTGGTGACCAATTGCGTATCTACCTTAGTTCACTTTTTTTTTTAAACATAGAGCCATTTCTTTACATGACTATTTCGAAGTAGATGGCACACAGACGGTGGACCACATACACTGTGCTGCCACTTTATTAGATACACCTACCAAGTAGCGTGTTGAGCCTCCTTTAGCCTTCAAAACAGCCTGAATTCGTCTAGGCATGGATTAAACAAGACGCTGAAAACGTTGTGCAGGAATGAAGTACCAGGCAGACATGAATGTGTCACGAGTTCCTTGAGATTCGACGGAGGTGTAGCCCTGGGGCGAACAGCCCTTTTAAGTTCATCCCAAAGATGTTCAATAGGATTGAGATCCAGGGACTGAGTGGGCCACTGCAGCAAAGGAAAGTCATTGTCACCTTCCTGGAATCATCTCATAGTGATTCGGGCTTTGTGCACTGGCGCATTATCCTGCTGGAAGTAACCATCTGACTGAGGATAAACTATCAACATGAACGGATTCACTTGGTCAGCAACAATGTTGAGCTACGATGTGGCATTCCGACATGAATCTATGGGTATCAATGGACCGAACGTGTGACAAGAAAACACTCCCCACACCATAACACTGCCCCCACCACCTTGCACAGCAGTCATCAGACATGACGGGTCCATGGATTCTTGTTTTTTTCGCCAAATTCTGAGTCTTCTATCAACATGAGGCACCAGGAACTTCGACTCTCAGACCAAGCAACTGTTTTCCAATCCTTGATAGTCCAGTGTTGGTGTTGCTGTGCCCACAGGAGGCATGCTCTCTTGTTCTTCATTGATAACAAAGGTACGCGATGTGGCCGTCGGCTGTTGTAGCCCATTCGCTACAAAGTGCGACTAGTGGTCCGCTGATGTTTTCCTGCAGCAAACAGTCCTTTCCAGCTCATCCCAAAGATGCTCAATAGGATTGAGATCTGGGGACTGAGTGGGCCACTGCAGCAAAGAAAAGTCATTGTCGTGTTCCTGGAACCATTCCATAGTGATTCAGGCTTTGTGGACTGGTGCATTATCCTACTGGAAGTAACCATCGGACTGAGGATAAACTGGTAACATGAATGGATGCACTTGGTCAGCAGCTATGTTTAGGTATGATGTGGCATTCAGATGTGAATCTGTGGGTATCAATGGACTCAACGTGTGCCAAGAAAACATTCCTTGGCACACGTTGGAACACACTATAATACTGCCCCCACCACCTTGCACAGTAGTCGTCAGAATGTGTCCATGGATTCATGTTGTTTTCACCAAATTCTGAGCCTTCCATCAACATGATGCACCAGGAACTTCGACTTGTCAGACCAACCAACTGTCTTCCAATTCTTGATAGTCCAGTGCTGGTGTTGCTGTGCCCACTGGAGGCGTGCTCTCTTGTTCTTCATTGATAACAAAGGTACACAATGTGGTCATCGGCTGTTCTAGCCCATTCGCGACAAAGTGCAACTAGTGGTTCGTTGAGATATTTTGTTTTGCGCACCAAGGTTGTATTCTGGTGTGATGTGTGACATTGTGGCCCACCTGTTTGCTTGCACAATTCTAACTATCCTCCTCTGACCTCTCTCATCAACAAGTGATTTTCTTCCACAGGAGTGCCGTTGAGAGGATGTTTTTTGTTCGTTGCACCATTCTCGATACACCCTTGAAACTGTGGTGCGTGAAAAATTCAGGAAAACTGCCGTTTCAGAGATACTTTGTCCAGCAGGTCTTGCACCTACTACCATGCCACGTTTGAAGTCCGTTAGATCACTCCTTTTCCCCATTCTTGCTAAGGTTTGTACGCTTAACTATACTAGAAAGGTTGTTCTGCTGCATTTACATCCACAACTGTGGTCATGTAACTTGTAACGTTGTGGAACAAACCATTTGTTTGCACAGCAGGGGTGTACCTAATAAAGTGGCAGCACAATGTACTCTTATCCAGGTCTGAAAATAAAATCCCAAATTACAACTCACACGAGAACCTACCCTCAATTTTATTTATATAAAACTGATTTTATTTTGCTAACCGGTAACGGTAACTTTCTATCCGGTATAATTTTATAATCGTTAATTTTATATCGAGTGGTTAAATAGTTTTCATAGAATTGGTTCTACTTATACAGATACAAGATAACCTTAAACTTAAATATAAGTAATGCTAACCTTGAACCTTTGAAAGGCACTTCACTGCCGATGTCTGACATCTAACAAGGGGAAAGTACACCAGCCACCAAAGTAAATGGCACGAGTAACTGTCTAAGGGCTATTTGTAACATGATAAAATTGCTCCCAGCCTCATGACAACGGTATCAACGATCAAGGACTTCCCCACGGATTAAATATACACATTCTCTCCATGACACTTAATAGTTTTATAGAAGTTCGAATCAGTAAAATGATTGAAGCTCAAAATCAATGCCGTACTCACCAAACTTGTAGCATGGTTCTTGAATTTTTAATTGGCTTTACTACATATATTATTCCATGGTGTACCTCAAGGTTCTTCTTTGGGTCCATTACTATTTACCCAATAAATAAATTGGCCAGACTCTAATTCCTTTTCTTGCGAGAAAGAATTGATGACATCAATTTTTTTGTACTGAGGAAATATTCCTCATCATGATGCTGAAAAAAATAGAATTTACAATTTTATTATAAACATTCATAAAAGGAATGTTTAATGATTAGATAAAAAATATTATCCATGGCTATACCTTAAATATTCGAAATACAACTGTGATCTTTCTAAGAAATTGTGCTTAATGTCTGATGCATTTATAAAGCCGCAATTGGGGGTTGTTGGGCTTCCGTCTCCTCCAAGAGAGACTCGATCAATCCAAAAAAAAAAAAAAAAAAAATGGAGTACAGTATTTTAGAATAATTATGCTCGAAGTTTTTATGGAGAGCGATAGAGGGCGACACATATCAGTTACGTTAAGATGGATGGCGTCTGTTAGTAGAAGTCACGTGAAAGTTTCATCTATTTGTAATCGTAAATATATTGGAATTCTGTCTAATGAAATTTTTAAAAATGTAAAATACTTTTTGCTTAGTTAAAAAAAAATTAATTGACAAACATTAAAAGAAAATAGAAAAAAAAATGAATAAAAAACATAATTTATTTATAGAATTAATGGCCATACTATGATATCGTGACCTATCAATGAAACATTTATCGGTCTGTGTGGCTGAAGGGGCATTTATACTTAATTTTACTTTTATTTTGATTAAATAAAATAAAAGTGATCATTTTAAAGTTTGAAATATTGAAAGAAATAATTCTGCCCAAAGTTTTTATGGAGAACGATAGAGGGCGTTACATATTAGTGATGTTACGATGGAGCGCGTCTGCTAGCAGAGATCACGTTTGATCAAATATGCGAAAATATATTAGCATGAATGCTCAGCATTACGATCATTAACACTAATACATATACTACATGGCCAAAACTGTCTGGACACCTAGTTGCGAAAAAGACTTTTAATTCAAAAAACCTAATATACTGTATAGTTGGCCCTAGGGCCAACTTTGGCCGTATGACAGACTTCCTGGGCATACTTTCTACCAATTTCCAGTAGGTGTCACCTGGAATTCACCTCCATTCCTGCGAAACGTGCCAGAGCCATTTGAAAGAAGACCGTTTTAGCCGCAGCCTCATCCGGTATTCCTATGCGTGCGTCCATCAGGTGTCAGTACGGATAAGATCCGCCATCCGAAGTTGCCAGTGCAATTTTTCGACGTCTGTCCACACACAAGGCCGTTTCTGTAGCTACCAGTGTTCCAAAACGCTCAAGTAGGTCAAGACCTTAATAATTCAAGCAGTGCCACCAATAGACTAAGTTCAAACCAGCTAATAAGAAATGCTATCTGGGCAATCTTCATACCCAATCATATCCATCAGAAAGAAACAGTGTCGCTAGATTCGTCACTCTAAAGCACCTTCTGCAAAAGTTTTAGAATATATGATCGTATGGAACGACGTTCATAACGTCGTTTCACATTGGCGACCGTAATATCGGATTTATGCGCAGCTGCCCTACCATTGAACTCAAAGCTGTGTAACTTCCGATGGACTGCTGGCATACTGAAGAATGTTCTCTGTACCTCTTGAACCTTTTCAGTGATGTTTTTTCGCAGAAGGGTGTTTCTACGGTTTTCCATCTCTAACAATGAACACAGTGGATTTTTGTAGATTCGGACGAGTCGCAGTTTCGTGACTCGTCTGAATCTACAAAAAGGCACAGAAAGGCACTGATGTGGCATCCCACCGCCATCACACGTTGAAAATCTGTAAGTTTCAATCCATGAGTAATTGGCTTCTGTTTCAGATCCACGAGATTGATATGAATATATATCAGCGGATACGCTTACAGGAGGATTTGGGCACAGTACATAATCATGGAGGGAATCCGGAAAAAAAAAAAAAAAAAAAACAGTGAGTGGAGAAGCCGACCAAAAAAAAAAAAAACAAACAAGTCCCACATTAACGATTTAATGTTTTCTGTTGGTTGGTTGTTATTGGGTTTTAGAGCATCAGCGACTAAGGCTATGTTGCTCCGCGTATATTGTCTATAAATGTTCTGAGGTCGATTTTCTGTTTGTTAGACGAAAAACCCGCCTTTCCGGGAGAAAAAACCATGCAACTCTCGCCTCAGACCGACTAACTCAGCTACGTTATGAAAAAGACCCAAAAAATTCCTCCCATCATCGACGGGATTTGAACTCAGATCTTTTCCATCTGTGTGGGGAGGACGGCAATCCCACCACGAGGGCAATGTTTTCTGTTAGAGACTAACGACCGCTTGAAAAAGGGTTGACAGCGAGAGGGCCTTTTCGATCTCCGCCACGAATAATTATCTTGGATGTCGATCAGGGATTTGAGGAGCATGATTTTATGAAGGAACTGTAAGAGCGCTATTTGATGGAATACGGGATTGGAGCAGAGGAGTTTTCCCAGGATTGTAAAGTCAGTTTCTCCACAGTTAATAGGAACAGTAAGAATCCAAACTGGATACTTACAGTAAGTCTTCGAATTCGAGAAATCCTTGAGTGTTATAATCATGTATTCTTGGGCTAAACAAGCTATCGATTTCGGCGGTTTTATTTGAAAACTATTCCCTATAGATTGTCTCCATCATGGACCTACGGCCAGATGTTACTTGAAAGAAATCATTTGTTCTCACTCTGCCACGAGAGGGCATTCATATCAGGAGTGTGTACTTCAAGCAATGAAGCCTACTTGTGCGAACTGCTCAAGATTGCTAACCCTCCCTCATCTCATCCTGTTTATAGTAAGTCATGTCCATCGTTTCAGAAAGCGTGGCAATTGGTAAAAGCACGTATGGAGACCTTATAATGTCGAGAATAGAATTGGATGTACAGTATTGACTCCCTTTTAGAGTTTTTCTTGCTTTCTCTGTTTTCTTTTTCTGACTAATCTTCTTTTTTTTCGTTCATATTTTCTATTCTTGATATGCCTTTCTTCACACTACTATAGTGTTTTTACCATCAGAACGTTGACTAGTTTTGCTTTTAGCATTAGTACTAGATAGTAGATCTCTGGCCCGACTCCACTTCCAGAGATGGAAACTAATTTACGGAAACTTGCTGCGCTGCGGTGACCTAGGCTAAGTGGCCAGTTACTCAACACAAGCAACATAACCCAATTCTGATGTTCCTAAAACCCTACCAATCAATCAATCTGTACGGTATGTATACATACAGCGGAGTTGCCAGTTTCGTTTTTTTTTTTTTTTGTTTTTTTTTTTTGGCTGATGCTACATAAGCATCAGCCATAAGCAACTTGCATTACATGCCTCTACTACTACGTCTGCGCGGGAAGCACAGTGGTATCGTCACCGTCCTCCCCACACCGGGTGGAAAAGGCCTGGGTTCGAATCCCGTCGATGACGCGAGGAACTTTAATGGGCTTTTTTCACTCCGTGGCTGAGTTAGTTGGTCTCAGGCGTAGATAGCAAGGTTTTTCTCCCCAGTAACTGGGGTTTTTTCGTCCAGCAAAACAGGCAAATCAACTATAGAACATACGCAATTTAAAGCCACAAATTCGGGTTAATGTATTTAATTACGGGCAACCCTAAAATAATAATAATAATAATAATGCCTCTACTACTACATTGGTGAGCAAAATTTAAGGACCAGTCAGGTTTTCACCTGTAGCTTCTCATAGAAGTGGCCTGGATATGGGAAAAGCATACCAAAGGAACCTCGTGAGGTACAGAAATGATGAAAGAAACAACACCGACACAACAACCCAAACAAAACGGTACAGAGGAACTTTATTCAAAAATGGCAACGTAGCACTGGCTGCCATGATACAGATCCATCACTACCAAAGATGGAACAAAGAGAAGAGGTGGTCCTCAGTAGGAAATATGGCCGCCCCTAATGTCGATGCAGGCTTTCCACCGCGTGTACATACTTAGAACAACGTTGTTGATAAGTTCTTGCAGTAACATTGTCCATTCCACTGTCAGCGCCATCTTCAGCTGGTGAACATTTTCTGGTGGGTGTGGACGTGCCGCTAGGCATCTCCCCCAGAGCGTCCCATATGTCTTCGATGGGATTTAGATCGCAGAAAACGGGCACGCCAATCCATACGAAAAATGTCCTCACTTTCCAAAAGCATATCAACAGCTGCAGTGTGATGGGGTGTGGTGTTACCATCCATAAACACGAACTCGGGGCCAATGGCACCTCGGAACAGATGCACATGGGGAATGGTTACAGTGCCGCCTTCCAGTATGTGGAGTTCTGTATGTCCATCCAAGATAACGCCTCCCTAGACGAGAACACCTCGACCGCCATATCGATCCCTTTCGGTGATGTTTGCTGGGTAATACCATGTGCCAACCTCTTGCCAGATTAGCTCACGTCCAGAATCGCTGCTGGGACTGAATCTACTCTCATCAGTAAAGGGTACCTTAAGTAAAGATTTTGTGGTTGTAACCTTTAGAAATAGCGTTGGTCCTTAAGCTTTGCACACCAGTGTACTACATTCACAACGACTTATGTTATTGCACTACCTCGAATAAGTAACTTTTTACCAATGGAGAAGACTGCTGTTACTTATTCTCTAATTGGCTACGTATAGACGTGACGCCATTGCAAAAACTTATACGAGTTCGCTACGTGTAGAAATTAACATTAGTAGAAGCATATGATGCAAGAATGCAAGCTTATACAGCATCAGCTAAAAAAAAAAAAACGTTTGTTTACTTCTTCTTTGAATTTATTTAAGTTATATCTTTCTTTATATATTGTATTGTAAATAACTGTATTATACTTGGAGTTTTGAGTTGTACTTCCACATATGCATTTCCTTATGTATCATATATCAAGGCTCTCTATTTATATTGTATTATTACTGTTAACCCCTGGCTTGGTGGCCGTGAAGGGCAACATTGCAATGTATCGAATTGTATTATCATTATTATTATTATTGCAATAAAAATTTCTGCTCATCAACATCCACAACGGCAGATGGAAGTTTGTTCCAGCAATTAATCACCCGATGGCTAAAGGCAAATTTCAGCACAACTATTCGACAACTGTCTTTCCTCAATTTGAAATTGTGTCCCCTCAGGCGATTAATATGGGCAAGAGGAAGAATCCCATCAGTGCTCAGTTAGCTCAAACCATTCAGGGCCTTATACACCTCAATCAGATCATCTTACAGGTGCCTAGTCTCCAGACGCTGCATTTGCAGAACTTTAAGCCTTTCTTGATAAGAGCACCCCCTTAGTTCCCCTCACAAGTCTTATTGCCCTTCTTTGTACTCGTTCTAGCAACTCTATATCCGTCCTAATATGAGGCTTCCAGACTGTACGCAGTACTCAAGGTGTGGCCTGACCATTGCCTTATACAAGAGGATAATCACTTCCTTATCTCTGCTAGCAATATTCCTTTATAGAATTGACAAGACCCCATGACCCACTCTTGCAACTTGTCTGCAATGCTCAGAAAACTTCATATCTGACGCACAATTATCCCTGTCTTTTTCATTCTCCACTACCCTGAGTGTAACACCACACAGTTGGTACATTTCTCTGGGGTTACTTCTACCCATATGCAGTCAGTTTTCACTTCTCAGCCCATCTGCACAACCTTTCTAGATCCTGTTGCAATAGCATACTGTCATTACTGTCATTAACAACCCTGCTAACCTTTGTATGATCTGCAAACTTCGACATGATGCCATTGCACAAATTTATATGTTAGTTCACTTCTTCGTAACCTGAGGCTATTGCCTCAGGTTACGAAGTACACAATCAGGCATCTCTCATATTGCGGAGTCATACTTCGCAACTGGGTTGTCATCATTGCAACAGTAGGGTACCTGCCCACCCACCGATGAAGAGCCAATAAACACTGAAATGGTGCCGTCTGGGTGGTGGTATACGCAGAGAGTAAGTAACGGTAATTTTCTCCAATCTCGAGGTAGTGCAATATTATGGTAACTCGTTGTGAAAGTATTCACAACATGAGATATGTACTTAAATGATGCCTTGTTGTAATTGCTTAATAGTTGGCTACGTGTAGACATGATGCCATTGCACAAACTTTTACATTAAAAACATCTCATTGTGAAATTAATTACATCGCCTGTTTCCTGTACTTCAGGGTTAAGTGACCATCATCAGTGGGCAGTTAGCACAGCATTTGGAATCTTGTGAAATAAGTCACAACTGGATTGTCAGCTTTTGCACCTTCTGGTATCGCCGTGCCCATCCTAATGGGTAGCGCAGCTGGCAGAATCGCCATCCTCCCCACAGGATGGAAAAGACTTGAGTTTGAATCCCATCGATGAGATTTTATGGGCCTTTTTCACAATGTTGCTGTGTTAGTCGGTCTCAGACAAGGGTAGCATGGTTTTTAATCCTGGAAACTCGGGTTTTTTCATCCAGCAAACAAAAAAACCACGCAATTTACAAGGGATCCGGAAAAGTTTCCCCCCGCATTTCGTCCCTCGCATTTCGCCCTCCGCATTTCGCCCCCGGCACACTTCGTCCCCCGCATTTCTCCCCCTCACCGCATTTCTCCTCCCCCGCATTTCGCCCCCGACACATTTCGCCCACAGTAGATAATGAATAGGCTATAGAAATGTAAATAATATACCTAATTTTTTATTAATTCTAATTTATTTTGTTTTAATAGAATGAATCAATCAAAGGTAATCAATCAACCAAAGGTAAAGGTAATCAAATCAAAGTTAATCAATCATAGAATAAATGCACATTATTATTGTTTAAAACTCGAAGTTGTATGCAATGCCTCTTAGGTAATCAATCACATTACGATTTTGAAAATCTTGGACTATTCTTTTGATTCTAGCAGAAATTGCAGCATACTTCTTGTTTCTTTGATTGCCTGAATCACCGGCAATTAGTTGTGTAATTTCGAAATTGTGCAGCCCTTGCTGTTTCTTTAAAGAATCACTGAATCGGTAAATATTTGGGAATAAAGTAGCACAAGTTTTCTGAAATCCCCAGTGCCACCCCTCCACTTCGTTGTTGGTACGTTGCTGATCATTCAGTGTTCGTGTGTAAACATTCCACAATTCGATGGCAAAAATGGGTAATTGCCGGCCTCTCCTTTGTCTTCTTCCAATATATGTATCTTCAAAGTAGTTTGCAATCACCATAGCTTCAATGGGGAAGTCATCAGCCTCAACTAAATCTTAAAATGTTGAATAACGTTAGCAGGAGGAATAAATGCCAATGCCGGAATCATTCGGATCCAACGAGCAAATTCATGGTCTTGTTCGTATCGAGCTTTTAAACCTTCATTCTGTACCTTTCGCCAAACGCTTTGGGAAAGATGAAAAAAAAAACAACCGGTATTTACAATACCAGGAAATTCTTTTTGGAAGGCTTGCATGGCACTTTGTTCGAAATCTGTAATAAGTCATTTGGGTTGGAGACCCGGGTGTAGATTTTTAACTTCTTGAAGCAACTTGACGTATGTGGCACGAGTTTTGTTTGGAAGCAGCGCGTAGACCACTGGAATAACTGCATTGAATTGAACCACATGAATTGTATAAAGCTGCTGGAAATGCGTGGGTACTGTGTTAAAAGTTCCATCAGAAAACCACTCCTGGCTACGCGCCAATAACTGAAGATTGTTACTAGTGGAAAAAATAAGCATGCGACCCGGGAGCAGTTCGTCCTGAGAATCATACATTAAAAACTGTTGTACATTGCCATCGATAATAATTTCTTGATAATTTTGTGGAATTACTAGGTTCTGGAGATTGCTCGGTAAAGCAGGAGTACCATTGTTGCATCAAACATGACGAATGGTTCGTTTAAGTGAATCCTTTTTAGGAAGTAATGCCGTGACATTGGCATGAGCCTCTGCAATAACTGATGCAACAATTTGCTGTGGTCGTTCGTTCGTGGTTGTTGCATGTTGCCGTATTTGACCAATCAATTGTATTTATTAATTGTAGACATTAATAAATACAGATTTTTTTTTTTTATTTACACTACTGGGTGTAAATAATCAGGTGGGTAATTATAGCAGGTTTCAGTACAATTCTGTAAGTACAATGAGGCCAGTACACCTATCTCACTCTATTGAAACCTTTTTATTTTCACTCACCTCAATCCAGTAGTGTTTACATGAAATTCTGTATTTATTAATGTTTGAATTATGTGTAGTCCAATGCAAATTGAATTAGTAATATCTTCACATGAAATGTCCTATAATATATATAAAAAAAGCATGCTGATTTAATTCATAAAAATAACTCTTTCACTTTGTCAGTGAGACTCTGGCTGACTTGACTTGATTTCAGAAACAGTAAAGATGTCATGACATATTTCATGAAGTTTTTTTTTTATGGAATAATTTAATTATTTCATAAACTATTACTTGGATTAATATCAATACACTATTCATATAAATTAGTTATTAATTAGCTATTCAGTATTTTTTTTAAAAAACATTTCCAGGTTCTATCAATTCTGAAAAATTATCTTAAATGGAAATCGGTACAATCGAACTCCAGATTTATCTCACACGAAACACTTATTTCTGTGCATGACAGCAGATAATTATAATAATAGAAAAATAAATACACAAATAATTATAACAATAGTAAAAAAAGACTACTTAAAACAAAATTTCTACTTTTAACGAACACTAGAAATCGAGACATAGAAGCAAGCACGTGTTAGCAATTTAGCGTTGGGCATGCGCGTTATTACTCGTTGAGTTTTGATGGCCACAGATCGCCGCGTTAGTTTCATGTTCTGAAAGTGAGGGCGCTGGGATGAATTGAGCAAGAGTCCACTCTGTATCTTACTTCTCTGTGGAGGCGGCGAAAACAGCAAACGCGCGCTGTCGAAAGGATTAACAGTTCCAGTTAATCCTTTCACAATGGAAAGAGAACCCTGAAGACATACAAAAGGGGAGAAATTAGTTTAAACTACTACTACTACAACAACCCACCTACCCACCGATGACAGGTCCTATTATTTACAATAATAATAGCGTTATTAAATGACTTAACGTTACCATAACAAACTTTGAAGAAAAGAAACATTCTTTGAAATTCAACCAATATGTAGTAGTCATTTAATAGACATGTCTCAGAAATTTCACAAGGAATATTTTGGCTTTTCTACGTTGAGGGAGAAGGCAAATTTATTACTAGCCTAGGGAAGGAGAATTTGTTCGTGCTTGTACGTAAGCAACTTGAAACGCGGAAGTATGTGGCGTAAGAATAGTAATAGCCTGAATTGCATTTCATGAACACACCACAGCATGGCACCGTACTACTCCGAGATGGGACTGCTGCTATCATTAAAGGTGGATTACGCGTCTTTTCCTTCTCTCTTCACGCTTAGGGATGCAAAGTGCGTGTATGGCGATCTCCTATCTCTGGAACACCATCAGAACTAGATTTTTATTTTTAAAATCCGTGACACGAGTCTGGTATAATAACTACTACTGGTGTTTAGCAGATGTAGCTAACCTGGTGCGTAGCTTTCTTTTCGAAATGAAGCAAAGGGCTTGAAAATGTTGAATCCAATAACAAAGCACTTTAATTAACACAGTTTGCATTCCTGTCGATTAAATAAATGATATGTGGAAGTTGATAGCTTAAATAAATTCAAGGAGGAACTGGACAAAGTTTTAGAGGGAATGGTTATGTGAAATTTTTTTTTTTTTTTTTTTTTTTGGCTGATGCTACATAAGCTTACTTTCTTGCATCACAAGCCTCTATTACTATTACTATTTCGTTTCTTCTGCTGATGATTTCTTGTTTCTCTTCCAGTCCAATGGTTGGAGCTTGGAGTTGTTGTTGTTGGGTAATGTGGCATTATTTGCCGATTGAGGTAGTCTGTGATTTGCTACAGGATTCTATTGGGTCTCTGCATCAGTATCGCATGGGTCTTTGTGGGATCCATTCCCTTGAATTCTGTTAAGTCCTTCTTCCACTCGTCTTATATTCTGGATATCATAACCCGTCTCTTTCCACTTCAGCTGCTCTAAATTGTATTTCTCCTTGCTTTTCCTCCTCTGGTTCCACGTTGTCCATATTCTTTATAGTTGGTCGCTCACATCTGGCTTGATTATTTCCAAGATTGCAGGAGCTATCACGTTTTTTGTGACGATGGCTCGCTATTCGCTGACCCGAACATCTTCGAATTGTTCCACCCACTTGTTATGTTGTATCGGCTTGTACATTGTCATATCGGTTAGTTGTTTCGTAGTATGTTCGCATAATGAACATTTCGATGTTCCGCTTCATGCATAGTTTTCTTCCTTCCTGGATGGTCACTAGCGCAATTGCTCAAGAAGCACTTCAAATTGGTCAGGCTGGATGGTCTTGCCCTTCCCTTGTGGCAGCCATATGGGGGTGAACCATTTGATCACCGTCTTCCTTGGAAGACCGTCTCCGACTTTTAAAACCGACCATTCTGCCTAAAGCCTGAACTCGAGTGACTTTATCATGCGCCACATTCGATACAGTATGATCATTACTTCTCTTCGACAGAGTGACATAGTGTTTTGTGGAATTCTTCTCTTCGACATCATCATCCATGGAGGTGGACCTGTTTAGGTTCTGCTTACATCCAGTGGTCGTGGTCTTAGTTCTTAGGAGCGACACCAGATTGCCAAGGCGGGACTCAAACCCGGGTCCATCGCACTGGACTACTTGCCTGATAGTCCAGCGTGTCAAATCATTTGCCTTGGTCTAAGAGTAAAGCAACTGAAAATGTCAGATTTAACAAAACACACACCTGTTTTGATGTTCCCAAGAGAAAGTGAATGAAGCAACGCTTTGGAAGAAAAATAATAAATCACTAAACACACACAAAAAAACCAAAAGAAACCCGGAATTTTAATTCCAGATAAACATTAAAAATTGTATTGAATTAAAACATCAACGTAAGTGGCGCCACAAAAGACTCGATTACAATTTTTTTTTAAGCCTTCAAAAAACGTTTCCTCTTAATTCACTGTAGTTCATCCAGAATTGTGCGTGCTCTTTCTTTTCCGCACGTGACAACAAAACTTCGACATTTCTTAAGGGATTTAGCTTCAGCGAATGGGCTATTAAAGTATTTGGAAGATATTTTTTGCCTTATTTGATATTCTATTTTATTTGCCTAAGCCTCATTGCCAAAGTTAGAGCCAGCGAGCCGGTGATGACGTTGCCCTTGTGTTGTGTCTATTGAAGTGTTTTTCTTCTTGTTTCCTCTTCCCAAGAAAAAATATCTCGACACTCTTTTCCCTGTTTGAGTAATTTAAATTTGAAGCTACGATCGTGAAGCAGAAAAATGTAAGCTCAATCGAGCAGTTCCCATTGCAAATACGTCGACTGTAAAAGAAGTAAATTAGGTAAACAAGGAAAGCTGATTGAAACAAGTTACAAATCAACGGTGCAAATCAACAAGAAAATCGGCTCTCAATGCGAAACGTGGGAAAGTGGAAATTGTAGAAGTTATGAATGAGGAAACGAATTCTGTTTTTGTTGCAATACTCCAATGACAAGCCTGTTAGACAGGAGAGTTACTGAAATATATGCGAATATTATGCGTTTCTCAGAAGACGAATCTCTTGCATGAACTCAATTGGGAAAATTGTTTCCTTCACTGATCACACATTTGCATTTGGAATAACAGTCAATTATACTAGAATGAAATTCAAGTTTTCGAGAGGGAGTTCAGATCTTCACATCCTTGACAGAAATTCCGCGGCTATTCAGAATAAGCATCAAGATCACAAGACTAATTTCAGCAACAGATTAGCAGAATCTTTAATCTACTTTTATTTTTGTACAACAGATATTTTAATATTGTACAGGGTGTTTATAAAGCCCCTGTGCACTTTAAAACTGTAATAAATGGGAAAGATAATTTATTCTAGTTTTTGGGGTATGTAATCATAAGATCATTTAGATTAAACATAATCTCCATCATTACAAAATTGTAATGCGATTTTGCAATTCTATAAACAAGTTCTCCAGTTGTATTTTTGGTTACAGTATTAATTACATTTATAATCCTGGTATGAAAATTGTTTAAAAGAGAAGTTTGAGGAGTAAGTCAAACTTTTAACATGCCCTTTAGATAAAAGTCCAACGGGATTAAATTGGCTGAGTGAGCTGGCCAAGCAATTGGACCACCTCTGAGAAAGGTAACAAGGTGCTCCATGTTACTGAAAAACCGTATTGGCGTCATTTTTTAATTGTTTCAGTTCAGAAATTTTAAAAAAAATGCTGTAAATTTTAAAGATAACTATCACCATTAACAACAGTTTCTTCAGGAAAAGTAAGGCCTAATTATGCGTGTTTTTCCCAGGAGACACCAGACATTGACTTTAGGGGAATCTCTTTGGTGCACCAAGAGTTGTGGTTTCTCTGTTCTCCAAAATACGACAGCAATGGCGATTAACCTTGCCACTAATTTGAAACATTATTTCATCACAAAACATTAGATTATCAAGAAACAAGATGCCATTTTCATTAAACTCGTGACTGGTTTGTTAGTTGTTGTATGGTTTTAGGGTCATCAGCAATTTAGGTCATATTGTACTGGATATAATGCTTGTAAATTACGTGTGTTCTGTTGTCAATTTACTCTTTTCTGGACGTAAAAACCACGCTACCCTTGCCTGACACCAGACTAACTCAGCCTTGTTGTGAAAAACGGCCATAACTCTTGACACAAAGCTAATTTCTAACGATAATCCTCATCCAGCAATATTTGATGCACTTGAATTTTGTTGTTGTTGCATCGGCTTCTGTGGCCATAATGCACCTCCCAAATTTTTTGCATTTTCTACTCTGATCCAAGCCCGAGGCGGGATTCGAACCCGCGACATTTGGGTAGCCAGGCAGGCACTTTACCCACCCGGCTAGCCCGGTCGGCTACTTGAATTTTGTAAGCTCACTTGTGCAATTTCACTCTAAGAATTTGTGGCCTGTTGCTTTAAGAAAGCCTTCGTAGGTAGCAGTGTCACCGTCCTCCCCACACCGAGTGGAAAAGATCTGAGTTCGAATCTTGTCGATGACGTGAGAAATATTTATGGGACTTTTTCACAACGTGGCTGAGTTAGTTGGTCTCAGGCGAGGGTAACGGTTTTTCCCTTCCTTGAAACTCGGTTGTTCGCCCAGCAAAAGGGAATCGACCACAAAACACATGCAATTTACGAACATATTATATATGGCGCAATATGGCCTAAGTTGTTGATGCCCCTAAAAACACAACAACAACAACAGCAGCTTTAGGAGCCCTCCTAGATAGACATTTGGTAGAAAGGCCTGAGTTCGAGTCCCGTCGATTACGGGAGGAATTTTTATGGGTTTTTTTCAGAACGTGTCTGATTTAGTCGGTCTTAGGCGAGGGTAGCATGGTTTTTCTTCCCGGGAAACAGATTTTTTGTCCAGAAAAACAGAAAATTGAACACAGAACACACGCAATTTACAGAAAATATACACGGAGCAATATGGCCTTAGTTGCTGATGCACCTAAAACACAATCTCTAGCTATCAGATCTGATATTGACTTCAGATCTGCTAGCCAGAGGACGCAGTTTACTTTCTCTTCTATTGAAGCCAACCCTTGTTAAAAAAAATTAAAAAAACAAAATGAGAATAAATAAGTAATTATAATTATTTTTGTGCATAAAACTAGAATAAATTACCGTTTCAATGCATTTTACTTATTGTTTTTTAACTCTTATAGAATGTAAGTTATTGCAGTTTTGAAGTGACATGGATTTTATGGACACACTGTAATTAATACTGTACAATTTGATACATAGTGACTGATATTTTTTCAGGGTTCTACACTGAATTGAAAATGCTTATATAGGCCATATCTGTGTAGAGTTTGAACATTCCTTAATATACTTTTTAATTTTAATTTTAAATTTTATTTTTGAGATTTAGAGTTGCATGCAGATGATGTTTATTGAAATTTAAGCAAGTTATTACAATAAAAAGGTATAGTCAAATATTTTTGTTTGTTTTGATTTTGGAATAATCAAGAGCTTCTCTGAAACCAGCAATAGATGCTAGCTGATCTTCCGTCTTCCTTTCCAAGCTGCCAATTCCAAATTTCCCAGTACAAGATTCTTTCCAAGTACAAGATTGATGAGAGAAGATCAAATCTTAGTTTCCTAATGAATGGTTTTGGTTGATATTCGGATACTCAATTTTTCCCCTGTCTAGGTTTGCTTTATCTGTGTGCCATTCAGGGAACAAGTGGGGCAGAAAAGTCTAGAAACTGCCTGAAACTGACCACTGCAACATAATATAGAAAACTGCTGACTCCAGTACTTCTCAAACAGCAGTTCAATTAATATGAACAGATCGCTAAAAACTAAGTACACGAAAAGTAAAATATGAAATATCTTGCGAACTGAGGGTACTAAGAAAAAATGGGTTGCACATTCTAAATCAGTGTTAAAAATACACCAAGTTTAAGTTTAATATATTTCTATTGAAAAAAAAAAAAAAAGATTTTTTCATTCAGATCAAGTTATTAATAGCGCAACTTTCTACACGCTACGTTCTTTATAAATAAATGAAAACGATTTAATTAAAACGTAATAAATAAATAAATAACAATCAAATAATTATAGGTATAAATAATTTATTCACACAAAAAATGTTAGGTACGTTATGTGTTCTTTCGCGGTAATTTATTAGCATGATCGAATGACCAGAGAAGAGAACTTTTTCTACGTCAGCCAATACAAAAAATAAAAATAAATAAATACTAATACAGAATATTGATATTGTTCCAATTCCCACAAGGTAATCATCCAATTTTGGTTATTGCCTCGTGGGGATGGTAATCATCCAAACTTTAAACTTAGTTATACTCACTGCCTCCACCACCACCACCACACTGGGAGCAGCCTGACGTGGCCGAGTGGTCAGTCGTCTGGGTGCCAGCAGCCCACGCTCTTTGAGTGGACCGGGGTTCAAGCCCGTGACTGCTAAATACGATTAACGTTTGTATTGACTGATTTATTGTAAACTCTGCTGGTCGTGCCGGAGTATAAACAAGAACATTTTTTTTTCTAGTATTCGACAACCCGCTGCCCATAGATAAACTTCATGAGATCCAATTTACTATTACTCTCCAAGAGTTTATATTCGTGTCTCACCCACGACGGAGAACAAAATTTCCGCATTCATTTTACTCAATCCCTTCAGTGCTTTAATACACCTTAATCAGACCTCTCCCTTAGATGTCTGGTTGTCAAACTTAGCAGTCCACGCCTAAGTCGTTCTTCTTATCGCATCGCTTTGCGTTCGTCACCAATCTGGTCTTCCTTCTCTGAACTCACTCCAGAACTCCTGAACTCCCCTGGCATTTACTGCCGCGAAGGGAATTTGTCACTCACCATTGTAACACTTTATTTCGTATGGTAGGACAAATAAAGATTATTTAAGTCCTTTGTCTTTTTAAGGAGCAGGCTCCAGGCCTGAATACAATATTCCAAATGAGGTCTAACCATCCCCTTATAAGGATGAATAATTGCGTCCTTTTCCCCACTAGCAAAGGGTCCAATAGATAGTAGATATGACACCATGTGCCTTCCTACTGCCTGTTTACATTACGAGAAAAATTTCATTTCACATCGAATCATAACACCTATCGTTTTCGTCATGAACCATTTTAGCCTCCCCCCCCCCCCCCAGTTTATATGTGACTCTAGGATTTCTAACCACAGAAATTCTTCAGACCACACTGAAACAACATGGCCTGGATCGGATTTTTAAAAACACACTTTCCACCTTCAACTCATTCAGAAAACTTGGATATCATAGTTAGCATCATTTATGAAAATTAGAAACAGGAGGGAGAGGAAAAAACGCCGATCCTTGAAGAAGCCCACTTTTTAGGCTAGTCCATGTTGAATTCTGTCTTTTAGCCAACCTGAAATCCGGCTTTAGGCTCTTACCAATAACTCCAACTTCTTCCATTTTATATAGCAGCCTTCCATGAGGGATCGTATTAAAGGAAACGAACTTCATTCGAAAAAAAAATGAATAAAAAGAAACTTTTCTGGGAGATTGTGCCTATTTTTGAATGATAAATAGAAAGGGATGAATTGACATTTGTTCAGATCTTTCAAGAAGCCGAACAAAACTTAACTTTTTTTTAAAGTCGAAATGGTAATCTTTGAATAGGTGAGGAAACATGATGTTTTCAGTAAAACCGGGAAGTAAAACATCAAAGTCTGCAGTGGAAAACATCTCTGAGACCTAAAGCCCGCATGTCAGTCACATGTGAGGATAATTTCATTTGTTTCTTTAACCTCAATGGCATTGTTGATGCAGAACTTATCCTACAAAACCAAACAATCAATCAGGCTTATTACTTGTAGGTAGTAATTCTGAAGCGCTTGAAAGATTGCTTGCAATTCATAAAGAGTGAAGCCCCGCCCAGTGATTGGCTTGACCACAGAAAATGACCCACCTCACAGTGCACCAGTTGGTATTATCACTGTCCTTCTCACAACTGATGGAAAAGACGCGAGTTCGAATCCCGTCAATGAATTTTTATGGATCTTTTTCTCAACGTGGTTGAGTTAGTCGGTCTCGGGCGAGAGTAGCATGGTTTTTTCTGCCGGAAACTCGAGTTTTTTTGTCCATCAAACAGCAAATCGACCACAGAACACACGCAATTTACAGAGATATTACTGTATATACACCGCACAAAATGGCCTAAGTTGCTGATGCGCCTAAAACCCTACAACAACCAACCAACCTCACAGTGCACTTTCAGTGGAAGTGTTTTTCATCAAAAATAAGATTATCAACTTGATTACCCATCTTATTCAAGATATTGAAAACCTCCAAGCTCAAACGATGAAGATTTTCCGCCACTGAAGACATTCAGAAGAATGTGGCGCAGGCGCTGAAATCAAATTCATAATTTTTACCACCATGATTTATTGATCTATATTAAGAGTTGTATTTCGATTGGAAATACAGTAAAATTGCACTAATTTTAAGAGGAAACAAGTGAAAGTTCATATAAGCATTATCTTATGAGGCGTGTGTCATGAAGTCAAAGGCCGCTTGTAATTGTTTTCAATAGTTGATTCGCCCTTCTTTCTCTTATTAACTTCCCGAATCTATTGTTTTCCGTATCTTTTGTGGGAAGACCAAGGAACTCCTGCAGTGCACAGCTAGGATTATTTATAGCCCATTATTTCTTCGATTTCATCTAATGTTTTGATTTTGCGAGGAATGACTGACACATCGCATTTGTTACAGGGGAGGAGTTTGGTGATGACGTGTTTTAATAATGGTAACAGCCCCCAGAGTCCGACGCAGTGACAAGAATGTTGTTTATCCCATTTGATGTCACGCGGGGAAAACGTGTCTGCACTCACGAGCTTATAATACGGTTGTCAAACAGCTGAAATTCCCAGTTCAGTGTCCTTGGCACTGAATTAAATTAAGCAGAAGGCGTTTAAGGCAACCGTGAAAGTATCTTCAGGAAGTATGAATCAGATGCTTTCAGGCACTTTTAAAAGTGAATAATGGGGTACATCGAGAAACAATATCAGAAGAAAAAATCGGGAAAAATAGTCTTCCATAATGAACTCTGTCAGTGTGGAATTACATTTTGGCAGCTGTAAAGCCATCGTGGGTAACATAAAGATAAGAGATCCGGGAAGACATACATATGTACGGATGGAGAATTAGAGGTTTAATAGGAAGCGTGTCAAATAAAATGGTAGCTTGGTAAGTTGGATTATGTGGGGCCAATAAAAGGCAGTTGTGGAGGGGAAAGATTTCTCGTTAGCAAAAATAATAATGGACAATCGAAATGCTTCCATTTCCTTGTGCACAGATACGTACTGGACAGCGCGCAGTAATTTATCTATAAGGAAAAAGCATTTCTTTCTTTCTCTCTGAAAGAAAGAAATGTTTTTCTGATGTAGGAAATGAAATGGCAGGTTGCAACTTTAGTATAGATGGCGTAAATCACCGTGTGATGTTACCAGTCTGGTTATGGTACAAAGTTGTTGTTGTAGTAGGGTTTTAGGAGTGTCAGCGACTTAGGCCATATTGCTCCGTGTATATTAACTGTAAATTGCTGAGTTCTGAGGTCGATTTTCTGTTTGCTTGACAAAAAAACCCAAGTTTCATGGACAAAAAACCATGCGGTCCTAGCCTGAGATCGGCTAACTCTGCCACGTTGGGGAAAAGGCCCATAAAAATTTCTCACGTCCTCGACGGGACTCGAACTCAGGTCTTTTCATCCCGGTGTGGGGAGGACAGCGAGGCATGATACAAAGGGTTCTTTTGGAGTATCGTTTTGGAGAAGACATTTATCAATTTGTGTCGTTCATCCAGCCTCATTACGGTCAACAAAATAACTTTTTTCTGCATCAAAAATGCAAATACTTTTCTAAACCAGTTTTGCGTGCTAATTTCAAATATGTTGTCAATTTTTTTCCCTATCAAGTGTAATTTTCTTAATACGAATGCTGATAATATCAGTAGTAGTTAAGCCGATTTCATTAAGAAATATATATGTGTCTGGTTATAGTTACATTTTTATTACTTTTGTAATTAAAACCCAGTAATAATACAGCATACTATTGTAAAAATAAAATATATATATAGAATTTACAAACGGTATACGGTGATTTTCTGTGGTACATTTTGTTAGGAATTTGTAGCACAACATCCAGCAGTGATTTGCCAACGTATGCTCGTTCCAGAAACCTTGGCAGCGATTTTCCATTGACTTAATGGAAATTCCCCTGTTCATCACTCACCGTACCAGAGCTTTAAGCAAAGAAGTTTAAATGCGAGTGTAAGAAATTAAGTTCCAGCGACATACTACAACCAATGTGTTTATATACATCGGGCAGTTTCTAAACGCCATCCTTTCAGAAGACCGGTAATTACCCAAAAAGATTCCACAAAACCATTTGAAAGTTACCATGCTTTTAGTTCTAATGCATTTAGGCATTTTTCAAAGCTCTCATATGCAGAAGCTCTTTGATTTGAGGCTCTACAAAACTACCCTTTTCACTTTCGCAGCACTGATCTTTGGAATTTTTTATTTATGAAATCTTCTGGAATTCATCTACCTTGCATTAAGCCAAGTTTAATGTGGAAAGGTAGAAGGAAAATCTTCACTGGATCTACTAATGGAATATACTACACGCTACTCATTCCTGGTTCATGTGTAATTCTTTCAGGACAGTCATGTCTGATGTAATGAGCTGCAGTAGAATTGCTGTCCCATAGGCATAGACAACAATACTTTGTGAATCCTCCTAGCACGCAGATTAACATGCAAGTGATTTTGAGATCACCCGGATATGCAATTGATAAGGCCTGTATTGAAGTACTTCGAGTAGTGTCTTCATGTATGTCTCTTTGAAATGAACAAACTGAGTAAAGGGGATGGACGGATTTAAGTTTCCGTTATACAAAATAACAGCTTTTTAACTTTGCTGTGAGCAGTCCATGATGTGGTACCATTCAGATATAATCTATACTTGAGACAATTCCTTTTGTTAATATCAGGGCAGTAGGGGAGTAACCAAGTGTTTCTGATTTGGTTTCGAGGCGAGAAGTTCGGGTTTATCTTTGGAGAGGGCTAGATCCCTTGATTCAACTAATCTTGGGTCGTAAGAAAGCAAGCCAAAAAAAAAAAAAAAAACACAGTTCACGCATTCGTACCCTCCAAGAAGAATTCTTCCTTAAAATTTATCTCATGTGTGTAGTCTCAGCAAATGAAAGAATACCATTAACAGTGAGCTTACTCAATCCATTCAAAGTTTTTAATACCTCAGTAAGATCTCCCTGCAGGTGCCTAGTCTCGAGATGTTGCAATTTGCAGAACTGAAGCTCTTTCTAGGCAAGAGCACACTTTTGTTCCCTTCACCAATCTGATCACCTTTCTCTGCACCCGTACAGCTGTAGTTCAGATATCCCTCGTCCGGTGTGTACCCAGGATGGTCTGAAGTTTTCAGGTCTATGCCATTCGCACTTTCATTGCATTCCATTTCGACTTCTAAAGCTGTGGATGTAATTTCTAAAATAATTCAATTTATTGGTGCTATTTGTGGGATATTATATATTTACCGAACTGGCATACTGTCATTGTGAGGGATTGGGTTCATCGCTGAATCTAGGTTCAGATAAACAATCTTGTGCTCTTTTTTCCCCAGAATACAGTTACGTTCACATTACAAAAGTACCAACTTCCATTGTGGTGCCCTCGTGGGCAGCACAGTTGGTAGGATCGCCTTCTTCCCCGCACTGGGTGAAAAAAGATCTGAGTCGAATTCCACCAATGACAGGAAGAATTTTTATGGATCTTTTTCACAAGGTGTCTCAGGCGGTAGCATGGATTTTTCTCACGGAAATTCGGGGTTTTCGTCCAGCAAACAGAAAATCGACCTCAATAACAAAATCGACCTCAACAACAACAACAACCGTGGTCTTTTGACTTCGTCATATCGTGGAGATGGCAAAGGCATCGACTTTTCCCTTTTGTTCAACTGACCACGAAATCCATTCGGATAAATAACATGCGATGTCCATGCTTTTTCTGGTTCTAGATGACTACAACTGGTATATTTTCCAAATATGCGTCATGGCTTTGCTCTTTGCGATTTAGTTAGGAAAGATTGCACACATAGCAGAATTTGTTGGTGTTATTTCTACACTTCCAAGGCATGAGGATGAATGTATTTCAGCAATTTACTGGATCTTAAATGAAACAATTTATAATTAAACTGTGAAATAACAAGGATATAGATAAATATTAATGTAGAAACAGTAATAATAAGTAATAATTATATTCACGTAGTTAGCTGAATAGGAATGTGAGTGGTATAATAATCAGTCTCATTTATATTCATGTAATTGGTCTCACCATAAAAAAGTAGAAGTGCTACAGGAAAACCGGAAACAGATTTTTTTTTGTTTTTTTTTGTTTTTTCTTTTTAATGAAACATACGGGTTGCCTGTTTACAAAGTTATGCTATGGTTGTTTAAAGTTTCAAAAATGGATACTGATTTCTGAATAATAAAAAACAATATGCATTGGTATAAGTATTTGCTAGCTAGTGCAAGGAGGTCACAGGTTTTTGCTGCACCGGAAAAAAAAAAACAGGACATGAGAAATGCGCTTCCTTCCTCACGTAGATAACTATACAGTTGAACTTTGAATTTCTTCAGTCAACCACGACTACCTACTGAGGCAACTTGTTCCAGTAACCAACAACTCGCTGGCTAAAAGCAAACTCCCTAGCTTCCGATAATCTATCTATAACCGCTAGTCTAGAACCGCTTCTCCCTTAATTTGAATTTATGGGCTAGTTCTGGAATTCTTTATAACAATGAAAATTTCACCTTCATTCATTTTACTAACTCCTCTCGGCTTGAAAACCAAATTCAGGCTCCCTGTAGGATGTCTTGTTGCCACACTCTGTAGCCCATATAATCGATGTCTTTCTTCGTACGGTTGCCTTTTTGCCGATCTTACCATGTGAGTTGACCTTTGGACCCTTTCATGAAGCTCAATGTATTTTTTCAGAAAAGGCTATTTCAAATGCGATCTTGCAATTGCCTCATACAGTAGCATTGTGATCTCCCTATCTATCTCTGTTTACAAGATATTATTCGATAAATCATCGATGGATAGAACACCATGGGCTTTACTGGCCGCCTGTTTACACTGCTCAGAGAACTTAATATTTGTCCGTATCGTAATTCCCAGATCTCTTTCTTCCTCTATTTCTTTTAATTCAACCCCACCGAGTGTATGTTGTTTGGGGGTTGCTGTTCCCCAAGTGTAAAATCTTGCATTTTGCTGTATTAAAACATAATTAACACTTTCCTGACCATTTCTGAAAATTGTTCAAGCCATCCTGAAGGAGCTGATTTGGCACTGATCATTAACGACTCTCCCAATCTTTACGTCGCTTGCAAATTTTGAAATCGCGCCCATTTATCCCTTCGTTGATGACGTTTATGAAAATTAGAAACAACAATGGTCCAAAAACCGATCCTTGGGCTACCTCACTCCTGACGTTAAATCAATCTGAAGTGTCCATTAATCAAAACCCTCTGCCGTCTGCCCTACAGCCACCTTGCAATCGATCATTGAATCTTACCAGTAATCTCAAAATGTTCCAACTTACAGAGTAATTTCTCATGAGGACTGAATCAAATGTCTTGCCAAAATCCAAATAAACTATGTCGAAATTGTTCTCTACATTCAACTCATGGGTCAAATAGCTTACTAGGTTAGTTAAACATGATTTTCCATTAATAAAACCATATTGTGTGCCCTTCAGAATGGCATTTCTATATACACTATGCTGCCACCTTATTAGGTATACCTACCTAGTAGCGTGTTGATCCTCCTTTAGCCTTCAAAACAGCCTGAGTTCGTCTAGGCATGGATTGAACAAGATGCTGAAAACGTTGTGCAGGAATGGAGTACCATGCAGACATGAGTGTGTTACGCAGTTCCTTAGATTTGACGGAGGTCTAGGCATGCAGCGAACAGCCCTTTCCAGCTCATCCCAAAGATGTTCAATATGATTGAGATCCGCGGGACTGAGCTGGCACTGCAGCAAAGAAAAGTCATTGTCATGTTGTTGGAACCGTTCCATAGTGATTCGGGCTTTGTGCACCGGCGCATTATTCTGCTGGAAGTAACCATCTGTCTGAGGATAAACTGTCAACATGAACGGATGCACTTGGTCAGCAACGATGTTTAGGTACGATGTGGCATTTAGACGTGAATCTATGAGTATCAGTGGGCCCAACGTGGGCCAAGAAAACATTCCCCACCACTTTGCACAGTAGTCGTCAGACATGACGGGTCCATGGATTCATGTTGTTTTTGCCAAATTCTGAGCCTTCCATCAACATGGTGCACCAGGGACTTCGACTCGTCAGACCAAGCAACTGTTTTCCAATCCTCGATAGTCCAGTGCTGATGTTGCTGTGCCCACAGGAGACGTGCTCTTTTGTTCTTCATCGATAACAAAGGTACGCGATGTGGCCGTCGGCTGTTGTAGCCCACTCGCGACAAAGTGCGACTAGTGGTCCGCTGAGATATTTTTTTCTGCGCACCAAGGTTGTATTCTAACGTGATGTGCGACATTGTGGCCCGTCTGTTTGCTTGCACAATTCTAGCCATCCTCCTCTGACCTCTCTCATCAACAAACGATTTTCTTCCACAGGAGTGCCGTTGAGAGGATTTTTTCTGTTCGTTGCACCATTCTCGATACACCCTTGAAAGTATGGTGCGTGAAAAGTTCAAGAGAACTGCCGTTTCAGAGATGCTTTGTCCAGCACGTCTTGCACCTACTACCATGCCAAGTTCGAAGTCCGTTAGATCACTCCTTTTCCCCATTCTTGCTACGGTTTGTACGCTTAACTGATACTAGAAAGGTTGTTCTGCTGCATTTATATCCACAACTGTGGTCATATGACTTGCAACGTTGTGGGACAAACCATTTGTGTGCACAGCAGGGTGTATCTAACAAAGTGGCAGCACAGTGTAAATGTCTGGATTGCACTGTTACATTTCCCCTCTAAGATTTTTCCTTCCACTGAAGTCAGACTAACCTGTCTGTAGTTACCGACTTCTCTCTTAGGACCGCCTTTATGCTATGCTTAACAATAAATTTACATTTCTTCAACCAAAAGAATATCTCTTGAATCCAATGATGCCCTCGTAATTCACCTCACTCGTTCAACACACTCTCTGGCCGCCTTTCTCAAAATTATTGGGTACATGCCATGAATTCTAGGATGCCATACATGCCATACTTGCCTTTCGGCTCGACAGTTTTTCTAATAAACAGTCATCTGTGATTACTAAATCACTAATTTCATGTCTCAGCCTCACTCACAGCACCTTCTCATCTCGAAGGGTCTTTCATCAGTAAAGACGAATGCGAAGTACCTACTTGCGAGCTTTGCTCCAAACATGCAAGTTATATTCTTAAATCTTAACCTAAATAATATTGTTTACCTAATTAAAAAACTAACTATTAATTATCCTATTTTAGGTAAGGTAACCTAACCTTATTAAATAAGGTTAGTTTACCTAAAGAAGAATAATTAGTGGTTAATCCATCTTTCCTAAATGATTTTAAGTAAAATGATTTTTTTCCGATAGTTGATACTCAGAAAAAATTATTCCGTGCATATACTGAACACGCACACCACAAACTGGAAAACTGCTGCTTAGAGTGAGGAGTTTTTCCTTTCGCTGCACTTTAGCGATATGTTTTATTGCTAATGGACTACCGCGTTTGACCTTCTTTCTAAACCTTATAGAAGTTGAGCGATGCTAGTCGAGGTTACGATTTCGTTCCCCCTCCTTCCCCTCTTTTTTTAAGATCATTTAGAGCTAACGAGCATATGAGAGTTTTCGTGCGTGTTGAGCTACTCCTCAGATAATAGTGATCAGCTTTCCTAACAACCCCATGTCATTTTGCAGCGTAGCAAATTGGTAGAAAAGCCGTTTAAGGCATTCCATGTTTATGTATGAAGTTCCATTAGAGATGGTACGATGTGTTTTTGGCACACTCGCAACGCGGGTGAACGCCCTGCTTGAATAAATTATCCAAGTTGGCGGTCCACAGAGAAGATAATTGTTATCTAAAATGTAATCTGCACTCTCTTGTCCATTATGGCTGGGGATGCTGTTTTACACGAAATACGCATCTTTACTTTCCACTGCCTTGTTGAGTTACCGTCAAGGAAGGAAGCCACTGAGTTGTTTATAGCTCTTCCTTTACTTCCGAAGACCTTGTTCACCCCTCTGAAACACAACTGCTTACCTGTACGATTTGTTAAGCCACTGAATTATTGTAACTCCCAATCAGAACCAATTCAAAGTGTCTTTAAATCTTCAGCAGTAAGACGCTTTAGCTGCCGCGTAGGTGGCTCTAAGTGAATGGTCTTCTGCGAGTGGATTCTATTCGTTAATCTGAACAGGCGATATTTCTGCCACTGTTCAGCTTTGTCGCTGAAAGCAAAAATTTCAAAAAACCTTTAGCAGTAATTTTTTCCAATAGCAGTGGATGATTATTATCGTTGGTCGCCTAAAAACTTTAATCAATAAAGCTACCCACAGGTTTATAAGAGTCGAATTCGTTATGGTCTACTACCATATTTAGTAGAAATGTATGGTGTCAAAATTTGACCATCGGTCCTAAAAATGAACATAAAGAACACATGAATCGAATACTGGAACAGCAGGTGGCTGAATCGATTTACCGGCAACTCCCTGATTGTATCCTATGCTGGAAATCACGGAGTTGTTTCCAGACGATTGGTGAATTTTACTCAAATATAAGAGAAATATTACCTCAAAAATAAAGAGGCCTGACGTGCACAACACTTACTACAGAAGTCATTAACACTGCATATACATTGATTAACCATACGTCAGGCCCGTTTTACAGAGTTTTTGTATTTCATCACAGTGATACTAGGTGGAGAGGGACGTTACTCTGAAAGCTACCATAGGCAGGGTACACATACATACATATGGAAGCAGTTTCAGGAGAGAGGAACCATTACAAGAGGTGGCCAAGGTCGCTAGACGGCTACTTCACTAGAACAGGCCACTATCGGGCTCTAACAGCAAGACAGAACCCTGTGATGGCCTGTCATCAACTGTCTCTTCAGGTTACTGCGGCCACAGGTGAAAAACACTTCCAACCGGACTGTATTAAGAAGGCTCATTCAGGTGGACTCTATGCAAGGAAGCCAGTGATTTGTATCTCATTAACTCCAAACCACCGCATAGCTCGTCGAAATTGATGCCATGAACATGTGACTTGGAGCCATGAAAAATGAAGTACAGTTCTGTTCTCTGATGAGTCCCGTTTTAGCCTACAGATTCTAGACGTTATTTCATCTGGAGATAACAAGAAATGCGATACCATCACTTCAACATAGGAGAAATAAATATCTTTATTGCAGGCAGTGATTGGTTACATGATTACCTGATGCAATAATACCCACAACAGCGACAATGCTAGGGGTTTAACATTAAATAACTTATACAAGAAGAATTACTTAAAACATATATTAGGACATAAAACGTATAATTACATATTTTACATTTAAAATTGATATTAACATGGGAAATGAAGACACATTAAAGGACGAAGAGTCACTCGGTTGAAGACGAAAGCTGGTCCCTGATGATGCGTCTTCTGTACGATTTGTCCTCTATGAACTTTTTGTAGTCCACATCTATCTCCTGGACGTTGTGGAGCATCTCCATGGGCAGGAATCTATCCCCTATTCTGAGCCTCCACGCCACAGACTGCAGAGAGGGGAGGGCTCTTAAGGGTTTTGGGGGGATCCTCCAATTGCACATCTGCCAAAAATTTGGCGTATTGACTTCACCCGCTATCATTTTAATTGACACAAGCAAGCGGAGGGCAAATATCCGTTTGGAGACTTTTCTGTAATTTAGAAGTTGGATGATATCTGAAGTATGTATGAGTGGTGGCAGTTTATGCTTGAAGAGGACCCACCGAAGAAGCCAGTACTCATCAGATGTAATGGTTTTTAGCGTGGTTTTCGTTGCCGACGCCCAGATTTCTGACCCGTAGGTGATGGCTGGCTGCAGAAGCCGGTATATGTATTGGAGCGTGTACTCAGGCTCTGTGACAAGATGGCTTGTTTGGCAAGCCATCTTGCTCTGCAGACCTTGTTGTGAATGTCTGCAACATGGTGTTTGAAACTGAGTTTAGGGTCGAATATAACACCGAGATCTTTGTGCTTGATGACTGGGGTGATGGGGGTTCCGTGGATTTCCAGGTTTAGTTGCATTGGGTTTGATTTGAGGGAAAATACCATTTGTGCAGATTTTTTTGGATTTATCTTAAGAGAGAACTGTGCCAAGTATGTAATCAGATTCTTGAGGCTGTTGATAATGTTTCCAGAAACAGAATCAGGTCGAATTTATTTTATTTTTTTTTATTTTTTTATTTTTTGTTACACAGAGCATAAAACTATGATAAATGAATTAGCTTTCGGCTGGGTGGCAGCCTTCATCAGATTAAAATACTTTGAATGGCAGTTAGAATAGAGATGCACTGCCAGGATGGTACGTGAGACACGTGGTTAATTGTTTGTTGATGTTTGTGGTTGTGACGTATGGTGGTGACGTGGCCAGCGTTTGTCTATGGACAGAATTACTGCTTCTGTGATGGAGTTAAGTTGACAACCACTGTTCCTGTTCAACGAGGTATCCGAGCATTTTATACTTAACGATTCCAACCAGGTGCGCCTTAGGTAATGGTGGGACTTGTCTACAACTACGACATCGCGGTGTGGGTCGATGTCGTGGTGGGTTGTCCAGACATGCTCGGCAATAGCTGAGTGTTCTACATCCGCCAAACGGATCGCCCTTTTATGTTCTGAGAGGCGTTTCTCGAGACGACGTCCAGTCTCTCCAAAGTAGCAGCTCGTGCAGTCACGGCAAGAGATGCGATAGACCACACCACTCTGTAGAAGGGTAGGGACAGGTGTTTTTATGTTGGAAAGGAGAGAACGCAGTTTCTTGCCTGGGAGTTGGATGCACTTTACCCCATGCGATCTTAGGATTCTACCGATCTGCTGTGACAGGTTGGGTAGTATGGGATGAATGCCCTCGTGGAAGACTCGTCACTGTTGGCGTTGCTGTTGGTCGTCACGTTGTCGCGTGCTTGTAGATCACATCTGTTAAGGACATCGATGGGGTAGCCACACCTCGTAAGGTCTACTTTGACTCTGGTGATCTCTTTGCGCCTTTCATCTGCAGAGCTGGAGTGTGTCCAGGCGCGAGTTAGCAAGGTTCGGGCGGTTGAGAGGAGGTGGCCCCGTGCGTGTGCTGACTGGAAGTTGGTAAAATGGCCAGCACACATAGGCTTACGATAAACTGTCGTATTCAAGCATGTGTCTTCGCGCCGGACAAGTGTATCTAGGTATGGTATAGAGTTGTTCGACTCCAGCTCAATCGTGAATTTTATGGAAGGGCGACAGTGAGTTGAGGTGGGTTAGGAGTCGCTGACCTGAGTCTCTAGGGATCACTACGAACACATCGTCTACGTAGCGACACCAAAAGGCGATGTGATCCGGTGCGTGTGTAAACGCACGTCCCTCTAACTCCTCCATCACGATGTTTGCTGTGACCGAGCTGACAGGGGAACCCATGGCTGTGCCATGTATCTGCTGGTAGATTGAACCATTAAACATGATTGCACCCCCTGTTAAGCACAGTCTGAGGGCGGCGGAAATGTCATCAGGCGTCAGCTTAGTTCTGTCGCTGAGGGTTCCATCATTATCCAAGAGTTGTTTTGCGCAAGAGATGGCAAGTTCCACAGGGATGGAGGTAAAGAGTGATACGACATCGAACGATGCCATGACTTGATCTTGCGAGATGGATATAGTGCGGATCC
The DNA here is from genome assembly GCF_048544385.1 of Mastigoproctus giganteus. Taxonomy (NCBI): domain Eukaryota; kingdom Metazoa; phylum Arthropoda; class Arachnida; order Uropygi; family Thelyphonidae; genus Mastigoproctus; species Mastigoproctus giganteus. Next base: position 8,901,509 of record NC_143577.1, read on the forward strand.
TTTCTATGAACTCAACACTGTTGGAGACGGTGTAGGTGGTCTTGCCAACTAGAGGAGAAAGAAGTCTCGAGACAAATTTAGACAGCTCGTAAGTCGGTGATCCACAGCAGGATACAATAGGTCTTAGTGGCGTGCCTTCTTTGTGCACTTTCGGCAGGCCGTAAAACCGTGGGATCTGACACCCGGAGGCACGGAGGTGGTTACGGGTTGACTGTGTGATTTTCCCTTGCTTCAGCCAAGTGTTGGTGAGGATATTCACCTCTGACTCCCATCGTTCCAAAGCCTTGTTGGGGTCGATGGTTAGGGGTTTGTAGACGGTAGTGTCTCGTAAGAGCAGTAAGGCTTTCGCCATGTAATCAGTGTGGTTCATTACAACTGTACGACGGCCTTTGTCCGCCGGTAGAATGACGATGGACGAATCCCGTTTCAGTGCCTTGAGGGTAGAAATCTGTATACGGCTGAGGTTTGAAGAGACGGGGCGAGCATGGTGTAGAACTGCTGCAGTCTTTAAGCGGATTGCGTTGGCTACATCTTCTGGGAGGCGTGATAAGCTTGCTTCCACACCCAAGGCGATGTCGGTGATCGGTGGGTGCTTTGGAAGAACGGCAAATGTCATGCCAAGGGTCAACAAGTTTATTTGGTCGGGCAGTCCCGTTGATCCGATAGAGGAGCTTCAAGTCGTCTGCATAACTGATAAGTTCTGTTTGCTGACACAGGAATGGGTGGATGGTAGCCGTAAAGAGGAGCCCTGAGAGAACTCCGCCCTGGGGTACACCTACACAAACTTTCCTTGTGAAAGATTTTTTATTCACAGTCAAGTGAAGGACCCTGGTCGTAAGTAGCGACTTCAAGAATTCCAGTATATTGCCTTTTATCTGGTATCCATCCTCACAAAGTTGCAGGAAGGGCTGGATGTCTATGCTGTCGAATGCAGACTGGATATTCAGATAAACAATTGCCATCTCAGCCCTATCTTGTAGAGCCCCCAGAATGGTGTTGGTGGTTTGCAATAGGTTTGTAATGGTGGACCTGCGTTTCAAGGCATAGTGAATGTATGGTGATTCACATGGCAGAACCTGGTTGGTTAGGATGGGAAGAAGGCACTTCTCCATGACTTTGAGGAGACATGAGGCTTTCATTATTGGCCTGAATTGTGAAATTGATGTCGCTCCTTGTGTTTTGGGGATTGGTCGGACAATATATTGATTCCAGGCTGCTGGGAAACTTTGCGTTGTGAGGATTCCATTGAAGATACCTAGGAATGCATCAATGATGAAAACACTAACGCTCTTAAGAATGAATTGTGGAACCCCATCATATCCAGTGCAAGACGTTGGTGGGATATCATTGATGGCCTGGATAAGCTCTCTTTTTGTGATGATGATGGAAGCGAGGATATCTCGCTGAAACGGATACTTACGGTGGAGACGGTGTTCTCGTGTTGGTATAATGATCAACGGTTGCTGCCCTCTTCATGTTTTTTGATACGCGTATCGTAACTGCGCAGAGGTACCGAGAACAGATTCTCAAACTCCATGTGTGAATTTTTAAGGGAGCAGTTGGCCTAGATTTTCTTTTCATTCACGACAACGCCAATTCACATAGCGTTCAAGTGGGGGAGGAATATCTTAAAACTGAAGATATCCATCGACTGCCGTGGCCAGCACGATCAACAGACTTAAATCCAATCGCACATGTGTGGGACGTCCTTGGGTGCCGCATTGCATGCCGATAGTCAACTGCTCGGTCACTTGGTGAGCTAAGGTCTGCGCTGATTGAAGAATAGAATTTGTTGCCACAGACATCCTTATATTGAGCATGGTTCACCGCTGTCAGGCCTATTTATCTGTGGGAGGGGATCATATGCCGAACTGATGTCATGTTACCATATTTTTGAGCATCTTGTATTGACTTCTATAATGTGACATTTTTGGTAATTCTTATACAACCCCTATAAATGTCCCTTATACCTGTCCGAAATTTCTCGCTGTCTCTTCATTTCATTGTTATTCTATGGTACACCACCATACGAAATTTTGTACCGCTTCATCGCAGGCTGAACGAATTACAGCACGTTTTCTACGTGTTCTGTTAATTTTGCCGAGCAGTGTAGTTAGTCTGCATTTTTGTTTAGCTTTTCTTGGAGGGTACACATTTACTTGTGTTATTGTTTGAAGCTTTGCTGTCCCACAAGGTCTGACTGGTCTGTTCTCAATTATATCAAAATTTTTAGATTTTTATTTTCCCTGTTCTTTCGTTCACCATAAACATGACTATTTAGGATTTACCCTATGTGTTTTAGAAGATAAGACATTGGCATTTTAAACTTCATTTCTTTAAGAAACTATTTTGCGAATCATTCTTTTTTTATTGCTGATTTTATTATAATTATTATTAATTATATGTTAACTATACTTCTACATATCTGCACTAGGAAATGGATATCCTGTAGGTTTATAAAATTTTTATATAAATAAATTAACAATTAATCCTTTAAACGTTTAGATTTATTTTATTAAAAAAAAGAAAAATTTATCAGGTAAACCCCTGCCGGTTGATATCCCGAGGCTCTATTTAAGATTATGGCACAGTGCATAAAAAATATGGATGCTTAAGTAAAGTGTCCTTAGAGTTTCCGCCCGCTTCATCTCCTTTGTTAAGAAACGCCATTGTGTTTTTCATCCTGGATTCAATTAACGTGTTTTGAAAGCCTTAACTCGATTCTTTTTTTTTTTTTTTTTTTTTTTTGTAATCTTCTTACAGACTACTTATTGGCAAAGATAATTTTACGCAAGACATTTTCTCTTCCCCACATGCATTTGAATTTCTACAGCTTCAATCCAAAGATCCGGAAATACTCTTAATAAACTCTTACGAGCAAACATGCAAAACGAACATGCCTTGTTTGCTTGCTTCCATTTTAATGTTTTCTTGAAGCACATCAACTTTGAGAACATACCAAAGAAATAAAATGCGTTCATCTCGTGATGTGACGAAATGTTGTAAAAACATTGTCTAATAATGGGGGGGATGGGGGAATAACAGGTTGATGAGTGGACAGCTTAGTGGAAAACGTATCTGCAAGAGTGGATGCACGGGATCCATGTCAAGCACTGTTGGAAGGTTTTTTGTTATTCTAACCCCGTCTGGACGTAACCCCTCGGGTATTTCCGCATGAGGGAGGTGGGAGATTAACTAATTGAAGCGCTGGTATTACACTATTTCATTGTAGTCATCGCACAACGCGGGGGTTTTGTTTTCGTCCACTTCCAAATGCCGCCATTAGGCAGGTCAAAGTTCCGGAAATGGCTAGAGAGTGTTAATATTTACGCACGAAGCCGAACAACTGGCTTCTGTAATCGTCCCTCTTAGTATAGCTCCTCACACAAAGAAATTCCATTACTGGGGCCAGGGAGAAGAAGCCTGCCACATTGCACCGTCAGCCAGCGGGTAGCGAAGCAGAAAATGGATTTCACGGACATGTGTCGCACCAGCCATTGATGGATAAGCCCAGGGGTAGCGCTGCATCTGAGCGAGTTTATTTATTTATCATCTATATATATTTTAAAATCTTTTATCGTGGCGGATATTGCATCGATGTCAACGTCCGACTTACGGAAGTTCGGAACCGATATTTGCGGTGACGTATTTTGATGCACACCAGAAAATGGCTCACTGAGAACAAACCTACGGCGTATTCGATAGAGTTGACCTCGATTGCTCTAACTGGTTGCAATCCTCTTCCACCCCCCATTGCTATATCATTTAAAGAGGAATATCGACTACAATTTCCTCCCCCTATTGCCCTGCAATTACCGATATACTGTGCCCTCTAAGTGTGTTCACTGAGGGGCACGTTCATCGCTCAGCCAGTGGGATTCGAGTGTTTAGGTTATATCCTAATCTAAATTATAAGAGGTTTACTTACTCAGTTTGGGGAATGGAACATCCCCCTGAGAAATGTGCTGGAAATGTCACGTGAGCAAGAACTATGGAATGCAATTCCTTTTGTGGTTCACAAGATATTTTCATGTGGAACCCCCAGGAATAATAAACGGCGAAAAAATGAAAGTTAACATATAACAAAATTTTTAATTTTGTTATATATTAACTGGTCATAGCCACTGTGTTACCCCAAGGGTTAAAAAAATTACCTTCCTAAAGGGTTAAAAAAATCAGGAACTCTTTGGTTCAGAAGCATTCAAAATTACTACAGTACAAGAAATTGTGGATATTACGATGGAATTTAAAATTTCATTCAGAGAGACGAAATTTAACTGTGCTGTCTTGATGTTTATGACCTTTTTGGGCTCGTCGGTCAAAATCTTTCATTATCTTGTAGGAGTGGTCTCCAACATTTTTAGTATAACGCCACATTTCGCATTTGCTGAAGACCTACCTGCATGAATGTGAAATAAATACACTACCTAGTGACTTTATTAGCACCTTGAAAGCTTGGACAATACACAATTGGGTAAATCGTATTGGTCACGCAGTGTGTGACGTATACAGAAAAAAAGCTATAAAACCATGTGACCCAACTAGTCCAAATCAGTTCACTGTCAATGGTTAATGAACAGGATTTGAAAGACTCCCAAAGAGGTTTGATTGTTTGTGCGCGTTTAACAGCACCAAGTGCAGAGAGGGCTGCTGCACTTGGTCAATACTCAAAGACTAGTGCCATTCGAAACTTTAACGAATGTAAAAGCGGCCAGAAAATCGTGAGTAGATGTAATTGCAGCCGAAAGTTACGGTTATGGAGCAAGTTTCTGACACTGGAGCGGAGTATCAAGAATAATGGTTGCCAAACACAGAACAACCAAGATTTGCATTTATAAAGAAAATATCATAAGGCGTCAGGCACTTCTGCCAGGAAAAAATAACCCTACAAGGAATGCGCTACGGCAGTAAGAGACTTTTACGGAAGCCACTAAATAGAATACGTGCCAGTAGTAGTGGATGCAAGTGGTCCGATGACTCCCCGTTTAATCTTTTCAGAACCGGTGAAAGAGTGCGCATGTGGAGGAAACCACAAGAGGTACCGGAACTATCTTGCTGCGTACAGACAGTAGAGACAGCTAGAGAAGGTTGCGGATCAGGTAAACCTGGTAATGTTGCATGTACACTTGGTCAAGGGTACTTTCAAGCTGATAATGCAATCTTTCATTGCGTCAAATGTATGAAAGAGTGGCTTGAGGAACACGAAGAAGATTAAGCGTCAGCCTAATCCTCAGATCTCGATTCAGTTTTGTATCTTTGAGATGAACTGAAAAAGCATGTTCGTCTGTGAAATCTTCTCCAACGTCACTCAAGAATTGGATATTTTGTTATATGGATGGTCCAATATTCCTCGTATCACTTTTCAACGCCTTCTTGGTTTTCATACTGTTTCGTGATTTGAGTGTTTTTTTTTTTTTTTTTTTGTTTCCACGAAGCGAAAAATCCTAGGAGCCATATCGTGCTAGGTAGTAAAATATGTTTCTAAACCATTGGAATGTTTTAACTCCAAAATAAATTAGAAATTATTCTAAAAGTTCATCAGTGGAATTTATTGGTTTAATTTACAAAGTGATACGCTTCCGCGCCAAGGTATTATACAGGCTAATTACAAATCTAGCTCTAAAACTTCGTCAAGAATGAAGCAAGCATTTCCGAAGTCGAAAAAAAAAAGTGCATGTACTATTCTTGAACTATGTTCAACATCCAGTGAACTCTTGGAAAGTGCTATTGGTGTTTGCAAAACTAAACTGGAATAAATAAATAAATAAATCTTTATTGTGAAGTAGATTTACAGCACAATATCCCATCACGGCGACGAGCGCCAGGGGTTCACATATAGATAACATAAGTACAAATTCAAATGGCTACAAAATATAGCGAACACATACAAAAGGCTACAAAATACAGATTACAAATGCAAAAAGAAATACAAATACATCATAAAAACAAGGAGCTGAACACAAATAAAGAAAAACAAATACAAGTTGGCAGTGATTCAGGTTTCAAGAGCTTTGATAAACTTGTGTCTGTCCTTCTTTTTACTTATTATGGTGTCGATGTCGGCGTCCACACGGTTGAGGGCAGCGAGCATCTGCTTGGGCAGAAATCTTTGGTGAGCCACAAGTGCTGGTACCGACCTTAGGCTTGGCTGTGGAATCCTCCAAGAGCAAGCATTCCAAATATTTGGAGATGATATTTGGCCTGAGATGAGTTTGGCTGTGAAGACCAGCCTCTTTTCAACGATCAGGAACTTCAACCTCGGGATGTCGAGTGCTTGTGCCATCATGGTAGTTGTGGTAGCGGGAGGTAGCCGAAGCTTGTTATTCGCCCATTTCAGTAGCCAGTATTCAGCAGTGTACACCCGCTTAAGGTTTGTATGTGCAGCAGAGGCCCATATTTCTGCACCATAGAGAATGGCAGGGTAGACGGTGGAGGTGATGAACCTTTTAACAGTGGCAGGATGTCGGACGTGTAGCAGCTGCTGCTTTGAGATCCACCGTAGACGAGAAAATCTGGTACTGAGTTTGTCGATCTGGTGGACAAAGGACATCTTTTGGTCGAACAGAACGCCAAGGTCTGTGTGCGAGGGTACGTTTGGTATTCGTATCCCTGCGAGTGAAACGTTGAGTACTGTCGGCATGGATTTAAGGGAGAATATAACCTGAGCAGACTTCAGAGGGTTGATTTTTAGATTGAAGTTTGCCAGGTACAATTCTAGATCCTTAAGTTGGGAATTGATCCTGTTGCTAAGCTGGGCGGGGTCGTCGCCAGGGTTAATTGGAGTCAGCAGTTTGAAGTCATCGGCATAGCATAGGAGACCATTCGTTGAGGCAATAATGGGCACGATGATGGCTGTGAACAGGACACCAGACAGGACACCCCCCTGCGGTACTCCAGCAGTAATGTCGCAGGATAGGGTATGTTGCTGCCGATGGAGAATAAGTATTCTGTGACTGAGAAGTGATTCCAAAAAGCACAGCATATCACCTCGAATGTGAAAATTCTCCTTAAGTAGGAGGAGCAAGGCCGGAATCGACACGGCATCAAAGGCTGCGCTTATGTCGAGGTATGTGGTTGCTAGCTCAGCTCTTTGTTCGAATGCTGAGAGAATATGTTCTGTGGTGGCTGCCAAGTTAGTGATTGATGATTTTCCTGCGATAGCATAATGGATTTCAGGTGGTTTCGTCTGGAGGATTTGTTGAGTGATTGTGGGTAGCAAAGCCTTTTCAAGAGTTTTTAACAGACAAGAGGCAACTGATATGGGTCTGAACTGGCTGACGTTTGAGGCAAATTGGTTTTTGGGGATGGGGTACACTCTGTATTTATTCCACTGGGGTGGAAAATAATGCTCAGCGAGGCATCTGTTGTAGATCGAGAGAAGAGGGCCTATGATGAATGTGCTTAAGCATTTGATCATAAATTGTGGAATTCCATCCTCCCCAACAGTGGCTGTTGTGGGAAGGGAACTGATGGCACGTATGAGCTCCTGTTCCGTGATCTGGATAGTCCCTAGGACATCTGAAGGGTTTTCATAGTCAGGCTGGACAACTGTAGATGGGACTGTGGTTGTATTTGAAAATCTGGCGATGTATTTGAGCCATTCTTGAGGATCAAGCATGTGATTGAATCCACCATGTGGGGCAGCATAGAATGGCTTTCCTTTCCTCAAAGTGAGGTTAAGGTTCACTTGGATTGCGTCAGCTTTCTTTCGATTAAAGTGGGCCCTGGCACGGGAAAAGGCGATTCTGTCTTTACTGTCATTTGTATGCTTCCATTTCTTATGTAGGACTTGTTTCATTTTGAAGCTGTTGTTAAGATCAGCAGTCCACCACGATCTGGAACGGGGAGTTACTGTTACTCGTTTGGTGGCAGCATAGTCGGTGACGGATTTAATCCAGTCAGACAGGAGTGTCACTGCAAGGCTGAGGTCGCAGTCAATGAGGACATCCCAAGGAATGCAAGATGCTGCTTCTACACAGAGTTGAGGATTAAGGTATTTAGGTGCTGAAACGTATTTGACTATTTTGTTGTCAGGGATGTTGAAGTTTGGCACCTGCAATGACCATGTCAACACTATGGGCTGGTGATCAGACAGGAAGAATGCGATGGGATCATCTTCAGCTGTGCATGGTGTTGAAGCAAAAGCGAGATCCAGTAGGTTCAATCCCCTGGTGGGGTTCTCATTGACCCGTATCATGTTGATGGATTTGAAGAACTCGCAGAGCCTGATAAAGAGGTGATGTCGGTTTGGAGGCAGGTTAAAATCACCACAAACGAGGCGTTGTGCAGACGGACGAAGATGGTTTAAGAGCCAATTCCCCAAATCTTCAATAATTTCAATTGTAGGCCCTGGGGGAATATACACAGATGCGATATCAATGTGGCTGGAGTGGAAGCGTAGCGAGACTATAATCGCTTCGAAATCTTCAGTTGTAGTTGAGGTCGAATTCTCATATGAGAATAGGGAGGAGTTGTACAGTATGGCTACTCCACCGCCTCTAGATTGCTCCCTGGATGCAGACAGCATGTTGTAACCAGCAATAGCTGAGCAGAAGAGTGTATCTTGATTAGGTTGAAGCCACGTTTCTGCGAGGCAGACCACATCAGCGACCTGGGAGAGAAAGATCTGTTCTGCTGAGTCTAGTTTGTTCCTAATGGACCTGATATTTTGGAAGTAGACCCTGATGACAGGTGTTCGACGAACTTCCGTCCTGATTGGAGGTGTTCTGAGTTGGCGTGTTCGAAAGCGAACGGCTCGACGTCCTGACGAAATATGGACTGGTATTTTATGGGGTCCATCACCTAGGGGACTCAGGATACTCTTATCATGGCGGAGTGGTGCCTTAACTGTGGGGTTTGGCAGAGCAGTGGTACGAAAGGAGGACTGTTGAGATCTTTGGAAGTTGTCCGGGAACAAGTCCAGTCAGCTGTGGGTAGTGATGGTGCAGACTTGGTTTTGGTGCAGAAGTGGAGGTTGGGGAAGGTGACTGGTTCTCCTATTATAGTAGGGTCGAATAATGGTGCCAATAGGCCAGATAGATTCGGTTCCAATTAAATTGAACAGGTCCTGTGCGCATTCAACCCTGAACGATGCGCAGCGGGGGTTCCTGGTGTGAAGTTGCTGCACCTTTAGTCGAAGGTTTAGTTGATCACGTAGAACTTCAGCAACATGATTTGCTGTGGTAGTTGGGGCTAAGCGAGATACGAAAAGTCCGCTAGAGGATCTGGACTTCTGCCGTCTGGGAGGTGTGTGGGAAGGCTGCAGTTTGGAGTTGGTCGATGTGCCAATTCGAAGCCATTCACGTGAAGCCGTACTTGTTCGTTGGCTCACTCTGAGGTTCCTACTTGTACTTTCCTCTGGTTGCATAGGATAGGATGGATATGCAGTGGGGTGAACTGGGAGTGGAAATTGTAATGTGGAGGAATCCGCTGGTTCGAATATTGAATTCGCTCCGACACTTAATCCCAGGCCTTGTGAATATGAGAATTGCGAATGAGGTATGACAGGACAGGCATTGCCAAGAGTTGGGTATGAAGGTGGAAATGATGACTTTTGCCTCATTGGCATAGAGGTAGAGAATTCGTTATTGCAAGTAAGAGAGTTTATGCATGCGGTGCCATTGACCGTAGGTGGAGCCTGCTTCTGTAATTGTGGAAACCTCTCATTTGTTGAATGGTGATTAATATCAGTTGCCCTTTTCAGGTTCTTCTTGAGCGCACGTGAATGATGCGCTTTTGTGGATGGTTTTTGTCCTTTCCCATCTGTTTTTAGAAGCTGGCTGGAGTGAGGAGATGGCGCTCGACGAAATCCTATGTTTAGCCGTTTTTCAGATTCGTTCCTACCTGGAGCTTCTGATGGAGGACTGGGGATTGATTTTTTGCTACATTCGTGGCAGACTGATACTGTAATGGCCTTTGGATAATTTTTATATAATCTACGAAGTTCGAACTTTCAGGAGCAACGAATCACCCTAGCGACTGAAAGTGAAAAATTTTTCTCTTGGATATACATCTTTATATCGGAGGGGGGGGGAAGCCTCATGGTCTCCACATATCTCCTGTGGAATGGTAGCTACCATGTTGAATCAGAAACCAAGCTTATTACACTATCAGCCAAAAAAAAATAAAAAAATTAAAGCTACCCACTTCTGCAACACCAGATGGAGTTTTATTCTAATAATCTACCCGCTGGCTGAAGGTAAATTTTCGTACATCGAACCTTCAACCACCGTTCCTCAACTTGAACTTATGCCCACTTGAGTGTAGTCTGAGCAAGAGGAACATTGAGCTTACTCAATCCAAAGCCTTAAACACCACAATTAGATCTCCTTGGAGGTCTAATTGTGGATCTCTCGGAGGTCGGCAGTCTCCAATTTTCAGGAAAGGGCGCCCATCCTGATAAGGGCACCCTTTTGTTCCTCTCACTAAAGTACAATATTTAAGTATAATATTTGCGCTATACGTATTTGTACTATAAGCACAAATCTGCTATTTTTGATTTTATAGCTTGGGTCTGCGCTTACTCATTCAGAAAATTCAAAAAAGCAATTCTTATTTAGAAAATAAATCACTGGTGTTGAATTTCCCATGGAAATTTAAGGGGTTTTTTTTTTTTTTTGAGTTAAACAGTGGAAAATGTTTTCCTTTTGAAGAATCCTGCGGGGGAAAATTGAGATGTCACTAATGCAGGGCTTCACGAAATTAAAAACTAGCTGTTGTCGAAGTGTTCCACATGTTCCGGATGGCTCCCTACCTCCAAGCTTTCCTGTAAAAACCTAGGGCGCCATTGTTTTTATTCAAAATTGTACTTGCCTGTCGGCCGTAGACCTCCAGAGGTCGTTGTGTGTGTGTCATGAGTTTGCGTCGAAGATACAGCAGGGAGACAAACACAGCGATGCGTAGCAAGAAGATCTGAAACTGAAAAGAATCACTGAACAGTGTACTTTCACTTTTTTCATTTTTTTTTTATTTCAAAATGTGCGACAGGTCAAGGGTGTTGCGTAGCCGTCCTGCCGTAAAGAATGAGGATGCGCTCTGGAAGAAAACGGGAAAAAAAAGTTTGGGAAAGTGTCATTGAACCAGTTTTCCGTAGTAAATTGAACATCTCGATAAATACAAGTTCGAATGATCTCTGAGTCAGAAGATCGGCGTGTTGCGTGAAAACAAGTTTCAACCCGAGCAAACAGTTCTCTAAGAGCTCTATAATAAGGTTTGTCGCATATTTCCAGGGGCGTCGCCACAGGCGGGATGAAAGGGGGGTTAGGGCGGTTAATACTACCCTAAATGAGACAGTATTAATATTAGTAGTGGCAAAATGATGTTAAGAAACAAGTTTACAGAATAGATTTATTTCAGCCGTGTCAAATTAACTTCCATCCTTGTTAAGTGTTATTATTTCTTTCAATACCTGTATAATATTCATTAAATTTACTTAAGCTTTCCGATTTCACAAGATTTGGCATAGTTTGTTCCAGTGCTTAATTCTCCTTTGGCTAAACATTGACTCAGGTTTTCAATTTGACTGCTTTTTTTTTTTTTTTTGTTTTATTTTATAAATTGTTTTTTTATACAACGGTTTTATTTTATAAATTAGAAGGTTCTATCATTGTTTTATTTGACATGTAGATCAAAATGTAACTATTAAAAGTTGTCTATTTATTTCAGGAGGGGAGGATTCGTTTATTATTTTAGGTGTAGAGGTGAAGCAAAGTAATAGAAATAGTATTCGCCATTAGATGCAAGGAAGCCTCAGATTCCCTCCTCACACAGGTAAGTTGACATCCAGTTGACCTTTGAATTTATTCAAACTGTCAGCCGCAACTATCTGCGAGGGTAATTTGTTCCGGCTATCAACAACTCTCTGGCTAAAAGAAAATTTTCTACAATCTAATCTAAACCTCACTTTATGACCCCTAGTTCTGGAATTCTTTATAACAGTGAGAATTCCACCTTCATTCATTTTACTAATCCCTCTCAGAGCCTTGTAAACCTCAATCAGATCACTTCTGAGGTGCCTGGTTGCCAAGCTCTGTAGCCCACATAATCAGTCTTTCCTCATACGGTCGTCCTTCTGCTGATCTCACAATTCGTGTTTCCCGTCTTTGAACCTTTTCAAGTAGTGGAGTCAAGAAGACCAATGTCTTTTTTCATACGAGGTCTTTATACTTGAACACAGTATTCCAAATGTGGTCTTACAATTATACAGTGGTATTATGACCTCCCTCTACAGGATAACGTTCGATAAATCATCGATAGGACATCATGGGCTTCTCTGGCTGTCTGTTTACACTGTTCAGAAAACTTCATATATGCCCTTACTGTAACTTCCAGATCCCTTTCCTCCTCCTCCACTGTTTTCAACCCCACCAAGTGTATAATTTTTTGTGAGTTGCTATTTCCAAAGACCTTGAATTTAGCAGCATTAAAAACATAGTTGTCACTTCTCTGACCATCTCTGGCGTCTATTCAAGCCATCCTAAAGGAGTATTGCCTGGTACTAAACATTAACCTCTCTGTCAATATTTACGTCAGCTGAAAATTTTGACATCATGCCTTCTATCCCTTCGTCGATGTCGTTTACGAAAATGAAAAACAACAGTGATCCAAGAACCGATCCTTGAGGGACCCCACTCCTGACATTACATTAATCTGAAGAATATCCGTTAATCACAATACTCTTCTTTCTGCACTGCAGTCAGAAGTTTGAGAATCCTTGCACTAACATAACATTTCCTTACATCTCCATCCTTTCTTAATTCTAATTTGTATTCTAGTTTGTGCCTATTAAGAAGGAAAAAAAAAATTCTCAGATTCAGTTTACTGAATCTTTAAGTAATTTTAATACTCTGATCAGGTCACCATCAGGTCAATTTGATCTTCTGATCAGATTAACTTGGTCTTCCGCTCCCCAGATCTCTTTGTGCCAATGCTCTGTTCAACAGATCGATCCTTCCTAAAATGAACTTTCCAGACCGTTATACAGTACTTGAGTTGTAACCTATTATTGGAGAAAATGCCTCTCCAACTCTACTGGAAAATTCTTTTATATTACTGACAAGAGTCTTATGCTCTATCCTGACAGCTTCTGTATGCTGCTCCTAAATCATTTTCATCTTCAACTACGCCAAGTTTTGCGCTTCACAAATAAGAGGTTGATTTGGAATCTATTTCTGCTATCTGCTATTTCTCAGGCCATCTCACCCATTTATCTGGGTCTTGTTTGAAGCAACATGGCTTTATTATTATTACAACTGATTAAGCCCCTCACTTTTGTATCACTGGCAAACTTCGACATCCAGTTGTTCGTGTAGATTGACCCTTTTTTGAATCAATATGTATATTTTCCACATGCCTTTCACCTCCGTATATTCGACCCCAAGAAATGATATTTTCATCCATTTACTCAATCTTATCCAGTAAAAGTGATGTTCCAAGTTATTGCAAGGTGTGCGAATTCTGGAACTTTCTTTCCCACAATTAAAGGATGCTATTACTTTTGTCTAGCTAGTGAAAGTAAACTCCGATACAGACTCAGTGCTTTAGTTAATGCAAGGTCAGAGGTCCCAAGTGGTGTTGATTGTGCGTCACTTAATGCGTGGATTTGTGCTTCTTTATGAGAGTTTCGTGCCTATATCAGTAATGAGGTGGGAATAGCTAACAGAGATTAGTTGCTGACGTCGAAGTAATGAAGGAGCTTTTAGTAATAACCCTTTCAGTCAACTAACTCGTCAACAGAAAGTCTTGAGTCCCAAAAAAGAAATGAACGTGAGAAAATGACCACAATACATCCACGAAGGAGACTCCCATGCTGTGAACTGACCTTTTAATCTACACCTGAAGACATTAGCAGCGATTTAGACAAATGTCTTTCAAACTAATTGCGAGTCAAGCTAAGATGGAAGGAAGTTCGGGAGAAAAAAATAGGAAGAGATCAACAAACTAAGTCTGTCTGTCTCTCACGCTCCAAAACATCTTGCATTGACATCAGGGGAGCTGAGACCGCTGTGAAGAATAATGCCTAAATCGTAGCGACTCAAGGGAACAATTCAGATCCAAGATAATGACTCCATCTGTGCCCGACTCGCCCATCATCAGTTTAGATTGACACATCTTTTATTTCTATAGTTCCTTTTTTTTTTTATTCCATCAGTGGCCGGCTGTCCTCCTTCTCACACACGCACACGCACACACACACACAAGACTTACCAGGAAATACGAGTAATCAAGTATTGTTACATTCCTAGACATCAGAGGTAAGAGTAGCCGGATTCGGTTCGCCGCTTCGGCCGACGTCTAAGTGAAACGCTATTAACACCTGTATTTTACGGGGCTGTTTTCCTTTGCAACTCATCAGAAGGTGTGAAAACAAACGCTCTCATGCGAAAAATCGCTACTGTACGCGGCTGTCTGGGGTGGAATAGGAATTTTACTTACAAGCCGGCTTTTCAATCCTGAAACAGAAAACTGTTTTTAACTTCGTCCGATGATAGCTTTGCGGAAAAGTCACGACCTCCGTAGTCAAAGTTACCGCAGCCCAAAAGTGGGTTCAATGGGGGTCTTCATCGAGTCTAAGAAACGTTAGGAGGGAAGTGCTGCTTACAGAAGCGCGCAGAAGACTTCGAGGATTGTGAAATGGTCTACCACCCAAGTGGTGTTTAGATCCAGATAACGCCTTTCAGGTGCATAATTTGAAACTAAAGGGTTAGCGGAAAAAAAAATTAAGCTTCTTTTTTGGACAACGAAGGCCATAATAGATTTAATGCTGCACTTTTATTGCAATTTCTCTAGGAACGTCATGTAGGCTTAAAAGTTGGATTACCGTTACCCATATGCACTACCTTGCATTTATCAATATTTAGGCAACCTATGCCTAAATTTTCGATCTTGTTGCAGTAGCATACGCCAGGTCTGATTACTGTTATTTACCCCCCCCCCTCAACTTATGTATCATCAGCAAACTTGACAATTAAACTTGCTATACCTTCATCAATATCAATAATAAATAAATAAAACAACGGTCTTTTTTTTGTTAGCGCATCGGCTTCTGTGGTCATAATGAACCTTCCAAAGTTTTTGCATTTACTGTGATCCAAGCCCGAGGCGGGATTCGAACCCGCGACCTTTCGGTTGTCAGGTAGGCACTTTACTCACCCGGCTAGCGCGGTCGGCGAACAACGGTTCCAGACCGCAAATGGAACGTTACGGTGAGGGGACTCCATTAATAATAGTAGTCCAAGAAGGGCAGTGCCCATTAATAAGCACTCAGTATCTTTTCCCACTCAACCATCCCTTTTATCTATAGCAGTAGCTTGCGTTAAAGATACAATACTGCTTCGATTTGTACAGCAGTCTTTTACGGCCCTAGTGTGTAGCACAGATGGTAGGATCAATGTTCTCCCCTACACCGGGTGGAAAAGACCTGAGTTCGAGTCCCATCGATGAAGTGAGGAATTTTTATAGGTCTAAAAAAAGCGCTACAAGTGATCCATGACTTTCGGTAGGATAAGTTCTAATACTTTTTTTTAGTGAATGGGATCACCATAAAAAAGGAGCGGATCCGATCTTATGGTTTAGGGAAGGGGAGAGTGAAACAAGGGAGATCCAATCTAAGGAGAGGATAAAATATATGAAAATTCTTGTTTATAATACACTAGTGTGCAAAACGTAAGGACCAACACTATTTCTAAAGGTTACAACCACAAAATCTTTACTTAAGGTACTCTTTGCTGATGAGAGGATTCAGTCTCAGCAGCGATTCTGAACGTCAGCTAGTTTGGCGAGAGGTTGGCACACGGTATCACCCCGCAAACGTCACTGAAAGGATATGGCAGTAGAGGTGATCTCGTCTGGAGAGGCGTTATCTTGAATGGACGTACACAACTCCAGATACTGGAAGGCGGTACTGTAACCGGTGCACGCTACTGTACTGAGGTAATCCTTCCCCATTTCCATCTGTTCCGAGGTGCCATTGGTCTTGAGTTCACACCCCATCGCACTGCAGGTGTTCATATGCTTTTAGAAAGTGAGGACATTGTTCGTATGGATTGGCCTGCCAGTTCCATCGATCTAAATCCCATCGAACACTTATGGGACGCTCTGGGAAGACGCCCAGCGGCAGGTCCACACCCACGAGATAATGTCCAGCAGCTGAAGATGGCACTGACAGAGGAATGGACGATGTTACCGCAAGAACTTATCAACAACATTGTTCTAAGTATGGACAGGCGGTGCAAAGCCTGTATCGACATTAGGGGTGGCCGTATCTCGTACTGAGGACCACCTTTTCCCATTGTTCCATCTTTGACAGTGATGCATCTGTATCATGGCAACCAGTGCTATGGTGCCATTTTTGAATAAAGTCCCTCTGTACTGTTTTGTTTGGGTTGTTGTGTCGGTGTTGTTTCCTTCATCATTTCTGTACCTCACGAGGTTCCTTTGGTATGCTTTTCTCATATCCAGGCCACTCCTATGAGAAGCTACAAGTGAAAACCTGACTGGTCCTTAAGTTTTGCACACCAGTATAATACTGAGCATAAATATGTACAAATACTCTTTTAGAATAATTTTAAGGGGAATCTTATTCAAATTATTATTTCTCAAAGGTAATTAGGCAAAAATTTATAAATGTGCACTTGGCGAAATTTTTTTTAAATTAATTTTTTATAAAAAATATTGTTAACATGTCGATATATTTTTAAAAATTTTTAAAAATTATAAAGATTCCCCTGAGTCAATTTTTTATATTTAAAAAAAAATTATAAAAAATATAAATTTACGGGACCAAGAATATTAAAATATATTCCCCCTAATAATTCCCCAGAAGGAACCTGTGAGGGTTAAATTTCAAAGAATGATGCTTGTGACCATAATTGACTAGATTTTGCCTATTTTTAAATAAAAAAAATTGTGTATAATGTCTGCAGCATCTCATCTTCATCATCATCAGCCATTTATTTTCAATCCACTGCAGGATGAAGGCCTCTCCAGCAACTTTCTAGTTCCTTCTGTTTTGTGCAATGGCTATTTATTTACTTACCACGAACTCGTGAATTTCATATTTCCATCTCCGTTGTTGTCTTCCAGGTGCGTTTCTCTTCTTACCTAAGAGTCCGATTCCTAATATAATTAGTTCCATTCTTCGCTGCGTAGTTTTCAGCTTCTCTTCCATTCTTTTGGTGAGTGCCCAAGTTTCACTTCCATAAATCATGGTGGGAGGTATACATTGGTTCATTATTTTACCTTTCAGACAAATTGGTATATTGCTGCTCAGTATGTAACTATGTTTCCCGAATGCTATTCATCCGAAATTTATTCTTCTCTTGACTTCCAGCCATTTAAAAAAAGGTGGAAGTCAAGAGAAGAAAAGAAAAGAAACTAAAAAGGTGGATTCACAAGTATGTGAATCCACCTTTTTAGTTTCTGCTCCTTCAATGGTTATATCCCTTTCTGTGGCATACTTGTTCATCATTACTTTTGTTTTAGCCATATTCATCTTTAGTCCGAAATCCTTACTAACTCTGCATAACTGATTAAGATTTTCCTCTAATTCTTTGGACTCGTGGCTTATGACCACAATGTCATCTGCAAATCGTAAATGGTTTAGGTACTCTCTATTCACATTGACTCCTTTCTGCAACCAGTCTAATCTTTTGAAAGCTTCCTCAAGGGCTTTCAAACTATCTCCGAAGTAAACGACTTCGGAGATATTGTGTCTCCTTGTCGAACTCCTTTCTCAATTTTAAATTTGCTATTGTCTTTGCATTGTCTCATAAAGGAGGTAGCGTTCTCATATACAGTATTTTCTTCAAAATCATAATATGGAGCATGGCCGGATTTTAATGTTTGTAGGCCCTAGGAACTTTTATTCTGCAAAGTGGGAAAAGAGGAGTAAAATATTTCTTATAATAAATTATAGTGTATTAACACACTGACTGCGAAACATCTTTTCATGTAAGAAATATCATTAATGACTGTCATTTGGGAAGATCTAAAAAACATAGATAGAGCGAATAAAGCAATTCAAGAACCTGGAATTGAGTTATGCGTAATTGTGAAATTATATGATGCTCTTCTGGATTATTTGATTGATGTTCGAGACGAAGAAAAATTTGATGATTTTGAAAAAATGTCAAAGGAATTCGTTCCAAATTTTGATTACAAACAATATGAAGACCGAAAGTGGAAAAGGACGAAATCGTTTGTAATAGGAATTCATCAACAAATTTTAATTGTTTTCGGCATATACAAGGACAAAAAAGTCTGTGGTAGGATTAATAAAGGCACAAATAAAAGATAAACTGATTACTAGTTTCCCAAACATACACATAGCTTTAAGAATTTATCTATCCATAATTGGATCGAATGCTGAAGGAGAGCGCTCAATCTCGAAGCAGATCAAGAACTGTGTACGCTCAAATATGAGCCAAGATCGCTTATCGTCGTTGCCACTTCTATGTATCGAGCATGATATTACTTGTCATATGGACTTCGAGGATGTTATTAAAGATTTTGCTATAACGAGAAGCAGATGCAAGAAACTTTTGTAATCTTAAGAAATGTTACAAGTAATCTAGATATAGCTGTGATATTACGTGAAGATGATCCATAATTGAGAATCCTGTCCTAAAGCCAGCTTGCTCTTTCGGTTGATTTTCATCAAGTATTCTTTCTAATCTGAATCTGTTAGTAATGACCCTTGCGAACAACTTGTAGATGTGGGATATCAAGCTAATTAATCTATAATTTCCAATTTCTGATTTATCTAACGCATCTATTGGTTTCTAAAGAACTTGTTTACAATTGCTTAAATTTCAAAATATAATAATAAATTGCAAGTGACGGGACCTGCTAAGTGATGAAATCTAAATAGAAAAATTTTCATGGTGTTTCGCTTCCCCACCAAGACTAGATCTCCGTTGTTTTTATTCGCTATTACCCTGCCCCTCCCCCCTCTAACCCACACACACACATATACATACACACCCAAACGATAAAGGCTTGGTCCGCCCTTGCATATCCCCGACTTATGTTGTCGTGATGACTAGAAAAAGAGAGATCAACAGCAGATGAGTTCATGCCTTTAACTGACCTTTCCGTGTTCAGTGGATCTATCGCTCGTCCGTTAATTCGGAATCATTCTGCCGTACAATTCCTTAAACTCAAACTTTCCCTGGGTGTTTCGCTTCTTGGTCAGCCTTTCACTTCGTTCCCCTTTCGCCACGCCATGCATCCGAATTCCAGTTCATCCCGTAGCACGTGCACGGCCTTCCAAACTGCCTATTATGACGTCACGTATTGCGGCGATATCGGTGTTAAGGTTTCTGTTGTAACAACAATGACTTCCGTTCCCGAACACAATGGGGTGTCCTGCAGATGTCTGTCGTATAGTCCTTTCCCTCGCTTCCGGGTGATTGACAGACTTTTCCGCGTGTAATCTCGAACACCACGAACATAACGCATTAGCGAGTAGCCAAGGCAGGACGTGTGAGACGGACGGTATGCATCGATGGCGGGAGATAAGTACTGTTTGTTCACCGTGCGAGGGTCGCAGCGCCCTCCTTAATTAAAAGCGACCGTTAGCAAAGGAAGTCTGTGAAGGTACAGTACTCGGCAACGGACAAAGAAATGAATCTCAAATGGCTTTCACTTTTTATGCGGTGAAAACTATCTCCACAAGAAGAAAGATTTAGAAAATTTGACATCAAGGAACCTCGAACCTGCCCCTCCCCTTTCGTTGAATCAATAGTTAAACGTTTGAAGGCATTCAAATATATAAAAAAGAAAACATTAAATAATATAGCAAATTAGGAATAACTGTGGGTACTTGTCTTTATTTTACCGGCTTTTTTACAACATGGCCGAGTTAGTCGGTCTCAGGCGACAGTTGAATATTTTTACTGGGAAACTTGTAAACTGACAATAAAATACAAATTAAAGATAATTTATCTTTAATTTGTCTGATGTACGCGTATCAGTCAACTGGACAATTCGTCCAGTTAATTGGAACATTAGCAAGTTTTGTATGCCACTCAATTAAAATTCTTCGGCTGTGAAGCCAACCATCTCTTCCAGGCTACTTCTTCGTTGGAATCAAATATTTTCAAGACTGCTAAATGCGGTGCTACTTCTTGTATTATCTATCTTGTGAACTCCTCTCAACATGTGATCGTCCCAGAGTATAAACGAGAAATTTATTAAGGGCTGCCGTAGCCGAGTGGCCAGATGCAGGGTATATAAATACGTGCTTTGAGCGAATGGGGTTCAAGTCCGAGACTGCTAAATGCGGTGGTATTTCTTGTATCACAGAGAAGTAAGATATTACTCTGTGTCTTGTATTCTCTCTACCTTGTGAACTCCTCTAACAGTGTGGTCGTCTCGGATCATGAACAAAAAATTCATTTATTTATTTAACACACCACACTGCTCCAAGGGTTTACTTTTTTTGCGTCTGTAAAGTGAGGAGCAAATGTGAGTGTAACGTCCCATACCATAGCTAGATCCTTCTGTTGTTGCACTCTCTGAACGAGATCCCCGTATACGGTGACACCAATGTCTATCTCTCACTCTTTTCATAATGAAGGACATTTCAGCAATCTTGTTGGGGTTAAGGGTGAGACCAACGTTGTTCAGATAGAAAGCAATGCCTTCGAGATATCTAGAAGCATCATTCAAAATCAGTGATTCACAACGGCACTTGATGTTGAGGATCATGAGCTGTCGTAGATGGATTCTTTATCAGGGAACACAATATGAAAGCAGACTTTTGAGGATCGATTAATAATTACAGCATCTGAAGACAGTGAACTAGTTGTGTAATCGCTATTACATTCTTGGATGGTTTTCTGAATATTGTATCCGGGCTTGATGATAGTGCAGATCTTTACATCAATGCATGAGAGGAAATTTGGCTTATCAGTGAGGAATGGGATTAATGCAAATAAAAAGAAACCCAAAAAAGTACGCCTCCTTGTGGGACATCAATGTGGATGGTTTTTGAAAGGTTGAGCCTAAGGCCTAGAGATGGAGCGTTCTTTCAATAAGATGACTAGAGAGAAAAGCCGGAACATTTTTAGGCAATTCTTTGCATAGCTTGAGTCGCCTGGAGATAATGGCACTGAAGGCTACAACTATATCGAAAGTAATGCCTTCCTCCCTGCATCAGGAACGAATCAAGGATCATTTGTGTATTGGACAGCAAACACAATTTTTTTTTTTTTTTAAAGAAGCTATCTTATTTAATTCAGGCTTAAATTGAATTCTTTAAATTTCATCCTTTTACAATATCTCCTTCAGTTCTACAAGAAGTTGTTCTGACAGTTAGCGACCCTTTGATCAAAAGAAAATTTTCTTTTGACCGCCGCAGCCAAGTGTTTACATGTGGGACTACCGCTGTACACGGTTTTAGTTGACCACTGGAAGTTCTATGGAATGTGAATACGGTGGTGTTCTTGTATGCTCTATCTTGTTACTCTTTTGCTCCTATGTGTCTGTCCCAGAATATAAACAGAAACTTCATTTTTTTTTGTCCTCTAATTAGTGCCAACTGTGGAAGAAAAATAGATCTATCCCTTATTTAACTGAATCAAGCATTTCGACATCTTAAAACACCTCAATGAAGTAACCAGGCAGACATCTGGTCTGACCCACGAGGGCTGACCAAAATTCACCAACTGAAGACCACGACTGCAGTGTGAATTTCACTGATAACCTTGGAAAAAAATAAAATTATTTGAATGTGAGCGGTCAGAAAGCAGCGAAACAAAAAGCGCAGGATGGTCTGCGAAAAATCTGTATATGGTGGAGAAACAGAAATATTTTTGAATTACTAATGGACTCATACACTCGTAATTGGCCATACTCAAAAATCAACCTAGGTCTGTGTTATGCGTGGATATGGTAGCCGGCTTTGCATCATCGAAACGTTTTCATCGGGTGTCTTATTTTGTTTGTGACTTGACTATTGAAGCGTGTCTGTCCACATAAGTGGTGATTACTGAAGTGAGTAATGCTCCGTATTGATGGTGGGAATGCGTTATTTGCTCTTTAAATAATCTGATTTTTCTCAACTTCAGGGAGATTATCAGCTAAAAACTTGTGGAAAAAGGAACGCTGGTATAGAAGAGTAACGAAATATTTCGGTTAATTAAATGATTGGTCCAGGAGCCCTTCGACTAAAAAACTCTGTCATGCTCATTAATTTTCTACCGACTGCTTCTGAGTGGAATTTCGGGATGAGTGGAGAGGAAGTGGTACGTTAATTTGGTTTCTGCAATATTGTTTTAAAAAGAACAGAGAAGAGAAAAATTACTGACAGGGAATTAAAAACATGGGAAATTAAAAAAGAAAGAACACTTCTTTTCTACTTGATAAAAATGCGAAGCAAATTTTAAACGATATTTGAAGTAGGGCCATGTTCCATGTAGGACCATCGATAGGTGTGAGATGTGTTATGGAGAACATGCTCTGGAGGGTGCCCCGGGGTTCTCGCCCCCTCAATCGTAACCAAGGCGTGGTGTCTAATTAACCGTCCCCTGTTTTGTTTTAATTATAAAAAGTGAATTTTTAGACTTTTTGCCGATATATTAATTATGATTTGCTAAACCCAATTAAGAATATTAGAGAAAAATGCACAAGAGAAACCAATAACGAAAATTTTTATTATATATATACAGTATATATTTTTTGAGAATTTAAGGTCACTGACTTTCCATATTGAAACTGAGAAGCTCGCGTGGCGTCCAGCAAACACACTTCAATGTTTGTATTTTTGTCAGTTGTTCGCGTCATCTGTCGTTGATGTCTCACAGACACCACGTGAGAATAGGAGTTACCTAAAAGAAAGACGCTTTTGCTCATCTGGCGTCTTTTAAATGTCAGACAAAAATTTAATGTCTCGTAATTCACAGTATATAGAAATGAAAACAGAAAATACAGTATAATCAGTTAGAGGATATTAATGGGGAAGAGCTGATTTTATTTTTAGATTAAAAAAATAGCAGAAAATTAAAAGTGGCATCTGTTACATCATTCTAGCAGATGAAGGTTAATGGCTTTAATGCTAACTGGTGGAATTCTACCTAGGAACTTGTCAGAGCGACCAAAAGGCCTATACGTAATTGAAGTGAGTGACAGTGACGTCAGTGTGAAACCGATATGTGTACGAATACTTTTTTAGGATAGTTTATACGAAGATGGTTTAGTGAACATCTGTATTCACAACTCCTGATATAAACCAGGAACTGGTGCATTATGCCAGTTTCTGATGTCCGTGAGAGCTGCAGTGGTTTCTCCAATTGTCACTCGTTTGGAGAGATCTGGGTTCGAATGCGCTGTCCTCGTGGGCAGCACAGCAATTATAATCGCTGTCCTCCCGCATCGAACGAAAAAGATTTTAATTAGAAGCCAGTCAATGATGTGAGGAATTTTTATCATCTTTCAAACGTTTTTCTTTGCAACCTTTTTCTCCGGGAACTCCGGTTTTTCATTCAGTAAAGCGACAGACGAATAAACACGATACAGAAACAATATATTTCTTAAGGTTGTCAGAGCGACCAAATATTAGGGTTTTAGGCGCATCAGCAACTTAGGTCATATTGTCCCGTATAAATTGTATCTGTAAATTGCACGTGTTCTGTGGTCAATTTAGAGATTGAAGAAATTCTTAAAAGGCCTCTTAAACTATTTTTTTTTTAAATATATTTAAAACTTTAAGCACACACACACATTTACCAGTGATTAAAACGGCCAGCGTTGCTAAATGCTAAGAAACCCGGAAAGAACCAAAGGAGTCAGGAAACGAAGTGTTTATGACAAGAAGATATAATGGAACCGAAAAATTATTTTATTTTTATTTATTTATTTTTTTACGGGCAACGGCAATATCATTTAATTATATAATTCTTTTCCCTTCCCTTTTTTTTTAAAGTTACCTTCCCCCTAATTTTAGTAGCCGCTACCTTCTGAGGCAAATTTATTTGCCCACAAGGCGCTGCAGGCAAAGGGGCAGGTCTCTTTCTAAATCAACGGATGTCACTTTGATTACGGAGATAGCCGTTTCAGCGATGAAGCGGAGACCAACCGTGCCATGGGCGGTGCTGTAGAGTTAAAAGAAAAAATTGCACAACACCATCCCTTACTCACATGAAAGGGAAGAATTTGTTTCATTACCGTATTTTTTGGACTATAAGACGTGTCATCGATATTTCCAATAGCAAAATAATAATAATAACAAAAACAACAGTAAACTGCAATTATGTGATATATATATATACAGTACATGAGAAATAAAAGATTTGGTGATCGAAATTCAAGCAACATCTATGTCATCCACCCAAAATCTAACTTAAAAATATTATTGAAACCAAAAGAAATTATTAGAAGGAAAACTCACAATTTCGAGTTCCCACGTACAGTATTTGTTTGTGCAAGTAGTACAACAAATACTGTACATAGTTTGTTATACATAGTCTCATTCTGTATGTAGTAATGAGCAAACTAGGTTTACCAATTAGGATATCAATCTTATTACGAAGGCAATTTCGTCACGGTTACCTTGGTATTGCACTGCAATATCTAAATAAACGCAGCACTTCAATGGCATATACTATTTATTAAACTGAATGATACCTAAGGGTTTCGACCCTTACTGAGGTCTGATGGATGGGCAAGTAGGTACAGTGAAGTGCAATACCAAGGCAACTCGTAGCGGATTTCCTCCACAATATGAGATCGATATCCTATAATCACATTGTACAAAGTGTTCATTTTAAAAGTAAATCGAAAATAATTAAGATAAAATACAATTTATTATCAGAATAATTACAAATAATAGTTTATAAACAATGCTGGAAGTGTGCTCCATTGACAGCAATACATAAATGGACTCTTTTAATAGTAATATTCATAGTAATAGAGGCATGTGATGCAAGAAAGCAAGCCTATGTGCTTATATAGCATCAGCCAAAAAAAAAAAAAAAAAAAATCACACGACCATTCCCTCTAAACGTTTGTCCAGTTCCTCCTTGAATTTATCAACTTCCACAACAACATATGGAAGTTTGTTCCAGCAATTAACCTCCTACTGCTAAAAGCAGATTTCCGCAAATCTATTCTACAACTGTCTTTCCGCAATTTGAATTTATGCCCCCTTAGGTTAGTAATCTGTGCAAGTAGAAGAATCCCATCAGAATTCTGCGGGCTCAACCCATTTAAGGCCTTATACACCTCGATCAGATCACCTCGCAGGTGCCTAGTCTCCAGCCGCTGCAATTTGCAGAACTTAAGCCTCTCTTGGTAAGAGGATCCCTTCATTCTCCTCACCAATCTTGTTGCTCTTCTCTGTACACGCGCAAGCAAATCTACATCCTTCCTAAAATGAGGCCTCCAGACCTGTACGCAGTACTCAAGGCGTGGCCTGACCATTGCCTTATACAGAGGGATAATCACCTCCTTTTCCCTGCTAGCAAAATTCCTATATATCCTTGACAAAACCCCATGACCTGCCCTAGCAGCCTGTCTGCATTGCTCAGAAAACTTCATATCTGACTGCACAATTATTCCCAGGTCGTTTTCATTTTCTACCACCCTAAGTGTAGTACCACACAGTTGGTACGTTCCTCTGGGGTTACTTCTACCCATATGCAGTACTTTGCATTTGTGAAGGTTAAACTTCAGTTGCCACTTCTCAGCCCATCTGCCCAAATTTTCTAGATCCTGTTGCAGTAGCACACTGCCATTACTGTCATTAACAACCCTGCCAACCTTTGTATCATCTGCAAACTGCGACACTAAGCTTGATATACCTCCATCAATATCACTGATAAATATACAAAACAACAGTGGGCCCAACACCGAACCCTTTTGATCATGTTTCAAATGAAACAACGAAGAGTTTGTGTCGATACACTCCTTATTGTATTTTCAATGCTCACTTTCAGCTGGTGAATGTGTTGTGGATTGCTCTCATAACCTTTCTGCTTTAATAACTTTTATAAAGAAGTCTGGGGAGGTTACAGCTGTAGGTAGACCTACAGGGCCAAAGTCTTTGTGATACAAATAACGCGGGTTTGCTTTCAAAAAGGAACACCCTCTACTTGATGTGGGCATACAGCTGGTTAAAGCGTTAGACGAATATCGCATCTATCAATGACATGGAACGTTTTCCTGCTGATACAGGTATGGTGGATCTTCCCGGACGTGCCATCGGAAGGTAAGTAACGCATTTTTGTCCAGGACATACAGATAAACTCAGCATTCATGATTTTTCAAAATCGTCCAATGGCTCCACACCAAAATATGAAAACCAGCCCAGACCATCACGCTGCCTCCGCCAAACTTAATTGTGGAGATGGCCGGGCATCTGCTACACCCAGGCATGATCGCCAGACTGGTAAACTATGTACTGTGATTCTTCACGCCAAAACACAGCTTTCCATTGGTCCCCAGACCAAATGCGGCTGCATATGACGCTAGACGGAGTCTGGCATTAGTTCGGGGTGATTGGTGGCCGCTACACGACTGTGGTAACCCATATTATGCAGCATCCTGCGTACAGTATACTAGTATTGACATGTCCCACTCGCTTCACTGAAGGTGTGTGTGTGTGTGTGTGTGTGTGTGTGTGTGTGTGTGTGTGTGTGTGTGTGTGTGTGTGTGTGTGTGTGTGCGTGCGTGCGTGCGTGCGTGCGTGCGTGCGTGCGCGGCTTATACATAAGCAAATTCATACACAATTATATCGCTTCTCTATGTTGAGTGTATTCCATGGTCGATGTTCCTTTTTGCTGTATGAAAATTCCATGTTTCTAATTCAATGGAAGCACTCGTCAATTCAAAGACTGTCCTTTGCATAATAGAACTGTTATACAAATTGATATGCACGTGAGGTCTGATGGTCAGTGAACAAACGCCATTTTCGTCTAACTACACTGTTAGACAAAATTAACAGAATACGCAGAAAATGTGGTGTAACTCGCGCAGCTTGCGGTGAAGCGGGACAAAATTGGGTACAGTTCTGTTCTCTGAAGGTTTTAGCCTACAAACAGATTCTAGACATGATTTCATCTGGAGACAATGAGGAATGCGGTACCATCCTCAATGAGCTGTTCCTAGTCAATTGAGGATCAACTGACCAGGAACAGATCTTCGAACTCTATGTGAGACTTTGGTGGAGGAATATCTTGAAAGCGAAGATATCCAATGAGTGCCGTGGCCAGCACGATTTAAGTCTTCTTAAATCCAATCGATCGTGTGTGGGACGTCCTTGGGCGTCGCATTGCATGCCTACATCCAACTTCTCGGTCACTTGGTGAGCTGAAGTCTGCGCTGGTGGAAGAATGGAATTTGTTGCCACAGAATCTTATAGACATCCTTATATGGAGCATGGTTCAACGCTGCCAGGCTTGTTTAGCTGTTGGAGGGATCATACGTCTTACTGATGTCATGTGACCATATTTTCGAGAATTTTGTATCGACTTCTGTAATGTGGCCATTTTGGTAATTCCTATACAACCTCTAGAAATCTCCCTTATTCCTCTCTGAAGTTTCTCGTTATCTCCTCATTTCATCGTTATTCTATGGTACACCACCATAGGAAATTTTGTCCAGCTTCATTGCAAGCTGCACCAGTTACACCATGTTTTCTACGTGTTCTGTTAATTTTATCGAGCAGTGTATATCAAGCTGCATGCACACACCTCACAGGTGTACTCCATCGATTAACAGGCAGAAAGTCAGTGTCAGTCAGATAAAGTCAGTGACACCCACTGCAGCAAACAACAGTTAACAAAAGGAGGGGTGATGGTGCACATCTGGTATACTTCACTGTTTTCAGAGCTTCACTGATTTATTAGCGACACGAAGAATTACTTTTGCACACTGAGCATGTCATGGGTTGGTAGAAGGTGTTACCCAACATATCCTGTTTTCTTATTATCAGCCATAAACTCACCATTTAAGCTCAAGGTGAACGACCAGTGGCGGGCCTTGACTTTCCTTGAACTTTTCTTGCTGCTCTACTGAAGAACTATGAAGAAGCAGGTAATCAATATTTTCTTCCGGTGACACACTCCGGTGGATTTGAGAGAAAGGTGAGAGTTTTTCCTGTTTCACGACAAAACGGAAATCGAAATTAAAATCCACCTCAAGCGCTGAATATTCTGTTTGAACCTTTTGCCACTCATTTCTCTTCAGCTCATTGAAAAACACTTCCTTGTCCAAACAATCGTACTGCGCTGGAGGCGGTGTGAAAGACAACTTCAATTGGCAAAGTTTTACAAATCGTCGTAATTAACACCTGAAAACGAGTTTGGACCAGCGTAGTTCGGCTAATGTGAACCTTCGAGATCACGCTTTTTCAAGGAGAAGTTGACTGGGGACTAATTAAAAGTGACTCAACTGCGAAAACGTTAAAATAAAAGTGAAATGGTAATTGCACACAAAAACTGGACTGACAGAAGGAGGAGTCTAACGAAACAGAGCCACAAGGAAGAAATTATGGATGTCCGTTAAATGGACATCCATAAAGGTTCTCTTCGCTATTTTACCAGAGGAATTCGATGCATTAGTGAGACCTACTTATCGAAAACGGGCATTTGTGGCATGCTTGCAAATATTGCTTCCTATTCTGATGATCGCTCAGCGTTGACCGGATGCAAATAATGTACTTATTTGGTTTATCTTTGCATATACAGCAGAACATTGCTAATACGGAAAATAGAACCCTTTGACCACCAGCGCAGTAAAGAAGAAGCTATTTTTCTAGGGGCTTTTTATGTGGTAAAGTGCTTTCTTTATTTGTGTAGCTGCCCCAAAGACTGAGTACTTTTTTTTAAAAGAAATAAAAAAATAAATCTATACTGAGGTAAGGTCACACAAGATCAGAGGAGTTTACAAGATGGTGAATACAAAAGCATTATGCGGTCAACTCAGTGCGTGTATTATTGTATTCTCGTTTGAGTGGTTGGTCACCACTTGACTACATCAGGCCTTAAACTTAACTTTTACTTCAGTGAGTGGAACACGGGAAGACATTACTAGGGTTGGGAGTACAGTCGTTCCAACTAAGCTAACTGAATTTCAGGTTGTTCAGCATTTGATTATGAAAAATCAGATCGACACCAAATTTTCAGCGCCTGATTGGTGCCAGGGATGGATTGATAGTTGATAGGAGGCCGGGGAAATGTCATCAAGGCTCTCAACCTTTTTAATTACAGATCTTCCTCGCAATAGGCAAAATCGCAAACAGAAAATACATGGCTCGATAAAATTAAGACCACATAGAAAACATGGTGTAACTGGTGCAGCTTGCAATGAAGCAGGACAAAATTGGGTACAGATCTCTTTCTGATAGGTCCCGTTTTTGTCTCCAAAAAGATACTAGACGTTATTTATTTCATCTTTTTTTTTTTTTTTTCTT
This sequence comes from Mastigoproctus giganteus, assembly GCF_048544385.1. Classification (NCBI taxonomy): domain Eukaryota; kingdom Metazoa; phylum Arthropoda; class Arachnida; order Uropygi; family Thelyphonidae; genus Mastigoproctus; species Mastigoproctus giganteus. The sequence continues at coordinate 8,930,919 of NC_143577.1, forward strand.
TAACGCGCTCTGTCTGGAGTTTCCACTCTAATGCAGCCAAAATTTTTTTATTAATTATTATTTTTTTATTTAATTTCAATTTTATTTTATTATTATTTTTTTTCACGCCATCTGCCTGAATTATATGTAAAAAATTATATGTAAAAAAGTTAAAAAATATGTAATTAATGATATTGAAATTTCGCAAGATTATTTAATGAAAAAACTTTCGCGCCTACAGACCAGTAAGGCTCCTGGAGTTGATGGAATATACCCTATAATCTTAAGAGAGGCGGCAAGCGAGTGCATTGAACCATTGAGGCTAATTATGCGAGCATCATTAGACTCTGGGGAGATTCCCTTGGATTGGAAAAGTGCAAATGTATCTCCCATACATAAGGGTGGCTCTAAAAGTGAAGTTGGAAATTATCGACCTGTCAGTCTGACTTCAGTAGTAGGGAAAATCATGGAGGCAATGATCAAGGGTGGAATTCAGGATCATTTGGATCGAATTGAAATTCTCAAGGATACTCAGCATGGTTTCGTAAAGGGAAAATCATGTTTAACAAATCTGGTTCGCTATTTCGAAAGGGTCACTCACGAGCTGGATTTAGGGAATAATTTCGACATTGTTTATTTAGATTTCAGCAAAGCTTTTGACTCAGTCCCACATGAGCGGTTGCTTTATAAGCTGGAACAGGTTGGAATCACTGGGAAAATCCTTAGATGGATAGAAAGATGGCTTCAGGGCAGGAGGCAGAGGGTTGTGATAAATGGCTATTCCTCAGATTGGGTTGATGTAAGAAGTGGGGTTCCCCAAGGATCAGTATTAGGACCACTGTTGTTTTTAATTTTCATAAACGACATTGATGAAGGGATAGAGGGCGTGATGTCTAAATTTGCAGATGATGTTAAAATTGGGAGAGTAGTTAATGATCACTGTCAAGCTGAGCTTCTTCAGAGAGACCTAGATAGACTTCAGGAATGGTCAGAAAAATGGCAGCTGTGCTTTAATCCAACAAAGTGTAAGGTATTACACCTGGGAAACAGTAATCCCAAAAAAACTTATTCACTTGGTGGAGTTCAACTAAAGCCAGTACTGGAGGAAAGGGACTTGGGTGTTACGATACGGTCAGACATGAAATTCTCTGAGCATTGTAAACAGGTTGCAAGGAAGGCCCATGGTGTCCTATCGATGATCTATCGAACTTTTGCAAGTAGAGATAGGGACGTGATAATCCCATTATATAAGGCTTATGTTAGACCACACTTGGAATACTGTGTTCAAGTATGGAGACCGCACCTGAAGAAAGACATCGAGCTTCTTGAAAGGGTGCAAAGAAGGGTAACTCGCCTGGTGAGATCGGCAAAAGGGCGTCCTTATGAAGAAAGACTTCGAATATGTGGGTTGCAGAGTTTGGAAACTAGACACCTTAGAGGAGATTTGATTGAGGTGTTTAAGGCTCTGAGAGGCATCAGTAAAATGAATGAGGACAAAATTTTCAAGATTACAAATGATGCTAGAACTAGGGGACATAAATTCAAGTTACGGGGGGAAATGTTTAGATTGGATTGCAGGAAGTTCTATTTTAGCCAGCGAGTTATAAATTACTGGAATAAGTTGCCTTCATGGGTGGTAGAGGCCGACAGTTTGGGGAAATTCAAAGGGCATCTGGATAGTACTTTCGGGTAAGGGAAGCACATAGGATGATAGGTTTAATTTCCTTTTTATTTATTTTTTATTTTATTTTTTTTTATTTATTAATTATTATTATTTAGTTATTTATTTATTTTTTTTTTTTTTTGTTTTTATCATTGTTTTGTTCGGATTTTTTTTTTTTTTTTTTTTGGCTGGTGCAGCATAAGCCATAGGCTTTCTTGCACCATGCGGCCGTTACTAATACTAATACTAATACTAATACTAAATACCCACTCTAGTGCATGCCTAAAAATTTTTTTTTTCTTCACACGCTCTGCCTGAATTACCACTCTAGTGCAGCTAATTTACTTATTTCATTTTATTATTTTTATTTTATTTTATTTTTTATTTTATTTATTCTTCACGCGCTCTGCTTTGAGTTCCCACTCTAGTGCAGCCAATTTATTTATTTGCTTATTTTATTTTTTATTCTTATTTTCATTTCTAATTTTTAAATTATTTTTAAATAAAAAAATTAAAAAATTATTTTTAAATAAAAAATTTTTAAATAAAATTAAATTATTATTTATTTATTTATTATTATTTTCTTTTTCACACGATCTGCCTGGAATTCTCGCCCTAGTGCAGCTAATTTATTTATTTAATTTTATTATTTTTATTTTATTTTTTATTTTATTAAATTATTTTATTTGTTTTTATTTTGTTTATTTTGTTCTTCACACGCTCTGCCTTGAGTGCCCACTCTAGTGCAGCCAATTTATTTATTATCTAATTTTTATTTTTATTTTTTTAATTTTTATATTTTATTCTTATTTTATTAAATTTTTTTATTTTATTTTTTTATTAAATTATTTTATTTTATTTTATTTTTTATTTTATTTATTTAATTTGTTTTTCGCACGCCTTGAGTTCCCATTCTAGTACAGACAATTTATTTATTTATTTTTTTATTATTTTTTATTTTTTTTTATTATTTTCTTTATTAAATTATTATAAAGCATCTAACGGATGATAAAAGGGTGCCGAGAAGGGCAACAAGATTAGTCAAGAAGACAAAAGGATATTCCAACCATAAATTACTTCAGTTATGTATTTCACTTAGAAATGCCTGGTTTCTCGCGAGGAGATCCAATTTAAGTATTTAAGATTTTAAATTGATTGCTTACTCTTATTGCTTTCTCCAATAACACACATAAGGGGACATATTTTTAAATTGAAAAACAGATAGTTTCAGGATAAATGTGTGAACATTGCTTGCAGCCAGAGAGCGATTGATAGATGGAACAAACTTTCATCTAGGTTGTAGAAATGGATAGTTTGAATAAATTTAGGGAAGCATTGGATAGATTATTAGAAATGGAAGGAGAAATGAGATGGTTTTTTTTTTTTTTTTTTTTTTGGCTGATGCTGTATACGCTTATTTCCTTGAATCATTTGCCACTACTGATACTATTTCTAAAGAAGAAATATTTTAAATGACGTATGGTATTTTTTCATCAACGATTATGAAGTACAGTGCCCTACCATTAATATCCGAACACTCCTCCATGGATGGGGAAATAGGACCTATGCATGCAACATGTCACAGAACCTGCTATAAATATACACACTGACTTCGAACAGACAATTGCAAAAGTGGGCATGCAAGATGACACGTTCAACAAAATTAACAGACTTCCAATGTGGAATGATAGTAGGATGCCACATAAGCAAGCGTTCTGCAGGAGACATCGCAGTCACTATGGGGATCCCTAGATCAACGGTTACTAACGTCGTATGCAAATGGAAGAGGAATGGAGCTGAATCTGCCAAAAATCAGTGTGGTAAACCCCGAAAACTAACAGAACTGGACAAGAGAATTCTGCGCCAAATCGTAATTTGCCATTGTCTCAAGTCACACAAACTCTCTGTGATATTATTAGGACTAATGTCAGCACTAGTACAATGCGAAGAACACTCCATAATATAGGATACAATAGTCGTGCAGCCAGCTGTTCACAAGCCATTGATCATCTCAACAAATGCTAGATGCCGATTAACATTGTGTAAGGAGCGCGAATCCTGGACTGTAGAGCAGTGGAAAAAGGTCCTATGGACAGATGAGTCCGTGGTTTGCACTCTACCAGTCTGATGGCCGTTCCTAGTTGTGGCGAATGCCAGGGGAACAGTTCTTTCCTGATTGTATCCTCCCATCAATGAAGTTTGGTGGAGGCAGTGTCATGGTATGGGGCTGCTTTTAATGATTAGGCATGGACGCATTAGCCGTTATCGACAAAACCTTGAATGCTGTGCAATACCAGGACAACCTGGACAATTATGCACTTCCAACATTATGGCAATACTTTGGGGAAGGCCCATACCTGTATCAGCAAGACAACGCGCCATGCCACACTGCTCGGGTCGTAACAGGGTGGTTTGAGGACATGGGTGTGGTAAAGTTGGATTGGCCAGCCCAGAGTGCTGATCTGAATCCTATAGAGCATATTTGGGATGTACTGGATCGTCGGGTAAGTGCACGTCGAGATCGGCCAAAGAACAAGGCTGAATTGGTGGCTGCGTTAAAGGCCGAGTGGAGGAACATATCACCTATCACCTGACATTTATAAAAAGCTGGTTAAGAGTATGCCGCGAAGATTGAAGGCCATCATAAAAGCAAAAGGTTGCAGCACAAAATATTAAACGACACAATAAAAGCTCTTTTTTTGTCTAAAGGCAGGTGTCCAGATATTAATGGTAGGGCAGTGTATATCAAGTTGCCAATAAAATTGACTATCCATTTTATCGAATAAATAGAATATAATCTTTATACTGTAATTGCAGCATGATATACATACAATTAGTCCCGTCACGGCATGGTAGTGGCAGGGGTTTACAAAACATATTTACAAAAGAGATACACATGAGAAAAACATATAAGTTACATCAGATTATTGGAAGGCAACAAAGCACAGTTTTACATTTTCAGTTCGACGAGGATTCGGATTCCCTTCCTGTATTTTTTATTGTTGACCACTTCTTGGAGGTCCCCGTCGATGGCTTTATGTGAGGGCAGCATTTGCTTTGGCAGGAATCTGCTGGTTAGTACTAGCCGGTTAGGGTTTGCTAGCAGCTGTGCTGAAGACCGGAGATAAGGGGGAGGAATGCGCCAAGAGCAGTGATCCCAGAAGTTCGGCTGTGTAATTTTACCGGTGGCCATCTTGATGGTGAACAGCAGCCTTCTTTCTCCGATGTAGGATCGGAGCCTGCGTAGTTGAAGGGCTTCTGCTAACTGCGTTGATCTGAGAGTTGGAGGAAGGTGGAGTTTGCTGTTAGCCCATTTTAGAAGTCAGAATTCGGCAGAGAATATTCTTTTAATGTTGGATTCGGCAGCCGAGGCCCATGTTTCTGAAGCATACAGTATTGTCGGGTAAAGGATTGATACGATGTATCTTTTTACCAGTTGTGGGTCGGTGGTGTGGAGCAGCTATTGTTTGACGACCCAGTGTAGTGAATTCAGCCTCGACTGTATGAGGTTTATGTGATCGTTGAAAGGTAGTTTGGAGTCAAAAACGACCCCCAGATCTTTGTGCGTTTGAACACTTGGAACTGAGGAGCCGTTAAGCACAGGCTACAACGTTGTTGGGCTGCCTTTCAGTGAATAAATTATTTGTGCCGATTTTAGGGAGTTGATTTGGAGGTTGAAAGTATTGAGGTAGTCAGCCATGTCCTGCAGTTTGCTAGTGATTTGCTGAGTGGTTTCGGCTGCCATGTTAAATGGCGATATCCTAGTAAGGAGCTTGACATCGTCAGCATACGTGGTCCAATTGCACTTGTTGGTCACAAACGGCACCATGATTGCTGAGCCTCAAGGGATCCCCCCCCCTTGAGGCACACCGGCAGTTATGTGACGCGTGAAGGTGTTTGTTTCGATCTTTAGAACAAGGGTCTCCTTGGATAGGAGAGATTATAGGAACCAGAGAACATCGCCGCGAAAATTGAAGCAGTTTTCTAAGAGACGTAGGAGATTAGGTATATAGAGGGCATCAAATGCAGAATGGATGTCAAGAAATATAACTGGCAATTCCAGTCTTTGTTCAAAGGCTTGTAAGATGTGCAGAGTGGTTGTTGCAAGATTAGTTATAGTTGACCTTCCTGATATCCCATAGTGGATTTGCTGAGGACTGTCACAGAGAATTTGATGGGTGACAGACGGTAGCAGTGCTTTCTCCAGAATATTTAGCAATACAGAGGCACAAGCGATGGGCCTATATTGGCTTGGGAGCGTCGATTGTTGGTGCTTAGGAAGGGGCCGGACAGAGTACCTGTTCCACTGGGGTGGAAAGAAATGAACTTCGAGGCATCTGTTGTATAGGTTGAGGAGTGAATCGATGATGAAGACGCTTAAGCATTTGATTATGAACTGGGGGATGCCATCGTCATCGGTGGTTGCTGCGAGAGGGAGAGTATTAATGTTGAAGAGTGGCAGATTAGGTGGAGCTGGAGGTTGATTAGAAAATCTGGCAACGTAGTTGAGCCAGTCAACTGGGTCGATGTTGCTGGAAGAACTAGCCTTTGTTCTGTAGAATGGTTTCCCCCTTTTTAGGGTTCTTTCGAGGTGCTTCTTAATTGCAGCTGATTTGTTTCTGTTGAATTCGGCCCTGGCTTTGGAGAATGAAATGCCGGTCTTGGACATCGCCGGAAGCTTTCCATTTGACGTGTAGTGATTGTTTGTAGTGGAAACTTTGGGTGAGTTGGGGAGTCCATCACGTTCTGGAGCGCAGAGTAATGGTGACGACGTACATCATGATGAATGTTGTTGTTGTTAGTGGGTTTTAGGAACATCGACTACTTAGGCCATGTTGCTCTGTGTATATTGTGCGTGAATTGCGTGTGTTCTGAGGTCGATTTCTGATTTGCTGGAAGAAAAACCCGAATTTCCGGGAAAAAAACCATGCTACTCTCGCCTGAGACCGACTGACTCTGCCCAGATCGTGAAAAAAAAAAAAACCATAAAATTCCTCAAGCCATCGAACTCGGGTCTTTTCCACCCGATGTCGGGAGACCCGCGATTCTACCAACTGTGCTACCCACGAGGGCAAGTTTTAGGAGCATCAGCGAGTGAGGTCATATTGTTTCGTATATACTATATGTAAATTGCTTGTGTTCTGTGGCCGATTTTTTGCTTGCTGGACGAAAAACCCGAGTTTCTGATATAAAAAAAACTCGATTGAGACCGACTAACTCAGCCACTTTGTGAAAAAGGCCCATTAAAAATTCCTCAAGTCATCGATGCGACTCGAATTGAGGACTTTTTCACAAAAAATTATTTATGATACGATACTTAAAAAAGAAACCATATCATCCCCCACTTCAAACATTTGGAATTACGTAGAAGAACCCTACAATCTTCTTTCATGCAGAGAAATTGCTAAACCATGAAATTCATTTTTTAATCATTCCTTGAAAATTTCTTTCCCATAAAATCACTTACTAATATATTCTGGCTTCGACCTTCGGAAAAGACATCCATCATGTGTCTCTTTTCTTTCACATAAGAAAGTTCACGCTTATAGTTTTTTTCCTTGTTTTGAAGTTTCTATTAAGGTATCCTTTGTTCAGTGATGCATTTTTAATTACAGAAGGAGAATCGTATTTTTAACCATCCATTTTAAAACGTTCCCGATACCAAAGCATGATTTCTTCCGACTACTTCAACACTGGAAGTGTAAAGAAGCAGAAGCCACACCATATGGTCAAGGGCCGGCGCAATTCACCACTTGTCGAATCCACGTGATAAAAATAAATTACGTTTTGGTTTCTTCTCGACACTGCTGAGGCTTGAAGAGTTTACTTATTCACCGTGACTATACACGTATTGAATTAAGGGTTGCCAAATTTTGGGATGACACAGTTTGCAATGGGCAGTGCATCTTACGCAAACGCAAAAGTGACCTTTTATTAAAAATGACCTTATATTACGCAAGCAGTACGCTTATATACATAAAGTATACAGTCCTATACTTTTGCGGTGATGGTGTGGAATTTCGTTAGGTATTTACCTTTGTTTCCCAAAATAAGCGATTCTTGCAGACACAAGAAATTAATTTCTGAAAGAAGGCACTATATAAATATATATTTTTATAAGAGATAGTAGTAGTTTTATAAGTGATAGTAGTGTGTTTCCACTCTTATAAACTGTCAATTACGTCATGTTACGTTGCCATAGAAACTGTCTAAATTTTTTTTAATTTAAAGCTTCCGGTATACTATTACTCTTCCCAAGAACAATTCTTGCATTACCCACATAATTGTAATTTATGCGAAATTATGTGGGTAATGCATTAAATTTAATGAAATTTATCTAATTGATTTCATTAAATTTATTACATAATTATTTTAAACGATCTGGTTTAAAATATTTACACATATACGTACTCGTAAGCCTAAGTAGCGAAAACTTTGGATTCTGTTATTGTAATTTGCACGATACATCTCAAACTGATTTAATAAAAATAACGTAAAATGAATATTATGTATGATACGAAATTATTTCATTAATAATCTTACACAAACCTGAACAAGAGGAAACAATCTTCTTCCTGTTAATCACACAAAGTTCTTAGCAGATTAGCTGTCTTTTGGTACTAGAGCGCCATCTAATGCTATTACTGCAATTGTCCATTCCAATAATAAATAAATAAATTAATTAATATTCATTACGCGCAACTCAAACTACTCTTATTCTGGCCTTAATTTAAATCGTTAAAAAATTATGTTTGAACTTCTACAAAATAACCGAATCGCGATTATTAATTCATTATAATTTATTCATAAAAATAAATTAGATAGTATGAATCAGAGCTGAAATACTCAATATGTTCTACGTTGATTTACTAATCATAAAAATAAAATAAACTTTCCAAATAAGTAGTTTCGGTAGTAATTAAAAATTATCAAGGAAGTCGTTTGAAGCTTAAGATTAAAAAAACAAAAGTCTCATTTTATATCCTTATAGCGATATGTGATTGAGGTAACTTTGGTATTACACCGATATTAAAACTCTGAGGTCCGTTTGTCTTGTGACTTTCGTCATAAATACTAACAAACTAATTAGCTTGCGTCATGCGTCACCAAAAGTTTGTTTGAAAGGACATCTAAATGCATGTATTTAAGAAACTTATCTGTAACCTTATACCGGGGGGGGGGGGGGTATTCGCGAAGAGCTTCCTTACTTAGGGCACGTAAAGAAGCCATTTAACGGGTGTGACAAGGCTGTCACTCAAGAGAGAGCTGAACTTAGAAAATTAATACAGCTGAACGTTGATTACATCGGTATCGTTATATCTTGGAGGCACCGTTCCGTGTCGGCTTATCAGAGATACTTTTAGTGTTCCAAGTTGTACCTCAGCATTCAAATAACGAAATGTACAAAGCTTTTATCTTTGCCAGGCTGTGTTACAACTACAATCAAGTAGCAGTGGTTTGCTTTAGGCATTCTTCAATATTCTGTATGAGATCCAGCAAAGTCATGTCACGCGACACATGAAAGAGTGAATGTGTACAGCCCGTGAAGATATCGCACAACTTTCTTTCTTGGTGGAGATGAAGTTTTGCTTTTGTAGAATCGGTGAGTGACTTTCAGCTGTACCAGACCGGTGCAGTGTGACAAACTTTTTTTTTTTTTTTTTTTTTTTGATTTGGTAGTTGTTGGCGCATCGGCTTCTGTGGCCATATTGCACCTCCCAAGGGTTTTTGCAGTACTTTGATCCAAGCCCGAGGCGGGAATCGAACCCGCGACCTTTGGGTTGCCGGGCAGGTACTTTACCCACTCGGCTAGCCCGGTCGGCTTGTGACAAACTGATGTCCGTTTATTTTCCCTGTTTTTCATCTGCAGTGCTAATGGTTTAGCGTGTTTTTTTTTTATTTCTTTTTAATGTGTCATCAGGCTAATAATGTCTCATAATTGAAAGGCTCCTTAAATCGTGCCAGTGTTAAAACTTTCAAGTCAGTAAGAAAGCAGGCGTTGCTGGAATGTGTGTGCTAAAAACACGTTGCATCTTACTGATTGGGTTAACCCAACCAGTCTACTGTGGTTGGGTAATGAGTAAATAATGCACTCTGCAAATACCGATTTAGTTTAGTACAGTTTACCAAATCTAAGCTCATGTGAACATTTCTGGGCAGGCAGAGGTAAACTTGTGGAACGGGGAACTGTCGAAAAGAGGAAGTGTTTTCCAAGCTGCCATCATCTGTCAAGTTACACGTCGTATTTTAGACTCGATGTCATATCAAGGAGCATTGTACGAAAGGCTAATATAAACAGCTATTGAAATGTTAACAAATATGCTTCATCTCCTCCCCTGAGTGCTCTGGGCTTGATGAGAACTTGGAGAAACGCATGAAGAATAATTGTTTGTTTGTTCAAGCACTGTTTGCCATGAAAGAAAGCGAAGCACAATTACTGACTTATGAAGAATGCTTAGTGTGTTGGGGAAGAGTTGCGGTGACTTTTGTCACTTTTTTTTTTTTTTTTTTTTTGTCTATGCATTCAATTTTAATTCCGGAAAAAAATGTACATACAGACTACCTCTGTACCGCATAGGTCGTCTCTAGTTTTGATATGTTTGATACGCTTATTTATTTTTCAAGTTTTTTCTGAGAATATTCTCTTGGCCTGTTAATACAGATGAAGAATAGCTTGAACTCTAATCATATCTTATTATCACTTGAATAAGTTGATTAAAAAAGCATTCAAGAATCTATGATAATCAAAGGGATGGGAATTTGAATCCTGAATGATTTTTTTCAGTGTCACTTGACGCTGTAGTGCCCCTTACCACATTATTTTTCTCATGGCCGATAATTGAATAGTAAGTGATTGAGTCCTCCTAATTGAGAGGGAGGAAACTTGCACGAACACCTTGTTATTGGCCTGTGAAGAGGTCAGAAAAAAAAAAAATCTACTCGATCGTCTACGAAGCTCAAGATACCTTTGGTCAACCTTCTTCCCCCGCCTCACATGGGAATGACCTTTAGCAGAGTGGAAGCTCGATAATAGTCAAAGTGTTGCAGAGGAAAGCAAAAGGTATAATCTTGTAGCCAGGCGAGGCTACATGGGTTATAGCATTAAAAAAAAAAAAAAAAAAAAAAAGAAAAGAAAGGATAATGCTTGCTTGTTCGTACAATGAAAATGGTAACAGGATATACTTAGAAAATTAAAAAAGGAAAATACCATGAAGAGCAGATGAAAAAGTTTTCACTTTTGAAAACGTACTGAACACAAGGGATAATTGGCTTGGCATTTATTCAAGCTGGTCGAACAAGAGAAATATGCCAACACTTCTGACTTATTATGAAGGAAGAGGCAAATATTAAAGATCATTTATATTAGGCATATCATGCTTAATATAAATGTTCAAAGAATTTATTTATTATTTTTTTTATAAACTCCCAGTGGGAACGTCAATTAAAAATAATTCACAGATCCTGTTTCCCTTACATCAACTCTCTGTAACACAATGGAGAAATATATACTGTGTAACCATCTGCAGTCTAATTAGTGATCATTAATCAGACTCCGTTACTATTGAGATATAGATTAGAAATATAGATCCTGTTGCTGTTCAGTTGCAATTAATTGGTGTTCAAAGACATCGATGACCTGATCTAGCATTTCGATCTTCACGTTAATTTTGCAGTTTAGAAGCAAGGAGGTGCATATGTTCATAACCGCCATTTTGGATTTTTTTTGTCTTAGTTTTGAATTGATTTTAATGAAGTATTGGCTTTATTTTAATATTTAATAGTGGTTTACTCTGAGTTGTCCACCCCAGGTTAGTTGTTTTTTGATAAAGATTGAATTACTTAAATATATAAAAAATTATTAAATAAAAAAAATTTAACTAATGATTTCATTAGTAATTACCAAGAATATAAATCATCAACCGAGTTTCAGTAAGTTTACTTCGGGAAAGGAAATAATCATTTTAGTAAAAATTTCTTCATGGAGAAACCAATCAGTTAGGGACTTGGTAATAATAACATAAAAAATATATATTATATTAGGGTCACCCGTAATTCATTACAAAACCCGTATTTGCGTCTGTAAATTGCGTGTGTTCTCTGATCGATTTGCCTGTTTTGCTGGACGAAAAAACCCCAGTTTCTGGGGGAAAAACCTTGCTATCTACGCCTGAGACCGACTAACACAGCCACGGAGTGAGTTAGTCGGTCTCAGGCCTAGATAGCAAGGTTTTCCCTAGAAAATAATAACAAAGAAAAGCAGTGACTTTTTAATTTGCAATATCTGCAAGCAATCTATCTGTCTTAGATGTAGTGGAATGAAGTCATATCGTAAAATGCCACATGCCAGTCGATTACATAAAGCTGAAACAACGAATGGTCAACAACTAAAATACTTCCTGGACCTTCAAGTACAGTATAATGAATACGTCACGTGATTCCATAACTGATATTGGAATTTCAGAGGATCATCTATGACTGGTACTCAATCTACAGAATATGATCTTAATTCCAGATTGTTCTTTCTATCAGAAACTATTTTCCTTGAATTGAAGGATTAGATTTCAGATCAACTCAATTTGAAAAAGATGTTGAGCTGCATAAGAAACTCTATGTTGTCTGACAAGTTTGATGGGATTAATTATAGATCAAACTTAAATGATTCCTCCCAATTAACAGTACAATTAGTTTCAAATATTAATGAAAAATTTGACTCGTTATTAAATCAAAATTTGTTATTAATTTCAATTCTGACTCATTTGGTATCAACAGCTAAAATTAATGGATCCAGTAACAATGTTAATTTTGGGGAAAAAAATAGAAGATAATGCCAGAAATAGAGCTAAGAGAATTTGCAAGTAATGTTTATTCCTCTGATATAAATATAACTAAGTCACCCCTGGCATTAGATGTAGATAAATAAAAAGATGATGTTACAGATAATAAACTTCCAAAAGTAGGTATTCTCTCTAAAGATTTAATTACTACCTAATGAGTGGAGAATCTAAATTTGAAAAAAAAATTTATTAATATAGGTACACAGACTGGAATTTCAAACAAGTGATAACACAAATCAATTTATTTGTGTTAACCACCGTACCCAAGAGAATCTCTTGGCATGTTTCGAGATTATCCCCAACTATTAATGAAGCTGACTTGGTGAACTACTTCAAAACAAATGAATGCTAAAGTACAGGTAGATAAAAATTATTTCTAATGGATTATTCCTCATTTAAAGTAACATTCGATTATACTCTACTAGAACTACTATTATCTGAAAGTAGTTTTCCTGAAGGTGCAGTGATTAATTCATTTAAATTTTAAAAAAATAAGACAAAAAGAGATTTTAATAATCGTAAATTAAAGTATTTTATAATAAAAATCATAACACTTTTTAAAGAAGATGAAAGAGCACACCTATGGCAATTAAATTATTTTGTCAAAGGACATATGCCCAACTTTAAATAAACTAGAAGTATTAAAGGAATTACTTATTAACTCCTTTAATATGGATATTAAAACTATAATGATGGGTGACTTCAATGTACCCTTTCAATGGGACTCAAGAAGTAAATTTGTTCTTGAAAAATTGTACCAAGTTATGCATTTGCTAAATATGATTTTAAGATTTATAATAAAAATCATAAATGTATTAAGCATGCTGATATGGAGGTAAAGGGATTGGCTTTAACCCGATTCCAAGATTATTTTAAAAATAGGAAAAGTATTATCTGTTTTAATGATTCTTATTTGGATTATTCGGATCTTAATGAATCAAAGAAGAATCTTCAAAAACGTGAAAACAAAAGATGGAAAAAGATAATTACCATGCTCTCAAGAATGAAATTAATAGAGAATGCAGAAAAGCAAGAGATAAATGGTGGACAGAATTCCATGAAATTGAAACCTTAATGGAATATGGAAGAACAGATAGTGCCTACAAGAAAATTAAAGAAATAACAAGAAAATGTAATGGAATTCGCTACAGAGCAATCAGAAATGAAAAAGATAATGCCATTCTAGATGCAAAAGAACAACAAGAGACATGGAGAAAGTACATAGAAGATTTATACATGTAACCATGTAGTTACATTTGGAAATATAATGAGAAAGGAAAACAACAAAACTTAAAGAGGATCAAATATTAAAAGAAGAATTTGATCTAGCTTTAAAGTTACTTCCTAACAACAAAGCTCCTGGTATAGATGATATTACAGCAGAATTAATAAAGAACAGTGGAGACCAAGTCAAGCAATCACTATTTGGATTGATTTTGAAAGCATATAGTGAAGGAATACGGTCAGAAGAAGAACCGTCATAGTACCAATACCAAAAAAATCTGCACCAACCAAATGCAGACTACAGAACCATCAGCCTTATATCAAAAATCATAAAAATACGAATAGAATCTTACATAAAAAACTCTTTTTTTAGAGGATACACAATGTGGGTTCAGAAAGAACTTATCTAAACAATCTTAACTTTAAGATTCTTAGGCGAAAGAATGATAAACAATGGCAGGAATCTGTGTGTGTGCTTTATTGACTATGCAAAAGCATTTGACATGGTAATTTGGAATAAACTTTTTCCTCTACTAGAAAACATGGGATGTCCACAAAGATTAATTAGGCTTATATTTGACTTGTATAAAAGACAAAAAGCCATCATCAGGTTAAACAGAGAATTGAAAGAAACAGCAAAAATAGGAAGAGTGGTGAGGCAAGGATGCTTACTTTCCCCAGGTTTATTTAATATATTTGCAGAATTAATAGAATCTAATGAAAGAAGCATTTAATGGTAAAAAGTTAGATATAAAGATAGGTGGAAGAACGCTTAAGCACAATTAAGTTTGCAGATGATCAGATAATCCTTGCAGGTAGCCCAAGAATGTTATCCAATATGCTAAAACAGTTAACCAAGAAAGTGAAGAAATATGGAATGAAGATTAACACTAATAAAACAAAGATTATGATGGTAAGTAAAAAGCGGAAACAATTTCATATTGAAACTGATGGTGAAAAAATAGAAGCGGCAACAAAATTCAAATATTTAGGACAGATTATAACACAAGATGCATCATGCCAAGTGAAATCGGTTCAAGAATTGCAATGGCAAAACAAGCATTTATAGGTAAAATCTCTTTACTAAGGCAAAGAAATATGTCACTAGATCTAAGAAAAAAGAATTATGAAAACATACATTTGGTCAATTGCATTGTATTCAGCAGAGACATGGACATTAAACAAAACCAACTTGAAAAAGCTAGAAGCGTTTGTGGGGTGCTGGCGGATAATGGAAAAGATTAGCTGGACAGAAAAAATGTAGGAGAAGGAAGAGAATTTCTAAGAAGAATCAGAAGAATCGCCATCGCAAATTTGGATGTCATTCTTGAATACCATTAACTATAACTCTGGTGCCATCCTTGAACTTCCTCTTCGTGATTGTCATGTGGGCTTACTTGGCATTATTTAGTTGGAGTCCAGCTAGCTGTAAGTAGTCTATTAACTGTTGAATTTGCTTGGAGGTTTGATTATTTATTTCTCGAATTTGTTTGAGGTCTTTTGAAATAATAAAGAATTTAGATTGTCAGCGAAGTAGCTAAGATTTGGATGTGCTACAAGGAATGGTTCAAGTAGAATTGCAAAAAAGGGTGTGGATATGTGGATACGTGTTGTGTCTTACGCAAAAAGGGTGGTCGACATCACCCCCACAGAAACACTTCCCTCGTTGCATAGATGGTTTTCTTGTGAGATCCATTCGCTATAATTAACTGTCTGCGCTGTAGGATGCTGACTATTTTGTTTGATGCTATGAAATGCTAACTCCAGGATGCTGACTATTTGGTTTGATGCTATGAAATATTCTTTAAAGATGTATATAAGAGTCGGAATGGAGACAGTAACATAAGCAGATTTAATATCGAAAAAGATAATGTCCAGTTGAACTCTGTCATTCAGGGCTTTTTGTGTTCTAAAGAGAGAGTATCGAGGAGAATTCAGATCGTGGGCCTGTGGTGTAGGACTATGTGGAGGTAGAGTGGTCGCTATGAAAAACAGTGGTGGATAATTACTGGGTGTATAAGTTTCTCAAAACTTTTGATCAAGTAAATCTTATAGAAATTGGACGGA
This sequence comes from Mastigoproctus giganteus, assembly GCF_048544385.1. Taxonomy (NCBI): domain Eukaryota; kingdom Metazoa; phylum Arthropoda; class Arachnida; order Uropygi; family Thelyphonidae; genus Mastigoproctus; species Mastigoproctus giganteus. The sequence continues at coordinate 8,946,687 of NC_143577.1, forward strand.
AGTCTTTAGGAGTCTTGGGGTTTCCAATTTTAGGGAATGGCTTGACGTAATGAGATTTCCAGAGTTCAGGTATGGCGCCTGTCTTTATAATCTTCTGGAAGATGTTAAGGAGGAGATCCACAATGTACACAGAGCACACCTTAACCATAAACAATGGAAAGCCGCTAGGTCCAGTTGTAGCTTTGTTAGGTAGGCCATTTATCACGTGAATGAGCTGCTGCTTAATAATTATTACATCATCCATTTAGCAGTCAGGGTTTTCCGGGTTACACTAGGCAGGGTTGAGGTTTCTGTGGTCACATCTGGACGATCAAAAGATATGAGAGTCCATTTCTCAAATAGCTTTCCTTCCATGTTAATGTGATTGTTGCATTTTGAGGAAATTCTCCGGCACTTCTTAATTTGGGATAAGATGTACTGTTGATGTGCTCCCCTCTTGAGACGTAGGAAGTGAGCTCTCTCTCTTTTAAAGGTTTCGTAGTCTGTACTACCTCTCAATCTTACCCCTTTTGTATATGTTATATTTCTATAACATGGGATTTCGGTCCAGGTAAGACCTTGGAAAACGAGGTACCCGACATATGCATAACTTGAGATAAGCTGCCAGGCTGCTATGACGCATCGCGTGCTAAATCTTGGCCATCGGGTACGTTATTTAGAAATTTTGATGACGGTGTGAAAGATTTGTGAAAATAATCGCCGCCGTACAGGAGATAAGATAAGTACATAGCAATTATCCACCCCTTGGAATGAAGGGAACTATTGTACACCCTCTAGTCGCTTTGTGTAGAATGTGAAAAGTATCATAAATAACCTTTCAACACTTACTTTTGGCTTCGATTATCTCAGTAACAAATGAGAGAGAACAGAAGAGGAGGAGGGGGGGGAGGTGTTGCTATAACTTATAGAAGCAACCTGACACTAAAAGGTGCTCGCCATAGTACTACCAGCCAATTTGAAGCGTTATCTGCCACTTTCTCACACACTGGTACGCCTTTTCTGGTGTGTACCTACCTCCAAATTCTTCGGATGATGCTAGAGAAGAATTACTCAGTTGGTTTGCTGCAAACCTAAAGCATCCCTCCGCTTGCCAACGCTAGTGACGGGCGATTTTAAGATGCCCAGCCCTAGGTACAACAAGGCCAAAGATGAACTTCGGAGAACACTCAAGAGTTTCGGCTTAAATTAGGAGCATGTAGGTTCAATTAGAGGTAAACAGATCCTTGACCTACTGTTTCAAAATCTGGAAGACCTGAAAGCTGACAGTCACCTCATGTTTAAATTTGACTCGGTTCACAAACCTGTCATCTTTAGTTTAGTTTTCTGTGAAGGTCATATGACAACCAATATCCCTTCAAAAGGGGCAAGAAAGAGAGCTTATTCCCCAAATTTCTGAAACAGGATCTAATTCTCCACTGATTTGCGTCAGTTGTTTGGAACAGTGCCTGCAACCTACATGGAGGAGTAGTTGAAGATGATATCTAATGAAAGTGCCTCTAAGTGGATTGCTATTACCTGAAGAAAGAAACAAAGCAGGATTTCCAGCAGTTAGAATCGCAAAGTACGATAACAGTCCTTTAAATGATTTTATTTCAGTAAGCGTTGTCTGAAAACCTTGAGTGTAGAAGATCACATCCGTTGCTTCCTACCCGACGGGGGCGCTGTAACAATTTCAGAGATGGTGTTCTGTGGGGGGTTATCTTTTCTTCTACTTATTTTTTTTTTATTTATTTAATATTAATATTAAATATCTTGTTTTGTTCCCTAATAGATATATAGACCTCTTGTCTTATACCCTCACTTACACATCTGACTTTGGATTCACAGGAGAATTCAGGTTCAAGGGAACTTCTCAATTACGTATAATTCTGGAAAGGCTGAGTGTTCAAGGATAACAGACTCACTAATTAATAAATAACATAGTTTATTTACATATATATATATACAACATGATAAAGTGATCAAAACTCAGGCACTTAACTTCTGATTTAATTAGTGCCCCTTTTTGTCTTGGGGAATATAATTTCACAAACTTTCTCTAATCGAGATAAATCGTACATTTGACATCAATTTCTGGACTAATGCTTGTCTCAAGGGTTAGCTACATTCAGAAGTTCTTTTTCTTTCTCTGTATTTCTCTGCCCTTCCCTTCCAAAATATATCATACATATATGTTAGACAATAATTAATAACAAATATCAAATTTCTCTCCTTTGCCTTCCTACATATGTCTAATTATACATTAATCAAAACCCATAACTATCATCTGACTTATCCCCATATTTATGTATATATATTTATCTTTTTGTACATCCTTCCCTTAGTATCTTTCTAACTCATTCTAACTAACTCCGACAAAAATCTCAACTCTGTCTCTGTCTAAGTCATATTTACTAGCACTGACAATTATCTCAACTTTGTCTCCCCCTAACTCCCCCGGTTCTCTCTTTTTGCTTCTCTGAATTCCGTACGGCCCCTATATTTCAGGTCTACCCTTGTTCCGGGTCTTAACCAATCTTCTCATTCTATCAAACCTTTCTCTCTCTGTCCTATTCGCCCATGTTATCCTTTCTCATGCTGTCCCTTCAGTGCTCAATCCAACCTCTCATTTTAATAAATTTGTAAATTTCCCAGGCTGCCTGTCCCTTTGAAGTCGGCCGACCATTTTCGCAACCACCTGGTTATGCTTAGCACCTTTACTTCACAAGATCCACAAAACTTGCCATCACCGACAGCCAGTCGCCAGTCTTAATTCTAATCCGAGCATTTGTCAAGTATTTACTTCTCGTCTTGTCTCCCGGTGTTACCGATCAACGGAATGATCCGACAACACGGTCCTCTGCACTATTGTTTCTCCAGGGCCACCCCTTTTCACACCTATTTCCCAACAGCCGCTGCTATCTGTTCCCGTTGTTTTGGTTTATTCTCGTGTACTCGGAGCTGAAGTGTACCCCGTCTGCTACTAATCTTTCTCATGCTTACCCCTCCCTTCTTGTAACCTTGTCTAATTTAATCCCTAGCGAGTGACCCATTATCTTAAATAATACACTAAAGAAATCTAACTTTGAATTTTTTTGAATATGGCCCTGTACGGGAAATTTTTGGACACCACTGCAGTAGAAGGTGGACCAGAGCCCATTGGGAATACACCTTGATCAGCTCACTGCAGACCAGCGCGACTTCTCTGTATGTGGGACGGGTGATTGGATAGTTTTTACCAGGTACCACTAAGTTGTAGAATGGTAATCCCTTCAGCTGTCTTAATTCGCGCAGCAGCACTAATATAGAATTATAAAAATGATTATATGTATTTGAAACTATGAATATTTGTAGTACTCCTAGATGGCTGTAATGGGGGCACGGCTCAGTAATAATAATAACCAGCATACATATTTTGAAGTCTTTCACCATTTCTAGATTTTTAATAATATGTTTATATCTGGACAACTTCAACAGTGCAACCCAACCCAAGAACACTTCTAATTTGACACGTTGAAGTCTCTAGACAGCCATTACCAAAATAATAAAGCCAATTCATGGCTTTATTATTTTGGTAATTTGAGCCCTCTGGCTTCATTATTTTGGTAAATTTGAACCCTCTTGCATGCTGTTAAAGGTTCGACTCATTCGAAAAATCTTTGTTCTGTGTATTACAAAAACTCCAGAAGTATTTGTATGTGTAACAATTTTGAACTTGTGTATATGAAAGAGACCATGATAGTTTCCTACTCACTGATGCGTGGTTCTCCAGGGTGGAGTATCATAACGAACCTACTCCTCAACACTTCGCCCTGTATCGTGCTGCTAAAGCTAATAAAAAGGGAGGTGGGGTTGCCGTAATAGCTATACGCGGCATCCAGGTCAAATCATTCAGTTTGTTTTCTGCTCCTTGGGGGCTCTTGTAATCGAGCTTGGATTTGGTCCAATTACACCCGAATTAATGGTATTTTAGTTACCTCCACCTGCTAATGGGAGAATATTTTTTAACATCCAAAATATCATAGAAAATATAATTTTCGTCATGGGAGGACGTACCACATACCTATAAAGGTATGCAAAAAGCTCTCTCTGGAAAAAATGCCACAGCATAATCTATTTGTAATCAATTTGCATAATCTATTTGAAATGTCATGGAAAAATCAATTTTTAACAGATGTGCAACCAATGTCCCTCTGTTTTCTGAATTTATTCCAAGGTAATTAAGGTCACGAAGGAACCCTATGTGTTTTAAAACCATCCGTGTATTATATATTGCCTTTTTTGTACCTTTTGCTGGATGAATAAAGCTCAGTTCCCCGGAGAAAGAACATTTAGCCCTAAGGGTTAGAACCCAGGCTTTTTGATTAGGAACCTGATATCAGCGTTTAGAGAAAAACTACCTTTGTTTACTAAATAATGTTATTCTTTATATTAATAACATTAAGTATTATCTATTTACTAAATAAACCATATTTACTTATTGTAAATATTCTTTTTTTCTAGAACCAGTCATGCCTTGTCAGATATAAAAGAAAAGCACATTCCAAGTTAAATTGAACAAGAGATTAAAATTCAATCTCTATACGTTTGACTGCGGGAAACACATAAATCACTTTTATATATTCGCGATTGGCAGGTTCCGCAGTGTTGGGGCAATGAACTACAGAAAAAATAACTAAATAACAGAGAGAAAAAGAATTTATTTTTCATTATCCCGTTTTAGACTTTTTTTAAGCCTATAAAAGGAAATGCTTCAATGAATACAATGATTGAGTTACAGTAGTTATCGACAAGTAGTTAAGCCTAATCTTATGTAATTGTTACTTGCAGACGTGGTTGGTGTATCAAATAACACAAGTGACGTACCATAGTAATTCTAGCATGAAAGATTTTTGTGTATGATTAAAGAAAAATGAAAGAAAAATAAATGAATTTTCAAATTTCAATTAGAAAATTATTGTTCGTTTGGCGATTTTAAGCCTAAACACATTGTGTTTAGGCTTAAAATTCAGCAGACGATTGGCAGTTTAAAGCCAAAAGAAATTTGACACCGACATCCAAAATAAAATGAATGCTGTCATGATCCAGATTTTAGAACATCAGTGGAGATCCTTCTCACTTTAATGTTTTATTCTTCGTGTGTTGGTAAAACCAAAAGACACTTTCCTCAAATTGATTTGTTTTTCGTATTGACCTTCCGTCTACTTTTTGACGTAGTTGAACTCCACCGATAAAGAAGGTCAAGGGCCTGCTGGCGAATACTGTTTTACGACGCTGCTTAGTGTAAATACTAACACCCAGTCGTTTGAAAAAGTATGGACCTTCACCACCAGAAATTAGCATCGATTGTTTTTCCTCTAACAGCCTTGTCTTCTGACACATCGTATAGCTGGTTGACTGCCCTTTCGTCATTGGAAGCGCGCACACTTCCTTATGGCTACCGTACAACTCTGACGGCCCAATCCATCACAACCGTTAACCACCCCTTCGAGTTTCCAAGATCCCATAAGTTCATTCTCGAATGTCCATCTCAAGTTTCGATTTTTTCTTGACTGCTGTTTTCCCCCTTCGCTCTATTGCTTCACCCTCGCCGGTTTACGGAAGTAGATACTGTCCGTTGTGATCGTAACACTGAAGCTCCTTCAACCGTGGGGAGTTGCCGTAAACTCCGTCGTCGTAAATTTCCCTTTCTGCGTTTATCAGACAACTCGCGCCGGGCGGTATAGAGATAACAAGGATCTGATTCCCAGAGTGCACGCGCATATAGCAAGCCTAGTCGAGACCTGTTGGCTGATTATTTATGGATAGAGAGAAAAAGAGAGAGAGAGAAAGAATACTTGGGGGGATGAATGGGGATAGTAATGTTACGTTAAGCGAACCGGAAGGAACTAGTAGTTCCCTTAATTTAGCTGCAACAGTTATTAAACCCCCATGGTTGGTTGGGGGGAGGTGGGAGGGTGGCTTCGAGTTTTATGAATAGAGTGATAAAAGCAAGCGTTCATATGTTAGTCTGCTACTCATTTTCGTGCACTTCCGTAAGTACCAACGGCTTGTTGACCCTTTGAAACGGCATCTTGACCTTCATGCTTCACTGCGGTCCTGTTAAAGAGCATTTGGTTGAGTTATTTCTGATCTGTGTGTACGTTTTTGTGTGTGTGTGTGCGCGCGCGAGCTGGCCTGTTTGTCTCGTCCTAATTGTTATTCGCAAACTCCTTTTTGATCAATGGAACTTTTCTCAACTTCCTTTCAAGTAGAAGAGTATGAAAAGGTAAAGGGCGCCGTCTGGTGATCGCCTGAGCGAACTATCAGATATATTTCGCCGTGACCTTGACGAACGATAATAAACTAGGGTTACGGACAATAAATGTGCCCATAGGGACTTTCGATGTTCGAGGGCGCTCCACCAGGATAGTTTCCGTTAATGTTCCAGGAACAAAGAGGAATACTGAATTGATTAAGTGATAGAAAATGACTTTGAGGAAGTCTGATAAAAATCGTGCACTGATTGGTTCGAGTTTCTTTGTGTTTTTCTTTTTTTATCAACTGCGTTCCCATCGAGAATTTTATCACGCCACTTTTTACTTCGTGTTTGGGTAACAGTTTCGAAGGTCATCCGTTGCTTTTATATTTGAGAGATAAAATCCGGAAGTTGATGTACTTGGAATTTCTCTGAGATAATGAAGATACGATATTGAGAAAGATGGCAAATTGCTTCCTCTTTCACTAGACGATAGATGCACTGATGGAGCTTAGTAGACAGATTAGGAACTCTGCAAATACTATTTTGACTGTTTAACAAAAGAAAACTGCTGATAGTGACTCGAAGTCTGTCTTAGATTATTGATGCAATTATGGTCTTCCTAACCAATAATAATTCCTTGGTAAAATGAACTCAATAGCTAAAAAATACCTTCTTTAGTTACAATTTTTCTTTCTATTTCTGCTAACCTAACTCAATATGTTGATTATCAATGATTTGAAGTTTGAGAAGATATTTATTGATCTTGGACTTGAATTTCTGTAGGTTTTAATCTTCAGAAAGTACATGTGAAGGAAGACTGTTTTAAAGAACAGAATAAAAGGGATAAATGGGGAAGAGAAAAAGTTGGCTCTGAGTTTGGAGCTGGACAATGGATGCCGACTGTTTGCTGTATGTATACGGACTGGTTCTTTGGAAGAGATTGGGAGAATTAAATTTGCTAATTCAGAAGAACAGTACCCATGTATCTATCGAAAAAGCATGCAGCAGAAACTGATTCTATGGGACAGAGAGACATATGCTTATACCAAGAGAATTTTTAATACACGATTTCAGTGAATAATGAAATTAGAAGTCAGTATAATTCCCAATAAAGACGCAGTTTACAGACAATATAAAAAGCCCAACATGGCCTAAGTCGCTGATGTACCTAAAACCCAACAACATCGATGTGACATTGAGGCTTTTTTTGGCTCTACTCCCAATGGCTGTAGTCCGAACCATAAGAAGCAACTTTTTGGGACGATGCCCTTAGGATCCAGTAGAAGCTTTCTCCGGACAAACTCAAACTCGATCGTCAGACTGGGTGTTATTTTGTAGCTCTTTGCTTCTAGGGCCTCATTTCATTATTCCAGACTCCAAAATTGATGGATAACGAACCACACCGATCACATTTAATTTTCGTTGGTGTTATGAGCTGCAGATACAACTGTCTCGTGAAATCTAAGACCATGCAACTGCTCCCAGAAGTCAAAGCAGTCAAGAATAGTCCTGAGCTTCTGACTAGACATCTAGAGTTTGGTATCGCATTTTTTGACAACAGCTTGGCAACGGCCTACTTGGTTTCAAAACGTTTGCATAAAAAATTGTCTTTACCACACTGTAAATATTTCTCGATTGCTCTGTAAAAATCACGGTTGGTGCACCTCTGCATACTAAGGCTCACAATCGAAATGTTCGTAGATTTATTTACTTCCACTCTCTGATCTGAGCGACTTGTTTACCTCTTTCCCTTGTCTGCCCAGGTACCACAGTTGTAGTTGTTGTCATTCTCTAAGACTTGAAAAGGCCTGGGTACGAATCCCATCAGTGGCTCGAAGAACTTTTATAGACTTTATTATTTCACTCTGTGGCTGAGTGTGACATTCTCTGGCGTGTATAGAAAGGTTTCTTCCTGCGAAAACTCGGCATTTCCCTCTCTTTATTTTAAGAAACCACTGCTTTTTGATTATTGTAAGATTGTACATTCACTGGCCATAAAATCATAAACCGTTTTATAACTGGCGTCAACAGAGAATTAAACGTACTGTACGCAAATGTAAATTGTCACATGGTACGATTCCATGGTTCCTGGTATCAGATAAACACTATTCACTTTCCAGGGCTTCCTAGTCGATCTACTCATGGGAAAAACAGATGATCTTTCCGATTTCCAAAAAGGTGTTATTGTTAGAGCTGTTTAGCAGGAGCCACAATTGAGAAAAGGAAGAAATACAACAGAAAGTGGGTACTCCAAAAATTTCAAAGAATTTAAAGATAACGTGGTCTTACGGGTCTCGGTTTACAGTTTTTTGTACCTATGGTCGGATGAAAGCGTGGCGTGACCTCCTGAAGCCATCCACTGAATGTATGAATCTGTTTATCATTATCTGTTTAGAACTGTGTCTTCTACTGAAGGAAAGTATTCATGGACATGAACCACTTCGACAAAAGTCTAACATATAAAAGCATGAACAGACTCATTGAAAGAACTACGGGATTTCGTCTTTTATCAAAAGTGTAGTCGTCACCTGATCCAAAGAAAGGTTACAGGGGAGATGACGAATTCGCGACCTTCAGCTGTCACGAGAGTTGATTTACAAACGCATTCAGCAGTTCGAGCTGTAAAAATATGGCTGCTGTAAATGGAAAGTCACTGGGTTCAGTTACCTCCCTGGATGAATGAAATTCGATTTTCAGCTATTCGTTTCTTCTGAGTAGTGAAAGAAGAAACTCAAAATGTGACAGTTCTTTGAGTGAAGAACTACTTTGCACATTTCACTTTTCAGAAATAAATCCTTGACACGAAATAAGATTCTGAAAAAGCCCTTATAACATATTTTAAAAGTATTGGCTATTAATGTTAAATTGTATAATAAATATTTATTATGAAACAATAAATATTTTTGACATTTACAGTCTGTACATTCATTGTACAAACGTTTTCTTAATACTCACCATATTACTGTCCATTACCAAATCGCGACGATTTTTTTGGACCTTTTCAAAACGTGGCCGAATTAGTCGGTCTCAGACGAGGATGGCATGATTTTTTCCTCCCGAAACGGGTTTTTCATTCAGCAAATAGGCAAATCGACATAGAGCAACATAATATATACGATGCAATATTATAACAAACTCTATAACAAGAAGCCACGTTGAAATTCTTTTAAATCTTTCGTTTTTTCCGTTCTTGCATTGAATTGCAGACAGGCAGCATCCCTACCTTCTGACCACCTGCTTTATATTGCATGCCACGAACGCGTGATGCTATAATTGAAGGAGCTCTCAATTTTATGGAAAAGGGTAGGTGAACCTAAAAAAGTGATTGCTCAGTGTAAATTGAATGAAACTATTCGTTCAGTTTAAAGCGAAATTCCACGAAGAGTAGAGCTCAAGTATTTGGAACGAATGAAGGTAGTTATGCTGGAAATTAGTATTAGTATTAGTATTAGTAACGGCCGCATGGTGCAAGAAAGCCTATGGCTTATGCTGCACCAGCCAAAAAAAAAAAAAAAAAAAAATCCGAACAAAACAATGATAAAAACAAAAAATAAATAAATAAAATAAATAACTAAATAATAATAATTAATAAATAAAAAAATAAAATAAAAAATAAATAAAAAGGAAATTAAACCTATCATCCTATGCGCTTCCCTTACCCGAAAGTACTATTCAGATGACCTTTGAATTTCCCCAAACTGTCGGCCTCTACCACCCATGAAGGCAACTTATTCCAGTAATTTACAACTCGCTGGCTAAAATAAAACTTCCTGCAGTCCAATCTAAACATTTCCCCCCGTAACTTGAATTTATGTCCCCTAGTTCTAGCATCATTTATAATCTTGAAAATTTCGTCCTCATTCATTTTACTGATGCCTCCCAGAGCCTTAAACACCTCAATCAAATCTCCTCTAAGGTGTCTAGTTTCCAAACTCTGCAACCCACATGAAGTCTTTCTTCATAAGGACGCCCTTTTGCCGATCTCACCAGGCGAGTTACCCTTCTTTGCACCCTTTCAAGAAGCTCGATGTCTTTCTTTAGGTGCGGTCTCCATACTTGAACACAGTATTCCAAGTGTGGTCTAACATAAGCCTTATATAATGGGATTATCACGTCCCTATCTCTACTTGCAAAAGTTCGATAGATCATCGATAGGACACCGTGGGCCTTCCTTGCAACCTGTTTACAATGCTCAGAGAATTTCATGTCTGACTGTATCATAACACCCAAGTCCCTTTCCTCCAGTACTGGGTTTAGTTGAACTCCACCAAGTGAATAAGTTTTTTTGGGATTACTGTTTCCCAGGTGTAATACCTTACACTTTGTTGGATTAAAGCACAGCTGCCATTTTTCTGACCATTCTTGAAGTCTATCTAGGTCTCTCTGAAGAGGTTCAGCTTGACAGTGATCATTAACTACTCTACCAATTTTAACATCATCTGCAAATTTAGACATCACGCCCTCTATCCCTTCATCAATGTCGTTTATGAAAATTAAAAACAACAGTGGTCCTAATACTGATCCTTGGGGAACCCCACTTCTTACATCAACCCAATCTGAGGAATAGCTATTTATCACAACCCTCTGCCTCCTGCCCTGAAGCCATCCTTCTATCCATCTAAGGATTTTCCCAGTGATTCCAACCTGTTCCAGCTTATAAAGCAACCGCTCTTGTGGGACTGAGTCAAAAGCTTTGCTGAAATCTAAATAAACAATGTCGAAATTATTCCCTAAATCCAGCTCGTGAGTGACCCTTTCGAAATAGCGAACCAGATTTGTTAAACATGATTTTTCCTTTACAAAACCATGCTGAGTATCCTTGAGAATTTCAATTCGATCCAAATGAACTTGAATTCCACCCTTGATCATTGCCTCCATGATTTTCCCTACTACTGAAGTCAGACTGACAGGTCGATAATTTCCAACCACTTTTAGAGCCACCCTTATGTATGGGAGATACATTTGCACCTTTCCAATCCAAGGGAATCTCCCCAGAGTCTAGTGATGCTCGCATAATTAGCCTCAATGGTTCAATGCACTCGCTTGCCGCCTCTCTTAAGATTATAGGGTATATTCCATCAACTCCAGGAGCCTTACTGGTCTGTAGGCTCGAAAGTGTTTTCATTAAATAATCTTGCGAAATTTCAATATCATTAATTACATATTTTTAACTTCGCTCCCACAATTTCCCATTGACACAAAAGGCTTTTCATTTGTAAATATCGATGCAAAATAACTGTTGAGTCCATCTGCAACGGCAGCTGGTGTATTTATTACTATCCCCTTTCCCTTACGTAAAGGTCCGATCTGGTTTGTCCTGCTCTTCTTGGCATTTATATATGTGAACAATTCTTTATCCCCCCACTTTGCTCTGTTTGCTAGTGATTTCTCATAAACTGCCTTTGCCTGTCGAACCTTTTCTGCGGCTCTATTACACATCACCTTGTAGCTGTTATAGGCTTCAGTACTTTTTATTGCTCTGAAACCTTTCCATGCCACCTTTTTCTGCTCAAGTAATGTGGCAACTTCACTATTCATCCAACTTGGAACCCTTCTCGTGGAGTATTTTTTTAATGGTATATACGCATTCAAGGCGCATTCAAGGTATATACGCATGAAATGGTGCATAAAGAAATTTGTCTGTGACTTGGAGCCTTGACATGTAACTTGAAGCCCTGACAAATAGGGCACAGTTCTGTTCTCTGATGAGTCCCGTTTTAGCCTGCAAACAGATTCTAGACGTTATTTCATCTGGAGACAACGAGGGACGGTGTCTCCAGATGAAATAATGTCTCTATCGTCCCTGCAACATCAGAGAAAGGGACACTTAACGTGGAGGCGGTGTTCTCATGTGGGCGGAATAATGATCATGATTTTTTTTCCATGCACGACAACGCCACCGCACATAGAGCTCAAGCGGTGGAGGAATATCTTGGAACTGAAAACATTCAATGACTGCCGTGACCAGCGCGCGATTACAGACTTAAATCCGATCGAACATGTGTGGGACACTCTTGGGCGTTGCATTGCATTCTGACAGCCAACTCTTCGGTCACTTGGTGAGGTAAGGTGTGCGCTGGTGGAAGATGGGATCTGTTGCCACAGCATCTTATAGACACCATTATATCGAGTATGGTTCACTGCTGTCCGGATAGCCGACCGGGCTAGCCGAGTGGGTAAAGTACCTGCCCGGCAATCCAAAGGTCGCGGGTTCGATTCCCGCCTCGGGCTTGGATCAAAGTACTGCAAAAACCTTGGGAGGTGCAATATGGCCACAGAAGCCGATGCGCCAACAACTACCAAATCAAATCAATCAAAAGCTGTCCGGATTGTTTAGCCGTTGGAGGGATCATACGCTGTACTGATGTCATGTGACAATATTTTAGAGCAGTTGGTATCGACTTCTGCAATGTGACCATTTTGGTAATTCTTACACAACCTCTATAAATGTCCTTTATACCTGTCCAAAGTTTCTCGCTGTCTCCTGATTTCATCCTTATTCTATGCTACACCACCATACCAAATTTTGTCCAGCTTCATTGCAAGCTGCACAAGTTACACTACGTGTCCTGTTAATTTTGTCGAGCAGTGTGTTGCTAATAATAATAGTTATATAGTAGAGATGCGCTGTATGGTAGAGATGCTTAGTAGAGATTTCGAAATTTTTTTTTTCTAATGTTTCTTTTATACATGATTTGCACATACTTCTGTAGTGTTCATGTTTTATGAAGCCCCTTATGAAACTCTTTGCGTCGGTTTTATTAAGTGCAGCAAACCGTTTTGCAATGCCCATTACAATAAAATTTTAATAGAGCTTCATAATTAGGTGGACAATTTACAGACACCCTGTATCTTATGAACTCCTTCTGATCCAATGTGGCGGTTTCGAAGCGCAAAGAGAAAATATCAGCTAACTGTTTCCTTGTTATTGTTGTTCTTGCTGTAGGGTTTGAGGAGCATCGGCGACTAAGGCTATGTTGCTCCGTGTATATTGTCTGTGAATTGGATATGTTCTGTGGTCGATTTTCTTTTTCTGGACGAAAAACCGTGTAGCCCTCGCCTGAGACCGACTAACTCAGCCACTGTGAAAAAGACCCATAAAATTCTTCACATCATCGACGGGACTGGAACCCATGTCTTTTCCACCAGATGTGGCGAGGATTGTGATTCTACCAACTGTGTTATCCGTAGTTGAGAACACCGGCAGAAAAACCATGCTTTCCCACCCGCCTCTCGCCTGAGACCAGTTAACTTGGCCACTTTGTGACAAAGGCTCATCAAAATTTCTTGGGCCACGGGATTCGAATTCATGTTTTTTTATTCGGTGTGAAGAGAATGGTGATTATACAATGCTACCCAAGAGAGTTGCAAAAGTATGCAATGAGTGGAAGACGAAAGGCAGCTCTAAAAGGAAGAAATGAGAAATATTACAGAATATTGGTAGCCCAAGAACGAATCCAGGAATTTAAGGCGAAGTGCGTCAGAATAGAAGATCGAGAGGAAAATATTATGGGAATCCTATAGTCTCGAAACTTTATTAGACATGTTGGACAGACAACTTGTGTTGTCTAGAGCGGGTTTCGACTACACAGACCCGCAGAAAATGAATCAGTCATTTGAGTCATTTCTCGAGTGCTGAAATTATTTTTCCTTCTGTAAAATAAACATTTGAGTGGAGTGGTCCCGGCAATGCCAAACTGGATTGTGGAACAGTGGGGAAAGATTATGTTGACTGACGATTCTCGATTTACAGTTTTTTCTCCATTGCTGGGAGGGGGGAAACGTGGCGTGAATCTCATGAAGCCATGCATCCAGACTGTTCAAGCGGCTGGAAATGTGACCATGTGATCGTATGTTCTGTTGGTACCCCTTTAGAGGTTCGTTATCGCCAACTGATACGTTTCTGTCGTTGGACCAATTTCATCCTACAGTACTTCATTTTTACTCAGATTGCAATGGATTCTTTCGAGATGGCAACGCAACTATTCACCATACATAAACTGTATGTGTGTGGTTCAAGGAACACTCCCAAAATATCCAACATCTACCCTGGCGCCTAATTCTTCACATCTGAATCCAATTGAGAATGTGTAGGATGTATTGGAAAGGGCTCTTCGGCTTCACTGTTCTTTGCCGACCACAATAGAGCAGTTGACATATATACTAATGGAAGAAGGGTGAAAACTGCAGCTAGACATCCTCAGACACCTAGTGGCATCCATCCCACGATATGTACTGTCAATAATTCGGGAAAGAGGCTGCACTACCAGATATCGAATAAAGCTTTCAAAATTTTTGGTCAGTGAGTATACAGCTAAAACTGCAAACACCAAGTTTCAGAAATACTTCATTTTACATTTAGATTGTGCCACCAAAAATTGCTAAACAAAAACAAGTCAGACTAGTGTAAGTTAAATTTGCTACGTTATCCCAGTTGTTCATCAAATATTTTAACTGATGTATGCATAGACACGTAGGTTGGAACCATCTGCTCAAACAGTTCCAACTATACTAAGGTGGATAACAAATTTCAGAGAGATCTAGAATTGTCTTAGAAACAAACAAACAAAAAAAAAAGATTGCAGAGAGGATAATAACCCTGCACTGTCTATGGTCCGTTGACCAAATCAACAATGACCTTAGACCCATGTCCAATTCGACTAAGGTCTTTTGAATCTTCTGAGCCATTATGTTTACTTAAAAGGATGCAACAAGCCATTAACATACACTAGAAAACATAATGGCCCAGAAGATACAACTTTGAAGCAGTCTTGTGCTAATATGAACAGGTGAAAAGAGTACCCGTCATTAAAGAACAGAAATGCCTGAATGTAATTAAGTAGAAGAAACATCGTGCAATAATCCTTTATATTTTTAATGGGACAATAAATGCAGTGCTTTTAACTGCTAGTTATGTCAGGCAACTCAGATATTATTTAAATTTCTTTTTTGGTTGGTGTTACCACCAAGGTTAGCAGAAAACAAACTAGATTCTATTCCACCTGAGTTACAAGATAAGATCCATTATAGAACACGAGTTAAAATAACCCCCAGACCAAAAAAGTTGTAAACACGTACTCATTGGTTGGCCATTAAAATTTAATTTGTTTGTATCTTCCACCAAATATCTCATTAATAAAAGGATACTGTCGTTAACAAGGCATTTTGGACTGCTACAATCTTACTCCACGTTTCACACGCTTCTGAATAATTTATTGAGAGAGAGTGTGTGTGGTATTACGTGGAGGATTTTTATTTTTAACTAGAAAAGAAGATTAAAGTCCCCTATCGTGCTTCGCAATAAATACGAGGAGAGATGACAAATATAATTGGCAAGAGAGACTTCAATCCAAATAAGAACTTGCAGTGTATAAGTATTTAGAGTAATTGGAGAGGATGTGTTCAGCAATAAAAATTGTAAGTCATCGGGCAATGGGTGCCTACAGGGCGAAAGGTAGGACTCTACACAGTGTACAAGAAGTAATTAGGGAGGGGAGAGAAAGCTAAGCTGCCAAAGCAGGTTAGTGCGGTACAGTAAGTTGCAAATGGTGAACATCCTTGTAGAACCACTACAAACAGTTCGTAGATGAATAAGAAAAGCTACAAAAACTAGAGGGTGGTTGTAATCATCGTCTAGAAAGGTTATACCCCTTCTTTAAAGAGAACTTAATTGCCTCTTGCTCAAAGTGCGTAACCCTCCGAAATATTTCGTTTTTGAAACCTTAATCAAAGCATCACATCCTTGTAGCATTCCACTACAAAGAAAAACTGATAAATTTTCTACAAAAACCTTTCAATTGACTTTTCCCTCCCCCTGTCTGGCACGCAAACTTGTTATTTATGTCACACGCTTCCTAAATTCCAATGTGATTGTCTCGTTGATTCAATTTATTTATTTCTGGAATTCGACTTTTCGTTTGCAAGTGATTGGTTTTTCGCGTCTCACTGCGTTTTCGAAACGGCTCGCTAGAGGGGCGATAGTCGGCACGCCCCCTTTTGTTGAAAATTCGCTTTGGGAAGAAAGTCCGTACTTTCTTGCGTGGATCGGTTTCGTTGGAACGAAGTTTGCGTTTAATTTCGAAAGGACAAACACGTTGCCGAGTGGATGTTGCAAACCGTTAATCTGAAATGCAAATGTGGTAAAAAAAAAAACAGATACGCCTCGTTAGAACTGTTAATTGCCTTCTAAGTGGAAGGAATTCGCTTTCAAATAATTCTCACACTTCACCTGTTTACAGTTCCAACGCACGTACTACTTGCAACTGGAATTTTTCTTCGG
This sequence comes from Mastigoproctus giganteus, assembly GCF_048544385.1. NCBI lineage: Eukaryota > Metazoa > Arthropoda > Arachnida > Uropygi > Thelyphonidae > Mastigoproctus > Mastigoproctus giganteus. Next base: position 8,963,186 of record NC_143577.1, read on the forward strand.
TCAGCTTTTCTCTTCCATTATCTACCGGTAAATGTTTCACTTTAGTGTATTCTTCGAGTTGCTATTCAACAGGTTTAGCGAATTTAAGGAATTTAATTGGTCAATTGAAACTGTCAGTCAGCAGAGTGCTAAAAGTTCAATACAAAAAAGCATAAACTCTCAGTACAACAAAAGTCATATAATTGGTGTGAGTTAAGATCGAACAACACCTATAGAAGGGTGAAATTTAAGTCACATGCGTCTTAGGTTAGTGAGGTATGACGTCAACTTCAAGTTAAATATTACAGTGGTTATAATTATCAACCAAGACAATTCATTTGATGACAGACAGCACTTTTCAACCCCACACCGGGTCGAAAAGAGCTGAGTTTGAGTTGCGTCGATGACGAGAGGAATTTTTATGGGTCTTTTTCACAACGTGGATGGGTTAGTCTGTCTTAGGAGAGGGTAGCATGAATTTTTTCTTCCAGAAAATCGACCTCAGAACACACGAAATTTATGGACAATAAACACTGAGCAATATGGCCTTAGTCGGCAATGCTCCTAAAACCCAATAACAACAACAACAATAACAACAGCTATTTGTGTCTGTAAACTGAGTGGTTCTAAGATCAATTTTATTTCGGGACGAAACGAATAAGGACCTTCCCTAATGAATGTCATATGACAAGTAAAACTTTGGACTGCTTTTTTTTTAGATCACCTGAATCCTAACACTCATCGAGTATTACGATTCATATGTAAATATGAATCTTAAAATTTGGTCCTAAAATCTTGTACTTTGGTAATGCACGAAAAACTGAAAATGACTTCATTTTACTGAAAACAAAAAAAGCATTAGGGTACAGAAAACATTTTTATAAGCAGTTACCTTGAAATAAATTTTTCCCTGATGATATGCAAGAGGTCCAACGTTCCTGCCATTTCTGCAGACATCGCTGGGAGTCTTCAGCTGTGGACCAGTGGAATGCCAGTGTGGCATGGTTGGAATCTCATAAAATCTTCATACTTTTATCCTTAGGCTTCAACCAAACCGCCAAAACTTCAACACGGGTTGCTCACTACTGGTTTGGTGGAACAGACGCGACTCAAAACAATAATGGCGACCTCCCCAACACTTACTCATCATCTTTGTCCTCTACCTCCACCTCTTCTTTTGTAATTGTTCTTTTTGTTCAGATTAACTCTTTGATCAGACCTCCTATATCCTCTGGCTGATGGTTTTTGCCTACGAGGAGAAGCCTTTATTGGTATAAATAACAATTTAACTCATCCCAAATAGAAAAATACGCCATTGAAAAGTTCATATTCAGTCTTAAAGTGGAAAGAAATTTCTGGGCTTAAACATGACAACAGCTTAAACTTCTTAAATAGCAACATCTATAAAGATTAATTTATTAAAGATTATTAATCTGTAAAGATTAATTCGTTTACAAGAAGCACTCACCTTCGATTTTATTCTTACTTCTACAAAAGAGCCCGTGTACATTGTCAATAATACAACTCCAAAAAATTATTGGATATAGAATTTTTAGATTTATTACAAATAGAAATATTGGAAATCGAATTTTTAATATCAATTATAAATTTACAAAAATTACAATATATTCTTTATTACCTTTTCAATTTAAGTTTATGTTACATATTTAGTACACGGCTTGACAAAATTAACAGAACGCGTGGAAAAAGTAATGTAACTCGTGCAGCTTGCGATGAAGAAGAAGGACAAAATTTGATTTGGTATGGTGGTGTACCATAGAATAAAAATGAAATGAGGAGACAGTGAGAAACCTCGCTCAGGTTAAAGGGCATTTATTGAGGTTGCATAAGATTACCAAAAAGGTGACATTACAGACGTTGAAACAATATGCTCAAAAATATGGTCACGTGAGATCAGTATGGCGTATGATCCCTCCAATGGCTAAATAGATTTGACAGAGGTGAACCATATCCGATATAAGGGTGTCTATAAGATTCTGTCACAATAAATCCCATACTTCCATCAGCGCATACTTTAGTTCACCAAATGACCGACGAGTTGGCAGTCGGTGCAATGCGACGTCCAAGGGCGTCCCACTCATGTTTGAGCGCATTTAAGCCTGGTGATCGTGCTGGCCACGGCAGTCGTTAGATATCTTCACTTTCAAGATGTTCCTCCACCACTTGAGATCTATATGCAGTGGCGTTAAAGTGCATGAAAAGGAAATCTGAGCCAACCGCACCCCTAAAAAATCACGCATACGGTTCGAGGATCTGTTCCCCTATCAAAATATGATACTCCTATCAAGCACGTGAAGAAGGGTGTGGCCGTTAATCATTGTTCCACCCCACATGAGAACACCGCCTCCATCATACGTGTCCTTTTCTCTGATGTTGGAGGGATGGTACCGCATTCTTCGTTGTCTTCAGATGAAATAACATCTAGAATCTGTTTTTAGGGTAAAACGGGACTCATCATAGAACAGAACTATACCCTATTTGTTAGGCCTCCAAGTCACATGTTCATGGCACCAGTGTCGACGGGCTCTGTGTTAGTTTGGCATACAACTACTGGCTTCCTTGCGTAGAGTCCACTTGAATTGAGCCATCTGAAAACAGTCCGGTTGGAAACGTTTTCACCTATGGGCGCAGAACCTCAAGAGACAGTTGATGACAGGACATCGTAGGGTTCCGTTTTGCTGTTAGAATCAGATAGCTGCCTATTCTTTGTTGACGTAGCCCTCCGGCGACCTTGGTCAGCTCTTCTTGTAATGGTTGCTGTCTTCTCAAACCGCTTCCATAGTTCCGAGACGACAGTGCTTGGCACAGTAAGTCAACGTGCCATCTTCGCCTGCCACTGCCCGGCTTGAAGTCGTCCAGTGGCCCGCCATCTCAAAGATAATCTAAACGACGATGACTTGCTATCCCGAGTACTGGACACTTGGTAATTCCACTGAGCAAGCCAAAAATTTGCATAATGTGCGGCTATGTAAGGTGGTAGCTCGATTTCTATTGGATACTCGGAAATTTCATGCCAGGATGCCTATTATATGAATTTTGTTGAGTAGTGATGAGTGGAGATGGTCATGCACTGTTCATACTGCCATCTATAGCTAAACTTGTTCTGGACCTAATTTTGGACCTGTTACTTAGTGTCAATGGTTTGTACTTTGATCTGTTATAGTCTAATTTTTCACTGCATAAAGGCCAGTATAATTCAGATCTGTTGCACTGATGGGTTGATTAGTGTATCGGTCAATTCATCGATGCTTTGATTTGTTTAATATTCGAAATGCAATGATTCTCGGGCCCTATGGCCTTCTGACTATTGGGGACAGAATGATCAGCGTATTTTATTTCACATTTGGTTCACCTCCATAGTCGCGTTGTTGCGGTTGGTCTTCGTCTCCGTCTGTAGTGATATTTCATGTAATTTGGGCCTTCGAGGGAAACCGCTAAATTTGAATTAATTGGCATTTTTCTAAATTTATATTATTGGTTATTTTTATCAATTGGTATTTCTTCTAAATTTTATTACAAGTGTATTCCTTCTTTCCTTGCCCTCGTGGGTAGCACAGTTGGTACGATCGCTGTCTTCCCCGCGCCGAGTGGAAAAGACCTGAGTCCGGTGGATGACATGAGGAATTTTTATGGGCCTTTTTCACAAGGCGGCTCAGTCAACCGGTCTCAGGCAAGGCTAGCATGGTTTTTTATCCCGAAAATTCGGGTTTTACGTTCAACAAACAGAAAATCGACATTGTACACGAAGTCTTTGATGCTTCTAAAACCCTACAACAACATGCATAACCGTTTTCATTTATATTTAAATTATGTTTCAGCAATCGGAAATGCTTTGCGACCATCCATGTTTGCTATACTGTCTTTTTTCCCCGGATTTCTCTCATTTATTATTTTCTTTATAGCCTATTCAATTAAACATTAAATATATATATTCTGATGAATTGGGTCTGATTACTGATGATTTCATTACACTTGAAACGTCTGTGGAGATGTTGAGATGTTCGTAATTAGATCCACCATTTGTACGCCGTATTTCTCCACCACCAATTTGTGCAATTCCATTTGATTAGCGAACATCCATTTTCATCTATTTTCTAAGCTGTAATGGCCAACGAATCCGGTTACCACGATATACGAGCTTTATTGTGCCCATTTAAACTCTTCATTCACCAGTCGAGAGATTTTCGTGATAAATTGAGTGCAATTACATTGCAACCATTATGAGAACAGATTAGTTAGCTAGAACTGGCCTAACTCGGAAAGTAGAAGGAGCAGAGGAAGCTTACTTAAATGAAGTATCTAATATCTCTAAGATCCTTGTATTTTGAAATTGTTTACCAGTTGTTGATTCTACTTTTCCTATTCCCGTGCCCTGTAAGAGAGAGAGAGAGAGAGTGCCAAAGATAGGAGACACTAACAAGGCTGGTACAGAAAAAAAAAGGGACAGTTATATGAATACATTATAATCACAAAGTGTGGCTAAAAAAGAAACGAAAAATAATTTTTAAATCATTTATTATCTTAAATACAACAATTTCAATTAAGTTTATCCCCTTCAAAGTACTCTCCAGCCTCACCTAAGCAGCCCTCCATTCCCGATTTTCAGAATCAAAAACAGCAGCTGAAATCCTCAGAAGATACTGCCTTTAATTGCTGCCTTGTGTTCTTCTGAATGTCTACTCAAATCGTTTTTCTTTCAAGTGGATTTTAATTTTAGGGAACACTGAAAAGTCGCAAGGGGCCAAATCTGGAGGACAAGACGGATGCAGTCCATGTTGTGATTTTGTTTTTCATTAAAAACTCTCTCACTCCATACTATTCGCATGCACTCCTTTCTCATGCCCAACCACTCTGTCAAAATTCTCATTATTGTTTTCTTGTCAACGTGTAACTGTTCTGCGATTAGTCGAATGGTCATCCGACTGTCTTGGACCAGGATCTCTAGAATTTTCTTAACATTCTGGTCTGTTGTTGAAGTTGGCGGTCTTCTTGTCTTCTCCTCCCTCTCTGAACCGTTTGTGGCATTCGTACACACGTGGTTGATTAGTGGTTTCATCACCTTACACTTTCCATAACGTCCTCAACGTTTCTGCGCCATTTTTATCGAGTTTTACTAAAAATTTAAAGACGCACAGTTCAATCAATCGATTGAATGCAATGATTTTTGTTTCATTTTAGCCACACCTTGTATATACACTCACTGTCCAAAAAAATTAGAATGCTAAGTTGACTTAAAAGAGTTGCTGTTTGACTAGCCACCATTTTCTCGACATCTGTAATGTATTTCGAAGGACATCAATGTCTTCATTATTGATTCTCCTCCATATTTTCACTAGAATCTTGATCGCATAAATCTTCTTCAAGTCCAATTTGCAAGCTCGAGCCCAGTTCCACTCATTTTCAAGATTCATGCATCCTTAGGAAACACGAAGCTTTGGAAACACTGCCATCTACCTAGGCATAAAGAGAAAACCCAGTTTTCTAGATGCAGAAGAAGCAATATTTCTGAAGTACTTATGACAAGAGGGATTGCAAATCAGGATAATCCCAATAGGTAGAAATTTGAATATTGTCGAAGATAAGCATAGGAGCAGAAGAATCCTTTTTTGTGAGGTATAAGACCAGACTGAGTTTTAGAAGGCTTGAAATTAACTGTTATCTTCGTGCTTCAGGACATGGATTGTGCTTTGTGCTTCAGGGCATGGTTACTCAAACTGGAAGGTGGAATGCAATGTGCTATCATCGGCAAAACTATGGATAGGATTTCAAGTCAATGGACGAAGGTCATTAATATATAAGAAGAAAATAGTGAGAAAAAGAAGTGAACCTTGAGGAACACCAGTATTAGTGAAGAAGTAAGAAAACAGTAAGCCATCTACCATCATCCCCAACGAGTGGTTACAGAGAAAACTGCGCACCCAATTACAAAAAACAATTGGCAGACTATAAGATGAAAGCTCATTTAGAAGACCTTTAAGCCGCAGATGACCAAAAGCTTCTGAAATGTCAAGAACACGTGCCTGAGTTTCAGCAAACATTTCCTTTGAATTTTTCCATAAATGGGTTTCATAAGCCAGTATATCACCAGTGGATTGACACTGACGAAATTCATATCTATCGGCAATCATTGATCAGATGGAAGATTTCTATACAGTTTAAGAGTTGGTGGTTAATGGATTTCTCCTTAAAATTAGAAAGAGTAGGAGTAAGTGAAATGGGATAATAATTGGATGGAAGGGATTTGTCGCCCATCTTAGGAACTGACTGAATGTGAGCAAGTTTCCAAGCAGAAGGAAAACACCAATAGAATAAGAAAATGTAAAAAGACGACACAGAAAGAAGCTCAGGAGCACAGGCTTTGAGAACAAGAGTAGAAATGCCATCAGGACCTGGCTTTCTTAGCATCAAGATTATTTAAAATTCTTCTGACCTTTTGACGGACACCTCTCAAGGCATTGAATGGAGTGTACTGGAAATGGTAGGAGGTGATTTATCAAGATCACCAATGCAAAAATTAGAAGAAAGGTAGGATGCTAGTAGGTCGGCTTTAAAACCATGGTATTTTAACAGAGGTGGAAGTTCAGATGGGCAAAAGTTGCGACCAATAGCTTTGGCAAGATACCAAAATGCTTGACTACCGTTTGGACAAGGAGGAAATTTCCTACTCTTAGCCTATTCAAAATCTAGTTTGAACTGATTAATGAGTGCTTTACAATTGTTGCAAGCTTTGGTGTAGTTAAAAAATGAACCTGCAAAATGGGATGTAAGTCAATTCCGATATGCAACGTTCTTCTCTTGAACAGCCTTATCACATTTATTGGTAAACCAAGGTTTGGATAAAGGACGTGATTTTAAGGTGGAGTGTGCAATAAAGGATTTAATCTCTAGAAGAATAATTTGACTGACACGATCTGAGCAAACATTGACATCAGAAGTTTTGAAACAGTAATCCGACCAAGGAAAAGAAGAAAAGAAATCTCACAGATCATCCCATTTTGCATTCTTGTAATGCCAAAGAACAAGAGGCTGAGAATCGCCATGAGAGAAAGCTCCATTGGAGAAGAGTCCATCACCAACTTGTGATTTGAGGTGCCTAAAGGTCTACTCAACTCGACCGTGTACTTAGAAGGGTTGTTTGTGAGAAAAATATCAAGTGTATTGGCTATGTGGTTAGTATTGTCTGGTATTCTGGTAGGTAAATGAACAATTTGTGCGAGGTGATTAGTAATTGCAAAAGCCTCAGCATCTCGACCAGCTGGTCCGTATGACTAGAAAATGGAATACATCTGGAGTTGGGAACATCGAAAAACAAAGGAAAATTACCTCACTGCTAAGAACATTGGACTAGAGAAAGTTAATCCCAAATAGAGGAAGGAAGGAAAGATTTCCAAGTGATTAGAGGAACTGGGAGAGGCAAGGGATGAATTTGATAGAGTGGGGTAGAGAGATTTTAAGGCAGAGGTGATCGGAAAGAGGAGACCACAAATTAAGTCTTTGACAGGGAATATTAGAGCTTGCATATGCACAAGTACCACCTTTCAAGAGAAAGGAATTGTACAGTGAGTAATTAAGACAAATGACTTGAGCAGTGGCTGAAAGAACCGATAATTGCGATTCTGCCAGGAAAAGTAAGTGGGGCTTGGCATTCTATGTGAAAATGGACATCATTGAGATTGGTACGTTATGATTTTCCTTTTTAACTTTTATTATTATGCTCTATCCCAACTACCCCCATATCAATCCCATAGAGCAGTTGTGGGACACTATGGAAAGGTATATCGGGCATCTGGATACACCAATCACCTCATACCTGCATTTCTGACCGCATTACACACAGCTTGGTTGGCCATACCTCCCGAACGCTTCCAACATCTTGTTGAATCAATGCCACGTCGTATAGCTGCTGTACTGAGGAAAAAACGGAGGGCCTACGAAGCATTAGGTAGTTGGTCATAATTCAGTGATCACTCAGTGTATATCTGTTTTCTCCTTAAATTTTCCTTAAAACTGAAGATAAAAGTATTCCTTAGGTAGAAAAGATAAAATCGAACTTTATGTAAACATAATTGTGTTTTAAAAGTAAGTTTAAAGAAAAATATGTTCATTATTAAGATTTAAGTTCCCATTTGCTGACCTAAAAGTAAATATTTTTACCATTGGCTTAGAAGACGAAATACCAAATGTGGAATTATTCACTCCAGCTGTGTACATCAACAGGATAGTGTACCACTGTTCCTCGTGCAAACAATGCAATCAATGACTGGAATTTGATTGTCATTTCCGGTCCAGAAAGGAAGTTCTCAAGACTTCGTTCCAAAAAGATTTCTAACCATCAATGCGCAGCTTCTCAACTTCCCTTATCAGTTATGTGTATGCGCGCGTCGTCCCCCTAGCTGCAGCAGCAGCAGCGATCTTTTGGGGGAGGAAGTGGGGGTGGCGAGGGAAACTACTTGTCTCGCCTAGCTTCTTTCTCCGTTCACTCCGCTTGTTTTCTGCATGGCGGCTCTCCGTCACCGACTGTATAAAAAGCTTCCAGGGGTGACGGCAGCACACTTACCTTGACCGCCGTGGTCGCTGGAGGTCATTGTCGACTGTTGTTCCAGGAAGAAGGCAGTGAAAGTAAAACGCGCGCGCGGCGTTCCTTTATACCGTATTACGGAATAGTGGGTGGAAGTAATCGGACTGGAGTAGGGGCTTTAATTCTGTGTTATCGGCGAACTGAGAGCTAATTCAGTAATCTGCGGGTTGTAGACCGAATACACCGAGAGTGTACGGAGTTTGTTCGCACAGGCATAGCGTCTCGCGAGCCGCTGCTTTAGCGGAGAAGGAACAGCGATTTCCGGGCAGGTAAAGGTAAGATTTTAGACTTTTTTTTTTTGTCTTCTCAGTGCTAGTGTTGTACACTACTGGATAATTTTAGGTTTGCATCCTTAACTACACGAACAAGTCCTATTCTTTGTTTATAGTTTGTACAAAGGTAACCATAGCAGCGTTTTCCATAAGCTGATAGTAAAGTTAACATTTTGACTTTCCTTCTCTTACTTTTCCGTTGGGTTCTGCTTTTCTTTTGTTTCGTGATCTGAATGTCGATTAGGGACCGCTGCAATCATCTTCTCTGGAGTATGACTGACTATGAGGAAATGTTTAGACGCTGCTCAGCGTCCAATTATTTACTTATTTCAGATTTAAAGCACTTTAGAAAATGGCGAAGAGGATTTAAGGACAAAAACTGCTAAAAGTGCCGTATGTGTCTAACTATGTGTGACGATAGTTGTATTGCGAACTTGAAAGCACAATTACACACTCAAAAAGTTTACGCACAAGTGTCCACTAGAAAACGAATACCAAGAAAATTTGAGGTTATTTTAGTAATGTTTCAATTCTTCGATCAGCGTCTTCAGTCAATGTTTCAAATTCTTCGATCAAAGTCTTCAGTCAATGTTTCAATTCTTCAGGCAATGTTTCAGTTCTTCAATCAATTTTGCTATACTGAAGTTCTTCACAGAGGAGTGAACGGTATAAGCATTACGAGTTCAGTTTGGAGCTAAATTTTAGATCCAGATTTCGTACCATAGCCTTAAAACTGATGATAATATTAATTTTGCTTAATATTAATAATATTAAGCCTACGCTTAATATAAATACAGAGGCATCTGGTTGTAGATTTAAAATATTCTATACTTTTTTATTTTCAAGGACACAAGTTGGAACTTTGAGATTGGAGTATAGTTGATGACAATTCATTTCGATTAAAAATTCTTTTTGATTTTAGTACGGAATCCTCTGAATAATGCCTAAGATACGTTTTGGCCCCCTTTTCGGTCAGAAGTTTCTAGCTATGGTTTAATGAATTTTAATCAATATTCCTTTTTTATTGTATAATGCCCATATCGCCCCCAGTTATATTGCAGTAAACCTCACTAGATGGAAACTATCCTTCATTCTATCTAAATAAATAAGAACCTTAACATTTAATAGATTTTTACCATGAATTTATAACTGTATTCTACTTTACTTGATTACAACTTGCAGTACAGATGTAAATTGGTATAATTTTTAATATTTGCCAGTGTATTTTCTCCTTGTGACCTGGTCACAATCTCACATCGAATAAACAACACTTCCCCAATAAATTAGACTTATTCTCAGCGGATACCACCACCCAGACAGCCATTTCGGGCTGTATACATGTAGGGATGTAATTCTCTTCAACTTAAGGCTGCTAAAAGTTGAAGAAAAGCTTATGAGTTAGTAGAAAGAGGAAGGATAGCAGGAGACCAGAGTTTACTCCCGAAAGAAAGGAAAAGGAGCCTCATTAATACCAGGCAAGTTTTGGCTGCCCTCTCATTCCTGGGTAAACCTCCGAGATGGATGTTTTAGGGATATTTGGCCCTTCATTGGTGGTGGTGGTGGCAGGTCTCCTGATGGTATAACAGCTGACAACCCAGTTTTCAAAAAAAGATGGAAATGGTGTTTAGTAGTTCAATACTTAAGAAAAATTGTTAGACTTTGGCTTGAATTTTTATTTAGTATTAAAATCTTCTTTTCTAAAATTGTTTAAATTACAATGTTAGCTCCTCCCTTGTGGTTGTGAAGAGAAATATGACAATGATTTGTACCTATATATCTATTTATTTATTATCTAACTATTAGATTTATAAAAAAATATGCGTTTTACTGATTTAGTAACTCCTAAGTAATCAATAAATAAAATTGTCTCGTATTTTAGGAAATTTAATTTAATTTATGAAAGTATTTCAGAATTTCAATTTATGGAAAGCATTGCAAAGAGCATTGTGGGTAACTTGAAATGCTGAAAGCTGCAATATAGCGTATTTATTAACGTAGAGGAATATGAAGATATGTTATTATAGTAGAAAGTCGATTACATGGACTTTTTCTCCTTTAAATACACGCTGTTTGAACTCAACAAATATTCATCTTGATTACAAGAAAAATCCTACTTTTCAAATAAACGTAAGTCTCCCCTTTACTCTTATAATCCGCTCTCTGTTAAAATTCACGGTGGTTCTTGTAGATTTTGAGTCTGTTAACCTTATTCTATTTACAAGTATGTTTATCTGATAACAAAACACTTATTTTGTCGTTTTTCCCTTTTACAATCGTCCATTGGTGTCTCCCGGACGAGATTCAAACAGTCTGCAACATATTTAGACTCCATTTTCCCTGGTATCTCTTTTCCATTTGAGAAATATCTTAGTGAAATCTTTCACCAGCTCGTGATTCCGATGTTTGGGGGTGCTGCGTCTTAAAGTTACATTAAATTGCCTTGGTTATAAGACATGTAGACATACACAGTAATAATAAGCGAGTTAAAAATACTACAAAACATTAACTAGACATTTACCATTAACAGACTTGAACTTTTATTTAAAAACAAAATCCATTCTTCGGATTTTATTTGTTGATAATAGATTAATTAACTTTTTCATTAATGTTTGGTGCACTGTTGACCAAGTTTTCTCTATTGAAAGCATTACTTGAGCATTTAGCCTTTCCTGATTTATGGTGCTCCTTAAAAATGTTTTTCTTTTTAATGTCCAATGGCAGCGTTCGGGCTCTGAAGTAGTCATCAGAATGGTCGAAAGAACTTTTATGAGTTTTGTAAGTTCAACAATTAATTTGCATACTTCCTTCGCTTCAATGATGAGTGTTTTTGAAGGATTTTCACAGTACGTCGAATTCCAGATTTTAGAATGGCATTCTTAAAGTTTCCTATATATTCGTGTATTTTAACTGCCTCAATTTCTCGAGATTGCATTTGATTATAAATAACTTCCACGTGAGGCATTATCTGATGGAAAAGTTCTAACCAGGACTCGAATTTTTCATTACTCAAGATGTGCAAAATTCCAGTTGCTTCTGAAATCGTCTTATCTGCGTTTCCTGTCGCTTGTAGTTCCTCCATGCACTTTTTTAAGGATTCAAAATTTTCATAAACGCTGTTCACGGTGCGTATGTTGAAGTTCCATCTTGTAGGAAGGTCGGGCAACACGGCTGTCCATATAATTTCTGAGAACATAGAGACGCTGTGGTGATCTCGAGAAAAAAAATCCGATTTTTAATTTGCAATTGCTTATTAAGCAAATTAATTTCAATGGGATATAAACGGAAAGTTTAATTTCCCTCCCAAACGCGCAAAGATCATGGAATTTAACAATAATTGAGCTAAAGTTCAGCAAATTTCATCGAAAATAAAAAGAATTATTATTTATCTGTATTTTAATAAACATATATTTATCATGTATGTTGGTATAATTTCCTTTAAACTGTATGGAAAGGACATCTTGAATTATCCTAAAAGATCCACACATCTGTAAAAGCGAAGTGAAAATGGCGTGTTTGAAAACAGGTTTGCTTGTTGAGGGTTGAATACAGCTCTAAATTTATTGAACAACAAATTGAGGACTGTACTGTTGTAATTATAGCTGTTATTGTAATTTGAAATAGTCCAATTTATCTAACTCAACAAGTGCCATAAGAGTTTGACTAAATTAGCGTAATTCTTCGTATTTGATAATTTGCATAATAATCAAAGGTTGTTTCTGTGATGACACGTTGATTGCACGTTTTTGGTTATTACAGATCAACCGTGGTTTAGAGGTTATTAGCGGACACTTGGTGTTTTCGCTGGCTCGAGTCAGCACTAATGCTACCAGTCTGTTCAGTGCTCTCAGAACTCTACACCTAAAGCGTGACATTGCGAACTGCTTTGTTTATTCAGGAAATCCGGGATGGTGATTCTCCAAGAATCTAAACTCTCTTCTTTTCTACAAAAACAAAATTACATGACGAAAGCGATTTCGCCACTATTGTCTAATGTTATAGGCAAAGGGGAATGTGAATTCGCTTATATTGCCAATGATTATACAGTGATTTTTAAGCTTTCGCTATTCCTTTCTATACAGTGCCCTACCATTAATATCCGGGCATCTGCCTTTAGACAAAAAAAAAAAAAAAAAAAGCTTTTATAGTGTTCATATAATATTTTGTGCTGAAACCTTTTGCTTTTATGACGGCCTTCAATCTTCGTGTCATACTCTCAACCAGCTTTTTATAAATGTCAGCTGATATGTTCCTCCACTTGGCCTTTAACGTAGCCACCAATTCGGCCTTGTTCTTTGGGCAATCTCGACGTGCACGTACCCGACGATCCAATACACCCAAAGGTGCTCGATAGGGTTCAGATAGGCTCTCTGGGCTGGCCAGTTCAACTTTTCCACATCCATGTCCTCAAACCACTCTGTTATGATCTGAGCAGTATGGCATGGCGCGTTGTCTTGCTGATACAGGTATGGATCTTTCCCGAAGTAGTGCCATAACGTTGGCAATCCAGGCTGTGCTGGTATTGCACAGCATTCACGATTTTGTCGGTAACGACTAACGGGCCCAAGCCAAACCATAAAAGGAGCCCATACCATGACACCACCTCCACCAAACTTCATTCTTGGGAGGATACAATCAGGAAGGAACTGTTCCCCTGACATCAGACTGGTAGAGTGCGAACCTCTACTCGTCTGTCCATATGACTGTTTTCCACTGCTCTACAGTCCAGGATTCGCGTTCCTTACACCATGTTAATCGGCTTTTAGCATTTGTTGAGGTGATCAATTGAACGTGTCATCTTGCATGCCCACTTTTGCAATTATCTGTTCGAAGCCAAATGTGCATATTTTTTTATAGCAGGTTCTGTGACGTGTTGCATGCATAGGACTTGTTTCCCCATCCATGGAGGGATGTCCGAATATTAATGGTAGGGAGTGTATGTCTGCTGCAGTGATACGAGGCCATTAGTTTGGTAAAGTTTTTATTTATTTAAGTAAATTTTCTCTTTATACTTCAGGATGGCTACATAGGGTTAAGCTTCTCCCAGAGAAATATAACAAAACTGATTCCATCTGGTTTGCCCTCGTGGATAGCACAATTGGTAGAAACTCCATCCTCCACACACGGGGTGGAAAAGACCTAAGTTCGATCCTGTTGATGATGACAGGAATTTTTATGAGCCTTCTTCACAACGTGGCTCTTAGGCGACAGTGGCATGTATCTTTCTCCCGGAAACTCAGTTTTTTCATCCAGCAAACAGAAGATCAACCTCAGAACACGCGCAGTTTACAGACAGCGGAGCAACATGGCCTTAGTCGTTGATACTCTTAAAACCCCACTACAGCAACAACACCCACCTGGTTTTTGTAATTAAGAAGTGCTTGCTTCCATATCCCACCTGTTCGCTAACGGAGCTTGAATCCTAGAGGGAAAACATCGTTTTGAGTTTAATCTGGCAGCCAAGCAATTTCACGGGCTTCATCAAAAACCAAAAAACATCGTTAATAGCGTCTAATAATTACTTCCTGATTCTTGATCGAACGACGACATAGCACGTGCTTTCGAAACGCATAGTTAAACATCGCTGTTGTTCGAAGGTCGGACGAGGAAGAGGCCAGTCAAAACTCTCGGAAATAACGACTTTGGAGCAAATGCATTACTGTATAAACAAACAAGGCATCGCCTGTCTCGCTGCGCTTTCGTGTGTCGATAAAAATGCCAACGGTACCGCAGAATGCGGAATGATTTTAATCCCGTGTACTGAGAACTTATGACGTTAGGGGTTTTTATACGAGGATCTCTTCGGGTACGTCAATCATCTTTGCAAAAGAACAGCGGAGAGCTGTTTGTTTTATCGGAAAGGCATCTTTTGCTACACAATGCAGCGACAAGGTCATGGACCTTGAAATCTAACCCTCTTTGATTCAGAACCCCATGATCAAATGGACGGTAGCTAGCCAGCATCAGTGCTGTTTAGAAAGGTAGTGGAAATTCAACTCTTTCACAAAAAATAAAAGTACGAACTTTATTTACAATTACATTCTCTCGATCCCAGACATACGGGAGGTATTTTAGCACATCAGCAGCGTTGTCTGAAAGCGTTGACCTCTGAAAAGCTTCATCTTGTAGAACAAATCAAAGTCACAAGGACTCATTTCTGAAGAATTGGGAGAAAGGTACTCAAATATTTTTCATTGCTTTGTTAATACATTGTCGTGTGAGGTGGCTAGTGGTGTCTCTAGGAAATAGTGGCTTGCTGTATTGAGAGTAGAAATGTTTTTCCTGGAACGAGTTATGGTACGTGGAATATACTGTAATGGCTTGTGGTGTACCATGACTCAAAATGATGCCATCCTGATTGTATGCACTTCGTGCAATTTCAGTCTTTGTCTTGTTTTATATATATGGATCAGAGCACCTGCAGAACGGAACTACCCTTCTCGTATAAATAGATTTTTGGGAAATTATTGCTGTACAACTGTCCTGTTTGCTTTTATACGTAACGGATGTGAAGTGATCCTAGCTCACGAGAGCATGTGCGCGACACTATTGGCCACTAATTTTTTGAACAACGTCCATAGAATTGACTCGCATATTTGCTAGATAAAAAACTAGTTTCCGGGAAACCATATAATCGAAAAGCACTAAATCGATCACTGTTTGCAAAAAGCCAGAAATTCCTTCCCTTATGATGGAATTTGAACCCAAGTATTTCCAGCCGGTGCAAGTGGCAAAAACATTTTACTATCATGAAGGACTGCTAATAATAAGGGGTTCCAAAAGTAAAATCTGATAACATTTAGTACCAGAGGAACTACAGCTGCTTGAACACTTGCAGATATTGTAACATTGCTTTGCTACATAACCACCATCCCAGTTTAGGCACTTGTCCCGGCAGGAACCAACAGATCTAAGTCTTTGAAAAGAAATCCCGTTCAGTTTCTCATAACCAGATAGTCACAGCCTCAAGAACATCATCATTATTCGGAAACTCTGCAAATCCGATTAATGCTGTTTTAGGGCCTGTGCATTACACAGAAACTTGAATATGCATATATCCAGCATCTGTTCGAACACGTATTTCTACTTCTTCAACAAATTCCAGTAAGACACTTAAGAACATTTACCATGGAAAATTACCATTGTACCTTACCTTTGCAACATCCTTTAAATTACATCGAAGATGGCCGCTTCTACTGTTTAGGTCTTTTCATTTTGGGCAGGGGGCGGGTTCCTTGGTTCATCGATAATAGATCATATTTAGTGTCGTATAAATTGGGGCGCACTGCTTCAATAATCATCTGGCCCACTGAATTTTTAGATTCTTTAAATCTAAGATTGACTTCAGCGCGGTAGCACAGTGGTTGTAATCATTGTCCTCCACACACCGGGTGGAAAAGTCACGGATTCATATCCCGACAATGACTCCAGGAACATTTATAGCCTGCTTTTTTTCAGTTCCCTGACTGAGTTAGTCGGTCTGAGGAATGGATAAGAAGGATTTTTCACAGAGCAAACCAGGCAAATCGACTAGAGAACACACGCAATTTATGGACATCGGCTGATAAGATAGATGTTGGTTGGCCCTAATATGAAAATCTAAGATCTTTTTGTCATATTAGGATAAAGACAGGCTCCTTTATGCGTAAACTCATGTAGTACAGCTATACGAGCTGCATATTCGTGTAATTTTACCCAGAAAGTGGAGTCTCTCTGGACCCTCTTGTGGATCACTACTTTCTTATTTTTCGCGAATGCTGAAGCTTTCAACGGATTCGATATTTTGGCCCTGACATGTGCATATGGTAGAGGAAGGTAATTGACCTTGGTGTGGTGGCAATTTAAATAATCAAGATTCAATTGATGTTCTTCGACTGGCAATTTTTCTTAATAATGGTAAATGGTTGGTAGTGTAGTGTGTGCGCTCTACAAACGATACTCAGTCAGCTTGTGAATAAAGGTAAACTGCAGCCATTATCAACCCACTGCAGGATGGAAGCCTCCTCAACAATTCATGTCGAGGGAAATGGACTATAATCTGCCACGCTGGTCCAGTGCTGGTTGGTAGATCGACCGTATTTAGCAGTCAGGTGCTTGGTCTACTCAAGGAGCGTATGCTACTGTACTCCCACTCCTGACCACTCGGCTACGGAGGCCTGTACTTTAAGTGCTTGTACTTCGTTGGCATGGTCTCGTACACACATCTTAGAAAATGGCTAATAAATGTCATAATTTCAACAACAAACCTCAGTCTTATGACAACTTTCGAGAAAATCTCTCCTGGACTTCGAAAAACTTGATGTCTTCCAAGTAGTATTGTTTTGTTTTGTTAAAATTGTCTTCATACTGTGGTTGATTTTTGTCGGTTTGTCACGCTGTTAAAAATGGTATAATATCTCTCTCCAGGGGGTGGACAAATTAATGGAAACATTTCATATGGAAGTAGTAGTTTTTGTAATAGCTGTATAACGTATTTATAAATAAGTAGTGATGATTTTTTTTGTTTCTTCCAGGTAGTATTGTGAAAGAAAGACGACAAAAGCTGGTGTTTATTTAGAGGTAATATTGAAAGGTACGTGAAGAAAAAGACTGACTTGTCTGAATTCCAAGAAGATCAAATTGTTGGTGCAAGTTTAGGGGCATCAGCGACCAAAACTGCTAATTTGTTTAATGCATCCAGAGTAACTGTATTCACCAACCATGGAAAAACAAAATTTGATAGGAAGAATTATGGCAGATATTAATCGAAACTGACTGAAAGGGACTTCCAGACTCTGAAAATGATTATAGCCCAATATCATAAAATTGCTACCCCCAAAAATAACTGCAGCACTTAAAGTGAGTCTCGGCAATCCAGTTGCTAGCAAAACAGTTCAGCAAAAACTGCCTAAAGCTGAACTCGTTACTGATGGTAATGCTAGAAAGAGGATGCAATGGTGTAAGGAGCACAAAAGCTGGACACTTGATGATTGAAAATGTCATATTTTTAGGAATCAACATTCACTTTTTTTTTTTCCAACGTCAGGAAAAGCTTATGTTCGGCAAGTGCCAAAGGAAGCCATCACCCTGACTGTCTCGTGCCAACCGTCAAACATTGAGGTGGCTAAACAATGATTTGGATAACGATATCTTAGTGTTCTTTAGATCCTATCATCACCCTGAACGGGTGAATTATTACCACTGATTACCTTGTTATTCTGAGTGATCAGGTTCATCCCATAGTGCAAACATTGTTTTCCACAAACGATGCCCTGTTTTAAGATGATAATGTTTCAAATACACACACAGATGTGTCCAATCTTGGTCTTACACAATCGCCAGCCTTAAACGTTATTGAGCCAGTGTGACATAATTGGAGAGGAGAGTGAGAAGCAGATTTCCTCCACCTTCAGCACTCAAGGAACTTCAGACGTTTCCCCATGAATTATGTCCAATATTCCTATGAGACAGTTCAAGATCTATTTGAATCTATTCCACGTAGAATACAAACCGTTTTAAAAACTCTGACATTCATCTTCTGCAACGCAAGATCTACATTTACTAACATGATAGATTGCATAGCTACTTTCATTTGATTTACTTCTGAAATATCACACATTTTTTTTTTTCTCGAGGTGAAGATGAAGTGGATAGAAATCCAGTTCTTTTCAAGCCATGTGCAATTGTCACATGGCTTGAAAAGCCATGATGAAAAGATCTTCCATGGACAAGCTGAAGTCCCAAAATTTTTCGTGATTTCAAAAAGCAGATCTGATCCACAGCAGTATTACTCATACGTGATGGAGCTTTCGTGCGAATTTTTCCTGAAGAGAATACCCTTCCAGCTTCTATACAAGTTTGGAAAATTGTCATCAGATAATCGTAGACCATTTATAAATGGTTACCTAGAGTACCTGCAACTTCCAAAAAAAAATCTTTGAGATAATAAGCAGGTTGCAGCGATGGCAACCTGCTTATTGATGACCATTTGTAATTTTTTTTTCATTGATAATGATAGATCTTCGGAAGGATCCGATACACAACTTTTGGCTTCCTTTTCAACACATTTCTTTTATTAATCAATGGTAGTCTTCTAATTTCTTCAACACTGATGCACCATTCATCCCTCGTGCTGTGAATACTGTACCGTTCACATTTCTACAAACTTGCTTTATAAACTCTTCAAACGCCAATGAACTTTCACCAGCTACTTTTAGTTCTCAATACCTACTGTTAGTATTGTGAGTTGCCGATTTTTCAATACCAGCATTTTGGTGTTTAAAAATTGGCTGGTATTGTAATGACTAATATTTATGGGGCAAGGTCTTAATTTTTTCGACCGGAAGTATTCCTGTCACGAAGCTCTATGCGGATGGTGGCTTGGCAAATCCACCTCTTCATTCAGATCATGAACGTTTCTTTTACGGATGGCATATGTGAACTTATTCCTTGACACAACCCTCTAAATTACAGTTTGGAGCATATTTATAGATTGTGAATGTCTGTTTCTGTTCTTCCTGTTGTAACTCCCCCTGCACTCAGTTGTTCTCTGTTTCTGAGGTTATCTTTTTTCTTATTTTCTTTCCACTTTTTGTTTTCCTCAACGCGTCGTCGATACATTCACAGTTAGGAGATCACATCCGACAACACTTCATGAAGATTTATGTTTTTATTATTATTCATAGTGCTCGCAAGCCTGCATTTAAGGAGAGCACCCCCTCACTTGGTAATCCATCATTCTGACATACCAAGCCATCTCGTGCGAACCAGAAGTAACATGTTGCTTATTTTTTGCGCCTCTAAGAATGGCATCCCTCGTAATTCACCAAAAGATAATCACAGCCCCTTCACTGCACTCACCTAAGGCACACTGACATCCCAGGCACGGTTCCCAGCAAACAGACTTCCATCCGAAGAACTGGTATTGACAGAGAGTGTACCCAGCAATCTGCTCTGGCACGATCTCAAAACTGTACTTAGAAGCAATTACATGATGGCAGGTGTCTCTTAATGCTACATCGGATCGTCTTCACTCTTACAATAGTTTCCATGGTTACTAGGGGGTTAGGTAGTTTTTACACCTCACCCCCGGTAACCTATTGGAACCTTTGATGTCACCCTAATTGCTATTGAAGTGCAGGAAGTACAGTTTATTTTTCCTGCTGCATACACAATCAGTCATTTCAAAAGTACAAACAGGGGAGTTGAGTTTGCTTCAATGGGCAGCATTTTCGAGTTGTTCGTAAGTTGTTTCTACGAGAGTGGTTCCATTGACTACAGTGAGACAACCCTTTTTTTTTTTTTTTTAATTTATTCAATTTATGTATCGGGATAGTCATGCCACCAAACCAGTAAACACCATCAGTAAGTTTCAAACGTGATGTCATAGCAATGATGTGCCTGTGAGAACCCAGGATGTATCAGGAAATATCCTTCTTCTAAAATCTTAAATTTAGACAGTCCTGACATAAATATTAAATATAACCCGAAACCAGGAACTAATTGAGAAAATTAATCAAACTGACTTAACAAACTGTAAATTTTTAAGTCGATCGGAGCCAATCGACAAATTAAACCAAATAGAAAACTCAAAATATATATGAAATTATTTTATAACGTGAGGGAAAATCCATATTCAGAGAAGAAACCACAGTTCCTTCAAGCCGGCTGAGCAGAGTTGTAGAAAAAGCCCCATTTGCTATTTTCCCAATGCTTTACGTCTTATGGACACAAGGTCTAGAATCTTTGCCACTTTCATTTCATCAACAATTTCGTCAGCGTCTCTGAACTTTCAATGTTTCAAAAAAGATGGGGTAGCAATTGTGATGGTTAGTTTTTGTTTTCCCATCTAGTGTGGACCTTGTCCAGGGGTTGTAAGTATTCAATTTCAATGTTAAATTCTTTGTTTTACGATGATTCTCGCTATCTGGCACCATTTTGAAAACTTAATGAAGATCTATCGGTTTAATTCCAATCCAAAAGGGAAAAAGATGATTACTATTATGAATAAATTGTTTACTGATCAAAAACTATTGGACAAAACTTTGAGTCTCCCTCTTCTATCGAAAAATTTCAATGTTTCTTCAACCTCAAAATCCTCCGTATGGAAGATCGTGTTCTGTTTGATTTCCATGCCATGGATCTTTCAGTTGGCTGCTAGAATTAAATTGTGAGAAGGGTGTGTCTTCCGCACCAGAAGATTAATTTGTTATTAACACTGTCTGATGATATAAACAAACTCGATGACATCCACTTAACAGCCAAAAAGGCTTTTGATGCGCTGCACGTATCTAATCGGGTAGCAATCACTTCACTTTGACAGGAGCGGTTGTAAGCTATAATTAGAAAACTGGCCTGGTTACTTTAAATGGCACCCATTATGCCGGCACAGCGAATATCGCACTTTCCTCTCATGATCACTGTGGAAATGGGGTGTTGTCAAAGAGAGACGCGATTACGGTTGGAATTATCCCTGCTTTTGCATGCAGAAAAATGTAGAGCAGAGGAGAGGGGGGAAACTTGAACAGACACTATGGCATGATCTTTGTCAATTATGTCACTCGTTGCAACCACACCTGCAAATCCTTAGCTTCTTAATATTCTATCCAGGTCGTAGAGTTCATGGTCACTAACGAAAGGCTTAATGACCTTGAAGAAAATAACTTACACGCCCCACTAATTCGTTTAGATGAGATTCTAATTCAGTAAATCTGACTGCATGGCTAATTGTACGACTGACATCCACGAATTTTGGATTGATACTACGAAAAATTAAATATATATATATATATATATAAAAACAACTGAGATAAATTGAGATTAATTCTGTTTATAATCAATAGACAATTGATTATAAACAGAATTAATTCAGTTGTTGTGTTAGGGTTTTAGGAGCATCATCGACTAAGGCCATATCGTTCCGTGTATACCTGTCTGTAAATTGCGTGTCTTCTGTGATCGATTTTCCGTCTGGTGGATGAAAAACGGGAATTTCCGGTCGAAAAACCATGCTACCCTCGCCTGAGACCGACTAACTCGGCAACCTTGTGATAAGGGCCCATAAAAATTCCTCCCCTCATCGATGGGACTCTAACTCGGGTCTTTTCCATCCGGTGTGGGAAGGACGGCTAATTAGTGTGGAATGAAACTGATAAATGCATTAATTCCATTGCAACTAATAAGGCGAATAATATTTAAACCGAATATTTTAGTTAAACTCCACCATGTTCCTTCCCAGAACTCTAGTATTTATAGCCATGTCTGCCGGTGAGTACATGTGGTACGAAATCCTTCGAGATTCTATCTGCCAACTGCAGCGAATAGCAGTAATTGCATACCATGACGAAAGTAAGCTCCATGGAATTGGACGGTAGATTCAATTAGCCCCACTTCAAATTGATGTTGGAAACACTTGGACATTCCGGGAATGTCCAAGTGTTATTATCATAACTGTATTGCTTGTTTTACATACTTTTGGCTTTCTCATTCTTATGAGATTTTTAGCTTATTTGATGGCGAGGAAGTGCTCATTGTATTCTTATTTTTACATCGTAATTCGCCTGCTTTTAGAAATATGCTTTCTTCTCACACCCTACATTAAGTCTGTCTTATAACCAATTTTTTATAACAGGAAGATCAGAACTTTTTACATTGTTAAGCATTGACGGATGCACAAAGATGTGCAGAAGCCATGCTTTTTTATGTGCAGGCTACTGGTGGTGGGACTGCTATGGAGAATTATTTTTGACGTATCAGTAGTGTAATGCAAGAAAGCATCAGTCAAAAAAGTAAAACCTTCCACATCACCTGTCCATTCTCTCCAATATTCAGTCTAGTTCTTCGTTGAATTTACTCAACTTCCACAACAACAGATGAGAGTTTGTTCCAACAATCAACCCACTCGCTGACCGAAGGCAAAAAAACCTCCGCACATCTATCCTGCAATCATTCTTCATCAATTTCAATTTATGCCCCTTCATGTGAGTAGTTGGAGCAAGACGAAGAATCCCATCAGTATTGAGCTCGTTCAACCATTCAAAGCCTTAAACTTCTCATTCAGATCACCTGGAAGGTGCTCAGTCTCCACATGATGCAATTTGCAGACTGAAGCCTTTCTTGGTAAGATCACCAATCTCATTGCCATTCTCTGCACCCGTTCTAGCAGCTCTACATCGCTCCAAAAATGAAGACCTTTGTGTAGTACGTACCGAAGGTGCGGTCTAATCATTGCCTTGTACAACGAGATTATCACATTTCAATGGCATATAGGAACTTTACTAGCAATCCATGCTAGTAAAGTTCCTGTATACCATTGACTGAATCATCCTTACAGCAGTGATATTGCCCTTAATGTCACACTGCTCCAATTTATGTAAGTCTTTTATATGCAGTGGTATCAAAAGCCTTCTTGAAATCCAAGTATATGATATCAAAATTATTTTTTGCATCCAGTTCCTTTGTGATGACCGCAGCATAGTATCCAATCAAATTTGTCACTCAAGATCTCCCCTTTAACGAATCCATACTGCAACTGAAGTATAACTGCACTCCTATCTAGATACTCCTACAGAAACAGAGGGGAACAGAAATTAAGCAGCCAACAGGTCTGCAACTACTCTTGTCACCTTTTGATCACCCTTTGTGAATTGGAGATACATTCGCACATCTCCAGTCCGTGGGGACTGCTCCTGAATCCAAGGATGCTTTCATAATTATGGCTAAGGGTTTGCTTATCTCTTCTGCTGCCTCCTTTAATATAATTGGATAAATTCCATTCAAGATCCAAGCGCCTTTTTCATGTTTAGTTCAACAGTTTTTCTTCCACTTTCCTCTCAGTTATTTAGCTCCCTGTTAGTGTTTGATAAACTTCTGGTATCCCCTTCCCTAAAGAATTCCTGTGTGAATGTAGATGCAAAATATTCAGTTTGTCAGCAACACGAGCAGAATCACAGCAACTGGAAAGTGTATCTGAACACTCTTGAACATGGGATTCAACCCATAATACTGACATTATACTCAGATGTCAGAAAACTGTTCCAAGACGATAATATCAGAGGGCACAAATGGTTCATCAACTCTTGTTGATGGTTCTTTAACTCTAGTGATAGGTAGCATCTACCCCAGAGTTCAAACTTAAGTTAATGCAATGCAGGAACTGTGCAGCGCGTTATAAAATTAAAAGCAATTTAATGTCACTACATTTTAAAGGAATCTTCAAGGCCTCCGCCTCAATTACCATTGATTTCAACGAGTTTTCTACTATTTACTGTAGCAGTGGATTCTGCTCTACTGAATGCTAACCAAAGGCTATTTTCTGGTAATAATATAAAATGTTCGAAGACCCAAGAATTTTGCTAATGCACCAATAAATGTCCTTTTATTACTTGAGTTGGCATGAATGCACTTAGCTTTTTCTTATATGTTGCTGGACTGGCGTTGAAATTTTCAGTGTCTCTGCTTTGTTCCTTATCAATTTACTTTTTTCCAACTTAAGTTATCTTTGCGATGCAGATAAATACATCATAATGGCTTTTTTGTGTTTTTATTTATTTTTTCTCCGAGTACGCTCACAAGCACGCGCTTCTGGAAAGGGTTATTGCCATTAAATGTTTATTTTCTGACATCTGAAAAACTGCGTCGTGTACAAAAATCATTTGACTGCAGAATGCATTAACAAACGTAATTACATTTTTGGTGGACGACTTCCGTGTCGCTATTCCAAGATAACATTTGCGGTAAAAAGAAGAACAAATTGGGAACGGCGAAATGGAAATGTAAGTGGGGCCACATGAGATTATGGAACACAAATGAAAACAAAATTTATGCTCTCTCCTCCCAACATAAAATTTACTTTCACAAAAAACATACAACAAACTTATGTTGTTTGTTAAGATGCGGTTCAAGTGAAGATTATCACTGCGGATTTTTGAATCCGCAGTGATTGAATTTTTTGATTGATATTGAGTGACATACCAGTATTTTAAATTGATGGCTTCAGAGATTTGCTGCTGGTTGCTGAGTGGGCGTTTGTTAAAATTTTTAGATCATCTGCATAGCAGAGTATGTCCAATCTACTGCAAACTGAGAGGCGCTGTAAAGAGTAAACCAGAAGGCATGCCATCTTGTGAAACTCCACGAGTAACATCGAGAGTGAGTGTGGACTTACCAACTTTAAGGTGAAGGAATCTATTGAACAGAAGAGATCTTAAGAATAGAGGGGCATTGCCTTTGATCAAAAGCTATTGGTACATCATGATAGATGACTGCAAGTTCAAAACTTTGGTTAAAGTTAGATTCCTTGTGGTTGATCTCAATTTTAGGGCTCAATGCAACTTACATTGTTTTTGTATCAAAAAATTGGACAATTAAGATTGGGAGTAAAGCTTTCTCCAACGGCTTCGGCAATTTTCTTGAAATCGTTTATAACACTTGGTGTAAGAACCTTTGGAGGTGTGACACAGACACGCTCCACTGAGCGACGAAAACGTTTTCCTTTAGAATGCCATTATATGTAGATGCTAAAGACATCTATGATAAAATTTTCAGATATTATTTATATGAAAACCCTGAATATGAAAGGTTTTAGAACCAATAGGGCTTGGTACCATGAATGGGTTGAGAAGATGAGAAAAGATACTTGTTGATATTAGACTTGAATTTCTGTAGTTTGTAATTTTCAGGAAATGTGTGTGTAGGAAGGTTGTTTCAGAAAACGGAAGTTAAATGAATTAGTGTGAATAAATGAGGAGGAAGAAAAGTTGATTCTGTGAGTTTCAGATTGGACAGTAAATTGGACAGACGGATATTCACTGGGTGACATGTGTTCGGGCTGGCGGCAAGAGAGAGGAATATATAGAAGCCATTTCAGAAGAACAGTGCCCATGGAAGTATATATATATAGGAGGCAGACAGCAGAAATAGAACGTCTGAGGACACAGTTGCGTGACTTTGTAAGAGAAGGGTCATTAATTAACATAACTGCCCTCTTTTGAAAATGGAGTCTAGAAGCCTGAAAAAGGTAACGGAGGCACCACCCCATATGTATGAACAATACTCCACAGGAGGGCAGATATGAGATTTGAATAGATGGAATAATTGTTGAGAAAAAAAATAATGCCGATAGAAAAAGAGAAAAACCTAGTTTCTTAGACGCAGAGGAAGCAATATTTGTGAGGTGCTTATGACAAGAGAGATTAGAAGACAGGATAATCTCCAATACAGAAATGGGATTTTTGTCTAGAAATCCGAGTGTCTTCGAAGATAACTCTAGGAGCATAAGAATCCTTTTTTGCGAGATATAAAACAGGATTTAGTTCTAGAAGGATTAAAATTAACTAAATTTTATTTTCTCCACCGGAGAATTACCTGGAGATCAACATTTAAGGAATTGATAGTGTATATTCCAGAAGTTGAATCTGTCTGTGCATGGCAAGATTTCTCGAACTGGAAGGTGGAACGCAATGTTCTGTCATCAGCAAAAATATGGATAGGATTTCCGGTCAATGGGCGAAGGTCATTAATATACAAGAAGAAAAAAGTGGGAGAGAGAATCACCAAGTTTATTGGATTGCTAACGGTTCCTGCCATCGTGAAGGTCCGAGCAAAGGATTTGGCTGTCAAGGAACGACTAGAGTTCACCAAAATTCTGTCCACTTGACTCAGGTGTTACCTGAATATCAACTTCATCAGACTCGCAGGTAGCAATCCCTAGCTTGCTACCTGTGAGCCTAAAACCCAGGAATTTGAGAGGAGAATGTCTGTAACAAGCCTGAAAACTACATTTAAGAAAGCACCAAGTTGTATTGTCTCCTACGGCTTCTGTCTTTGGTGAATAGTTGATGGCAGTTTTGATTTGCTAATGTTTCCAAATTATCTTTTCAAAACATCTGAAATAAACTGCAATTTTTCAGGATTGAACTGCGTGTGAATATGAAAGAAACTGGGCTTTCTTAGATTATACAGATGAACAAAGTTCAATTAGCTCAGGGTAAGGTGACCATAATATAGTCGCCTTACCTTTTTAGCAAATCTTTGAATTCCGGAAATAAGGCAAGAGTCAGAGTTCAAAGTCTGGTAAGTAAGAGAACTGAACAATATTTCAGAGGACTCTTCTTGAAGAATGCCTTAACTAAGATGTAAATGCGAAAATTAGTGCTCATGATGAACTGGACCAATGAAGACTAGAGAGGGTTGCTTGAATTCGTAGTTCAGATTAAACAGAGATCCGTAATGTACAATAGTACTGTACATCGATCTGTTATGGGACATGTACACTATGTGATGTAAAAAAATTTCATCGATTTGGAGATGTGTGTTGCATTCTCTGAGCGTTTGAACTCTGAAGTCTTTTCGTCACATTCTCGACGTGGCTAAGCAACTCCCCGTGAGTAATTCTCGGTTATTTCCTGTGTTGGAAGCAACTGGAGGTCTGAAAGAACGCATCAACAGGAGCAACAATGAGTGAGTGAAGGGGGTCGCCCGGAAATTGGTGCATTAATCTCGTTCCCATCTTCCCCCATTAAGAAGGGATGGAGGTTTTTAAGTTCCTATTCGGGAAGAACTAAAGCGAGGTTATTAGACGCTCTTTAAGGAGAATTTGTGAGCCGAATTTGCATCCTCAGGGCTCACCCGGGGAGCGATGTCAGGTGGTTTCTGGCGGATGCTTTGAACTGGCGCTGTGGAGTGTGACGTCCGTCATTGCTTATTTGTGTGAGGGGATAATAACCCCTTCTTCTAAAGGTTAGGTAAACAGGTACGCGATTACTATAATTACTGCAGTGGTTGTCAAGGAAACTACATCATCCTTAAGAAGGAAGTCACGTGATTTAGCTTCCTATCGTCTTGCGTTCGATGGTCAGGTGGCTATTAGAACAAACCATGAGACTTAAAGATTCGTCAGAAGTGCTGCTAGTCCAGTTTGGGTCAACCCAAATCTTATTCTTCTAATCACGTTTGTATACGTAATTTATCACGATTTCACATCCTAATGGTTTTCTTGCAACCGATTAAACAACTCCTCCTTAATAAAGAAACATCTGTCGTCATTTTTCAAAGCATCTAATCATTTATACATTCCTGAGCCTGAAAGCAAGTGTAGAAGTGATTTGAAAAAACAACCTGGGACTGAGATATTAGCACCATTACTAAAGTGCGCTAATTATTGGTTATTGATATCTATTTAATAAAATCAGTAGCGCCTTTGACAGAACCGGTTTCTATAAAATGACCGAGGTTGTTTGATTAAGACAAGTTTAAGGCTGAATCCTCTTGGGAGTGGGAACAGTTGGTTTCAACATACATGAATCTGTTTCTCCGGCTGAAAATGATCTAGCGTTGAAAGAGTTTTAATTAATTAAACAGTTCTGGTAAAAACGTTGTTTTAATTCTTCTTAGGTTCTCTTTATTTATCTCATTTCACAAATATACGTAGCCTCACTTCTATTCTCAATGATATCCATTTCCACCCACAGTCTGCCAAGCCCCACTTACTTTTTGAATCCCGATTATCAGTTGTTTCAACCAGTGCACATCTCAGTTGTCCTAATTATTCGCTGTATGATTCTTTTCGCTTCATAGGTTGTACTTGTGCATATGTCTGTTCTGATATTCGCTGTCAGAGAATTAGTAATTTGAAAGTTCCTCTTTTCGATCTTCTTTAGCTTAAAATCTCTCCATTCCTCTCTATCAAATTCATCTGTTGCTAGATCGTTCTCTCACTCCAATGATCACTTGAAACTGTTTCACTTCCTCTCTTTGAAACTTGATTTTCACAAGTCCAACTTTCTTAACAGTGAGGTCATTTTCCTTCATGATTCTGATGTTCACAATCCAGATGGATTCCATTTTGTAGTCACACGGACCAGCTGGTCGAGGTATTGAGGCTTTTGCAATTACTAATGACCACGCACGGATTGTTCATTTACTTCCAGAATGCCAGACAATCCTAACCACAAAGCCAACACGCTTGATCTTTTTCTTACAAACACTTCTAAGTACATGGTCAAGGTGAGTGGTCCTCTAGCATCTCAGATCACAACTTGGTTATAGTCTCTTCTCCAATGGAACCATTCTCTCGTGGCCATTCTCAACAGCGAGTTGTTTGGCATTACAAGAATGTAAAATGGGATGATATGCGAGATTTCTATTCTTCTTTTCCTTGGTTGAATTATTGTTTTAAATTTTCTGATGACAACGTTTTCCCCTATCTTGTCAGTGAAATTATTCTTATAAGGGTGGAATCCGTTGTTCCACACTCCACCTTAAAACCTCGTCCTGTATCTAAAACTTGGTTCTCCCAATAAATGCATTAAGATTGTTCAAGACAAGAATGTTGCATATAGCAACTGACTTTCTTCCACTTCTCGAGGTTCAGTTTCTGCCTACACAAAAGCTCCAACGATTGTAAAGCAATTATTAATCAGTCCAAACTAGAGTTTGAACAGGCTAAGAGTAGAAAACTTGCTTCTTGTCCAAATGGTAGTCAAACATTATGATCTCTTGCCAAAGCTATTGGCCTTAACTTTTGTCCATCTCTGTTGCCACCTCTGTTAAAACACGATGGTTTTATTGTCACT
Organism: Mastigoproctus giganteus; assembly: GCF_048544385.1. Taxonomy (NCBI): domain Eukaryota; kingdom Metazoa; phylum Arthropoda; class Arachnida; order Uropygi; family Thelyphonidae; genus Mastigoproctus; species Mastigoproctus giganteus. The sequence continues at coordinate 8,992,585 of NC_143577.1, forward strand.
TCAGCTAAAGATAGAGCCGGTCTGTTAGCATTCTAATTTTCTTGTAACTGTTACACTTCCTTCAATGCTTCCTATGGCCTTCGTCAAAAGGATGTCAGAAGAATTTTGTACAGTCTAGATGCCATGAACGCGCCAGGTCCTGATGGTATTTCACCAACTGTTCTCAAATCCTGTGCTCCTGAGGTCTGTATTGTTCTGTGCTGCCTTCTTACACCTGGTGTTTTTCCTTTTGCTTGGAAATTTGCTCATATTCATCCAGTTCTTAAAAAGGATGAAAATCCCTCCCATTCAATTATCGTCCCATGGCACTTACTTTTAGCCCTCGTGGGTATAGTTAGCTGATAGAATCGCCTTCCTCCCCACACCAGGTGGAAAAGACTCGAGCTCGAGTCCCGACGATAGCAGATGGAATTATATGGGCCTTTTTCACAACGTGGCTGAGTTAGTCGGTTTGAGTCGAGGGTAGAATGTTATTTTCTTCTGGAAACTTTGGTTTTTTCATCCAGCAAATAGAACGTCGACCATAGAACACGCAATTTACAGATAGTATACACGGAGCAATATGGCCTTAGTCGCTGATGCTTATAAAATTCTACTTCAACAACTTACTTTTACACTTTCCAAAGTAATGAAGAAATCCATTAACTGGCAACTCCTAAACGATTTAGAAACCTTATATGTGATCGCCAGGCCAGTAGGAATTCGGTCAGTGTTTATCTTACCCATCTGTGGAAAAATTAAATGGAAAAGTCCGATTAAACAAAGAAGCAGTTGCTTTTGACATCTCAAAGACTTTTGATCGTGTTTAGCCTAAACATCTTCTAAATAAGCTTCCATCTTATGGTTTAGCAACAGTTTTTCTAACTGGGTATCCAGTTTTCTCTCTGACAGCTCACTGCGGGTGATGGCAGATGGCTCTCTGTCTTCTAATTTCTCCACTAAAGCTAGTGTTCCCCAAGGTTCAGTTCTTTCCCCCACTCTTTTTCTCTTCTATATTAATGACCTTCTTCCATTAACCGGAAATCCTATCCATAGTTTTGCTGATGATAGCCATTGCATTCCATTCCACATTTTAGTTCTCATGCCATCGCCGAAGTTATGTACAATAGACAAGAGGTTACCACCGTATTATTTCCATCCCTTTTCAATACAATTTCTCTTAAATTTTGAATTCTGGAAACAAGCCAAAATTCTTCAGTGTTCGAAGTCTGGTATGTAAGGGGAATTGAACAACATGTCAAAGGAATGTTTGACTTGTTCTGCTAAGCCCATCCTATATGACCACGTCACAATTCGAGAAGAGTATATTTTAATTACTAAGAATAGGTTCGGTAAAATGTTTTGAACTTTCGCTCAAGTATGCTGTATTATGGTCATCATAAATTTTAACAGCTGACTCGAACATTAATGTGAATGACAGATTAAATTAAGGTCACTAAAAGGGCATCTTTATTCCATAAAGCATCAGCCATTATCAATCCACTGCAGGATGGAAGCGTCCTCCACAATTCATGTGGAGAAAAATGGATCATAATCTACCACGCTGCGCTGGTCTAGTGCGGGTTGGCAGATCGACAGTATTTAGTAATCAGGGACAACCCCGGTTTACTCAAAGAGCGAAAGTTTACTCCCACTCCTGACCACTCGGCTACGGAATATAATGGGTAATGATGTCCTTCTTTTTCATATTGAGTATATATGACCGATTAATTTAAATTAAAAATAATGGAGTCAAACAAAATTTATTAAAATATTTTATCGCAATGTAATGTTTGAAAAACGATTAGAAAATACAGTCCTGGAGTTAAAATTATTATTATAACAACAAAAAAAAAGACAAAACAACAAAGGTTTTATTTCCAACTGCCATATTTGTGTACCGTTGCCATTAATAATATAGTTTATTAAGCTATTCGCCTAAACGGTGACGTTTCAGGTATCTTATCGGATGCTCATCATCAGCCCATGCTGCTGACAAACTTCTCTTGCCGATATTCCCAGAAATTCCAAGTATTCCCATCGAAGTTTGGAGCATCGGCAGGAGCAGTCTGTCAGCAGCATGGTCTGATGATCGGTTTCGGTAAGATGCCTGAAACGTCACCTTAATGTATAGTAGTTTAGGAGAATAGCTTAATAAACTATATTATTAATTTCACGTGTATATGTGTGGTATTAAATATAGTAATAATCTTAATTACTTATCCCCTGATTGCAATTAATTTCACATTTCTTTCTTTAAAAGTCCTTTCTTGTTTCTGTATTTTTATGTATATCAATCTGAAGTAAACACCTCATCCAGAAAAATCAGTGCATGCCACTGATACGAGGTACATTCAAAAAAAGTACCCGGAATTGCACGCTGGTATTTAAATGGTTTGCGCTACGGCCGTAAGGTTTCGTGGGAGGTTGACGTTGAGCTTAGTGTGCAAGCATGCCAAGTGGGAACTGGCGCGACCACTTCATTCATGTGTCACAGCTGACTGATTGTGAATGTCGCAGTTTGAACAGCGTGCTAACGTCAAGTTCGTCTTTAAATTTGGGAAGAGCGCTACGGAGACCCTGCAAGCATTACAGGAAGTTTATGGAAACAATACTTCGAAGAAAACAGTGGTTTACGAGTGGTTTAATCGGTTTAAAAACGGACAGGAAACATTAGAGGACGAATCTCGCACTGGACTCCCTTCGACGTCACGAAACGAAGAAAATTTCACGAAAGTGAGGGAACTCTTGAGAAATGATAGGCAAATGAGTGTTGTTGAGATTGCACATGAAGTTCGACTGTCTGTAGGCTCAGTACACACAATCCTGACGCAAGATTTTGGGATGCATCGTATGTGTGCAAAGTTTGTTCCATGCTTGCTGGCGAACAATCAAATGAACTGCAGGGAAGCCATCGCAGGTGATCTGTTTGAAAAATCTACATAGGATCCGAGCTACCTAAGAATGGTCACTGGGATGAGAGTTAGGTGTTCATCTACGACCCCGAGACCAAGGTGGAATCATCGGAAAGGCACACAACAATGTCCCCACTGCCTAATCAATCTCTTGCAACAAAATCCAACATCAAAGTCATGCTGATCGTTTTTTTTTTCGACGATGAGGGCATAGTGTGCCACGAATTTGTGTTTGGGGAAGGAGAGAGAAGCATTACTGCTGCTGCTGCTTACTACGTTGAGATTTTGAGAGAATTCGAGTTTGCGTGCGTGAGAATGTGGCAAACAATTTCCGAACATGATTCCTAGCAAGATTACCTAGGAGCATGAGGGGTGGAAAGCAGGAACCTGGAAACCTCTCAGTACCTACCCTGCAGTTAATGAATACTTTGAACCCTGATCAACTGTATTATACTCTTCTGGTCAAAATTTATTCCAACAACTGAACAACGTTGTGGTTTACACTTATAAAAACATTACATTGTTTTTAATTATTTTTGATTATCATTAAGCTTTTGGCGTATCAGGAATACGAGTAGAACAGTCCTCTAGCAGTCATAGATTTTCTTTTTTTAACTGTAATAAATAATGGATTAGAAAAATTGTACATTAATTACATGATTATTTGATACTAAACTATTAGCATTCAGCAGGAGTCGAGAGAAAGTTTTGCTGTTTCCTTTTTCCCAGCCCTCGTAGGTAGCACAGCTGGTATAATTGCGTCCTCCCCACAACAGGTGGAAGAGACCTGAGTTCGAGTCCTGTCGATGACATGAGGAATTTTTATGGGCCTTTTCACAACGTGGATGAATTAATCGGTCTCAGGCGAAGGTAGCATGGTGTTTTCTCCTGGAAACTCTGGTTTTTCGTCCAGCAACCAGAAAATCGACCACAGATCAAACGTAATTTGCAGAGTATACAGAGAGTAATATGGCCTTAGTCGCTGATGCTCCTAAAACCCTACCTTTTTCTCAAGTTCTAAGATTCAAAAAACAATTTTTAATGTTTGTAAGTGGGAATTTCACTGATTGACTTCCTTCACGCAGTGAAGGATTAATTACTGTATAAACATGGAATAATTCCTTATTGTAACCATTGTGTTCTCCCCTGCAGGGTTATCAAGGGAAGAAAGTACCGCACCCAGAAATCGCTATGAAAGCAGTGCAAGGGCTCACATTACTAAACCTAGTCTTGTCACTACTATTGCAGTTCGCACAAGGTAAGTCTTTCATCATTAATTTGTATATTACAACCATTGTACCAACTCATATGTGTGTGGAATTCAAAATATCGTTAGATTCCTTCGAACTTTGTCTGTAAGAATTTCCCTTTCTAACTAGGGGACTCTATACCAGAGAGCGATAACTAGAATTGGTAAAAAAACTTCATTTGTAAATCTAACAATTAGATCGACCTCGGAGAAGTTCCTACGGATTCCTTTTATAAACCCAAGCTCTCTGCATGGTCATTTGTAATGGCTTCAAAATGAGCACTGCTTTCGCAAAATTTATTAAAAAATACGCACGGCGCCCTCGTGATTAGCACAGTTGGTAGAATCGCCGTTCTCCCCACACCGGGTGGAAAAGACCAGGGTTTGAGTTCCATCGATGGCGTGAGGAATTTTTACTGGCCTCTTTTCACAACGTGGCCTAGTTAGCCGGTCTCAGGCGAGAGTAGCATGGTTTTTCCTCCTGGCAATTCTGATTTTTCGTCCAGCAAAACAGAACGACCTCAGAACACATGCAATTTACTGACAGTATACAAGAAGCAATATGGCCTTAGTTGCTAATGCTCCTCAAAACCCGATAACAACAACTAGCCAGGATCCCTATATTTATAATCTAGATAAATGAATAATAGAATTAGGTTTACTTATAGCTTTTTGGCGGGTGGGGGAAGATAATGAAATAATTTTGCACTTGTCTCTGTTAAGCTTTAAGTCTTTGCTATTAAGAGAAATGGATAAGTCTAGCAGTGACCAGCATAACTAATAATTTAGAGACGCCGTTTAAGAAGATGGAATATAATAGTAGAGCCAGAGACAATCTTTGAGTCCCAACCCACTACAGCCAAAAGGAATTGATAAGATCTTGGTTTTTACTTCCTTTAATGTGATTTTTCCATAACATCATAGAGTTGAAGCTTAGTAAAAAGAAGGTTGAAATCAATTGAGTACAATGCCTTTTTCATATCCAGATGAATAAGTTCAAACTGTGTGCTATTATCAAGGACGTTTTGAAGATTTAACTTAGACTTATCAGAGTCAATCTGCCTAAGATAAAAACTACAGTGATCTTTAGAAAGCACACTCCCAGCGATAAAGGAAACAAAGAAAATCGACTCTAATATCTTTGAAAGACTGTTAACTAAGTAAATTGATGAATTCGCTAGAACACAGTGATTATAATTACTATCTTTCCACACCGTATGGAAGAAAGAAGGATGCAGTTCGAATCCCGTTAAGGCAGGAAAATGTTTTTTGTGCTTTTATATCATGGCTGAATTCGTTGGTCTCAGGCAAGAGTTGCACGTGTTTTTCCCTCATGTAAATTCAGATTTTTCATCCAGGACAACAGGTAAAACAGTCGTATTATACACGCTATTTACAGGCAATGTCCTGACGCCTCATAGCCTTACTTGCTTGTTCTTTGGCGAAAATAATAAAAATAATAATAATAAAACAGCTTGGCCTATAGAAAGCTGAGTTGCCAAAAATTAGTCTAACAGTGACATGATTGGTGAAAGCAACGTAAGTGTTATACACGAAGTCATAGAAATTAGGCCAAAGCTGACATTAGACCAGAAAGAAAAGTGCTGATCTCATTCAGAAGAGCATCAGACCTGAAAGGCAGGGAGTGAATCTGTCTTATTGGAGAAAGTGCGAATTTCAAGTAGGACAACGATTTGCCTTGCCACAGCTCTGAGTAAAATATTTGGAAGTATTTCTTTTAATTCATTAATTGTTAGTCTTGAAGCGGAAGAGTCTGTGGGAGTTACTGTTTAAAGTTTGTTTTTTTTTTGTTTTTATGTAAACCCCAAACACAAGAGGTATTAGAACCTATAGTACTTAGTACCGTGCTTGGGTTGGAGTTTGAGAAGACGAAAGAAGATATTTGTTGACATTGGACTTGAACTTCTGTAGACTGTAATTTTCAGGAAATACGTATGAAGGAAGGTTGTTCCAGAAAACGGCAGTTGAATGAATCTGTAGTATCCCAGAATGAGTTGAGATTTTTATTTCTTCACGCTATTTTGAATTGTTGTTATAATTGTATCCCTTAAACCTAACCCACTTAATGATTACAATACGATCAGTTAAAACAAAGTCTATTAAACCTAGTCCACTCCATAAGTGAATTGTTTTACGACAACATTCACTACAATAAGATCGATATAAAATCTGTAATGATAGAGTCCACTTACAGTTAGTTACTTATAAAAACTGTTGTTTTAGACCGCACTTACAATAAGGTCATTGTAAAAAAAAATACTTTATAACAGTCCATTATAGTAAAGGCCATCATCATAATACCGTTCCACCTTTAAAAAAAAGCTGTATGTTAATCGTTTTGGATCATTAGGAGCTTTCAGGTATCTCTAATGGTTGTTTCGCGACGCTAGACTCGCTCGATGACAGAGCTTGCGCCCATTCGTGACATGCCCGCGTCTCTAATAACTTTTATCTTTATCAAATCTTCCCCTTCGTCAAGTAACGGTTACATCACGGCGAAAACCTTCCCCCCACGCACCTGTTCCCCTCCCTCTCCTTCGAGAGTCACCAGCAGGCGGCCATTTTGAACCAGGAAGTGCGCGGCCACACACGGTAGTCACCCGTGTCGTGTACGCATCTTGACGATGCTCTTCTTTTATATCAAGGTCACTGACCCCCATTCGCGTTTTATCTTCTCTAGCTGTGGACTGTTATTCGGATATAGAGTGCCGGTTGGAAGTGCGTGCTCTGAGTCATGTCGTCATGTTTCTTGATATTCACGCAGAGTCACACTTCAACTCTTTCATGCCAAAGAAAGCATGACTCGAACTGAAAAAAAAAAAAAAAAAAGAAAATCCACCGCTTTTAGTTTCGTTTTCAAAGTAATATCATTATTGTATAAATGAATGCCACAGAACTAATCCAATGTTCGCAATTTGACGTATGTAATTCTAACGGTTTCCAAGATGACAAAAACGTTTACCATGCGGAAAGTATCCACCACAACATATAAGGAGGATAACAACTACACTGTTATCATATTCTGCTAGGTTAAAAACAAGGTAGTCTTATTTTTCAAAAATTTTGAAATATTTGACAAAATCCCATATACAGTATAATATCCTTATGCTCAATTAGCTCGGAAGCATATCTTTTGTTGTAGGCTGACCAAATTACAACATTTCCTCTCCATTTTAAAAATTCGAAATGGTGAAATTTGTGCGAACGATCATCTGATTCGCAATGATATCTGGTGAGTATGGGCTTGGCACACCCAGGAGCTGGATATCATCATTCTTCTGTTTCTTGGTGATTCCCTTCTACTCCTCTCTCTCTCTCTCTCTCTCTCTCTCTCTCTCTCTCTCTCTCTCTCTCTCTCTCTCTCTCTCTCTGGGTAACTCAGGAATTTGTGTTCACAGGTCGATTTGAATTCTGTGCGTAGTTTAAAAAAAAAAAAAAAAGCGAAATAAAAGCCGGAAAAAACCATATTCCTCCGCTTACGAAATAGTGGAAGACAATCTACTGAGTCCTGGTTAAGCAGTAAGCAGTTTTTATGACAAGTTAAGAAGTGGCAAGTCCTGGAAAATAATTAGGGTTAAACAGCTTTTTAACTAATATAAGCTCTAATCTGGCTCTAGTGAACCTTATACATTAATAATAATTTTGGAAAGAATTTCACGCTAATATTTTAGTATAGGAACAAAAATGGCAAACCAAAAATTAATAAATAAAATAAAATAATTAAAAAAAAACTACGCATTTTAACTAATTAAATATAAATATTTCTAAACTAATACATAACTAGTATATAAATGTAAGTATTTAATATAGTTTTATATATAGTTTATGCTCTGGTTAATTACTTTACATATTATTATACAAATATAGTTTTAATATGTGGTCAAAAACTAGTTATATTTTAAATTTAATAAATTGCAGATGTCGCTTCAGTTACCATAACGACCACTACGAGAATGAAAGAAATTAACATTTTGTTTGGTATATTTTTAATTTAAGAAATTGCAGATGTCGCTTCAAACCGTTACCATGACGACGGCCAGGAGCATGAAATAAATTAGCATTTTGTTCTCTATCACAACTGTGATATATATATATATATATATATATATATATATATATATATATATTTTTTTTTTTTTTTTGTTCCATTTACTTTTATCTACACAAAAAATAACCTACATTTACAAATACAAAATAATTAAATGTATTTGAAAAAGGTAAAATATTAGTTACAGAATATGTCGACTTGGTAAATATCACTTAATTTACTTTAAAGTAAATTAAGCAGTAAATTATACAGCGTTTAATTGGTTATATATAAGTAAACACATGACAGGAAAAACGATGCGACACCTGTGGGATAAGTCATGGAAAAAAGTTAATAGATTTAAAATATTTATTATTTTAAATATATTTCTTGTCGATAATTAAATTTATAAAATATTGAATATGAATTATAAAAATAATGAAACATTGAATTATGTGAATATAACTTTTGTCCAATCAATATATTAATATTATTAATAAATTATTATTATTTTAATTTAATATTTTCTGAACAAGTAGTAGAGGCATGTGATGCAAGAAAGCAAGGTTATGTAGCAGCAGCCAAAAAAAAAAAAAAAAAAACCCGTTTCACACATCCATTCCCTCTAAAAGTTTGTCCAGTTCCTCCTGGAATTTATTTAAGCTATCAATTTCCACAACGGCAGATGAAAGTTTGTTCCAGCAATCAACTACCCTCTGGTTAAAGGCAAATATCTGCACTTCTGTTCTACAACTGTTTCCTCAATTTAAATTTAAGGCCCCTCAGGTTCATAATTTGAGCAAGAGGAAGCATTCTGTCAGCCTGCTCAACCCATTCAAAGCCTTATACACCTCGATCAGATCACCTCGCAGGTGCCTGATCTCCAGACGCTGCAATTTGCAGAACTTAAGCCTTTCTTGGTAAGAGGACTCCTTCATTCCCCTCACCAATCTTGTTGCCCTTCTCTGTACTCGCTCAAGTAACTCTACATCCTTCCTAAAAGGAGGCCTCCAGACCTGTACGCAGTGCTCAAGATGTGGCCTGACCATTATCTTACACAAAGGGATAATCGCTTCCTTTTCTCCTAGTCATAGACTGTCATAAAATTTAAAGCTAATAAAGCGATTAAAATGCGATTAGTTATCAATAATTAAATCTATTTATTGGTGAGTTTTCCGCTGTGATAAATTAATTTCCTACAGACCCTGTCTTACAGGCGATATGAAAAAACAACGTTGGTAAGTGAAATGAATTTTGGTTGCGTAGCGCTGGGTTATGTACAGAAGTTTCCGCTTTTTTATGCGGAAGTGAAATGTAGTTTTTTGTTTGTAACTTTAGGGTAATGGACTGACAATATACTGAAGAAATCAAACACAGAAATAACAATAATAAGTGACAGAAATAAATAAGAAGACACAAAGATAAAAAGCACCGGCAGAAGAAAGAAAATGTTCCACACTCCCAATTGAGTTGTTGGCGAAGGACTCACGGAAGCGCCCATCACGCAAAACAGATGATCGAAGAGCGTGAGTTGTGACCACGCTCATTGTCGAAAGAAACGAAGAAAAGAACTTCCTGTACTTTCTCTTATTCTTTTTTCGTCTCGTTGGTCATTTCCATGGTGACCAGCGATCCGCATCATTGCCCAGCCAGGGTCGGCAAGCCTCAGTGAAGGCATTTCGAGGCAGAGAACGAAATTGAAATAATAATAATGGCGGCAATTGCCGGAAGGTCAGACGTAAACTGACGGATGGACAACGCTTAACCAACAGTCTCGTTAGGGTCATTTGACATAATGAGAATCGTGTCAAGTGACCCTAACGGTTCTCATCATCTTTGCGTCATACAGTTGATTGACTTCAGAAATTCTACCCCCGCCACAAATAAACACCCAAAGATGGAACCGGTCTCGCCAACCGTTATGTACAAAAATCCATGGAGCGTTGATCGATCGCTATTCTCAGAATATCCCGTTACTTGCAACAACCTAACGAGTCTTCACACGGTATCGTTTGAAGGTAACGTTATTAAAAAAAAAAGCCAACACCTCTGGGATAATGAGAACTTGCCATCATGAAGTTATCAGATCATCGGAGTCTTTTTAAAAAGAATGGCAAGGTCTCATTATGCTAAAGGAATTGGTTACTCCTTAGGAAGGGTCCATCCTAGGCGTGGGCAAATGTCATGCGCGGTGTCTTCGAAGAGTTGACGTTAGTGAAATTTTATTTAATATGGAATTTGAACTCGATTTTAAATATGGATTTTTAAGTAAATTTCTGTAATAGAAAAATTTCTAAAACAGTTTTCATAAAACTCTCGATTTTAAATGCAGCCTTAACGGCTGATACTTTTCAGAAAGATTGTTGCACGAATATTAGATGGACTTGCTGGTTCAGTAAACTCTAAAAATCCGGACTATCCCAAATAACTTGGATGCGATTATTTTAGATATAGCAGACAATTTAAATTTCGAAAAGGATTTGACAAACTTTCTAGCATTAAAAACTACACAAACTCCATTCTACTAAAGGGACGCCTTGATCTTAGGTGGCCTCTACAAATAAAAATTGGGCAGGAAACAATCAAATTCTCCAACAAACTGAAATATCTGGGCGTGACATTGGACCATTTATATGTTCTTTTGGTCCAAAAGAACATATAAATAGTATAGGAAGTACCACGAAACGTCTTTTAAGTAAATTATACTTAGTTCATTTAAACTATTTAGGTTGATAAGCATTATTATATTTTTATAGTAAATTTTTAAACGTGTTATTAGAATAAACGCCAAGGCAGCTAAACTTGTGAGATATCCGTATATTGTGTCTATTTTTCAGAATTCAGACAGTTTATCTGTTTTGCAGAATTCAGAAATTGAGAACTGACCATAAAAAACTACGCCCGGGACAGATTAACTAGGCCATGATGTGAAAAATGCCTAACGTTCTTCCCCTTAAAATGGGAATCGAATCTAGGGTTAAGAATAGGGTAAACACCTATGTACTACTGCGAGTAAGTTTTTTTTCTTGTTAATAAAAACTTCTTGGGCCCTGCCTTTAGAGAAAAGATTCCTGGGTTTTTACACAGGTTGATCGTTTAATTTCTAAAGCTAATTCGTGGAATATATTCTTGTTTATACTCCGGCACGACCATGGATTCGCAACGTTTTAAGGTGCTCTGTAAAAATCTCCTGTGCACTGCTGTATGAGATTGACATTCTGCTGATTAGCTGGCTTTATGTGGATCTCGTGGGTATTTGAATTTTTTCTGGAGTGGGGAAAATCATTGGCTATTCTTAGCCATAGATTCTTGACCTTCGTTTGTGCCACTTTTTGAAGAAAACCGCAATTTTCTTCAAACCCTCGTCTCGACATTTCTCGCTGTCTCTGTAGCACTTATAGCACATAAAACACGGTGGCGTATCTCAAAAAGTTGCTCAGTCTTTTAACCTTCCATCATGCAACTCACAAACTGGTTCGCCTAACAGTATGTAACTTAGGAGCGCTTTGCGACTACCAGACAAGCTCGTCAGAACTTGCAACTGCGTCATCGTATTCTTAGACATACACCCTCCTGCTACTGATCGGCAGTTCACCGAAGCCAAAATGATTGTACGGTGGTGGAATTCAAAAGAACTGCCCAGGCCAAAAAATTAGAAACCGTTATTTAATACCTACTAGGGTAACGTTTGTTCGAATTAGAGCTCGTATACGTGGTGGCATCTGAGGGAGTCAATCTCCATATTTGATCAATTTTTCATTAGGATGTTTTTCAGTTACTGTACTGTGATTGGTAGAGAACAGCGAAGCCGAACTTTTTTTCAACATATCCCAGACATTTTACATTAGATTCAGATCTAGAGGATGAGGCGGCCATGAAATTGGTGATATAATGAGAGGCTGCTGGTATCATACAGGAATTTACGGAAGAAATGGTACAGGAAGTACCACGAAACGTCTTCTATAATTCTTTAAGAAACGTAGATTAAACTCCACACAGGTTGAAGTAGTCATTAGTTCACCAATTTCTATCCTTGATATACCTGCGCACCATTCTGCTAAAAGAAAACATAAAATATATATATATATACGGCCAGGGTAGATACTGGAAATCTTGGAAATGTTCCTCGGACCATTCAGATACAATTTTTTTTGGTATGGTGGGTAGTTGCGTTGTCGTCTTGAAAGAATCCATCGAAGTTCGAGTAAAAAATAAGCATTGCATGATGAAGTTGGTTCGATACGACAGAAAGATATTCATTGGAAGTAACACAACAATCTGACGGCATGAACATATCCCATGCCATACCAAAAGAACATATCCCATACCATAATACTACTTCCAGCCGCTTGTGTTGTGGATACGAGACAGTCTGAATGCGTGGCTTCATGAAGCTCGTGCCGCACTTTCACCCTGCCATTGCTTCAAAATAGTATAGATCGGGACTCATCAGTGTTTATAGTCCAGTCGAATCTCAATTTTTTTCGAGAAGTGGCTTTCTCATAAGCACGCAACTACCAAATCCCAGAGATTGTTCCATTCCCACCGGCCTCATAGTTCAGTTGGAAATAGGTCTTTCTTTGTCTAAATTGGATTTTTCAGGCAATTTCTGGATACTGGACCTTCTATTCTGACGCACGATTCGCTTTAAATTCTTGCGGTCTCCTTCTTGGAATAGCGACTTCCACTCAATGTATACTTCTGAGATGGTTGCTTCCGACACATCAGTGATTTCCTTTGTTTTCTCAATTGTGGCTCCTGCTAAAACATGCTCCACCAATAACACTTTTCTGAAAATCGGAGAGATCAGCTGCCTGATCTTTTCCGATTACCCTCTGACCGGATCGAATAAGAAGCCCCAGGAAAGTACAGTATTTATCTGATAACAAAGAACTGGGGTTCATACCATGTGACAAGTTACATTTGCATACCATTTAATTATCTGTTGACGACAATTGCAAAAAGATTTTCTAATCTAATTTTCCTGCTTATCTCCACCTCTGCGTTTTCTTAAAACCTGAACAGTGTTAGAATAGCTAAATGATTCAAGGGTAGCGAACTTTTTCTCAAATTTTCCCCATCACTAAAACGTGCTAATTCCGATTTGAACTTTAATCCAAGCAATCCAATTATTTGATAAAGTTCAAACAGGAAATAGAACAAATATTTCATTCTTCAATAAAGAATAAAAATTTTAATACCGATATCTTTCTCTTCCACCTCTCCTTTGATTAATATCAGTAATTATGTTGTTGGTATAAATAAACATTTTTTTTCTTACCTTCAATCGAAAATATGCAATTTTACTGCATTTATCAACAATATCAAGGTTTTGTTTTGATGAATTTTTGAAGAATGTTGTTGAAGAAATGCGCAGGGGCATTATCGTGGATGTATGTATATATGTGTAACCTGTCCATGGTGACCCCATACGTCCATCTCCATCTAATGTCACTGTAATGAAATACAGAAATCCTTTGCCACCAAGAGCAGCCACCACTTGGGCAAAGGCTTCCTGATGCTCATTTCCCGGCACGTGGAGCTGGACCTGTATCCTCTGTCTGCATAAGCATTCACTGGAGGTAGTGCTAAAGAAGTGGATGCAAAAATCCCGTAGGTTGCCGAGACCTGAACCAGTACCAAGAAGGGGAGAAAAATAAGAAAGCAAGTAGCGCTGTCTGTACCGCCTGGCACAAAAAGGTACATAGGAGGGACTGCAGTTACATGTGGATGGGAAGGATAAAAAAAATTCTGAATATACAGTCCAGATAAAGACTAAAAAATTGTCATTAAAATATGGAATACCAGGGGCACCCCAAAAAGTTATAAAAAATTAAGTAATTTAGTTTGGTATCCAAAGATACCAACGCGTTTAATTTCCTTGATTAGAAATGAAAATACACGATTTTGTTTTGATTATTTTTAAGCCCAAATTTAAAATTTATACCAAAAATCTATAACACAGTTTAATAGTGACTAAAAGTTAGAAAGTTAACAAAACTTAGAGGGGTCAAAAATAAAAAAAAAATCAACACATTATCATGGAACAAGCACACACCTTTTGTCAGCTTTCCCGTCTTTTTTCGTTTTAGAAGCATATAGCTTTATGAGGAGGTTGGAATAATACTTGGTCATCACAGTACAGCCCTTTCGAAGGTAATCTGTTAGTATTACTCTATGCTAATCCCAAAACAAAACTGACAACTTCACCTTGTCAGCACTTGGTTGCACCTTTGCCTTCTTGGAAGATGAATGACTCTGCATGCTTCCATTATTTTGACATTTTATTAGTTTCAGGATCATAGTGATGGATCCAAGTTTAATCCACTGAGACTAGCAGTGAAAATTATTCCTTCTGCTTCTTCCTGGCACGTCGAAACATTTTATATGCACATTGTGTCCTTTTCTTCTTCTGGTAAGGGGTTAGAAGTTTGGGAATCCGTCTGACAGACGCTCTACTCATATTTTGATGGATGATGTTCTCCAGAGACCTTGCACTAGTTTGGAGCTCTGCAGCTAGTTCTTTGATGCTAATATTAATGGCTCAATTTTTGCAACCCTCTTCTGTTACAGCAGTTTCTGGACTTATGGAGATCCTGGGACTTCTTCATCATGCATTGAGGTTCTTCTACATTTGAATTGTTTATACTAATGTACAACGACAAAAACACTGTAACATCTGCAGTCTTCTCAATAGACAGGGACCATTGCTTCGCGGATTGTTTTGGGTGGTGGTGATTGTTATGGTGTGTTCCCTCGAAGAAAGAAGAACCGAATCACTGATCTATATATCAGTGATTCGGTTCTTCACTATTTCACTTTTTTCCACTTTTCACTTCAGTCTGCGCTGCAAAAAAATAAAATAAATTGTCGGATCGAAACCAAAATTTGTGTGGTGTTGGAAAAGTGCTTGAAGCCAAAATGCTCTTTTTATTTATTCATTGAATGATCTAATAGAAGGTGATGCTGGTTAAAGTGTAGTTGACGTTGAAAGTGGTGTATAATAAACTTAATCGCAGTAGCAAAACAGAAGAATGTAGATCCTCGTGAGGTTTTCGGTGGGGGAGGGACGAGGATATACTGAGATCAACCTGCGATGAACCACCTGGTAGCGTTGTAAATTAAAAGAAAAGTATGAACAGGCAAACACCAGCATTGTGTCTAATCTGCAGGAAATGATAGGCTTTATTATCCCCGTAATTTAGCAAATGGGTCACCAGGGGGCGCTTGGTTTCCTTTTAAACATTTCCATCAGGCAACGGAAAGGTAACAGCATGTCTGCCAAACGAAAATGAGATATTCGGAGAGCAGAACCAACCGAATGCCATAAGGCGTGGTAGTACCAGTCGCTTCGTTAGCGTTGGGTCATGAGAATGCGAAGACCATTGTGCAGGATAATTAAGATTTTTATCACCTCGCAGAATCTCATGACGAGACGTGACCGTAACTGTTTAGCTTCTTTAACGACCCCCCCACCCTCATCGGATTATCTCCACGACGATAATTCACAGCTGCACATGCAGCGCAGACAGGGACTTCGAAGAGCGTCGCACTGGACGTAATGAGGTTTTGTATTCTCCTCCTCCTCTGTGTCATCTGCAGTGTGCGTGCGTGCTTGCATTTTTCTGTATCTCCGCTTCTGCGAGCTGCAAATCCGGATATTCGACGCGGAAGTGGCACGGACTGCTCTAGCGATCGCTTTCCCGTTATGTTTGCTTAAAACAAGAAATTACTGCAAGGTCACCTCACGTACACAAGGTGAGGGAGTCCAAGGTGAGGTAAAGTTGAAAGGATGTCACCATAGTCTTTTTGATTCTGGTGATATTCTATTTCTTTTCTTTGCTCATTCGGATTAATGAATTTGACCTTGTAATGTTTATCAGGGGAGGATGGATTATGAAAATTATGACAAGAATTTGATTAGCTGCAGTGAACCCTCGGTGCGTCATACCCATTGGGGTCATGATCCATAGGATCTCTTTTCGAACACGGAATAGATTCCAATCTATATTAATAAATATCAATAATTATTAATACTCAATCAATTACATTGAACAAATTTTCTCCTTCAAATGAAAATATGTTATTTTAATAACTTGATTGCACTGAATGCAAACGAGAGCTAAAAAAGATAGGTGGAACAGGACCAGGGTATGTCTGCCAGGGGCAAAGGTTGATGACGTTGTAGAGCGAATATCATCTTTTAAGGGCACAAAAGGTGATATAGTTGTACACGTTGGCACTAATGATATTAAGAGTAGGAGACCGGCAGAATTACTTAACAAGTACAGGTCACTGTTGAACAAAAGCCGAGAAGGGTTGAATTTGAAAGTGTCTGCAATTCTGCCCAGACACGATAGGAGGGAGTATATGATGAGAGCCTTGTCGATCAATTCGGCCCTGGAAAGATTGTGCAAGGCTCAAGGGGTAGAATTTTTTTCAGCCTGGACTGTACTTGTTAACAGGAGAGATTGCTTCTACAGGGATGGGATACACTTAAATAGAAAGGGTGCAAGAATATTTGCTGATGCTATCGAGGCAGTGTTAGGTGGGTCGGAAAACTGCTAGCTTGGGGGGAGACAAAGACCAATAGATTGACAGTAGCCACTGGCAGAGGTGAAAGAGATTCTTGCACTGCTTCTATTAGAATGAGCAGAAGCCTGAAAAACAAGATGCATGGTATTTCAGAGACTGCTGGGAGCCATTGTGGTACAAGTAAACACATGGGTTGTGTTAGGGTAGCTAAGAATAGAAACAGGTGCAGGTATACTTGCGTGTACACCAATGCTAGGAGTTTAGTAAATAAATTTGATGAATTTGAGGTATTGCTCAAAACATCGAAGGCAGATATTGTTGGGATATCAGAGACGTGGTGTCACACAGATATAAGGGATGCGGAACTGCAATTTGGGGAGTATAACGTCTACAGAAAGGATAGACAGGATAGGAAGGGGGGAGGTGTTATGCTATTAGTTAAGAAACACATAAAAACCAAGGAAGTGAAGCCAGTCGACATCGCTGGACAGTGCAGTGTGGAGTCAGTTTGGTGTGACATAAACATTGGGAGATCAAAATTGAGAGTAGGAGTGTGCTATAGGCCTAATGACTCTGATGAGTATAATAAGGAACTGTACAGGGAAATAGAATGGGCCAGTAAATCAGAGAGTCTTATAATGGGGGATTTTAATTTCCCAGATATTGACTGGAATTTGGGGGCTGGATACTCCCACACTAGCAGGGCTTTTGTGGATTTATTGGATGATTGTTTTCTACATCAGCATGTTCGGGAGGCAACTAGAGGGAGCAATACTCTTGATTTGATTATCAGCAGTGATTCTTCATGCATTAAGAATCTGCAGATAAATGAACCACTAGGTGGCAGTGATCACAGTGTGCTGAAGTGGGATTTACTCAAAGAGGTAACTACCATTAGGGGTAAAGGGAAGGGTTATTGCTTCCGTAAAGGCGACTACGATGGACTGAGACAGTATTTAAATTCTATACAGTGGGACCAACTGATGATGTTACCAACAGCAAATTCAAAATGGGAAGCATTCAAAGAACTTATCTTGGAAGCTACTAGGCTTTACATACCAACTAAGAAATATTGTTCAAGGTTTAGGCCAAAATGGATGTCAGATGAACTAATGAGGCATATGGCAGAGAAGAAAAATGCATGGGATACTTACAAATTAACACATGACACAGATGCCTATGATAGATACAAGTTGATATGCAACCAAGTTACAAAGGAGGTTAGGCAGGCGAAGGCAGATTACGAGAAATCCTTGGCAAGGGATGCAAAGAAAAACAGCAAAGAGTTCTTTACTTATGTAAACTCTAGAAGGAGAGGGATGAATCAGATTGGTCCACTTGATATTGATGGGTCAAGTGTTGATGATCCTGCTCAGGTAGCTAACAAACTAAATGAATATTTTGCATCGACATTCACACACGAGGAGTTATTCAGCGAGGGGAATGCCAGAGGTGTATTCAACTCTAGCAGTAAGTTACAGAATCTTGAAATAACTGGGAGTAAAGTGGAGGAGAAACTGTTGAAGATAAACACAAGAAAGGCACCCGGGGTGGATTGGATCTATCCAGTTATATTAAAGGAGGCAGCAAAGGAAGTAAGCAAACCCTTAGCCATAATTATGAGAGCTTCCTTGGACTCAGGGGAGGTACCCATAGACTGGAAATGTGCAAATGTGACCCCAATTCACAAAGGAGGATCAAAGGCTGACACAAGTAATTATAGACCTGTGAGCTTAACTTCTGTTCCAGGAAAATTAATGGAGGCACTGGTTAAAGAAGCACTGCAGGATCATTTAGACAAGACTTCAGTTATAGCTCAGACACAGCATGGTTTTGTTAAGGGGAGGTCTTGCCTGACCAACTTGATTGGATACTATGATGCAGTCACAAAAGAACTGGATGCAGGGAATAACTTTGATATTATATACTTGGATCTTAGAAAGGCTTTTGATACTGTTGCACATGGAAGACTGCTACACAAATTGGAGCAGTGTGACATTGGAGGCAAATTACTGCTATGGATAAAGGGGTGGTTGAGGGGGAGAAGACAGAGAGTGGTAATCAATGGACACTGCTCATCGTGGACTGATGTTATTAGTGGAGTCCCTCAGGGCTCAGTGTTGGGTCCATTATTGTTTTCTGTATTTATAAATGATATTGATGATGGTATATCGGGATTAATGTCCAAGTTTGCAGACGATACAAAGGTTGGCAGGGTTGTCAAGGACACTACTGACACTATGCTGCTGCAACAGGATCTGGAAAGGTTGAGCAGATGGGCTGAGAGGTGGCAAATGAAGTTTAACATTGACAAATGTAAAGTACTACACATGGGAAACAGCAACCCCAGAGCAACGTATCAACTCTGTGGTACAACACTGACAGTGGTAGAGAATGAAAGGGACTTGGGGGTGGTTGTGCAGGCAGATATGAAGTTCTCTGAGCAGTGCAGACGGGCTGCAAGAGTAGCTCATGGAGTATTGTCAATGATATACAGGAATTTTTCCAGCAGGGATAAGGAGGTGATTATTCCATTGTATAAGGCGATGGTCAGGCCACACCTAGAGTACTGTATACAGGTCTGGAGGCCTCATTTCAAGAAGGATGTAGAGCTGCTGGAACGAGTACAGAGAAGGGCAACAAGATTAGTGAATGGAACAAAGGGGTGCTCTTACGAAGAACGGCTTAAGTTTTGCAAATTACAGTGTCTGGAGACTAGGCACCAGCGAGGTGATCTGATAGAGGTGTATAAAGCCTTGAATGGTTTAAGCATGCTCAATGCTGATGGGATTCTTCCTCTAGCTCAGAATAATCACCTGAGAGGGCATAAATTCAAATTGAGGAAAGACAGATGTAGGATAGACGTGCGGAAATTTGCCTTTAGCCAGCGGGTGGTTGGTTGGTGGAACAGACTTCCATCCCTTGTGGTGGAGGTTGATAGCCTAAATAAGTTTAAGGCTCAGCTGGACAGGTATTTTGAACGAACGGAGGGGTGAAGTGGAAGTGGTTTTTTTTTTTTTTTTTTTGGCTGATGCTGCATAAGCTTGCTTTCTTGCATCAAATGCCTCTACTAATGCTAATGCTAAAAAAATTCCATCCTCATCCATCACTTTTGTGGAAAATGTGAACAAAAATTATTGGTACTGAAAAAAGTTATCAGCCTCGCTAATAAAGAAATAACATGGCTTCTTTTCCTTCAATATACCCGTATATCATATCGATTTCAATATATAGACCATATTGAGTGCAAAAAGGAGAAATACCTAAAAAAAATACCAGAAAAGTAAGGATTTTTTTCTTTTAATGACTAGTGACTTCTTTTGAAGCCATTATTCTGGCCTCTAAAAAATCCATTTTAAGCTTCCCTGAGATCATCATCGCATGAAAATCGATGCCCACGTAGGTTTCTTCAGATTTCTGAAGAGGAAATAACCGGTAGAGGCCACTCCTGGGCTCTAGTGCGAATAGTTTAGAATATAGAATCCTCGGTCTCTTAGCTGTTTTATGGGACTTCAGTAGAGGATATTGTCACGAAGAAGCAGGACACCTCGGGTCGATTTCCCTTTTCTTTGTTCCTTTATGGCTCCATTTAAATTTTTGAAAACAGCAGCATAGGAATCTCTAGCGATTGGTTCTTTGTGTCGCACAGTCTATCAAAAGAATTCCTTCCATATCGTAAAAATGGCGGCCTTGATCTTCTGAGTGTAGGACTGAGTCTTGAATTTTTTTGGACGCCTGGAAATCCATGGATTTCCTGATCCCAGAGATGAATCCATGTTTCATCTCCTGTTACAATTCTTTAAAGAAAACGTTGTGTATCTGTGCCATGCATGTGTAAATTTTCCTCACAGATTTGAGCCCTGCGCTGTTTCTGAAGAGGTGGGAGCATTATTGGCACTCAGCGAAAGCTGACGTTTTACATGGCCAAGTGTTCATGGAGGATGGTCAATAGCTACCCACCCCTCTTAGAAATATTACATTTTTTCATAGACACCTTAATACGCCTATCTTGTATAACCAGGTCTTCACTTTTTTGTCACATTTGTGGAGTTGTCGCTTTCTCCCGAGCAGGTACCATCTTATGTTGTATTTTCGATCCCATTTAAGCTGCTTAGACCAAATTTTATCTAATATTCCGAAGAGTTAGCATCACCATATGCAAATGTCATACATTCGTGAATAACGTTTTGGTCCATTCCCTTCTTTCGTCAAAAATTTAATAGTGACCTGATGCATGCTCCAATTTCGTGTTTGCCATTGGGTTTGCTACTTTAAACCTCTTCCGTTCTTCAATGGATTAAGTTACGCTTCTTCAAGATCAAGACCTTCAAAAAGTTTCATCAAAATCTCTGCCTTCCACGACTTTTCCGATTTTGTTTTTCCATTAAAAATTCCAACTGTGATCTTCACTAGTTTCAAAATTTCTTAAAAGTGGGACAGGTGTTACCATTACATCAGATATGAAATTTTCCTCCCAGTTTAAATCATTCGCCACAGTTCTTAATATTGCCAACAGTTATTAATAATAAAAATATATTGTTAATTACTGGTGGTATTAATAACGATATTTTCTATATTAATTACTGATAATATTAATAACGATATTTTCTATATTAATTACTGATAATATTAATATTATTAAGTGCTGTGATTAGATAATTTACTGTTAAAATGATTCTGTGGAGGACACCCGCGTTTTTTGTACTAAATTAGTTGAATCTAATGCAAATCCTGGAGGTGTTTACCATCTCAGGCTTATCGACCTGAATGAAGTACAACTTTTTGTGGGGCGCATCTCATTTCACCAGTCCCCCGCTTTGCAGAGCAAACGCACATTCGAACAGACAGGAACAACCAGTTAAGAGCACGTTGGAGACAGAAAACGAACTTGAGACTATTGAAATGTCGCTCTTAAAATAAGAAAGGCTAATAAACATGTCCTTTGTTTCACACCTGGATAGGTAGGTCTTGCCACAGCAGGAAGCTATTACTTAAGGCAAAACACGGAAGAATAGCGAAGATAACTATCTTGACACTGATGGAGTAAATTTTAAAGAAAGTTTGTTTCAAAGAGAGATTATACTCGCAAAGCGATTGTTGTCTTTTTGTACGTTCGCTATCAGGACTTGAAAGTTCAGGCCCGTTAGATGATTGCCCGCAAGTTCACAGATAAATGCCTCGATGAAGAGCATTATGGGTGTTTAAAGTTCGATAAGTCATGTCACCTTTGTTGCAGTAGTTGGGCATAAAAGGACATTACTAGGGTAAAACAACATACAGTACCGTATAACCTTGACCTTCCCAAAGTATGCGGATATAATATCAAGCGGCATTGTCCATTACTCAAGGAGTAGTTATTCCATGCTGTTAATTCTAATAACTGGTATGACTTCAGCTACGTTCCTCGGTATTTTATTCCAAATTTTCGCACTGGTAAAGTTGGTACATTGACTCCCTAAATACTCATACGATTTTGGCTAATTTATTGATATTGCTAGTTCATGTCTTCATAGAATATTGACGTGGTGTGATCAAAAAGATCAGGGACTGAAATATTTGGGAAATGATGAAGTTTACAGGCTGTTCTGATGGATCTCCTTTGAAGTAGTTTCTTTCATACTGTATGTGCCGATTCCACTTTTCAATTTCTTTACGTAATAGGCTTTTCAAATTCTGATAGGCTTCTTGGGAATTGTCAATAGTTCCTTCGTCGCTTTCCGAATAATTTCCCCATTCGTTGCAAATCGTTGGCCTTTCAAGCGGGTCTTAATCTTGAGAAACGAAAAAACAGACGTGGAGATAAATCCGATGAGTACGGTAAATGATGGACCACTATGCCTCTCAAGGAACTCTTGAATGTGCAGCGCAACTCTTGTTTTGTTAATGTCCTACTCCATCAAGCCTCATGATACAAGCGCAAATTCCCGGAAGACCACTTTCCAGTTCTTTACTCCGAATAGCATTGCGCAATCGCTGTAGAACTGTTTTGTTGTATTCCTGGTTCACTGTTTGATCATGCGGGACCGATTCATTATGAACAATGCCCTGTGAGCCATTATGATAAATTTGATCTTCACATTCGATTGAGATTGTCTTTCTTTTTTAGGGGTCTCTTCTCTGAGATTCCCTTTTCCAAAAAAAAGTCTTCTAGTTCTCACTGGGTGAAATGAGGAATTGCATAGATTGTTGCGTATAGCCCAAATCTTCACCATTCTATTAAAGTGTCCAGACAACGTATATTTGTATTTATTTTTATGCTTGAACCAAGCTGCGTAAGAAGATTAGAAAAGCAAAACGTATTTGGGAAATGACTGTCGCCATAAACATTGATTACAATCTTTATTATTATTTATTTTTTTTTTTTCTAATTGCAGGAAGAATAACTTTTGTGAAGACCACAGACCTCAGCTATTCTGGAACAACCTA
Organism: Mastigoproctus giganteus; assembly: GCF_048544385.1. Classification (NCBI taxonomy): domain Eukaryota; kingdom Metazoa; phylum Arthropoda; class Arachnida; order Uropygi; family Thelyphonidae; genus Mastigoproctus; species Mastigoproctus giganteus. The sequence goes on from NC_143577.1 coordinate 9,015,737, forward strand.
CTACACAATCCGGAACGTATCACTACACGAATGTCACCGGTGGTGCAGAGAAGAAGTGAACTGTGTTGCTGCCTCCTTCACCTACTCCATCAAGCCTCAAGGATCCGTGCCAGAGACCACCTGCCTCTTACAGAACGAAACTCAGTCTGTGAGGCCTAATGCTAAGCCAAAACAAGGAGTCGACACCTACTATTTCACCAAGGTTCACATCCGCTCCGGTAAGTTGAAGATGACCGAAATTCCATCAAAATAAAAAAAAGTGGAAGGTTTTTTGCAATTGTTTTATTAACTAACTGTTTCAAGGGTGCATTTTAATTCCTATTATGAGGCACGCAATTATACACATTGCGTGCCTTTCACGTTACTTTTGACCTTTTGTTATCTTCGGATGGCTCCTCGAGACGCGCTGCAATATTTCATTGCTGTGAGGGGACGTAGAAAGATCGTTATCAACACCAGTAGTGAGTCAAAATGATTAGAATACTCCAACGTTTCTACAGGATTTGTAGCGGCGTCTGTTACGTTACGTGTTCGTTCTAATTAGTGAAAACTGGTTTCAGAGACATCACCTGTAGTTTGAAGCCCTGAAAATAAGTCTTCTGAGAAGAAAATTGACCTGGCGACAGATACCAACTTCCCTCGACCTTTGTGTTCGTGTTGAAGTCACCTACGCAGTAGAGTCATCCTTTTAGTATTGAAATTAAATGGCACACCGATGCAAGAGATGCAAAGTTTATGTACTATTCGCCTCGCAGGAAGAAGTCTCAAGTTAATGATCTCCCAACTGGACTAAGAGAACATTAGCAAAACTTGTTTATATCACTGACAGAACCCACGAAATTGTCCTTATAGTCTTATTGCACTGCTAAGAAAATTTCATGTTTGACAGTGTTATTATCCTTTTCATGAAAATGAAGAGGCCGAAGTAGTAATAAGGGATAATAACAGACTCAACACGGTTGATTATTTAATCTGGAATTACTATGGTCCAGACTATTTACTAGCTTCAAACTAGCATCAACTACCATTCTTTAGAATGGTAATTCTGTGTTATGATTTACATGCTCCAGTTACTGCTATTAGCAACCTGTCGTCTTAATATCATCTCCAAGTTTATCAACAAAAACATCTACTGCCATAATCGGTACCGTTAATGAAAATTAGAAACAAAAATGGTATTAGCACAAAACCTAGCAGAACCTCACCCGTGATTCTGGTACACTGGAAGCACTGCCTATTTAAACCTACCCTTTGAACTTCCCTTTTATCTACTATAATGACTTCTTCCCCAACATATCAGTTCTCTAACTTTATGTACAAGACATTCATTTAGAACTATGTTGTTGAAACCACGAATGTAAGGAACACTTGCTATATGATGACATCAACAAAATGTCCTCCAATTCTTCACTGTAATCATGCCTTGGCTTGACGATAGATTGAACCATGAATGGAGAAATTTTCAAATGAGGGAAATATCTTGACTATTTTTATATCATAAGGTTTACTCCAAAAGGCAGTTGGAGCTCAATTTATGGCCAAGGCGGTTTACTGCCCTCATGGAATAAAAATAAGCAAGACATTTCCATCATTTGAAAATTTCTCCATTCACGGCTCAGTCTATCGTCAAATTCAGTCTAGAGCTATACTGCAGCATACACTGAATGTACACTTTATTAGGTGAAACTTCGGGAAAGGTTATCCACAGCAGAATTGCCTTTGCTGAACTGTAATGTCACATGCTATTCTCTGACCTGCTCGGGGCATCTGAAATAACTTCAAAGACAGGAAAGCACCCGTAGACTTATTTTGAACTTCGTTTCGTTCTATTCATGATGCACATTAGCAACATGGATGGCTAAAACAGGATTAAGCATCTTAAAATCATACTATTTTCGTATTTTTCAACTATGTCTTTCTTATTTTCTTTTCAAGACAGCGTTTATCAGACCTTCCAGGCTCATCCCTGCCTTATACACTCAAACCAGCCAATCAAAATTTTCTCCTACCATGTATTCCGTTTCCATTTGTAAAAACCTTTGTGAATATTCAAATTCCCTTATCCTCGGTCGCCAATACTCGCTGACTTCTCTGCATCAGCCCTTGCCGTCGGCGGCTATTTCAATTCACTGAACTAGAACCTCAAATGCTGCACCTGTCCTAAAACAATCATCAAGAACCCTTCATCTAAGATACAAGGCCACGCCTAAAAGCTTCCAAAGTGGTTCCAGAAGTTTCTGTTTTTTTCTGGTCTTAATTCTAAGTGTCCCACTTTGGAACCACAGCTGCGCCTTTTCGCCCTTGTTTTATTCCACAGAAAATTTAATCATACCTATTAACTTTAAAACCTTGTAAGACTAGATGTATTACAAGATACAGTAAGTTTTTTTTTTATTTACATACCTGCTATTCCAGTTTGTGGGATATAAAAGTATCCCAGATTCTGTTCGATATCTAATTTTGTCAAAAATGCACTGGACATGGGAACATGCAATAAACGATTTGATTTAATTACACTCTTAACATTAATAACAACATATTTTACGAAAGCTTCATTAAAGTAGAAAAAAATTCTTTGTTAGAGTCTCGCACAAGCTGTTGTCCTAGGTTTCTGACCTTCTTGGGTAGAGCAGTTTGTATAATCACCGTTCACCCCACACCGCGTAGAAAAGACCCGAGTTCGAATCCCCCCAATAACACGAGAAAGTTTTGAGTATTTTTTTCCTGAGAACAACTAACTCAACGTGTCCGAGTTAGTCGATGTCAGACGTTGGTAAGTTTTTCTCTCAGAAACTCTAGTTTTTTGTCCAGCACACAGAAAGTCGATCACAGAATGCACTATATTTAGAGACACAATATATATACGGACTCGGGTGTAGATATTCTCAAAACATATAGATGTCACCATAAAGAATTAAAGGTCAATGGGCCCAACGCTGCTTAAATTTTAAATGAAATTAGATGTTTTAGACATCTTTTTCAGTTTTAGATCAACCAGTCGAGATGGAGTGAGAAGCAAGAAATCTTATCTTGTGGAGACAGGAGAGCGCTGTGATTTTCATTTAAAAACAATAAATGAAATTTCGTTGGAGAAGAGTTCTTCAAATTGACAATCAACGAAGATTGATGAATCCATTTTTCATGTTAAGCTGTGATATGTATATAAATATGCATAAAAATATCTAATAATATTTTTATTTTCAAGAATACCAAAATTACAACCATCTATTTCTCGATAAATAATCTTAGCAGATCCATCGAGAGATGGACCTGCTTGGGTGATGAAGCGAATTTTATACCTTATGACTAGGTACAACATTTTAAAAATAACACGAGAAAGTTTTGAGTATTTTTTTCCTGAGAACAACTAACTCAACGTGTCCGAGTTAGTCGATGTCAGACGTTGGTAAGTTTTTCTCTCAGAAACTCTAGTTTTTTGTCCAGCACACAGAAAGTCGATCACAGAATGCACTATATTTAGAGACACAATATATATACGGACTCGGGTGTAGATATTCTCAAAACATATAGATGTCACCATAAAGAATTAAAGGTCAATGGGCCCAACGCTGCTTAAATTTTAAATGAAATTAGATGTTTTAGACATCTTTTTCAGTTTTAGATCAACCAGTCGAGATGGAGTGAGAAGCAAGAAATCTTATCTTGTGAGAAGCAAGAAATCTTATCAAGCACAAATTTAAACAATCAGATTTATCGCACGAACTTCAGAAGTTTAGCAATTAGAACTTCTACTGCCATCATCAGTTTTATAATTCTGCAATTAATTTTATTATAGAATTACAAAAATAATTTTAATTTTTTATCTATTACTGTAAGTAAAATACAGTCCCACTCCCAGAAATATTTGAGATTCCAATAAATTTGCTTTTCCAGATAACGTCTGTGACCGCTATTTCTCCTTCGAGAGGGTGCCTAACAAGTTACTTCGTGGTCTGGACAATGCCATCATCTTTACCTCCAATAGGGAGGCCTGTCTAGCATCGTGTCTCAACGAAATTCGTTTCGTCTGTCGCTCCTCCGAGTTTAACTACCTCACGCTCGAGTGCCATCTTAGCGAATTTGATCGCCGATCTCCAGGTGCTAGCATTCATCTGGTGGACTCCCAAGGAGTTGATTACTTTGAAAATTCTTGTGTGCGGCGTAAGTTTCGTTTCCTTGTTATACAAGAATTCCCTGAATCAGTAACAATTTAAGGCCTGTGTTTTCTTTTTGTTTACTCCATTTTCGAATTAAAAAAGTCATAAATCATAACTGACACCTTGAAATATAAAATTCTTACAACACCTATAAAGTTCAAAAGCAAAATTTTAAAAACTTTCTTTTGGTTTCCAGTCACAATTAGGGATTGAATAAAACAATTTTTACACGCTTTCTCAAGCAACGTTGCATTAGTTGTACCTATTCTTTTCAAACAGCCAATTCAGATAAGAACTGAAATCGTGTATGTATACGAATAAGATCAGAACTGAACCGGAAAAAAACCTGTCACAACGCCTACAGGTTGCGGGTCTTTGCTGACTCCCATCGTCTCGTGCAACTTTAGTGCACAGCCACTCGGCTCAAAACTCCTTTAATTTGATCCCTTTTAACTATATCTTTTCATTGTTCTAAATGTCAACTTAAGACGTCAAAATTTGAAATATTCTAATATAAAATCATAGTTTCGCGTGTATTTCAAAATTTTGTATTCAATCTTTCAGGGTGAACGTCCAGGGGACGTTCACCCTGAAAGGTTGAATACAAAATTTCAACTCAAGCAGACCCATGAGCAAGAGGCAAGTGAACGTCCCCTGGACATTCTCTTGCCTCTTGCTCATGGGTCAGCTTCACACCTTAGAATGTAACTCACACCCTTCTAGCCAATGGCTATCCAGGAGTGTCTCCTCAAGAGAGAAATAAATTGATAATAATAATAAGCTGTGTGTGTGTGTGTGTGTGTGTGTGTGTGTGTGTGTGTGTGTTTATCAGCCCACCTTAAGTCTACATACGTTATCAAAACCCCAATTGGGATTGAATCTTCAGAAAGATTACGTAACCTTTGAAATTATTTTCAATATTAAAGAAACTTTAGTTAATAGTTTTAAAAAGAAGCAAATATTAATAAAAGATGTTAAAAATATTTAAAACAAAAGCTAATGTTTAATATCTGCACCTTTTCATCTGTTAGAGATTTTACATTGTGGTATCATGTTAAAAAATATAAAATTGAACTTTCCAGGCACTCATAATTTAAATAATTAACACAGTTAATTATATAATTTTATTCATGAATATATATATATATTTTAAATATTTGTTAAAGTACATTTTTTACCACTTGGAGTTCTGCCAACTAGCTGGTGACCACGACAACAGTGAAATTCAATTTCATCTGTTGTCTCATTTCATTTTCTGTGAGTCCCATTTCAACTCAAACCACAATTCAGCTTGTTTCCAGGCAATGGTATCGTTAAATTTCCCGATAAAATTGCTCTTGGAAAAGACAGACACCCTGATATTTCTGAAAATTGGAGTTTTAATACCAAAAATTGTTTTTATTTCAGCCGACCAAGTGTGTCCGGGACCTAAACATTACAGTTACGTATCTACGGGCGTTCCACAGGCTGCCGTCACGCACTTCGTACAGGCCAATTACTATCCGGACAAGCAGATTGCGGTAAGTGAGTCTCTTATCACTGTACAGACAGATGGAAATTGAGAGTTGGGGTGGGGGATGGATTTACACTGCTTCTGGCTATGAAGTTCCGTTTTCTGCAAAATAAACGTCATAATCGTCGGTATATATGAGTAGTAGTAGAGGCATATGATGCAAGAAAGCAAGCTTATGTAGCATCAGTCAAAAAAAAAAAACATTTCACCCACCCGTTCCCTCTAAAAGTTTGTCCAATTCCTCCTTGAATTTATTTAAGCTATCAACTTCCACAACGACAGAACGAAGTTTGTTCCAGCAATCAACAACCTGCTGGCTAAAGGCAAATTTCCGCACTTCTATTCTATAATTGCCTTTCCTCAATTTGAATCTCTGCCCCCTCAGTTTCGTAATCTGAGCAAGAGGAAGAATCCCATCAGAACTGAACCTGCTCAACCCATTCAAGGCCTTATACACCTCAATCAGATCACCTCGCAGATGCCTAGTCTCAAGACGCTGCAATTTGCAGAACTTAAGCCTTTCTTGGTAAACCACCCCTTCGTTCCCCTCACCAACCTTGTTGCCTTTCTCTGTACTCGTTTTAGCAACTCTACATTCTTCCTAAAATGAAGCCTCCAGACCTGTACTCAAGGCGTGGCCTGACCATTTTATATCTCGACTGCACAATTATTCCCAGGTCTTTTTCATTTTCTACTACTCTAAGTGTAGTACCACACAGTTGGTACGTTCCTCTGGGGTTGCTTCTACCCACATGCAGTACTTTGCATTTGTTAATGTTAAACTTCAGTTCACTTCTCAACCCATCTGCCCAACTTCCCTGTTGCAGTAGCACACTGTCATTAACAACTCTGCCAACCTTTGTGTCATCTTGATCAATATCATTGATAAATATATAAAGCAACAGTGGGCCCAACACCGAACCCTGGGAGACTCCACTAATAACATGAAGAGCAGTATCCATCGATTACCCCTCTCTGTCTTCTCCCACTCAACCTTTTATCCATTGTAGCAACTTACCCTTAATGCCATACCTCTCCAATTTGTACAGCAGTCTTCCATGAGCAACAGTATCAAAAGCTTTCCTGAAATCCAAGTATATGATATCAAAATTACTTCGATATCATTTACATATATAGATAAAAATAATTTAACTATTTATCGATCGATTTATTAATTATATATTTGTCGATTGCAACATTTATAAGTTTATAACTGTTGCAATTTTCGTACAAGAGAAGCCTTTCTTGTACGTAAATTTTACACCAAAAACACAAAAAAGAACTTAATAATAATAAAAGAGTTCTTCCAGTAATTTAAATTTTAATACTTAGACCTAATAAATTCAGGTTTGTTTTATATCCCCCCCCCCACTTCTCTCTCTCTCTCTCTCTAAGATGGCGCTTCTAAAGTGCAACTACAAGCTGTGTTGTAATTAGTTTTGGTTTGTCAATATTTGCTAAAGGCTAACCGGACGTAATGTTAAGTTCATATGCAAGGTTGTAAGTCTTGATTTTCATTTTTTTGTCCGAATCTTTTTTTTTGGGGGGGGGGGTGATATATTCTGTAGCAAATTATTATTTGAGTACAGTATTTACTATTTTAATTATCTCGACTGTACTTTAAATATGTAATAATTGTATTCAATCGTGGCTTTTATCTTCATGATGGGGGTTGAGCCACTGTTCAACTTGCTTTATTTTCTGACCCGATTAGTCTCGCATCTCCACCAGTTTTTCTGATTCTTGCAATATTATGGACATCATAGGAGGCGTGTTACAACCTCCCCTTATATCAAATACCGGATATAAGTGTGCAGTGTACAATTCTAAAGCGTTTTTTCTTTTCTGTAAATACGAACATTAGGGGAAATTTGTCCAAGTTCAAGTTCCATACGATGCCATCACCGTGAACCCATTAATTTTACTTTACTTCCAGGTGAATGGCCGTCAGGACTGTTTACGTCAATGCTCCGTGGAGTCGACTTTTGTGTGCCGTTCTGTCCTTTATCGTCCCGAAATACGGCCTGGTAAAGCCTTGTGTAACCTCTTCCATCTCGATCACATCCTCTTCCCTGATGGGGTCAAAGTCTTTGCTTCCGTTCCTTCCCAGCCGCTAGTTCGAGGCAGTGATCATTCTGGGTTCTACTTGGAAGCCACTTGTGAAAGTGAGTAATGATCCTGAAGACTTACCTTAGTTTAATTCAGACTTTCGGACTTCCCTTGTATAGGATAGTGCTTATAATTTTTAATTGGTTAATAATTTGCTTAATACAATAACGAAATTACAAAATGACTTAAGATTTACAAATACCCAACTGTTTTATAAATAAATATGCTTATAATGTTAATATAACTTTAATATAATATAATTTCATCCTGGTCTCTCCCATACCGGGTGGAATAAGACCAAGGTTCGAACCTCGCCAAAGGAGGGAAGCAATGTTATGGTTTTTATCACAACGTGGCCGAGTTAGTCGGTCTCAGTCGAGGGTGGCATGATTTCTTTCTGAGAAGCTAAAGTTTTTCATCCGGCAAATAGAAATCGATTACAAAACATCAATTTACAGAATAAAATTTTCTTAACTTTTGAAATAACCTCTAAAGGAGTCATTATCTCTGAAAACAGAATATTTTTATTTTTAAATAAGATTTTATTTCTGCTAATCACGTGTTTGCTGATTATAATTGGTAGCCTAGACGAGTTTCTCAAGAATTTGTCTAAGATGTTATGAAAAAAAAAAGTGAAAGAACCATGAGGGAGACAATTTCTTCTCTTTTCTCTGCACAGGAAGGAAATTTTATAGACTCCAATTAACGAGTCTGATGACCGGTTCTCACCAAAGGTCACACGGAGAACTCCATCAAAGAAAATTACAATCGTACGTTTGCATCGTATATTCTCCTTCTTCAGCCACTCTCGTACTTTAAGTATGAGAGTGACTGAAGAATAAACTTGCCAAAATTTATTTCTCCTTTAGTTGTACACCTTTTATTTCTGCTTATCCCCAAACGATTCTTTCATGCACTATTTCACAGCAATTATTTGCACCTGCTGAGGGGTCCGCTTTTGTTGGAGAGACTGCCGGCATTACAACTCTGTGGGGAGGATACCTGGCCCACCATCACGCTTGACAGCACCCGACTGATTGCAAGAGAACTCTGAAAGAAACCGTCAGGAAGCTGCAGACAGTTTAAAAAATACTTAAAATGATAGCATAAATATAAGACTTAAAACCCAAATTAAAACTTCAAGTTGCTAGTAGTCATTCATGGTTCAACTCGAAGCACACCGAACTACATTTTCTCCTTGAAGGAAGATGCCACATAAGGAGAAGTCAATACTAAGAGAGGTACAGCTAGCTCACTTTTCTTTCTTTCTTTCCTTTTACCGCGTTCAATACCTTTTTTCCTTCCTAAAAATCCCCTCTGTCAAAACTTGTTGGTTTAGAAGGGCAAATTTTTAGAAAGAATTTATACCAATTTGGATAAGAAAGAAACTAATCAACAATCGCTCAGTATACGCCATGAATTTCATCCTATTTATTCCAATACTCCTTTCTCTAAACTTTCTACCAATGTTTCTTTCTATTAAATCTGCTTGAACAGCTACTTGAAAATGCAATAAAAGCAACTGAATCTTTGCCTACAATAGTTGCTTTGTAATCGTAATTTATTAGCTGTTGTACAACTTCAGTTTCTTTTATTGTATCACATGGTGTCACACAAGAGTCTCCTTTGAGTCCTCATACGTTTGTGCTGTATCTAAAAGATTTATCGTTGTGTTTTAGATCATCCAATGGAAACTGTTGCCGGTTTATCTCATTTCACTCCTTTAAAGGAGTATAAAGAAGTTTTTTTTTTTTGTTTGTTTTTCTTTTCTCCCGGCGTCAGAGCCCAGTCTTCCTACCCAAGGGGATGTTTGCCAACTCAGTGTACATTATTATGTACATTGAGTTGAATTTGCATTAACATACCCTTGTGTAGCAAGACTGGTCTGTAATGCTGGTTAAGGCACAAAGTCGGGAATGGCTAGTATGTGGCGATCAGTTTTTCGATGTTTGCGAGGAAGACTGGTTCGTCCTCGAGATCTTTCCGTCTTCGAACAAGGAATGATTGCGTGGGGCAAGATTTGTAGATGCCGGTATCTCGACAACGGCCAACATGGTTAAGTACTCCCGCTCTGTGGGGTCGCGTGTCCATCAAGACTGGCTCAACAGCAGTCGAATAACCAGCAGAGGTCGCGCGTTGGACAGCCATATGTGGTCGACGCCGGTGGTGAGTGTTGTGTGTGTCTCGTCTAGTAACACAGCAGCGACGCAGCACAGTGGCCCAGCTCACCACCCAGTACAACATAATGCAAGATCAATATCCACATGGACTACGCGCCGGATATTAGCTCGTATAGGCTATGGCACTTGATGGTCGTCACGAGTATTCGTGACGATCATAGACTGCCAGACACAAGCCCATTGTGAGATGCAAGAAACTGTGGGTTGCATGGGCTCGTCAGCGCCAACGCTTTATCACCGATTTGTGGAAACTTGTAGCCTAGTCTGATGAATATCGTTTCTAACTCTATCATATGGTTGAACGTATCAGCATTTCGAGAAAACAACACGGGGCCATGGTATCCGGATGGTTTGTTAGTGTTTGGCAGGCTGGAAGCAGTGTTGTTATGGTTTGGGGAGTGTTTACTTAGTATGCCCTGCGTCCTTTAATTACCCTTAATCAATGGCTGGACTGGAACGCCTATCTTTCTGTCGCTGACCAAGTATACCCCTTTATGATGACAGTATATCTAACCAACTCTGTGGCGTATACCAACAAGATAACATGCCATGCCACAAGGATGGACAGGTTTATTTTTATTTTTCAAACTTAAATCATGCTGACTAGATTCAGGGATATGCCAATGAATTCTCCCTCCTCCCATGGCAGACCAACTCAGCCGATCTCAATCCATTGAACATGTTTGGGATCTACTCGATAAGACATTATCATCCACCTGACAATGTAAGGGTACTAATGGACGCATTGTGCAACCCATGAGTAGCACCACCACAGAACATGTTGCAACATCTAATTTCCATGCTAAGACGAGTACGGGCTGTATTACGGATAAAAGGGGTGGGACACAAGGTATTAGATAAGTGTTGCTAATGCAAAGCCAAGTCAGTGTACGAGTCACTCATCTCGTATATATTTTATTATTGTAATATAAGTTGCTGGAAACCTCGGGCTGTAACCTTGGACAGTACTGAAGTGTCTTTATATGTGGAAGTCTCCCAGTAGGGATTTCATATCCCTTAAACGAGGTGTTTAAAAGCTTTTGCATTGTATTTGGCTAGACCAAAGTTCCTCACAAAATCATCCTGTTCTTGCTGATTAGATGAATGTGGCACTTGATCTGCACAGACTTCTGAGATGTAATCCCAAGTTACCCAGTTTAACAGATTCATTGTCCAATTCTGTGGAATACAGAAGTAGCAGATCATACAATGGTTTGTGGGCTCTCTCGATATTCGAGGTATTCATTTAATATTATCCTGCAACTACCACAGCAGAAATGAGGTACCCATAACTTGTATTGTATTGACCACCCACAGGCATTCTAAAATGGGCTTCATGGCAGTGCAAAATTTGGTACCACTGATATTGTGTCTACAAACAAAACTTTCATTTATGTCGATTTTTTCAGGGAGAAGGGCTGTGAAATCGTAACTGGATCTGAAGTTTTCCCAAGGACCAACAGAACATAAGTTGAAAATTTTGGCCTCGATCCGACTTTTTTGTTCTAGAGCAATACGCAAATACACTTTCATTTACATGAATAGGTTTTTTTTCGGTGGGGTGTCAGGGGCGGCTATGATTGAGCTTAAAAGCCCTCTAGGACCAACGAAACACACTGAAAATGTGATATAGAATGAACTTTTTCTTATTAAGTAATGTCTAAACATCCGATAACATACTTCCATTACAAGTTAAATAATGTTCTCAATAAATATTACGAAACATTATAATATTTATTACTCTTCTCCCGTATACTTTTTTATGTCTCTTTGCTCTCTGTATCTAATGCAGAGGATTCATTTTCTAATAGATCGATGTTACTTTTCGAGGTCAGTTTTTTTTAGAACTAATAGCCTTTGCGGTCCACCCGAAGTCCAAAGTGAAGACACAGATAAAAATCTAAGTGAACCCAAGCGAAACTAACCCGGCCACAAAGACATCGGCTAACAGACCCCGGCCTTTGTTTGCGGTCGGCTGAGTGCAGTACGAAACTCCCTTTCACCCCATTATTTCTTCCACGGTGAAACTGAAACTCGCTAAAACTAATCCCGATGTGGACAAGTGCGGGAATTTATCCCCTTAATAAGTTCGTGTTCCGAAGGTATTAGTTACGAGTTGAGCCTTTTCCGGTGCGACATTTATGTACCCGCCGGCCCTCTCCTCATCTGCTTCCATAGGAATTTTCATGCATGTAATAATGCACTTTATTTTGAGAGTAGAATTTCCTCCTGCCGTGTATTGCATGGCTTCTTTATGTGCCGGCCCTTCCTTACCCGTGTTATCAGTTCGCTGGTTGCTTAAGGAAACTAATAATTTCGATAGCAATTACAGCGCGCGCTGAGGAAGTAAATGTGTCCGTGTACACGACAAACTAGGAGGGCGGATCCGGCCGTGACATCTAATAAAAGACGTTGCCCGAGGATATAAAAGTCGAGATGGTTCTCTTTAATCTCCTCCCATTCAAAGTCTACGAATTCTCTTCCTTCTTCCTATGACGAGAAACTAATTGAGAAACATCCAGCTAAGAGGAATTTACAATTTAAAAAGAATTCCTTTTTATTTGGAGGGGGTGATCTGAGAGATGTAACTCGCGTTTTAATCCAATCGTAATTGGTTGAGTGACGAAAGCAACAGTATTTGCTGTGAGGTACGTGACTTGACTAACTGGAGGCAGGACTTCACCTGTTACAACTATTCGTACACAGGTAACCTCACTATGATTTTTTTGCAGCTTAAAAATGTACTTAGGAGAAGAAGAAACAGCATCTGTTTCTTCTTCTCCTAAGAGAAAATATAGAGATTAAGAATTCGATCAATTTTAGAAGAGGAAATAAGTCTTGTTTGGGATTGTTACGGATCTTATCTTTTTCGAATACCTCAAACTATGTTCCAAGGAACATTGTCCTATGATTGCCATCGTCAAAATGTGCCCATCTAATCCTTCCTTGAATTTTGCCAAACTGTTCTCCTTGGCCAACCTTACAGGTAATTTATTGCAATGTTCCACAACACGTTGTCCAATGGTAAAACTTAACGTCTACTCTACTCTTGTTCTCTAGAATTTTACGGTTGTGCCCTGTGGTTCTTGTCTCACTCCCAGTGCGAATGTTCCCCTTCAAGGTGTCTACTTGCTAAACTCTGCAAACCACATCTTCTAAGCCGTTCCTCAGAGGAATAATGTTCAGCACTCTACGCTAAGTTAATCGCTCTTCTTTGACTTTCTGCAGAAGTTTTATATCATTCTTCAGATGCAGCTTCCAGACCTGGAGAGAATATTCTGGTTAGATGGTCTTGTAGAGGGATAACAGCTTCCTCTCTACTTACAACGTTTTGGTGAATCATAAAGAAAGCACTTTCATTGAATGCTGAAAATTAATGACTCTCTGTATAGTAATTCCCAGGTCTTTTAATTCCAATCCTTTAATTCCTCTCCTATAATCTAAAAACTACTCCTGGATTTACATCTGGAAGGATTAAACACTTGTCTTCCCATGTGTGTTCTTGTTTACACTGGCACGACTACCAGAGGAGTTTGGTGAAAAGGCCCAGGTTCCAATCCCGAATAACCCAATACGATCCCCTAAGGCTTTCCATATATTAAGATCAGAAGACCTGTTGGCAGAATCAGTTCATATCCGACAGTATTTGGGGGATATCAATTACTCTCTTACCGTGTTCTATTCTTAATGCGTCAACAGGGGTTATCGCCGAATAGGATCTGATTAACCTATCTGAAGACGAATTAAAACAAGAACTACAAGATGATGGGTTATAAACTTCAGGCGGATAATGATGAAACAAGATGGTATATTAGTCCTACACGAACTATAATCCATACTTTCCACAATCTCAAACTACCACCAACAGTCAAACAGTACATTTAAACTGTCGTATTATACCATATTCCAAAACCCCTATGGTGATTTAAGTGCCAGGAGTTTGGACCCTTCCAAACTGTCGGGATATGGCTACCTGTATTAACTGGAAACACCCATACTGATTGCACATCAAAGACACCAAAGTGTCCTGACTGTGGTGAGGAGCACACTCCAAAGATATAGGTTGGAAATAGGAAAAACAGATCCAGCACAACATTATTTATCATAATCTCCGATTAGCCAACTTTTTCTGCGATCACTCAGAGACAAATATCATACCATACAAACAGAGACAAATCTTCTGTCCAGTGAATCAACAACTGAGTGGGCAAGACCTGTACTGTTTACTATATCTTCAATACAAATTCCACCCAAGCTATAAATAGCTATAATTACACCGATAACAGTACACCTGATTCATGTTTCTCAACAAAAGAAAAACACCTCCAAATCTCCTCATGGAAGGAAAAGACAAATCACTCCAAGATGACTCGCCCCTAGAAATATTTACCGAAGAATAAATGGCATACAGCAACTGCCCCTCGGAAGTCAAGCGTTTCAATAAAATTAAGTAAATTAATATCCTACAACGGGACAGTAGAGGTCACCGTTGTAATTTTAATGACATCAGTGGCCTACTTGTCCAGTGCGATCCTACACTCTTCTGCTTCCATCAAAGAAATCTACCACCTTCCCAAAAGTGAACAGGACCATTCGGATTTACACAATACGATTTTCACGATCATAACGCAAATACTTCAGTGCATGAAAAGTTAGTTTTATTAATTAACTCTCACGTTCCCTCAAAACCAGTCCCTTTAAGAACTCGTCTTGAAGCAATCGCTGCTCTCATCAGACATAACGGTTGTCTCACTGTATTTGCCTCCCAACCAGAAAATTACATATGCAGAGCTAGAAGAACTAGTTACACAACTTCCCTAATCAACAATCCCTACAACCGATCTGGGAGATTGGTTGTAAGCCGACCGGCCTAGCCGAGTGGGTAAAGTACCTGCCCGGCAACCCAAAGGTCGCGGGTTCGATTCCCGCCTCGGGCTTGGATCAAAGTACTGCAAAAAACCTTGGGAGGTGCAATATGGCCACAGAAGCCGATGCGCCAACAACTACCAAATCAAAAAAAAAAAAAAAAAAAAAAAGATTGGTTGTAGGAGTTTAATCGCGTCACCAACTTAGACCATATTGCGCCGTGTATAATTGCGTGTATTCTGTGGTTGGTTTTTTTCTGTTTGCTGGACGAAAAGCCCTCGTGGGTAGCACAGTTGGTAGGATCGCCGTCCTCTCCACACCGGGTGGAAAAGATCTGAGTTCAAATCCCGTCGATGATGGGAGGAATTTTTATGGGTTTTTTCACAAAGTGGCTGTTTTTCTACCACAAACTTTCTCACGGAACCACAAACCACAAACTTTGTGGTTCCCTGTTTTTCTACCACAAAGTTAAAACCATGCTACACTCTCCTGTGATCGACTAAATTAGCCACGTTGTGAAAAAGGCCCATAAAAATTCCTCACGTCATCGACGGGACTCGAACTCAGGTCTTTTCCACCCAGTGTGGGGAGGACGACGATTCTACCAACTGCACTAATTTGTAGTGTTTTAAAGGCATTTTAAATTTTTACGTGGCGCATGTCTAATAGGGCCGAGGCAGTCCTCTCCCCTCTGTAGCAACATCCGTGACGCTTGGTTCACTGCAACGCTAGTGTACGGTTAAATTTTAAAATCGTAATTCTTATTTGCTTCTTCTTCCACAGATGGCAGCGTTAGTCAGTCTCCACGGACTCCATCTGACGATCAGGTTAGCGATGCAACCACAATAAGGACATCTCCGCTTGTGGAGGAGGGCTCCGACGCGTCTTGTGACTCTTATGGCGTATGTTATGATGGTAAGTCCCCTAGAAAGTTTTACTATAAATTTTGTCTGCATCTCATTTCAGTGGGAGTATTATACTGATTCCAACAAGTATTTGGGATCATAAAAGTTCTTGAAACCTATAGCACTGCAGTACCATGGAAGGATTCAGGGTTGGTGAGCGAGCGAGAAAAAACTTGTTGACTTTGTTCTTAAATTTCTGTAAAAACACCAAAGTAATTTTATTTAAGCAATTCTTCATTTCTTTGTAGTGTCCATCCAATGTACCGATTCCAAGATCAGCGTCTTCGTGAGAACGAACGAACCATTCCACGGTCGAATTTATGCTCTTGGAAGGAGTGAGACTTGCAATGCTCACGTGCATAATAGTCAGCATTTCCGGTTGGATATCTCTCTAGTGGGACAGGAATGCAACACCCAGGCACTGGTAAACGATAAGTAACTGCTGTGAATTGTTTGTATACAGACATTCTGTCGATTTGATCTTTATAACTCCATCTTATTTGTTTAAACGGTTATAACTCAATCCAATTTCAAAACTTAAATTTCTCCCTAAATAATATTAATCGCAACCCTTTTGCTGGTATAGTAAACTGCCTCCACCTACCTGTTGCTGTTGTAGAGAGTGCCATTAGTATTTTAATTACTGTAATGGCCCTGGTTACATACCAGACATTGCTAACAGGAATCAGGGGCATTCATAATTCTTAAATGTCAATATCTTTAATTTGTAACCAGGAGAATAGCGTTTCTAAAAGTATTTCTGTTCGCAGGGAGGGGTGTACACGAATACAGTGGTTCTTCAACACCACAATGTGGTATTAACCAAGGCCGATAAGATGTACAATGTTCGCTGCACGTACGAGACAACATCAAGAAATGTGTCATTTGGCATGATACCTGTCAGGTAAGTGAATAGATATTTGTCATCATAGCACAGTCATAGCGTACAACTACCCTACCGAAAGTATTGAGGCACCATCTCGTTGGAATCCACTAATTTTAGAGAACAAATTAATGAGTGTAGACTCGTCTTTGGTTCCATTGACATGGTTCCATAAATCCGTATGGATTTATGCCGCGAGGTCTAAAATCCGCTGTAGATAGTTAAGGCGCGTATGGCATCCAGTCATCTGTCCACGTTCAAAGTCCCGAAGATCTTATTGGCGTGGCATATATAGATGTAAAACAATACATCAATATAATGCATTATACAACTTCCAATTTACACCGAGTTTTGTCTCACAGTTCCAGGGGCTGATTTCTTCAGAGACGCATGAGTCGCTAGCCAGAGATTCTCCAACAAGCGGCTAAAGGAAATGATGCAGAGGACTTATTGACTTTGCCTACCGATTGATAGACAAAGGGTATACCAATAGGTAAGCAAGGGCAGCTTATGATTCACTGTCTCGATACTTTCTGGTAACGTACTGTATGTGTCATATTGAGAGATGTATGCCATAATGAATGAATTCTTAAATAATTCATCTGAATATTTTCTATCTTTTTATTTATTCAATTATTTGATAATTAATTATTATTTAATTGTAATCCTGTATAACTCATTCTGCCTACTGCATTCTGTTTAAACAAAATCTTCCCTTGCGGTTGGCACAGTGATTACGATCATCTCTTTCCACACTGGGTGCAAAAGTCCTGTTTCTCTTTGAAATAAATGGTAATGGATGTTTTTTTTTTTTTAACACTGTTGCGAGAATGAAATGATTTTACCTCCAAAAAATCCTGGTTTCGGTCTTTGGTTCAACAAAGAGGGAAACCAACCGAGGAATGTACTGAATTTGTGGGTTTGAAGAAAGATGCACTAATCAGGAAACAGCGAGCTATCCACGCAGATCTGTGGTATAAAAACAATATTAACTAATCAACAGGCTGAAATTTCTGACATTAACGCCCAAATTAAAAATCTGACATCAATTATGTCTTGCCACTTAAGGGAAGCTAGGAAGAATTCTGAACCTACTCTCGAAACCAATGGGCTCAAAGTGAATACGAATTCTTCATTAACTGACGATGCCCTCAGTATTGAGACCAGATCTTCACCTTCCACCGGCCTCAATACTTCTACTGCTGCAAATATTAATTTGCCCAAGCCTGCTAACATTCATGACTCAAGTCATTCAACTGAGCAATTTATTGCCAAACAGACTCTGTTAGATGATTCTTCTGATGTAAATAGAACCACTCCTCCCACCTACTCTCCTCTGCGGAACAGTTCTGTCTGTACCTCTATTTCACAAGCTCAGAGTCACCAAGCGCAATCCTCTTCAACATCAGTTAAGGCAACATATGCAAAAATAATTGCTGCCACATCTAATGAGGTCTGCAAACCTGTCTGTAGATCTGCCGCCACAGCGAGTAAACCTGTTTCTAATTGCCAGTCTCAAATATCACACCAAAGATCAAAACAGAACAAACCGTCAGAAAATATTAAAGCATCTATATCTCAAGATACTTTCTCCAAGCTTCCAGCCATAACTCATCAAACACAGAACGCTTCACGGACAGACCATCAAGGGAGTCCAAAATCTCCTCTCCACCGGCATAGCAATCAGATACCCTGCTATCTACACATACTACGTTCTCCTCTCGTCATAGAATACCCAGATCCCTACTGTTCAGTGTTTACCTTCAGAATTGCAGGAATGTAACTACTGCAGAAAAATCTCAGTTACTCAAACACAAGTATAATATCACAATTATTCCCACAAAAGACCGAATTTTTCTTTCTAGACTTGGACCCGCAACTAAATCTGAAGATCTTATCAACCTAATTAAAGAAGAATATGGTTTCGGAGTAGATGTCCGTTCTCTGAAGACACGATGTCCCGCCTACTCATCTTTTATAATAACATGCCTTCCATCACAAACAGAAAAAGTGCTGAATCTAAGATCCCTTTTATCAGGGGCTCTAGTAAAACGCTTCACGGACAGACCATCAAGGGAGTCCAAAATCTCCTCTCCACCGGCATAGCAATCAGATACCCTGCTATCTACACATACTACGTTCTCCTCTCGTCATAGAATACCCAGATCCCTACTGTTCAGTGTTTACCTTCAGAATTGCAGGAGTATAATTAGCAACCTAAACCACTTCAGAGCAATCCAAGGCTCACATATTTACGACATTTACCTGCTCACTGAAACCTGGCTCTCCATTGATATTGATGATCAGGAGATTATAGATGGACAATATACAATCCATAGAAAGGACAGAGGATCTCGTGGAGGCGGAGTAGCTATTATACATTCTAACCATATACTCTGTGAAACCGCATCAAATTTCACAAATATTGAATCAGTATACTGCCTTCTTCATCTTGGCAAGTTAAAAGTTTTTTAATAGTATTGCTTTATTTTCCACCTCCCTTAACTAATATAGACCTCCAGTACTTAGAAAGCTCGCTGGAATCAATCTTCCCACTAATTCAATCTGCCGACATAGCAATGGTTTTGGGTGACTTTAACTGTCAAATGGCCAATTTAGGATCTTCTTCTCCATCACTGCAGACTAGGGCTCTCTTTAATATGCTTCACAGCTATGGTCTGGAACAAATTTGCAACTTTCCAACCAGAGAAAATGCCTACCTCGACCTAATATTTTCCTCTACTCATATAGATGTTCACACCGACAACCCCATATTTCACTCGGATCATTCACCAATTACTTTTGACATCACAGTGACTTCTCATAACTTCAAATGCAGCTCCCGTACTCCTCGTTTCAATTTCAGAAAGGCTGACTGGCCTCTGCTCAACCTAGCTCTAAGAAATGTAGACAAGCAGCTCGCTGACGCTATGGATGACATCGATGTGCTCACCAGCAACCTGATTAACTGTGTCCATTCAGTTATATCTGACATTGTTCCTCAATCCCATCTTACCGCACGCTCTACCTACCCGCACTGGTATAACAGTGAACTAATACGTAAAATTAAATCCAAAGAATTCTACAGAAACAAGTATAAGCAAACAGGTGACAGTCAATACTATGAAATATTCAGCCAACTCCGCAAAGAAGTGAAAACTCTCATATTAAACTCCTACAACATGTATACAGAGTCAGTTCAGGATAGTCTGCTTACTCACAGAGATATCAAACCATTCTGGAATTTCATGAAGCATAAGAACATTACCAGTAGAAAGTTACAACTCCGTAACGCAGATGGAATTCTCTTATCTGACGAATTCAGTATTGCTCAAGAGTTTGCCAAACACTTTTCCAGAATTCAAACAAATGATACATTGAGACCTGCCTCATTTCCTGACTTCACACCTGTTAAAGATGATATCCTTATTAATCTCTTTATCACTGATGAAGATTTAAATTCGGCATTAAAAAGCATGAAAAATGACTATACTAGAGGCCCAGATGATATTCCAGGCTTATTTTGGAAAAGGACTGTCACTACATTGAAACCCCTCATACTGCGGATCTTCAACCTGTCTCTCAGGCTGGGGAAGTATCCTAAGCACTTTAAGCAGGTCAATATAGTTCCTATTTTCAAAAAAGGTGATAAAAATGACGTATGCGATTACAGACCCATAACCTTGCAAAACAGCCTGGCTAAACTCTTCGACACAGCAGTGCACAAACATCTCTTCGAATTCTTCAAGCCTTTTATTGATCAGAATCAACATGGTTTCTGCAGTGGCAAGTCAGTAGTCACAAATTTACTTCCTTTCTGGCAATACACCTCGGAAGCTCTTGATAACCACCTACAAGTTGATGCAGTCTACACAGACATATCTAAGGCATTTGATAAAGTCCCGCACGAACAACTTCTGGAAAAACTTAAGCTATATGGTATCCGTGACCCTTTGCTCTCATGGCTACGCAGCTATATTACGCATCGTTCCTTGAGCGTTATCATAGATCAAGTGAACTCAGACTGTTTTATACCACTAAGCGGAGTACCACAAGGCTCTCCCTTAGGTCCTCTTCTCTTCATTGTTTTCGTAAATGATCTTCCTTCTTTCATGTACACCTCCAATGTTCAAGTTGCTCTCTATGCAGATGATCTTAAGATCTACTCAGCAGTGAAGGAGACTACCGATTCTCAACAGCTTCAATGTGCTCTCAATAAATTCTCTCTGTGGCTATCTCTGAATGGCTTGTCTGCTAACCCCTCGAAGTGCAAAGTAATCTCTTTCTCATCTTGCAGATCTCCACAACTAATGAATACGGAGTATAGTATTAACTCTGTGATCATCGAAAGGTGTGACCAAGTTAACGACTTAGGGATTCTCTTTTCCAGCAGTGCTAAATTCGATGCCCATGTCCTTAAAATCACCAGCAAAGCATTCAAAACACTGGGATTCATCAAACGGAACACATACAAGTTCAAAAGCTACAGATATGCGGTTATCCTCTATGAAACTATTGTTCTGCCAATCCTTGAATTCAGTTCACCCATCTGGAATCCTCACACAAAGACTTTAACTAACAAAATTGAAGCAGTCCAAAAAAACTTTGTCCGTTACCTTACGTACCGCAATCCTCTATTCTATCACTCAGTGTATTATGAATCGCTGTGTGATTACTTTCATCTGAGGCCTCTGTGCACTAGAAGAGTTATTGCTGACATCGCCCTTCTAGCCAAAGTAATCACTGGAATTTACGAAGCATCTGATATTCTGAGTAAAATAAACTTCAATGCTCCTTGTAGACAAGTCAGGAACCTTACACCGTTTCGCCTTGACTCTGCCAACACGGACTTAATGAAGTTCAGTCCACTGAACAAAATCAGCAAATGACTCTTGCATTGACTTCTTTGACAACTCCCAATCACTGAACTCCATCCACAAGTTTGCCTCTTCACTTAAACTGCAAAGTGACTAGCTCACATCTAATTATTGTAGTTTATTATTATTTGTTATATTATTTTTCTATTTTCTAACGGATTAGTTATTACTTGTTTTACCGGTAACTTAATTTAATACAATCCTCTTTTGTACATATGCTTTTATTGTTTGAATCTATATCAATGTTTATCGTCCTGTTGGATTTCATATTATTGTTATTATGTTTATTGATCTGATCTCAGATACACTGTTAATGGTTACCTGTTGTGTATCTTGTTTTTAATAAAATAAAATAAAATAAAATCTCTCAAATAGAATCACTAATCTCGGCATTGCACGCAGACAGTCAGCTCCTCGGTCAATTGGTGATCAAAGGTCTGCGCTGGTGGAAGAATGGGGATTTTTTTGTCACAGAATCTTAATAGACACCCTTACATCGAGCAAGCCTGATTGCTGTCAGGCCTGTTTAGCAGTTAGAGGGGTTCATACGCCATACTGATGTCATGTGACCATATTTTCGAGCATCTTGTCGACTCTGTATTGTGAACTTTTTGGCAGTTCTTATACAACCCCTATAAATGTCCCTTACTTGTGCGAAGTCCCAAATTTTGTCCCGTTTCATCGCAAGCTGCACGAGTTACATCACGTTTTCTAAGTGTTCTGTTATTTTTGTCGAACAGTGTAGTTAAAAAAACACACCAGGGATTACAAATAACGTGAAATCAATTTTTATTTCGAATTGAATCGTAGTAGTTTAAATATCATTGTCAAATAAATCTTCCAACTTGTTTAAAGCTAACAGTTAAGAACAAGCAAGTAAAATTGCAGGTAAAATTAAAGCAAACAAGGAGTGAACAACATTCGTAGTTTTGTCCCCTGTGACCCTGCTCCCACGAAATAAAACAACGGGCACTTAGAGCCAGGGATTATTACTCTGTCGGGATGTGCTATTAGTCCCTGGAGCGACATTAGTCCCAACTTCTTTCGTCCGCTGACAATTCTAGGCCCATTAACTGAGTTCCTCTGCTTAACGAGCCGCTTTCTCAGCAAGTAATTTGACTGTGGGTGTAACATTGGGGGATCTATTGTTGTCTTCTCTTGAAGTGACCAGACACAAACAAAGCTGGGGTTAGTATATTCAGAAATTTTCTGGTCGCGTAGTGCATGATGGTCGCTTACAAATATGGAACCTTGACGAAATGGGACATCCAATTCTTTGGACAGGTTGTGCAGCGACTACTTGTCGCGCTATCATTCAGTTTAATCCAGTTTAAGCAAGACCAAATTTAGGCATGACGATAACCTAAGTAAAGCAATTCAAAGAGGCCCCAAAATATGTTAATTCACCCTTTTATCTTTAAAAAAAAAAAAAAAAAAGGAAACAGGAAGCCTTCCCCAGACAGAAAATCCTCAACTCATGGCTTATGCAGTATCTTAAGTAGACCTAATATCATGTCCTAAATCCGGCCCTGATTCTAGCTCTCTATCACTTGTGTACCTCGGACCGTTTAATGATGTAATGGCTAACACTACTGTAGCCTTACCTCTGATTCTTTTGTTTCCATTTTTTAGAGATCCGGACACTGTACAAGTGACCTCTGCGCCTGAAGCTCCGGCCCCAAAGATAATAATCTATGGAACTGATGGAAGAGAAGCCTCTACTGTTCGCATCGGTGACAGATTGACTTTCCACATCCAAATTCCGGAAACGAGTGAGTTTTCATTTATATAAAATGTCATTTAGAGAAACTCCAAATATAAAATACAGACAGAAAGTGCATACCCTGAAGATTTCAGCAAGTTAACGTTGCAATGAAAAAACGAACGTCATTGGGGATTGTGCTCCCTGAATACAACGCGTAAACGTACTTCTCTTCACAGGATCAATACGTGTGCGCTGCTGAGGGTGAGTGCTACTTTGTTTTTTTCTTAATTTTATTTTTAACATTGGGATGTCCTATTATTCAGGGAGCAGGATCTTCAAGTATAAACCGCAATTGTAACATTAATTTGCTGCACTTGTTTCGTGGTAATAGTACTGTTTTCTGTCAAAGGCTCATCTGTTTATAATTTGTGCAAAGGAAACTAAATTTGCCTATTTTTGGGATGAAAAACCTTAGTTTCTGCGAAAAAGAAGTCCTGCCGGAGACCAGTTAACTCGGCCACAGTGTGGCAGAAGTCCATAATAGTCCCTCAAGTCGTTAAAGGAAAATATTAATAACAAAATGACAGTAGAGAAAGAAACTAAAATGTAAGAACTGGTTACTGTTGATATTGGACTTGAATTTCAGTAGGTGGTAATTATCAAGAAAATACATTTAGAGACAAACGTTGTCTCAGAGGACAGAGGTAGAAGAGATAAATAAGGAAGAGGAAAAAGTTAGTTCGGTGACTTTGGAACTGAATTTCAAATGGATGTTGACTACTTGAAGTAAGTCCAGTCTTAGAGTTCAATGAATCAGGATCAAGCATTTAAATTTAGTCAATGCAGCACTCCTTTCTCGATCGTTTTGCTGGTCCTTTTTCAATCGGGTGCACGGGTTCGCTGTACCGATCGCATCCTCCGCCCACTAGAACCGAACTTGATCCTCAGATGCGTCACGTGCTCGGCTGGTTTTGGAGAGAGAGATGGAGTTGCCGATTCAGGGAAAAAATATCCATGGAAGCATCTGTAGAAAGGTATGCAGCAAAAAGAGAATATCTGCGTGAGTTGAATTCGTTAGGAATTTTTAATTAATCCAATTCTCTTTCTTTGGAGAAATCCAAAATTGGTATTTTTATAAAGGTTTTGGGTGAGCCACCCCAGTTGTGGGAACAATATTTTTTCTAAGATCGATTTGTAAAATATTCTGATAGATGGACGTATGAAGTGAACAGTTTAAAAAGAAAAAAACTCAATGGATCAAAGAAGGCCCTCGAAAATCAGAAAACAATGTCATATGCAGAACGTAAGATTAAAGGCAACACGAAGATTGAAGTGGTTGGAAATTGAGTTTAAACTGAGTAAAGAAATGTTGTCTTGAAATTTGGGTGTTGTTTAAGTTGAACGTGGTCCATCAGATATATTTTTGAGGGGATTCAGACAGGATATTCAATTTATTATCATTCTGCGAGTAAAACCGACGAGAAATATTATTAAAAATTAAAATTCGAAATAATGGACTATGCCATTAGTTTCAAAATTATCTTCAGTTATAATATTTTAAAAGTAGTTTTATATAACTAATTTGATAATAAAGTTCTACTTCCAATGAAAAAAATAATTTTTTTTCTGCTTTCTTTCAATTAGCACCTTACGGTATATTTGCCCGCAGTTGCGTTGCCATGGCAAAGGATGCCAGAAGTATATTCGAAATCATCGATGAAAGAGGGTAAGTTATTTGTAAGGGAAATTTCAAAGCTTCCACCCAAAGTATAAGCAATTAATATTCAAATATTGTACCACATAACTGTTAAAAATTGGCTATATAGTATTTTGAAGTCTGAGTAATGTACAGTTCCAGTATTTTAAGTCTTAATATTTAGTGAGTAACTGGAGTGTGCAAAGAGAAAGAAAAAGGGAATGTCTGGAGAAAATGGTAATAGACAGGGAAGAGGTTATGATGGTTAAAAATATGTATTCAATGTACTTGGGAATAGAAAGTTTGAGGGAGAAGATGGCTGCATCACGTTTGAGATGGTTTGTACACATGAAGAGAATGAACTCGAACAGAATACCAAGAAGAATGTTTGAGATGAAAATGAACAAGAAGAGGCCGAGAGGAAGATCCCGGAAAAGATGGAGAAATTAGATTAGGGAAGATGTTGAAACGAAGGGAATTGAGTGGAAAAGCATGACAGAAGATAAGATTTGGAATGATGGAAGGCTTTGATTCATCTGACCTAACCCGGGGTAGGAACAGTGAGGAAGATACAGACCTGAAGAGAAGCGCCTTCTAGATTTATCTCAATTTATTAGAATTGTTATGTTTAAAAACGAAAGATATTTGTTGACAGACAGACTTTTTGAATAATTTTACCTGGTAATATTAAAATACATAAATTTCTTGGAGGGGATGCAAATATATTTTTGCACCCCTATGATTGCCCTACTGTTTTAACTATTAAATTTCAGTCTAATACATTTTTTCAGATTAATTTTACCTAGTTTATTTTATAATTTACTAGTAATTAATATAATTTAATAAGGTAGCGATATATTTTCTTTAGGTGTCCGGTGGATCCAATTATCTTCCCTCGCTTTATGCAAGTAGGAAATGCTTTGGAGAGCGCCTACGACGCCTTTCGTTTTACTGAATCCTACGGAGTCATCTTCCAGTGCAATGTCAAGTACTGTATTGGAAGTTGCGAACCAGTAAGTGTCTTTTTCGGATAAATATTTCTTGAACATAACTATACTGTAAACTCCATTTCGAACAATCTGCCTGCTCGGAAAACAATTTTACAATCGACTCCTAATATTTTTAATTACCAGAGTTGTTAATTTTCCAAATTCATATTCGGTCAACGAACTCGGATCTTTTTCCAGTTTTTCAACGATCTCAAATTTGTGATTGATGCTTTTGTTCCAGTGACATTTTGAAATGATTAGGCTATTCTAGGGCCCTAGGCGTAGTCCAAAGTTTTTACCATCGTTAGTATTCACAAAATCATATACGCTGATTGAGTACTTTATTAATTACCCCTACCCGGTTCATCCCAAAGGTATTAGATCGATATCCAGTCTGGGCCAACCAAACAAGCTGTTGGACTTCATTTTCCCTCGGACCACATTTTTTTGTTCTCACTGAATGGGATAGAGCATTATCATGCTGGAGCATAGAAGAGCCCATTCATAGAACAGTCCGAGCGACTTGGCATTGATAGTTTTTGATAATGCAACCAACGGTACGAGTCCAAACTGCAATAAACAGCAGTACACCATGACTCCGTATTGTGAGCACAAGACACCTACAGCAAATGACATTTCCTAGGCATATTTCACATCCACACTTGACTGTTTTGTCTGAAGACTGTGTAATGTGACTCGGTTTAAACAGTACAGTTCTAACTAAGTCAGATATTGTTCTGGTTCAGCAGTTCCAACTGAGCCACAACAATGTAGCGTTAGTATCTAAGGGCGTATGCGTGTATTATGTCTGTACAAGCATGAACACGTGTCGATTTGTATGTTGTACGAGCTGAAAATCCGGAATTACTCACATGGGGACAAGGAGGAGCTCTACTCCCTTCGTCTGAGATTGACTAGCCAACTAGAGCGCGAATTGAACTGGACAGCGATTCGCTCCAAATACAAACAATTTCGGAGAATATAAAGCATCTGCTTTGGTAGGAGAACCTATTGACAAAAAAAAAAAATAAAAATAAATTAGGGCCACCCGAGAATTGCCTCATCTACTAGCGTGCATAGTGTCTGCAAATTACACGTGTTCTCTAGTTCGTTTGCTTGTTTTGCTGGACGAAATACCCAAGGTTTCGTGAGATAGAAACCTTGTTGTCCAACCCCTGAGACCGACTAACTCAGCCGCGGAGTGAAAAATGGCCTATAAAAGTTCCTCTAATCATTCAAGGGATATTAACTCAAGCCTTTTCCCTGGTACGGGGAGGACGGTGATTCTAACCACTGTGCTACCCGCGCGGGAATATATTGAGAAGTGCTAATTGCGATTTGTTATTAGTTATGGTAAGGGTCAGAGACAAAGATCTCGGCAGTTCTTGGAGAGCGTCCAAGGAACTGGGCTATGTTATCGTCTGCAAAAGGCATCCTCTTTTCACTGGTGTACAAAAGCAGTCTATGGAGTTTTAGGACATTGACTAATTCCGTTTTTCTTACTGTTTGGAGGAAGGTGGAGCTTTTACGCTCTCAGAAAAGTAGGTCTTTATGGGTAAACGAAATAACTTCTGAAGGGGACAGTGTAAATTATTAAAATTCGTTCCACTGTTCATTAGGTAGTGAGTCGTTTTGGTTCTGTGAATACCACTCAAAATGAAAATTCTTGAGTAGTTCGTTGCAGAAGTATGAAGTTGAATAAAAACTATTTGCAATTAAAATATATTTTGCCGCCTTTCAAATCATTCGTTTTATGATTTGAAAAATGCTGCATATGACAAGCGAATTAAAAGTGCATTCATATTTCAAAACCTAAAATAAAAACCAGTTTTTAAAAAAAATAATCGTAAGGTATAAACTGTTTTACTGCGCTATTTCTTTGATTGAAATAATTCGAAACATTAACGTCGAATATTTTTATTAAAGGTCATCTGTGGCCATACTTTAGGCAGAGAAGAGTCGTGGGGTAGAAAGAAAAGGTCCCAGCCTGTAAAGCAAACTGATGAAATGACGTTAAGTAGAGAGATACTAGTTCTAGATATTGGAGATGAAGCTGCAGCATCCATGCAAGAAAAGCCACATGCGGCTAACAGTGAGTTTGCTTGATTTAATTATTTAATATTCTTTTTTTTCTAATGTTAAAAGTTATTCATTTCAATTAATACATCAAATTGTACGTGACATTGGGGAAATCTTCAAGTTAGAAGAATTGCATGTTGAACTAAATGGAGATGAGATTTTGTCCGGAGCTACAGATTTTTTTCAATGATCCGCGAACTTCAACACTTCAGGACTCCAACAACTCATAAAAATTATGAGAACATTCAAAGGGTGAGAGATTGGATCCAAAAATAAATACATTATTAAACTTTGTCTTCATCTGTCAGAGTTAAAAATAAATTCTGTTTATACTCCGGGACAACCAATGATCAGAGGAGTTCAGAAGATAGAGAGAATAGAAGAAACAGTGCCGTTTGTATTTAGCAGTCACTCAAGGCACGTGTACTTATGCACTCTCCCACCTGGCCACACGGCTACGGATCAAAAAACGAAAAGAAAATTAATACCAATTTGATAGTAAAACAAAATAAATCGGTCCTTAACACAATGTGGTTAACTGCTTAACCACATTGTGTTAAGGACCAATTTATTTTGTTTAACAGCTTTCCACATATGTGGAAAGCAGTTAAACTATGATAGGCGATAATTGGCCGTTGAAAACCGATCATTGCTCCCCAATGAACTGGTGCGAAAGAACAGTTCGGGTTCCACTGACAAAAGAAGCAGAATCCGAACTATGGCTTCCCCGAAACAAGGACAGTCAAGCAAGTTGCGAAGAGGTTGCGCTTGTTGGGGATTAAGAGTCAAATGGGTGTTCTTTTCCCCTCCAGCAGATGGTGAGCAATTTAAATTGATCCAACTCAGTCCAATCTAGTTTCAGATAATCGGCGAGTGAAGCTGCTCAGATCAAGAAACCTGTGCTGTGTTGATAGATATTAAGTTGAAGACATATAGATGAAGGCTAAAATCTATTAAAATTTCTCTTGAAATGATGGTTTAAAAGAATTAAAAAATAAAATAAATAAAATAGGTAACAATCTCTGATTTTTACCAAAGGTTTTACTCTGTTTAATTTTGGATTACTCAGGAATTTTTAGGTCACAGTAATGGAAACTAAAAAAGAGAAGAGTATCTAGAAATCATAATTAAAAGCATTAAAAATAATAAGAATGAAATAAGTGACCATATATATACAGTATATAATAATCTGGGTTTAATGCATGAGATCGTAGTCTGTCTGTCTGTTCCAGACAGACTACAACGATCAAATTTCTATTTGTAATTGAATAATATTGAAATTAAATAACTGTAATATTTAATTTTCCAGAAATCCTGAAAGATATCGCACAATTAGCTTTGTGCAAATAACTTTGTTATTTAATTCTTTTAAAATAATTTTGTGATAGATTTTGACAAAATATACTAAACCTGTAATTAAAGATGGCGCTGTTGTACTACGTTTCAGTACTTTATGTAATAATTGGATAAATATTTATATTTAAGATTATCTCATTGTTAATATTATGATAATATTATAATCTATAAAAGAAAATAAAAAGAAGTAATAAAATATGAATTTTAAAATTATTTAGGGTATTTTTTTTAGTAGATTCCTTCGGAATAAAAATCTTTTGAATTTTTTTATTAGTAATTATCACTTCTCGGTTGTTCAGTAATGATTAATTATTTTAAATCATAATGACGTTTGTTTAAAAACTATGAAAAAAGTATATTTTTAATAAGCGCATTTTGTAATACGGAATAAAGCATATAACAAAATCACTTATCAAAAATATACATGTATTTATTTGCCATTGAAAATTAAAAAATAATAAGTACAGTTATCGGTAGATGGCACTTGTGTCTCCACCTAATTATAATTTAATGTAAATATTAAGAATTATTAAAATATGATTGTAAATATTTTAAAAAATTAAAATATTATTGTAAATAATATAAATTTGCTGCAGCCTGTTTATTAGTATTTATTTAGGACGAAATTATTTATTTAGTACAGTAGACTCTCGATTATCCGAAGTGATGGGAAATAAATTTCTGAATAACCCGCAAAGTAAAGGAAAAACTGTAAATGTAGAAAAAACCATAAATTTATTTAATAACTACTGTTTTGATATTTATAAGATTATTCTACAGCATGAGAAGATTTTATATAAAATTAAAACGAATATATAATTTTCTGAAAAAATAAAAGAGGGAATTTCTCTTTTTCGATTAAAAAAAAAACAAACAAAGGGCAAAGGTGGGGATCCGATTTCTGAGAAATTCAAGGACCTTTTCTATAGGAAAATCACAAAATGTAAATAAACAAGTGTTAGGGTGTTAACATATTCCACTTATTTCTCTTTGTTATCCGACTTCATCATCATCATCAGCCATTTTCAATCCACTGCAGGATGAAGGCCTCTCCAGCAACTTTCCAGTTCCTTCTGTTTTGTGCAATGACCATCCATTTACTACCCACAGACTCATGAATTTCATCTGTCCATCTCCGTTGTCTTCCAGGTTTTCTTCTAGCTCCTCTTGGGTACCAGTCCGTTATTTTCTTAGTCCATCTGTCATATCTTCAGCTATGTGTCCTGCCAAAGACCATTTTAGTTCTTTAGTTTTGATAAGAATGTCCTTTACTTGAGTTTGCTGCCTAATCCATGAATTAAGGACTATAATTTCAACAGTCTGATTCCCAGTATAATTCGTTCCATTCTTCGCTGTGTAGTTCTCAGCTTCTCTTCCACTCTTTTGGTGAGTGCCCAAGTTTCACTTCCATAAGTCATGGTGGGGAGTATACATTGGTTCCTTACTTTACGTTTCAGACAAATTGGGATATTGCTCCTCAGTTTGTGACTATATTATCTGAATACTATCCATCCAAAATTTATTCTTCTCTTGACTTCCAGCCATTTATCATTATTACAGTTAATGACTTGTCCCAAATAAGTATATAACTACACCTTTTCAATTACTGCTCCTTCAATGATTATATCCCTTTCTGTGGCATACTTGTTCATCATTACTTTTGTTTTAGCCATATTAATCTTTAGTCCAAAATCCTTACTAACTCTGCATAACTGATTAAGGTTTTCTTCTAATTCTTTGGGATCGTGGCTTATGATCACAATGTCATCTGCAAATCGTAAATGGTTTAGGTACTCTCCATTCCATCCGACTTAAACTTCTGCAAACTACCGAGATTCCGGTTAATCCACTGCCCGCATAATCGAGAGTTTACTGTAAATGAGAATGTGACGTACTTGCACTAATACCATTTGCTAATAAAAGTTTTTGTATTTTTCAGCAACTTATACACTACACGACACAGTTACATTCTTCGAGACTTGTGCGTCAAAGACTACAGTGATGTCCCTCATAGTGTCCTGTTGTCTGTTATTGGTTGTCTACGTGTGTACAGTTGCCTACTTCGTGGCTCAGAGGAGATTGCTGAAACAATTACGTTAGGCCTAGTTAGTAATTAAGTATAATATCGCCATACCTTAACGAAGGAAAGGTTTAAGTGGATGGGTGATTGATTATCTAGGCTGTTAACTGAAAGACAATTACACTAGTTATTGCAGCTCGTGCATACGGAATTGATTTGCATAGTCATCCTGTAAGTATTCATGCATTTAGGTTTAACGAGGTGATACGGAAAGCAAGCCTCAATAGAAAGGTCGCGTAAATTTCGATACAGATTACACTCCCTGAATGATGGTAAGTTATTAATAGGACTATAATTTCAACCACAAATTTTAATTATTGAATTTACATTCGGATAATTTCGTATTTTCCGGTCTGAGAGAAAGTTGAGATGCTTAACTTTTATCGATGTATATAGGAATTGTTACATCTGCTACTTGGTTACATCAGAACTTACAAGCTGATATATCGATGTCTACGCGTGAAGTTTAAAATTGCGATTTTTTAATTGAATCTTGAGTTGATGCGGTAAATATAGAACGATAAATTTATTCCCAAAGAATATCCGATAAATAAAATTTTAATATTGCTGCAATTTCTTTCGTCACACCATCATTCTGGAACTGTAATGATAAGGTTTTTGGTGTAGCCTCGCATCAGGTAAGCTAGAAAAGATGTATTTTCTAGCTCTTTTATACATGTTTACATTTGTTTTAACTGTCTGCTGGTAAGAAGCATTCGAAGTAGCGTTGTTTACAGAATATTTCCACTTAATTCATCGTCATCTCTTGTTATTCTGATATACCTGGAACTGAAGATGGCTTCTGTTTTACGCTAAATTTTGTACAAACACTAGTCATAAACATGTCTGTATGAAGCAAATGTGGCTGTGTTTGATGCGATGTCTCACAGTTATCACCACCGAATTTTATATCATTTTATCGTTTTGGATTTCAACTGCAAGCCGAAATGAATTTTGGCAAAATTTTATCGATATCAAATTCCTCCCTTCGTTTAAAATCATTCTCTGTCAAGTTAAGTTGAATAATTTTAAATTTATGAAATTTAATTTATATAAATTAATTTATTCCTTAAGGAACTGGGAGGAAGTTCTTTTTAAGATTGTAAGTTAAGCAATATTTCTTTTCCAGGTATATAAGGCCTATATGTTAAGTATTGCCATTCTTGGTCAATGTCGCGTGAAATTGCAATACGATAAATTGTGCAATACAACAGTATTTATTTAAAACAAAACAAAAAAAAAACATCTACGAGCTTAAAGGTGCAGTATTTATTTCACCAAAGCGTACTTTTATTTGTATAATTCATGATCATACGTCATTGGGCAGTTTGTTTCTTGGTTCTACCTCAGCATCTGAGGGGGGCTTAATCTGGTCGCGGTCATTCGTGAATCATCTTCTGGCTAAATGTATGTAGACTTATTTTTTTATTTTTTTTTAACACCTCAGTTTTCATATTGAAGTAAAGCACATCAGAATCGCCGAGTTATGCCAACGTTGATTCATGTTTTTAAAACTGTCTTACTTTCATTGTACATAAAAGGAAATAAACATTGTGATGATGGAAATCTTGTTTATTCAATTAATTAAATATCACTTCAGAAACATTAACCACAGCAAACATCCACAAAATACCTTTAAAATAAACAACGGAAGTTGGAATGTTTTTAAGCTTGTTAAAAATAATTATTTTGAGAAAATACAGAAATGAAACACAAGTCATTCTCCAGCATCATCTCCTAGGAGCACACATTTTTTAAGCCTTTTCTTCCAGGCTACAAAGGTAGTTTGTAGGTGTTATTTGCTCAATAGTGAAGCAGCTGCTTGTCGGCTAGAAAGAATTCTGCTACAAAGCGCACATTTCTCCTCGATTAACGATGGACGATACATAGATTCCATTTTCCAATCCTGAAACCAAGCTTCAGTGTTCAATGAAAACACATTGAGTCACCACCTTCTCCAAAAACGTTCCGTGTCATTGCAAGGGCACAGAAAATGATACGATCACATTCGATTCCATCACGGCAATGCTCCGCCCCATCGTGCTGCTCAGGTGCAAATTTATTTTTACAGGAAACAAACTGATGTTATCCCACATATTCCATACTTGCCTGTTCTTGCACTCACTGACTTCTGGTTGTTCCCAACACTGAAGGATTCTCTTCGTGGCAGAACTTTTTTCTAGCTGATAAGCAGTTGCTTCGGGCATTCACTAGTGGGCTAAACACACTTCCTAAACCTTCGCACAGTGGCCATCACAGCTTGGAAGAAAAATCAGGAAAAATGTATATTCATTCTGAGAGATTGTCTTGAAAAGTGCTTATGTTTCATTTTGTACCTTGTGTATTTTATGAGGAATAAATTTAGAGACCTTATAAGTTGAACGCATTTTGTTCATTCATATAGTTCAAGTGCCATATTTTCAAGTTTAGAGTTCAAACAGTTTTCGAAAGATATTAAAACAAAGCACTGATTGAGAATAGTTGTAAAACTACCTTGGACATGATTGTAAAGCACACGGGGCAGGCTGAAGTATATGAATTGTGATGCAAACATTTATAGAATAATACTTTTTTAATTTTTTTAGGATGCTGCAGATACTCAATGGGACTGAGATCCGATGACTGCAAGCCAGATCAGATTCATGTGGTCCTTCCTGTGTTCCTTAACTCACTCTCAAACATTTTTCGTGATAGATGGTTGCATTGTGTTCTCTAAAGTACTATTTTTGGTACCAACCAATTGGATCAGGGGCCCAACAGTATGCCAGGAAAATATACCTCATACTATTACGCTTCCTGCAGCAGCCAGCGCTGCCTACACAAAAGATGGTACCCTCGTGTAATTTTTTCCATACATGCGTTACACGAATGTTTTCCTGGAGTTTTTCCATTCATTGAAGACTAAAATGACACTAGTTATGCCACGTGGCTTTATACAGCTTTCTTATACATCACAGAGTTAAAATTATGTATAGATACTTTAACAATCCATAATTCGTGAATTAGATGGCCGATTGTATTATTTCTTTTTCTGATTGGTGAAAACCCATAGAAAGGACGGAGAACAAATTCACAGTTAAGTTTTGATGAGGGAAAGGCAATTCTTAAATGGTACTGGAAAAATTGGAAAATGTAGAGGTTCAACGTGCATGAGAAAAACAATATGAAACAATGGTATCTTACTGGTCTAACAGTAATTGTTTGCGTGATAAATTTGACGATCGTGGACCTGAGCGCAATATGAATAACACAAGCAGTGGGAGAAAAAGGACACCAAGAGGTACCATTTCTTTTTCAAAAGTCCCGCGTAGACTTGAGCACACTACACTCATGCCCAATTGTACGAGGAGCTTTTGAAAGGGCCGTGGCCTGATTATGAAAGTTTATTTGAGGAGTCTGGTAACATGTTACTTTTCAACGTAGTCCCC
This sequence comes from Mastigoproctus giganteus, assembly GCF_048544385.1. Lineage (NCBI taxonomy): Eukaryota > Metazoa > Arthropoda > Arachnida > Uropygi > Thelyphonidae > Mastigoproctus > Mastigoproctus giganteus. The sequence continues at coordinate 9,050,560 of NC_143577.1, forward strand.
TTTAGAGTCAATACACTTTTGCCACCGATGCTGCACTGCTTTGATTCCATCTTCCAAGAAAGATCTCTTTGGCCTCCAGAAAACATCCACTGCAGCAATGACGTCACTGTCGATGGAAAATGTATACAAGCCAGGTATCCATTTCCCACCGACGTTGTCCAAATAGGTGAAAGCCCGATGTGCTAGATCAGATCTGGTGAATAAAGCAATGGCAATTGACAGACTTGTGAGTAGGCGCTTTGTCCCAACGCAACAAGACTCCTTTACTGCGTTTTCCTTGGCGTTTCTCTTTGAATTTTTCACAAAAACGTCTCACAAGGTCGGCGTAATATACCTCTGTGACTGTCTGGCCTTTCTGAAGCTAATCCGCTAGCAATAACTTACCAGCATCCCATACAACCGATGCCAACAGTTTTCCGGCAGAAGGACTCGCCTTGGTTTCCTTTTGAGGGGAGAAGAGCTGTGTTTCCAATTTTTGGGCTGCTATTTTATCTTTGCCTGAAAGTAATGACCCTACATCTCATCCGTGGTCACAAATCTTGCGAGGAAATTTGCTAGACCTGATTGAAAACTGAACTATATAAATGTTCACTTGACGACTGTTGTGCATTTTTGATCTGCTGTCATCAACTTTGGGACCATCATGCTCACACGTTTTTCATAGTGAGAACCTCTACTATTATGTGGTACACACGTTCAGATGAGATGACCAAGAAGCTGGAAATGTACAGAACTGTCATTCATCAATCACCCCCTCACTAGATCATGCACACTGCTACCAAATTCTGGAGTGATGGACGTTGCAGGTAATTCACAGCATGAGTCACCATGAGTCTCTCTCTCCCTCGCTATCCACTTGTTAACTATGGAATTGGAAAGGACATCCTTCCCCAATATTGTAACGATATTCTCATGAATTGCATTTGGCGTTAGTCCCTTTTTTCCCAAATATTGGATTACCGCACTGTGACTGATTTTGTTCATCTTTCTTTATTCACACAACTTTGTTGACTTTTTAGAAAAAAAAAGGCATTGAAACTGCATCAACTTTGATGGGTTACTATTTGAAAATTTCTTGAAGAATTTTTTAATACTGTGCAACTACTCTTTCATACTCGGGCCGCGAAGTTTTCAAATGTCCATCATACAGCTCCATGTTGTAAAAGAAGGGAAAAACGTGTTATAAGGTACCAATGGCAAAAATAAAGCTGAGTTCAGATATTCGATTTTGTTGCCAGATAATTTCAAGACTATTCAGAATTTCTAGAAAAACGAATCCATCTTAATATTAATTCGTGATGGATTTTAAGATGTTCATTGTAACAGCATTTCATTTTCAGTCAGCATTTGGTTCATGCTATTCAGGCGAGAAAATATTCTCGTAAACGAAATTTATGTTCAACATGTAATGAAAATTAACAACGAAAAAAAAAAAGTATGACTGTAAACTGTAAAACAAATATATCGATTCTAGTCAATCGACGTTATCACTTAGGAAACCATTAAAAACAAACGTAATGTTTTGAACTAGTTGTTTTGAAAATAAAAGCGTAAACATGTAGCTTAGTTTTTATATTGTCATTCAACTCCTTTCCTCACGTTTCCAAAAAGGATGCTCCAACCTTAGCTCTCGTGGTAGCACAGTTGGTAGAATCGCTGTTCTCCCCATACCGGGTGGAGAAGACCTGAATTTGAATCCTGCCAATGATGAGAGGAATTTTTTACTCGGATAAACTTTAATCCGAGTTTTTACTGTCACCATAAGACATAGCAAAACTTCTACTTCAATAAATGCAGTTCAGAATAGCCCTCGTGGGTGGCACAATGGCCTCCTACACTGAGTGTCCTCTAGGATAGCACAGTTGGTAGGATCGCTGTCATCCCCACACCGGGTGGAAAAGACCCGAATTCGAATCCCGTCTATGATGTAAGAAATTTTTATTAGCCTTTTTCACAAAGGGTTGAGTTAGTCACTCTCAGGTAGCATGGCTTATTCTCCCGAAAACTCGGATTTTTCGTGCAGCAATATGGCCTTAGTCGCTGATGTTCCTAAAACTTAACAACAACAAACTACTGGGTATAAAAGAAGGGGTTCGAATCTCATCAATGAAGCGAAGAATTTTCTTGGACATTTTTCAAAAACGTGGCCGAGTTTGTCGGTCTAGAGCAGGCACTGCAACTAATCCCCAAAAATTCGCGATTTTCTTCCAACGAAACAACAAACCGACCGAAAATGCAAACAACATAATATACTGATGCCTCATAGACTTAACTAACCTGATGCCAACTAAAGGCATTTAATATATATTTTTTTAATTCCATAGTTTTTATTTTATAAATATTTTTAGGAATGCATCAGCTCAAATTTATAAGTTTCTATTGCCCATTTACCAGTTTTTCTTATATGAATACGTTCTGCGGATGGAGTAACATCTTTTCGTATAATCGCTTCAAGTTCAGCTCTTGAAAGTTTTTCACTACCAAGGAGTGAAATACTACTTCCTTTGTCTGTTGTGTTTTTTCAGTGTGCCCGATGAAGCTAGGTTTATTGTAAGTTGGGAAGGGAAAAGAAGTGTAATTTCATCAAGATAACCATCTCCATTTAGACTTCCACGCTACGTGACACACGGATCTTTTGAGCGGTCGTATCCGCACCAGCCGATACACAGACCTCTTTATACTGTTATCTCAATCGTCAAAAAAAAAAAGAGAGCCAAGGTTGGAAGACATACCTGAACTACGAGGAGAAAATTGCCACGAAAACTAAACGTGGTTTTATCTACATATGAGTCGAGTTGTAAATAACAGACTGTGAACCTCTAAAAAAATTACCTTCGTTTAAACAACTCTTTGGCGAATGGCACAAGTAAGTACGCAAAGTACTCTACATTCTCAAAGAGTGTTTAGTTACCAACTCATTTTAAGTTATATATCTTTTATTAATAGCCAATGGCCATAGATATCTTGTTTTTGGGCATATTTTTTGTCTAATATCGCAGAATGCATTATATTTCTGTTCAAAAGAATGCTTTCTTTTAAAAACACGCTCTAGTTTTGTTTACACTTGCAGAGACAGATTATAATATTTTCTGAAACTTAGCTAATTTTATCTACTTATTGGGAGTAGTGTGTGGGTGGAAATCCCGACTGGAGCTCAGCATAGGTGCAGCTGGAGAGTACTTTAGCATTAGTAGAGAGAGGCAAATGATGCAAGAAAGCAAGCTTATGCAGCATCAGCCAAAAAAAAAAAAAAAAACCACTGCCATTTCACCCCTCCATTCGTTCAAAATACCTGTCCAGCTGAGCCTTAAATTTATTTAGGCTATCAACTTCCACAACAAAGTTTCCACCAACCAACTACCAGCTGGCTAAAGTATCTATGCCCTCTCTTTGCGCTGAAGGATTTTGCTTCATGAGATACATCTTTTTTCTTGACCTGCTGGATAATTACAGAACCAACAGAAAATGTCTTTATGATTTGAACACTAACTTTTCTAAACTAGTGACAGCAGCGAAATTACAAATCAATAATGGATCTGTAACATTAAAAACACGGGCACACTCCATGGTTAATAATTATTTTAAAGTTGGGCAAAAGCAGAATACACTGCCCTCGTGGGTGGTAGAATCGCCATCTTCCCCACACCCGGTGGAAAAAACCTTAGTTCGAGTCCCGTCGATGACGTAAGGAATGAATTTTTATGGGCCTTTTTCACAACGTGGCCGAGTTATTCGGTCTCAGGCGAGGACAGTATGGTTTTTCCTCTCAGAAATTTGAGTTTTTGTCCAGCAAATCGACCACAGAACACATGCAATTTACAGACATATTGTATACGACTCAATATAGCCTGAGTTTCTGATGCGCCTTACAACAACCAACCAACTTGTCATCTGTTTGGCGAGATCTGAATTCTAATTCCGTCTGACACTGGAGAGATTCTTAAAAATGCCTCTTTAATTAGGGCTGAGTTAGCCAATCTTAGGTGGAGTGAGGTATTCTTGTTTTTTAATCCGGAAGACATGAAAACACGTATACAAACATAATACATGATATCTGTATGTAGTATGATCAAAGTAGTCAATGCGTCATGAAAATCTCCAAACAACACACGGAGAAAATCTCTTTTACACTTGAAGAAAAGTTTCCAAGGATTAACGGTTCTGACAAAGCACAGCTTGTGTCCATATGGTATAAAGAGGGAAAAAAAGCGGTTCGAATGGACGGACCAACACAGTCCTAATATTACCCTGTTGAATATCTTTGGGATGAACTGGAACATCAAATCCAGGACGAGATTAACTCGTCCATTTCAACCATGAAGCAGGTGCTGAGTTAGTAGGAGTGGTGCAACATACTGATAGCCTGCAACAAAAACTTGCTTAGAAGAGTACGCACGTCATAAGATTGCAAATAAGAACTATTTACTAAAAAATTCAAGGTGCACGGTGACTGTTGGTAATACAGTGTATTTTAACGATATCGCCCAAAGTAAAATTTCTTTTAGTTATAGTTGCAAAACTTTGTTTTGAAATTTTTTTATTTAGAATTTTAACCAACCCTAAAAATTACGAGATCTGTGCTTAACTAAAATAAAAATATATAAATAATAACTTCCTTCTATTTGACTTCCTCCTCACACAGCTGTCCATCCAGATGGCCTTTGAAGTTCCCAAAGCTGTCAGCCTCAACAATTTACAGCGGCAACTGATTCCAGCAGTTAAGAACTTGCTGACTGAAAGAAAACGTCCTACAATCCAGTATAAACGTCTTCCCCTGCAATTTGAATTTGTGGCAGCTTCTTCACGAATCATTTATAACAGTGAAAATTCCACTCTCTCATTTTACTTTCACCTCACAACTTTATACGCCTCAATCAAATCTCCTTTAAGATGTTTAGTTTCCAAACTCTGTGACCCACATATTCGAAGTCTTTCCTCATATAGATGCCCATTTGGGGTCTCCTTAGGCATGATCTCTGCCTTATACAGTGGGATTATGATCTCCCTACCTCTACAAGAAAATGCAAGATAAATGAACAATATTAGACCATGGGCTTTCCCTTCACTTCCATCCCTCTGGGCTACTCGGAGAATTTCATATTCGACCGTATCATAACACCCAAATCCCTTTTTCTCTCTTCCTGTTTTTAGTTCAACCCTACCAAGTGTAAAAGTTATTTTGGGGTTGCTATACCCCAAAGTAAGACCTTGAATTTTGTTGATTTAAAACATAGCTGCCCCTTTTCTTACCATCCCTTAAATCTACCTGAAGAAACTCTGTTTGGCACCGATTATTAACTATTCTACTGACTTTGATATCATCTGCAAATTTTGCCATCACGCCCTGTATCCTTTGTTGATGACATTCAGGAAAATCATTAACGATAGTGGTCCCAACTATACGGGAAACTGAGTCAAATGCCTTCCTAAAAATTCCAAATAAACTACGTAGAAATTGTTCCTGACATCCAGCTCATGAGACTCTCAAAATTGCTAACCAGGTCAGTTAAACATGACTTTCCCTTTACAAAACCATGCTGCGTTTCGTATATTATGACCCCTTACTCCAGAAAGTTTGGTATTCAGTTCCAGAGACCACATGAAGCTAATGTAAGATGGAAATGGCATGCATACCTTCAACAACAGGTAGATAGAACACAATGGGAAACAAAGAACCCTTCATGTGAGGTACAATAGTCACTTAACATGCAGCGGATATGTCTATTCACCAGATATCAAAACAGATACCAAAATTAACTGTTGGAAACATTGTACGCTATTGGAAGACAGATGATAATATTTGTAAACGTCCAATAAACGTTTTTGCGAAAGGCCTAGTTGCTTTGGCGATAATATCCAGTGGAACAAGTTAGGTTTGCGTTTAACGCAAACCTAACTTGTTCCACTGGATATTATCGCTGAAACCCTGCATACAACTGTCAACCATGACATTCAACAATTCTACCTAACATGCGTTGTGGTGATTCTTTGAAGAAGAGTCACTTATTTGTTCCAAAATGATAGCGCTCCATGTTTTAAAGCACAGTCTTTGCAACATTGGCTTGTGAAGAATAATGTGCATCTGCCATTTCCATCCTGTTCAAAACATACTGTTGGTATGATGTTTCTATATTTATCTTTAATTAAAGTTGAGAAGTACATTTCGTAGAATTACTGCTAAGTAGGTTTAGTGAAGAGCCTTTACCACGTGAAGTATTTAATTATTTTATTGGAACGAGAAGACAATTATTACAATAGAAATAAATTGGCTCCGTCTCGGATTTACAGGTAATGGTAGGTTTGTGTGATACTACAAGGTTTCTTTGGTGTCATGCTTGGTAACTCCTGCAGCACAATTTGCTCTTCTTTGGTACAATTATAAACTTCTCCTAAACTAAAAATCCAGGCCTGGAGACGGATTTAAATACAGAAATCCGAAACGTAGCCAATTTATTTGCTTGTTGGGAACGTTTGACCCATTGTATTAATTTGAGTATGTTGTAGCAATAATTGAAAGCCAATATTAAGATTTACTTCTTCAAGCAGCCTAACGCAAGAAGTGACCAAGATTTCGATCACCGGAATCCTTCTTAAAAAAACTTAAAATTATCCCCATGGAATCATACTCTACATTGTGCTGCCACTTTATTAGGTACACCTACCTAGTAGCGTGTTGAGACTCATTTAGCCTTCAAAATAGCCTGAATTAGTCTAGGCATGGATTGAACAAGATGCTGAACACGTGGTGCAGGAATGGGGTATCATACAGACATGAGTGTGTCACGCAGGTCCTTGAGATTCGACGGAGGTGTAGGCCTGCATCTTTGGGATGAGCTGGAAAGGGCGAACAGCCCTTTCCAGCTCATCCCAAAGATGTTCAATAGGATAATAGGATTGAGATCCGTGAACTGAGCGGGCCACTGCAGCAAAGAAAAGTCATCGTCATGTTCCTGGAAGCACCCTTCTGGAACAGAGGCGTCCTGGGGTGACCGAAGGTTTCTTGGGAAATAAACTGATTTTGATAATAATAATAATAATTCCGTAGTGATTCAGGCTTTGTGCACCGGCGCATTATCCTGCTGGAAGTAATCATGAACGGATGCACTTGGTCAGCCACGATGTTTAGGTACGATGTGGCATTCAGACGTGAATCTATGGGTATCAATGGACCCAACGTGTGCCAAGAATGTTTTCTTGGCACACAAGAAAATATAACACTGCCCCCCACCACTTTGCACAGTAGTCGTCAGACATGACGGGTCCATGGATTCATGTTGTTTTCGCCAAATTTTGAGCCTTCCATCACCATGATGCACCAGGAACTTCGACTTGCCAGACCAAGCAACTGTTTTCCAATCCTCGATAGTTCAGTGCTGGTGCTGCTGTGACCACAGGAGGCAGGCGCTCTTGTTCTTCATTGATAACAAAAGATATAGAAAATTGTAAGGGGGTTGTGAGGTAGGATATGAACCCGATCCTAACAATGAGATAAATCTGATATTACCAATGAGATAAATGAGGAAACTGTTTTTAACATCCGCGTTTCTTTTCGCGTTTCTTTTAGTTATTTTGATTTGTATATATTGATTATGAAATAACAATGGAATGTAACGCAAAAGCGAAACGAAAAAAGAAATTATTGACAAATATTTCTATTGTTGCAATCATATGACAAATGCTTGTATTTGTTGCAATCATACTGTTTAACAAATGGGTGATCAGGCAATTGTCTTGGATATTGCGCTTCTGGCGAAAGTTGCGGATGACGTTACTTCCGTGACACATTTTCCGTGACCGATCAGATTTACTTGGTTGTAGGTGACCCCAACGATGTTTCAAATAAAATAAAAATTTCCTTTGTGACACACGCTTGGGCACACCCATCATCGAAATAGCTCTAAACTTGATACACCATGATGCACATAAACATGATACAAAATGTATATGCATTAATTTTCACGTATATCATCACTTCATACCAATACAATATCTAAAATACACCGAGTGGCCACTTTATTAGGCACGCACTGATCCTTTTCATGAAATCGAGCTCTCCTTCAGAAACAGAATCACGAGCTCGTAATATCCGATATAAAGCAGGTGCAGATGAGTAGGGATGTGCGTAATTCAATGCGAGAGGGGTCAATACGAAAGATTTAAGTGCCTTTCCGCCAGACGTGCCGATATCAGTATCTCGGAAACTACCTGCTGAGATTTCATGTATAACTGTGTCTCGCGTTTATCGAGGTTGGTCCAATAAGTAAATAACATCCAACCAGTTTCGATCTTGTGGTTGGAAATTGTTTGTTGATGCGAGGGTCAATGAAAGCCGACAAGGCTTGCGCGGGCTAGCAAAGAGACAACGGTCAATCAAATAACAACCCAGTACAACAGTGGTAAATAAAGAGACATTGCACAACGAACAAGTCGCCATAGTTTGTCAGTGATGGGATATTGCAGCCAATGACCAAACCGGACTCCACTCCTGTCAACAAAAGAAAAAAAAAAAAAAAAAAACCAAGAAAGTGCAGTTACAATGAGGCTCAGAAACATCAACGCTAAACAGTGGACGAATGGAAAAATGTCGCCTGGTCAAATAAATCCCAGTTCTTGCAGTTCCTTACTGATAAAAACAGCATGGGTCCATGGGCCGAGCCTGTTAGGTGTCAATGATGCACGCTGATGGTAGAGTGTAATAGTTTGGAGAGTATTGTCGTGATGCAATTCGGACCCTGATACCAGTGGAACAACATTTGAATGCCATAAAAATTGTTTTCGACATGACGCATCCGTTCATGGCTACAGTGTGCAAATGGGTTTTTCCAACAAGATAATGCATCATATCATAAAGCTGGAATTATACAGAACTGGTTCCAGGAACATGACAGTGAATTCATCCTCACGTTTCTCCCCAATCACCAGATCTCAGTCCAGCTCATCTACTCCGAGCTCTTCGGAGTAAAGATCCAAAACCATCCAATTTACAACAACCGAGATGTTAATGACCACTTCTGTGGCACTTTTCAACATCTCCTTGAGTCCATGCAATGACGAACCAAGCTAGTCTGTGGGTTAATGAAGATCTACTTGCTATTAGGTAGTATGCCTAATAAAGTATCCTCTCAGAGTATTGCTGATCGCGTTCATTGTATTCATGATTGTAATTCACAAATTGTGGCATGCAAAGAGCGATGTGGGTGGTCAGCCAAACTACCATGATCATTCCGGAGGGGTGGTAGGTCTCTCACCAACTCTGCATAATATGTTGTTTGTTTGTTTGTTTTTTTAATGAATAAGGTGACTTTTATATTATGCATAAAACAGGATGACCTTGAAAATGAGAACTCACCCATGAAAAAGTAAAAGCGCTAGATATTCAATTTACAAATAATATCCTTTATTCTGTGCTTGGTGTTGCCATCTATCGACAACCTGTGAAACTAGGAATGCACCTGAAACAGTAATGTGATGATCAGCAAAGACAAGCATGTTTTCCTGGTGGAATATTGTCTGCAGAGTCGTTTAAGGCTATTCAAAGTAATTTTTGCAGACACTTTTGACGTCGTAAGACACCATCAAAAGCAGTGCTATGAAAGCTTTTTAAAAGGTTTCGAGTCGCAGCAATATAAGACAATTTTTTTCTTGATGGTAAGGTGACTGATCATTATGTGCAACAACTTATTCCATTCTTCCAAAGCATAGATCTTAATTTCAAACAATAGTTTTGTCAACAGGAAGGGACAGGACCGCGTGAGGAAAATACTGGTCTGGATGTTCTCAGCCAGCATTTACCCGATTGAGTTTTATCTAATCGATTTACAAAAACAACTAAGATTATGAGGTTTGGCGCATTGTCTTTGAAAACTACTGTACATGTATTCTGCCAATTTGCCCATTTTGTGAAAAAAAAACCCCAAATTTATGGAGAACCGATCGAAATTTTGCCAATATGAATAACCTTGCCAGCGAGCAAAAAGGAATACTAATAAAAATGACACTTTCATGAGGGGATTCAGCTATAGCTTTAGACAAGAACAGTGTGAAAGGAAGGTGGTCAAGGCTATGCAAAAGGAGGTGGTGTTGAACTCAACGCACTCCGGCCATAACGAAGAACAAATCAAAAAGTTTTTTAAGTGCGTTTCTTAAAGTTTCTTAACATACATTGAATTAAGACCACCTGTCTAATACCGCGTTCAACCACCGTTCTCGAAGATAAGAGCCGATGTTTTCCTAGGCATTGAATCCAATAGATATGTGAAGACGTCCGTTGGGATCTGCAGTCATGCTGCCTGCAAGGCTTTCCAGTGTCGGAATAGATGACCGTTGCGTGTTCACATCTCTCACTTCCCGTTCCAAAACATCCCACAGGTGTTCAATTGTATTGAGGTCAAGCGAACTTGGAGGTAATATCTTCAATGTGTTTCTCGAACCACTCGTGCACAGTGCAGGTACGATGACAAGGCGCATTATCTTTTTGAAGATCCCGTTTCTGTCTGGAATAAAGAAGATCACGTTTCTGCAACATGACAAGGCGCACATGGGCTCCTAAAAGCTGCTGGTAGACCTCACCAGCGAAACATTGGTCAGGGGCTCCTAATTTTACCAGAAAAAGATCCGCCATATTAAGCAACCACCGCCATCTGCCTGGATAGTAGACACTATGCATGATGGATCCATGGACTCGTGTTGCTTTCACCACACACCAAAGAGTCCGTCGGCGAGTTGCACCAGGTATTTGGGCACCTCCGACCTGCTTACTCGTTTCTAGTCCATCATGGCCTGGAGTGTTGTTGACACCGCAGAATTTTTTTCTGTCGACGATGATCAGCGGTGAGGAGAGGGTGTCTCTTGCGCCGTCTGTTGTGAAACCGTCATACGTCTGATTGGATGGCGCATCTCTATTTGAGATATTGTCCTTGCATTTCGCATATTATACTGCGATGTCAACTGTCGCACAGTGACCTGCCTTTGAGGTCGTACAACGCGCTGCACCTTCGCTTTTCACGAACATCTACTTTGCATAATGTTGTACAGTTCTGTCGGCGGGAGGTGGTTTCACTAGTTTAACACCATTCTTTGTACACCTTAACCACAGTGAGGCTTGCGAAACCAACAAGACATGACGTTTCCGATATGGAAGTACCCAACGCACGAACTCTCACAATCATGCCCTTTTGAAACTCCGTGATTATTACTATTATTATTAGCCATATGGTGCAAGGAAGTCTGAGGCTTATGCTGCACCAGCCTAAAAAAAAAAAAAAAAAATTCTGAATTACCCCGAGAGAGAGAAGTAGAAGGGAATCACCAAGAAAGAGAAGAATGATGATATCCAGCTCAGGATATCATCATATGCCAAGACCATACTCACCAGATGTGAGCCCTGAGGTTAATATTTTACTACGCCCCCATAACTGATACTTTATCACTTTGATTTGCACGACCAGATGCAAATTACCACTGCTCTAACGTCTAACGTACGAAGCAGTTTGCTTTTTTTTATACTGCGAGCTATGAGGCATAATCCATTACGGAAAGGGTGGTCATAATTCAGTGATCACTGAGTGTAATTTAAGAAAAGAAAGGGGAGCCCAAAACCAACCATACTCTCCTCCAAATACCAAAGTGGTGTCCTGGCAACTATGGAACTATTGTGCTGCTTGCAAGGCCAATCAAGATATCATCCATCTTGATCTTTATCCAATTGAACACCTGTGAGATGTTTTGGAACAGGAAGTCAGGGTATGGACACTGAAGCGTCTTCTATTCCAACACTGTGGGAAGCCTTGCAGGCAGCATGGCTCCATATCCCTACGTCTTCAGACATCTAGTGGAGTCAATGCCTAGGTCAACGTTGGCGCAATATGGTATTAGACAGGTGGTCATAATTCATTGATCACTCAGTGTATATATATATAAATTTTTTTTAAATATACAAATAAAAATAGATAACTATATTACTGACACAGATAACTATATCTAGTCACCACCACTACCAAGATCCTCGAGGCAGTTGAGCACGGTTCGGAAATCACTGTTACTTATATCGATGTCAAGGCAGCATTTGATTCCGTATCCGTTCACGCATTGGTAAGGCTATTACGTGAGTATTACCTCATTGGAGGAGACGTGCTCTGGTTCATTCAGACAATGCTTGAGAACAGGACTATTATTGTTCGCGATGCCAATCGGCGCTACACCAGAACTATTACAGCTGGAGTCCCACAAGGTGGGGTCCTCTCTGGGATTTTGTTCTCAGCTGTTCTTCTGCCTTTCGTGACGGGCCGAACTGATATAATCACCTTCGCTGATGATATAAAGCTGTTCACTGCTATCAACCCCGGAGACACTGCTGACTACACAAATGTCTTAATCGTACAGAAAATCCAGAACCTCGAGGCCTTCCCCTCTCCGGTTTCAGCCTTCACGTCAACTCTGAGAAGTCGAAACAGTTGACTTTCTAGCTCAAACGGAACCCAATATAAGAGGATCCGTGATTTCTGCTGTTCAGGAACACACCGATCTGGGCGTTATTTTTGACCAGAAACTCTCTTTTCTACCACACATAGACCATCCCTGCAAAAAAAATTTTGTCGACTCCTGTGGATACTTAAGCAACAACTTATGCATGTCCATGACCAGGCCGTTGGGTGCAGGTATATTAAGACATGTGTCTATCCGGTCATTCTTTATGGAGCAGAAGTCTGGACCTCAACTGCCGCATCGCATCTAAGACGGATTTTTGCAGGCGAATTTTGGCTATTGAAGTGGGCCATATGGAAATTTCGGCTTCCCCCTGCACCAAGGACCAGATGGCAGCATCTCTAAACATCAGACGTCTTCCTGCCATTATCCATGAGAGAAGACTCGTCTTTGCTGTAAAAATGATGGTTGGCATTATTTCGGACCCAGACTTCTGGGCTAACTGCGGTTGGAGGATCCCAGTCCCAAGCCTTCGGGCCAATCCAGTCCTTCAGGCCACTCCAAATCGGTTAAAGTTATCCGATCGGTTCTTACCCGTGCAAATGCTGCAGTACATATACTATTTGGATGGCGACCTCTACAAGTTCGCATTGGATAAAAAATACAGGCAGAACTGACTCCATCCACTTCCTGCTCAGGACCACGTCACAGGACATTAGAACTTGCTCCCAACGACCTGCCCATCACTCCCATGGATCACTCGCTACATTGTTACAACTTTCTGCGTCTGCTCAGATGACTCCAGCACTGTAAAAGGACTGCTCCCTGGAGAATAATTTAACATGATAACAACATGCTGTTGTGTATATGTTCATATGTAAATTTTTCATTTGCTTTCCTACACTTGTATAATTAGTAATAATATTATTTTTTTTTCCCTATCTCATCCTTGTTTATTACATTGCATTAACCTTTACTGTAATATTGTATTAGCCTTTGTAACCTTGTATTAGACTTCGTAACCTTGTATTAGCCTTTACTGTAAACCCCTGGCTTGTAGCCGTGAAGGGTATTGTGTACGGCATGTGTGTTGTGTATGCAATAAAGAGTTCTTCTTCTTCTTCTTCTTAAAAAAAAAAACTCCAAAATTGCAGGAAGTGACCACAATATAGAGACTCTCTTTTTAACATAAAGCTGCTGTTGTTGTTGTTGATGCTCCTAAAAAGAAGCATCAGCGACTAAAGCCATGTTGCTCCATGAACAGTATACTGTCTGTAAATTGCGTGTGTTTAATTTTCTGTTTGTTGGATGAAAAACCCGAGTTTCCGGGATAATTATTGAGGCTAATTATGCGAGCATCACTAGACTCTGGGGAGATTCCCTCGGATTGGAAAAGTGCAAACGTATCTCCCATACATAAGGGTGGCTCTAAAAGTGAAGTTGGAAATTATCGACCAGTCAGTCTGACTTCAGCGGTAGGGAAAATCATGGAGGCAATGATCAAGGGTGGAATTCAGGATCATTTGGATCGAATTGAAATTCTCAAGGATACTCAGCATGGTTTTGTAAAGGGAAAATCATGTTTAACAAATCTGGTTCGCTATTTCGAAAGGGTCACTCACGAGCTGGATTTAGGGAATAATTTCGACATTGTTTAGTAGTAGTAGTAGTAGTAGTAGTGGCACATGATGCAAGAAAGCAAGTGTAGGAGCTTATGCAGCATCAGCCAAAAAAAAAAAAAAATCACACCATTCCCTCCAAATGCCGATCCAGTTCCTCCTTAAATTTATTTAACCTATCAACTTCCACAACGACAGATGGAAGTTTGTTCCAGCAATTAACCACCCGCTGGCTAAAGGCAAATTTCCGCACATCTATTCTACATCTGTCCTTTCTTAATTTGAACTTATGTCCCCGTAGGTTGGTAATCTGAACAAGTGGAAGGATCCCATCAGAATTCAGCGTGCTCAACCCATTCAAGGCCTTATAGACCTCAATCAGATCACCGCGCAGGTGCCCGGTCTCCAGCCACTGCAATTTGCAGAACTTAAGCCTCTCTTGGTAAGAGAATCCCTTCATTCCCCTCACCAATCGTGTTGCTCTTCTCTGTACACGCTCAAGCAAATCTACAAGCATCAGCCAAAAAAAAAAAAAAAAAAAATCACACCATTCCCTCCAAATGCCTATCCAGTTCCTCCTTAAATTTATTTAACCTATCAACTTCCACAACGACAGATGGAAGTTTGTTCCAGCAATTAACCACCCGCTGGCTAAAGGCAAATTTCCGCACATCTATTCTACATCTGTCCTTTCTTAATTTGAACTTATGTCCCCGTAGGTTGGTAATCTGAACAAGTGGAAGGATCCCATCAGAATTCAGCGTGCTCAACCCATTCAAGGCCTTATAGACCTCAATCAGATCACCGCGCAGGTGCCTAGTCTCCAGCCACTGCAATTTGCAGAACTTAAGCCTCTCTTGGTAAGAGAATCCCTTCATTCCCCTCACCAATCGTGTTGCTCTTCTCTGTACACGCTCAAGCAAATCTACATCCTTCCTAAAATGAGGCCTCCAGACCTGTACGCAGTACTCAAGGCGTGGCCTGACCATTGCCTTATACAGAGCGACAATCACCTCCTTTTCCCTGCTAGCAAAATTCCTATATATCATTGACAAAACCCCATGACCCGCCCTAGCAGCCTGTCTGCACTGTCAGAAAACTTCATATCTGACTGCACAATTACTCCCAGGTCTTTTTCATTTTCTACCACCTTAAGTGTAGTACCACACAGTTGGTACATTTCTCTGGGGTTACTTCTACCCATATGCAGTACTTTGCATTTGTCAAGGTTGAACTTCAGTTGCCACTTCTTAGCCCATCTGCCCAAATTATCTAGATCCTGTTGCAGTAGCACACTGCCATTACTGTCATTAACAACCCTGCCAACCTTTGTGTCATCTGCAAACTTCGACATTAAGCCTGATATACCTTCATCAATATCATTGATAAATACACAAAACAACAGTGGACCTAACACCGAACCCTGTGGGACTCCACTAATAACATTAGTCCGCGAAGAGCAGCACCCATTGATTACCACCCTCTGTCTTCTCCCACTTAACCATCCTTTTATCCATCGTAGCAACTTACCCTTAATACCATTCTGCTCCAATTTGTACAGTAGTCTTCCATGCGCAACAGTGTCAAAAGCTGTCCTGAAATCCAAGTATATGATATCAAAATTATTTTTTGCATCCAGTTCCTTTGTGACCACATCATAATAACCAATCAAATTTGTCAGACAAGACTTTCCCTTAACAAACCCACGCTGTGTTTGAATTATTGCTGCAGTCTTGTCTAGATGATCCTGCAATGCATCCCTAACCAGCGACTCCATTATTTTACCCGGAACAGAAGTTAAACTTCTGTTTATTTAGATTTCCGCAAAGCTTTTGACTCAGTCCCACATGAGCGGTTGCTTTATAAGCTGGAACAGGTTGGAATCACTGGGAAAATCCTTAGATGGATGGCTTCAGGGCAGGAGGCAGAGGGTTGTGACAAATGGCTAATCCTCAGATTGGGTTGATGTAAGAAGTGGGGTTCCCCAAGGATCAGTATTAGGACCACTGTTGTTTTTAATTTTCATAAACGACATTGATGAAGGGATAGAGGGCGTGATGTCTAAATTTGCAGATGATGTTAAAATTGGGAGAGTAGTTAATGATCACTGTCAAGCTGAGCTTCTTCAGAGAGACCTAGATAGACTTCAGGAATGGTCAGAAAAATGGCAGCTGTGCTTTAATCCAACAAAGTGTAAGGTATTACACCTGGGAAACAGTAATCCCAAAATAACTTATTCACTTGGTGGAGTTCAACTAAACCCAGTACTAGAGGAAAGGGACTTGGGTGTTACGATACGGTCAGACATGAAATTCTCTGAGCATTATAAACAGGTTGCAAGGAAGGCCCATGGTGTCCTATCGATGATTTATCGAACTTTTGCAAGTAGAGATAGGGACGTGATAATCCCATTATATAAGGCTTATGTTAGACTACACTTGGAATACTGTGTTCAAGTATGGAGACCGCACCTAAAGAAAGACATCGAGCTTCTTGAAAGGGTGCAAAGACGGGTAACTCGCCTGGTGAGATCGGCAAAAGGGCGTCCTTATGAAGAAAGACTTCGAATATGTGGGTTGCAGAGTTTGGAAACTAGACACCTTAGAGGAGATTTGATTGAGGTGTTTAAGGCTCTGAGAGGCATCAGTAAAATGAATGAGGACAAAATTTTCAAGATTATAAATGATGCTAGAACTAGGGGACATAAATTCAAGTTACGGGGGGAAATGTTTAGATTGGACTGCAGGAAGTTTTATTTTAGCCAGCGAGTTATAAATTACTGGAATAAGTTGCCTTCATGGGTGGTAGAGGCCGACAGTTTGGGGAAATTCAAAGGTCATCTGGATAGTACTTTCGGGTAAGGGAAGCGCATAGGATGATAGGTTTAATTTCCTTTTTTTTTTTTTTTATCATTGTTTTGTTCGGATTTTTTTTTTTTTTTTTTTTTTTTTGGCTGGTGCAGCATAAGCCATAGGCTTTCTTGCATCATGCGGCCGTTACTAATACTAATACTAATAAAAACCATGCTACACCCGCCTGAGCCAGACTAACTCTGCCACGTTGTGAAAAATGCCCATAAACACTCCACACGTCATCAACGGGATTCGAATTCAGGTCTTTGCCACCCGGTGTGGGGAGGGACGGTGATCCTAACTGCGCTACCGAAGAGAGCCTATTAATCAATTTTCAATTTTTTAGGCCAAAAAGTGATAAATATGGAGGAGAAGATATAATGCAGGCATGTGGTTCATGGTTAACTTGACAGAGGAACAAAAGAAAAATGTAAAAACAAAACAGAAAAAGAATTCACCTTACCGAATAAGCGATTAAGTCAAAATGAAACCAAAACCTAAAGGAGGTGTATAAAGGCTAAGACAAGAGAGACCTCAAACGGTAAAAAATTGAATGAAATGAAAGTAAGAGGTTAAATTCTGTAAATATAACCCAGATGAGATAAAAAGTAAATATGCTGGATGCTCTGTAACGTTTAAGAGATGGTTATCTCCAGAACATCCATTCTTGAGAGTTTCTGTTCCAGAAGGTACAATATGGTGACCAAGTTCATTTGGAAACAACAGTAATAAACCCCCACCTCATGATCATTTGCAGATTATTAAAGTCATACAGTGAATCGCTGATCAGAAGGAAGGCTGCTTATTCACTAGTACAAGCCGAATGAAGGAGTTCACCAGCTTCTTTTATAAACTGAGTGCAGGCAATACATATTATTATGCATTTGCATATGCAAGTGTTATTCAATATTCAGTTATTATCATTGAATATTAGTCACTTTTTTGTGCTGAAGATGAATAAGCGTAGAGTATAAGATAATGTGAAAAACAAGAAGATATTCTGTTGTTTTTGGTCTGTTGATTTATCAGTTAATTTTGCTGATGTAATTTTTAGCAAAGGTTTAAAGTTATAATTATGGTTAATTAATAAAACAGCAAAGACATTATTGAAATTTCAGTACACTGTAAATTGGTCAGTTGCTTGTATTAAGGGAAAGAAAGGGAGTAAAATTAATTCTTTAATTCTATAAAAGGCATGAGCCACAAGTAAATAGGTTATAAATTGGAAGAAAAGAACTCTAACCTGCATGGAGTTAAAATCGATATTTATTTCTGATTTCGTAGAGGTAAAATAATGTGGGTTGCTGTCTCAAACATTTTGCAGAGAGAAACCTTATTCCGCTTCCTCAGAAAGACTGTCTTTCTATTAAGTAACTGCACTAAGTGAGTTTTCCCTTAAATTAATTGCAGTTTGCAAGTGCAACAACTTTTTACACTGAGGAAGCATAATTGGATTTGTGTCTATTTCTATATCTGCTTAATTCTGTAATTAGAAAGTTTCATTATGCTCCCTCTAAATTAAGAAACTTTTCTGACTGAGTGCAGACAGATAAACAAATCCTGGTATTAATGATTTAAGCAATTATTTCACATTGGCTATCACATGAGGATTTGTTTGTTACAATTGACTCTTTTTCTCTTATTATTAACTTCCTTGTATATACCAATGTTAAAGGTAAAGGGGAGCAATTTTGCTTTTGTAAAGGTGACTACAGATCTCAGTTTTTAAGTTCTATTCAGTGGGACTAATTGTCGAAATTACGAACTCAAATTCTAAATGGGAAATATTTGGAAAAGTAATCGTAGAAGCTTCTAGGCTTTCTTGACTGACTTAGAGATACTAGTCGAGGTTTAGACCTAAATGGATGTTACATGAACTGATGAGATTAGCAGTAGAGAAGAAAAATAAGTGAGATGTGTATAAATTATTGGGGTTGCAGAAAGTTACAGTAATTATAAACAAATTTGCAGTCAAGTCACAAAGGAGTTTAAGCAAGTTAATGCAGTTTATGAGGTCTCTGATAAAGAAAAGTAGCAAAAATTTCTTTACTTGACATTTGAAGGAAAGGAATGAATGATATTGGCCCACTACATGTAAATGGTATCACCATTGATCCTGTTCAGGTTGCTGACAAACTAAATAGATATTTTACATCAAAAAGACCTGAGGGTAATTGTGCTGTCAGATATGAAGTTTTCTGAGCAGTGCAAAAAGGCTGCAAGAGTAGCTCATGATGTCTTGTCAATGATATACAGGAATTTTGCTAGCAGGGATAAGGGGGTGATTGTCCCCTTGTATAGAAAGAGAGTTGTAGAATAGATGTGCGGAAATTTGCCTTTAGCCAGCAGGTTGTTGATTTCTGGAACAAACTTCCATCTGTCATGGTGGAAGTTGACAGCCTTAATTAAATTGAAGGATGAACTAGAAAAAATTTTGGAGTGAATGGATGGATGAAACGGGAAGGTCTTTTTTTTTTTTCTTTTTTTTTTTGTCTGATGCTATATAAGCTTGCTTTCTTGTATCATATGCCTCTACTAATGCTAATACTAATATAAAAAAATGGGATGGTTCTGGTAAGTCGGGGGCGCAAATTTTAATTCTTTTTCTGCTGTGAGTTGTATTTAGGTGAGTTATTTTATTATTTTATTTGCACATTTTCCTTTTAATCCTCTGTCGAGTGGACCGTCAACCGCATCCTGCATTATGTGTTTCCCCATATTTATCACCTTTAGATCTTAACCTCATGAATTTCCAACCGATTAATTTTATTAAATTCTTTCTAAATTTACCATTTTTTTATAATGGTGCATTGCTATGACTTGCGCTTTGCGTTAGAAACAGAGGCTCTATGTAGTCGCCTTTATATGCAATTCTCGTGTATGACTCTCGATAACGATACCAGGGTTGTGCGATATACGGCAATATACGTGACTATTTTTATTACAAATATATACAGTACATGTATTGCTTTTCTTTTTCTCTCTGAATCTGCAGTGTCTTCACCAGGACGCTTCCTTTTCACACCTTTTAAGTATTTTACTCATTTTTAGGGAACAAAGCACAATTACAAAACGAGGAGGCACGCTTGATACACATAAACAAAGCTGCGCGTGTGTAGCAACTGAATAAACAACACCGTAAAGGCTGAGATACACTATTAACACCTCATATTTTACTAAAGCACATTTCTAGGGGTTACTACCATAAAACAATAAAAACAATTTCCAGTTGCGTTTCTACGAGTGAATCTGTTATAAACTGGTAGTAAACTCGATCTAATTGCTTTTGCGATTACACCGATAGCTGGAATTGGGTTGGTTTTTACGTTATTATGGAGAAATGCGTTTCCCCTTCACTGATATAAAAAACATAAATACATTTTTAGAATCTTCTCTTTATTCCTATCGTGTTGCGTTCAGTTGGGGTGATTCCGCGTTCGACTGCCATTTCTTGTAAACACAAAGGCGAATCGTGCATAAGCGAATTCGGTTCGTGTTATATAAGATATCGTTCCCCTATTTATAAATCGTGTATGATCGAATTCGTGTAGTGTAAACACGTGTTATACGAGGACTGACTGTATATATATATATATATATATATATATCCATTATTTTAAATTAAACAAAACATAAGCCAGCAGTATGGCAAAAACTGTAGAGCGAAAATTAACATAAAAATAACCCAAATAAACAATCGAACGAAAAGAAAAACAATCGAACGAAAAGTCTATTTTATTTCAGTTTATTTTGAT
The DNA here is from genome assembly GCF_048544385.1 of Mastigoproctus giganteus. Classification (NCBI taxonomy): domain Eukaryota; kingdom Metazoa; phylum Arthropoda; class Arachnida; order Uropygi; family Thelyphonidae; genus Mastigoproctus; species Mastigoproctus giganteus. The sequence continues at coordinate 9,071,209 of NC_143577.1, forward strand.
TTGGTTATCGTTTGGTAGTTCCTTTAACCCTTTTTGGGTGATATTTCACGTCTTTCGGAACTGGTACCTCTCGGGGGGGTACCGCTAAATTAATAACTAATTGGCATTATTCTAAAATTTGTATAGTTTTTGTTAATTGGATTTAAAGATCGAAATTATATTAGGGTTTCTGGGCTACTATTTATATCTATTTTTTCTTTTCGTTCGATTGTTTATTTGGGTTATTTTTATGTTAATTTTCGCTCTACAGTTTTTGCCATACTGCTGGCTTATGTTTTGTTTAATTTAAAATAATGGATGTATTTCAGCTTCATATGGAGGAATTGCATGTCGCTGCCTCTAATGAATGCTTAATCATTTATTTATTTATTTATTATAATTTAATTTTATTTAATATAATTCAATGATAGTATATATATATATATATATATACAAGGGTATCCCACACATGTTCCATCGGATTTAAATGTGTGATCGTGCTGGCCATAGCAGTCGTTGGATATCTACAAATTAATTCTGCAAATTGCAGCGGCTGGAGACTAGGCACCTGCGAGGTGATCTGATTGAGGTGTATAGGCTTTGAATGGGTTGAGCACGCTGAATTTTGATGGGATTCTTCCGCTTGCTCAGATTACGAACATAAGGGAGTATAAATTCAAATTCAGGAAAGACTGTTGTAGAATAGATGTGCAGAAGTTTGCCTTTAGCCAGCGGGTGGTTAATTGCTTGCTGGAACAAACTTCCATCTGTCGTTGTGGAAGTTGATAGCTTAAATAAATTCAAGGAGAAACTGGGCAAACTTTTAGAGGGAATGATTGTGTGAATTTTTTTTTTTTTTTTTTTTTGGCTAATGCTATATAAGCTGATACGCTTGCTTTTTTGCATCACATACCTCTATTACTATTATGATTACTATTACTATCTTCAGTTTCAAGATATTCCTCCACCACTTGAGCTGCATGTGCAGTGGCGTTGTCGTGCATAAAATAGAAAACCTCGCCCAACTGCATCCCTAAAAATCGCACCTATGGTTCGAGGATCTGTTCTCGGTACCTCTGCCCAATTACAATACCACTATCAAAAACATGAAGAGAGGTGCGACTGATCAGTATTCCGCCCCATACCAAAAGCACCTCCTCCACTTTAAGTGTCCCTTTCTCTGATGTTGGAGAGACTGTACGGCATTCCTCGTTGTCGCCAGATGAAAAATAATGTTTAGAATCTGTTTGTAGGCTAAAACGGGACCCATCAGAGATCTTCTTCAATGCAAGATGCAAGAGTAACACCACATTTTCTACGTGTTCCGTTAATTTTGTCAAGTAGTTTAGATGAGTAAATGGTTGCATATATACAAATATATTTTGTTGCTGAATTAATAAAACTTACAGTCCTATATATGATTAATATATAAAATTAATCTTATTCATGATTAATTTTAAGGATATATGTATATCTTTAAAATTTCAGAGTTTGAAATTCAAACTAGGACTGAAAATTTCGGTTGAAAATTGTTCGCTTCCTACTGGTTTTACTCTACACGTAAAGCACACAATAAACCCAGGTCCTTAAATTAGATAAAAAAATAATAATAATAATATATAACAAGATTTATATATTATTTTGTTTGTTAAAGAAGTACAGACAAAAATAATTATATAAAATAAATTAATACAATAAAATAAGGTAACAGCATCCATATTACATTATTTTTTATATTTCTCCCATTTATTTTTAATATAATATATTTTTAGCAATTCTTGATGGAATTAGATTAATTTTGTAAACAGGTGGCGTTGCTTATATTGAAATCGACGTGGAATCCATATCAGTCGTCTGCTATTGTGTTGTTTTTTGTTTGTGTTAGCATTTGAAGGTCAGTTGTGGTCTTTTCCGTTTGTGTGAATATAGTTAAAAACGTTTTTTAAATTCAAAAATGCTTCCTACAATTCCAAAATCAAAGTCTAGTGTGTTGAGATCGGAATGTGATGAAAGTCCACATGGACTTTTCCAGGTAATTAGTTCATATCGTCGTTCTCTTGAGGAGAGTGTAGATCGTGACAAAATCTCACGAGTTCGCTCTTTTGAAAATTCCAGTGAAGAGTCTACCAGAGGTTCAAAAAGTGACCACGAAGAGAAGGGGAACGACGAAATATTCCCTGGCCATAATTCATATAGCACTACTAATGAAGTAATTGCTTCGGGCGATTCACCAAATGCATGCGGTAATGAAGCCATTTTGCAGTCTCCAAAATGTCGGCCGAAAACATTTCAACATGTAACTTCAACTCGACTGTTTGAAGAAAATGAATCTGGGGATGCAATCCCTCATTCTCAGTCATGTCGGAGTACTGAGGATATGAATATGGAATCTGTTTCGGAAAGTATGTGTGAAGAGACAAAATATTGTAAAAAAAGCCCCCATAATTGGAACGCTCGCACATTTGGAAATGATGAAGTAGTCATTGAAGGTGATTCGCCTAGTCGACCAGCAGACACTGAAGGGTCCGAAAAATTTTCGCACATATGGAACACCCGACCATTCAGTAATGCGTACAATACTGGAAGAGGAAGGGGAAGAGGTTTGAACATTTGGCTTGAAATTGCAAATAAAGATTATGAAAACACCCCTCACCTTTGGAGAAGTCGTGTAACCCCGACTGCTAGTAATAAGGCGGATGGAAACAGTTTTCTTGAAAAAAGTGAAGATGAAAAAATCTCTACACAAAAGCATCGGCCTACAGGCCTTTCTGAGATAATTGCTTCCTGTCGTCGTGTGACTAGAGAAAAAGTAGCTGAGATTTCTCAAGGTCATTCATTTCGAAATGATAGCAGTATGACTACAGAAAAGGGTACGCAAAGTCCGACTGAAGAGACAGAATGTAGTGAAAATGTCTCGCCTGTTTACTCATCTGGGAGTGCTGGTAAAGTGGCCGTTGAAGGTTATTCGAAAAGTGCATGCAGTAATAAGGAAACTACGAAGCGGTCATTGCGTGGGCGCAAAAGGCTGATAGATTTAATTACTCCAAGTAATCGAAAGCCTGACGACAAAAAAGATGCAGGGATCTCGCAAGTTCATATTCTTAAAAACGAATCCAGTACAGAAGTTGAAAGTGGTTTGAAAAGCCCGTCCACCAAAAAAGAAGCCAATAAAGATATCTCACACATGGACTCCTTTGGAGATTCTGGTGATGTGGCAATGGAAAAAAGTTCTGAGAGGGCAAGTAGTTCGGCTGATGAGAGTGAGTCAAAAAGTGCTTGCAACAAGAACGAAACGTTACAGCCAGTACGTCGGCCAAAGAGACTTTCGGAGTTAATTGCTTCAGTTCAACAGGAACTTGACAAGAAGAAAGATGAAGGAATCTCGGAGATTCGTTTATATGAAAATACTACAGGCATAGCTGATAAATGTGGTTGGAAAAGTGCCACTGAAAATAAAAAGGCTAATGGAAATGTTCGCCTTCTGTCACCTGAGAGTGCTAGAAATTCGGCTACAGAATGTGAATCGGAAAGAGTCAACGAGGAGGAAGAGCCTATACATCAGCCTTCGCATGAGCCAAAAAAGCTTTCTGAGTTAATTGCTTCAAATTATCCGGAACTGGAAGAAGCCTCTCAGATTCAATCGCTTGGAAACACTGCAGGTGTGGTCAATAAATACGGTTTGATAAGTCTGAATAAAGAGGGAAATGCTTTAGATAATGTCTGTCTTGCTCCCCCATCCGAGACTGCCAGTAGGTCCTTTGAAGACGAGACAAAAATTCTTTCTAACGAAGAGGAAAAACCCTTATTTTCGCAATCGCATCCACCTCAAGGACGTTCGGGATTAATTTCCTCAGATCGTCGTGAGCCTGAAGAGAAAAAGTCGGAAGAAATTTCTCAGATTCGTGCTCTTGGAAATGATGCAGGCATAGCCAACGAATGCAATTTAAAAAGGTCAACTGAAGAGAAAAAAAATGAGGAAAACTTACAGATTAATTCACCAGGGAATGTAGAAAGTGTAGCCGATAAACGCCATTTGAAAAATCCAAACGAAGAAAAAACCAATGAAAACGTCTTCCATATCGACTCATCTGAGATAGCTAGCAATTCGATCACTGAACCTGAAGTAAAAAGTGCTTACAAGAAGGAAGAAGTCGGATTAGTACCATCACAGGTGTTGAAAAGATGTCCAGAATTAATTTCTCCAAGTCTTCAGAAGCATGAGGAGATAAAAGGGATACAATTGTCGCAGATTGCTACAGGTGTGGTCGATAAATCCAGTTTGAAAAGTCAGACGACTAGAGAAGATGCCCTGCGTTTTCATTCATGTAACTGTGGTAGGAATGCTGCAACGTTAGGAGAGTCGAACCGTAGATTTAGAGACTACTCCCCACACTGGCAGGGAGATTACTCACCACACTGGCAGAGAGAGAGAGATTACTCACCACACTGGCAGAGAGATTATTCACCACACTGGCAGAGAGATTATTCACCACACTGGCAGAGAGATTACACACCAAATTGGCCTCGTCGACCGAGAAGGGTATTAGATTTGATTGCTTTAAGTCGTCGAAATTGCAGGGAGTATAATGATGAAGGCAACATACAGTCCCATTTTTATGGGGATGCTACAGATGTGGCAGTTGAGAGCGGTTGTGAAAATGCCTTCAATGTTCGTTCTTTTGAGAGGGTTAGATACGCGACCAGTAGAGACAGCATGAAATACCCAGTAGAAGATTCGCAACCAAACACATCGAATGAATGTCAGCCTGAAGAGAGAAACATTGAACAAACCTCGAGTGGTGACTCTTTCGAGAAGAATGATGTGACCAGTCGGCCTGAAGAGGAAGAGGCTGGGAAAAATTCTCAGTTTGGCCCATTGGATGGTGCTGGTGATGTGGGTATTGCAGATGTGTCTCAGAAGCAGCTTCAGACACTGTAAGGAACATTTTCATCTCTCTCTCTATATATATATTAATTTTAAAATTGGTTACCTATTATATTTTGCATAATCCTAAATTCTATTATTCGTTATATAACCTCAAAATTGATTTTGCTTTGGCGCATATTGATCATTGCAGAAACAGGGAATCCCTTGTTTTTTTCCTTTCAGTTTGGGTGGTTGACTGTGGAACAACACCCAAATTGTAGGTATATAGTGATAAGTTTTTGTATATTATCTTATGCATCTATGTAACTTACTTTACCTATGCATTCTCCATAGATTTATCTAGGTATGTCTTTTGTGATACTCTTCTCCATAAACTAATACGTACATTTTAATAAATAATACTGTATATATAAATAGAATTAATAAGAAATTAAAGAGGTATATTAGAGAATTGTGATATGTTTATGGACTAGGGATACAGCAAAATACAGAAAATTACAAGAAAACAATAAGAAAGTACTAATTGCTGAATAACTCATGATATTTAAATATGTCTTCTTCAGGGGTCAACCATTGAAATCAAAAGACAGACAGCAAGAAGTGGGCCTCTGTTTCTGACGTGAAATATATGCTTAAGATACAGTACAGAGGGTAAAGTATTTGCACAGAGGGTAGGGGATTTTGGAATTTAATGGTAATAGAAGTTAGGCTTAAAAGTAAAGATAATGCATAGGAATGGTGAATGTAAATTTCATGGCTGACCCAACAGAAGCAGAAAGTAAAAAAGGAAAAGTTAAAATCAAAGGTTAATTTCAAAAATCCCTTACCATATGTTTCATGTCAGAAACAGTGGCCCACTTCTTGCTGTATGTTTTGTGATTTGGTTGACCCTTGAAGATGACATTGAAATCACGAGTTATTTAGTGATTAGTACTTTCTTATTATTTTTTCGCAATTTTCCATGTTTTCTGTAGTTCCAACCTCCATTTCTAGCTTATTTTCTATTCTCATCCTCTCAATTAACTTATACTGTATCCATATTTATTTATTTATTATATTAATTTAATTTTAATTTTAATATTAATATTTACTTTTATATAAATATAAATAAATATTTATTTATTTGTTTTATTGTAAGTTGAACAATATTTTAGCTATTGTGAGGAAGTAAAAGTAACCCTCCCGATAAACAGATTTTCAATCCTGGGGAAGGGTCAGTAAAAATTCTAAAAAAAAAATGATAAAAACTATCTGTTATTATTAATTTAGTTTTCTCTCGTTTATTTTCGTTCGATGCTTTTAAATTTTGTTTAGCAAATCATAATTAATAGATTGCTGTTTTCAATTCAGTAAAAAAAAAAAGTAAAAGTTAATTTTTCATAATTAAAATATAAAACAGTATCACAGATGCTACGCAAATGTCCTTGTTACAATTGAGGGTGCGAGTGACAAAGGTTAAAAAAAAAGATATTTGACTATAAAGTAGGAAAAAAGTGACTGCTTGTCAGCAGATGACACAAGCAAAGGAATGGGAGAGTGGGGCACCATGTACCATGGGTATTGTATGCTAATAAGCAGTCACTGTTTTCCTACTTTACAGTAAAATATCTATTTTTTTTTAACCTTCTGTCACTCGCACCCTCAGTTGTGACACAGACACTTGCATGGGCAATTATAATATGCAGCCTAAATTTGGCTAGCATAAAAGTAGTGGCATAACTAGGGTTGATGACACCCAGGGCAAATGAAAAAATGGCACCCCTTTAAAACTGTTCTTTAAAATTCTGGCTGAATTTTTGCATTTTTTAACCATAAAAAGAGATCCCCAAATTTGGTGCCCAGGGCACATGCTCCACCTGCCTCCCTCTAGTTACGCCACTACATAACAGGTCATACTGGGTTTGTTCTAGACTGCTATGAAATAGTCACAATAAGCCTTTGTTTTGACATTATCGTCTTTGAAATAGTCTTTCAGGGACGGACTGGCCAGGGAAACCCCTGTGGGCCGGAGGCCAGTGTGATTTTGGCCAGAAACACTAGTATGAGGCTACTGCAAGTTTTCCCCAGTAAGAATTTTTGATCCAGTCTGCCTCTGGTGCCTTTGCAGTAAGAACTTGTATAAGGGGAACTGAAAGTAAGAATTTTTGAGGGAATGCACTTGGCCCTGACTATTTTTCCATTTCTGGAAAGCACATTTCAAAATCACTGAAAGTTGAGCTCTTTTGTTCCTTTTTATTGTTTGTATGTGATTGAATTGACGCTTTCTCAGGTTTTTTTTACGTCTGCGAAACAAAAAAAAAGTCGCATGGATTTTGTTTTTTTAGAGAAACTCCACTAATGCTTTGCTGCACTGCAGTCTGTTTTTTTTTTTTAATGAAAATCTCACACACGAGAGGTATTAGAACCTATAGTACTTAGTACCATGCATGAGTTGAAGGTTGGAAAGATCAAAGAAGATATTTGTTGACTTGAACTTCCTTCTGTAGATTGTAGTTTTCAGGTAACACTTATGAAGAGAGGTTGTTCCAGAAAACGTAAGTTGAATGAATAAACGAAAGAAGAAAAGTTGTTTCTGTGAGTTTGAAGTTGGACAGTAAAACAACATTGACTGGTTGCAGAATGTGTTTTGGCTGCTTTGGAAGGAAGAATGGGAATTATAGAAGCCAATTCAGAAGAACAGTGTCCATGGAAGTATCTATAGAAAAGCCATGCAGCAGAAACAGAACGTCTATGAGACTATGATACGCAGAGTGGAGAGACTGTTTATGATGAGTTATTAATTAGCCAAACTGCCCTTCTTTGAATGGAATCTAGAAACCTGGGAGCGGTTTTTGGGGGCACTACCCAAATGTGGGAACAGTATTCCAGATATGGCAGATTTGCGATGTGTACAGAATGAACAGCTGTTTGGAATAAAAGTAATGCAGAGAGCGAAAGAGAAAACTCAGTTTTTTAGATGCAGAGGAAGTAATATTTGTAATGTGCTTATGCCAAGAGAGATTAGAAGTCAGGGTAATCCCCAATAGGGATATTTATAACCATGCCTAGAAATCAGTGTCATTGAAGATAAGCATAGGAATAGAATTCTTTTTGTGAGATATAAGACAGGACTGAGTTTTAGAACAATTGAAATCCACTAAGTTGTCTTTGCTCCACTGGAGATCGGCATTTAAGGAACTGGTAGTGGATATTTGAGATGTTGAAGCTGTTTGAGCAGAGCAAGGTTTTGAAACTGGAAGGTTTAATGCAATGAGTTATCATCGGCAAAACTATGGACAGTAAGCTTGATATGCTTTCATCAGTAACTTTAATAAATACTGTAAACAATGAGGGGGGGCACACTACCAAACTAAAGTATCTTAAAAAATCATTCGAGTTTTCTTTAAATTCCTAACTTTGTAGAAACACATTTTATAATCTAGTTTCTCTTAGAATTTATTAAAGGTGTTAAATTATGTTATATATAAAATTGTAGGCACAGCAGTAAGAACTCAGTAAGAATTCTTGTTTCTAAGCACAGCAGAGCATCTAGATCAGTGGTTTTGAACCGGGGTGCTGTGTAATTTGGGTTTAAGTTAATTAAAGTTATTATTATTATATATTTATTTCATTATAAAACAGGTACAATATAAAGAGTACAGTAAATATCCATTGTACCGTATTTTTTTAATTTTGTGGTGATCTATAATTGATCTTTATTTAGTACCTCTATATAAAGAATAAAATTATTATATAGGTATATATTAAAATTTTGAAACCACTGTGTTAGGTATTTCTTTTGGCCTAGGGGTGCCGTGAAAAAATTACTGGGACAGTAAGGGTGCCATGAACCGAGAAAGTTTGGGAACCTCTGATTTAGATGGATTGGAAGTCACACAATGTATACATCTAAAACCTGTTGACTTCTTCAAGTATCTTGGCTGTATTATAAGTAATGAATGACTGGGGAAAGAGGAAGTTAGCACACGGATTCACTAAAGTAAGAAGTCTTTGTGCCCTCAATGCTATCTGGTGGGAGGGAGATATTCTCCCTTAGAACAAAAAAACATATTAGAGGAAGTAATAATTCCTCTAATTATTACTTATTAATCATTAGTGGAATCGGTACTTTGCTACGGATTTGAGGTGTGCACACTGAAAGAGGATGACAAAAAAAAAAAGAAGTTTAAGGCCCTAGAGATGGACTACCTTCGTTGAAGTGCTAGAGTTTCCAAGCTGGAGAGGGTTACGAACGAGTAAATTAGACAGCGTTTGCATGCAGATGAAGGTATAGAGCAAATTGAAATTAGAGGCTGAGATGGTTTGGACATCTTTTATGCATGAATGAAGAGAGATAGCCTAAAATTTTATATGAGTGGATACCACAAGGGTAGAGAAGATGAGGACACCCTAGAAAATCAGCTATGAGAGAGAGAAATTTGAAAGTTGAAGATGCCCAAGTCCAGCAACTTTGGAAAATGGGAACAACAGGGCAACGATCTGTTATATAAAGTCGAACATAGATAGATATAAAATTGTAAATACTGTATTACCAATGGAGAGATGTAAAGGTATATTATTAAATTTTATAATTTAGTTAAATCATAAAACTGAAATAGTTTTATTATTTAATAATTAACAATTTAATTAAAATAATACTAATATTAAAATTATAATTTGATAAAAAATAATGAAAATCGAAATTGTATTTCACTAAAAATCATAGTTACACTATTCTTAACAGACATATTCAATGGATCGGTGCCATTAATTAAATCACTGATGAAGACTAAATAAAAATGGACCAAAGGATGAGCCTATGGGACCCAGAAGTCTCTGAGAATGTCTTAGATTTATTTACTCCAAATATAACAGAAATTTAACTAGCAGTTCATTCAAGAAATGATTGAGAGATATCCCAGTTTTTGTCATATTTTTCCTGGCATGTTGAATTGCTTATTTTGGGATTTGAATTCCCCAGTTTCACAACAATGAAAAAAATACACATAAAAAGTAGGAGGAAAATCAAAGTAAAAAGTTTTTAAATGTATCCAACACTGTTAATAGACTACTAATATCATCTTTTAAGGGATGGAAGGAATTTCAGTGAGTATCCAATCAAAGGTTTTTCAGTTAGTATCCAATCAAATTGGTCAGGCAAGATTTCCCTTTAACAAACCCATGCTGTGTGTGTGTGAACTATAACTGCAGTCTTGTTACACGGACTAATTGATTAACAGTAGCCGTTGGCAGAGGTGAAAGCGATTCTTGCACTGCTTCTATTGGAATGAGCAGCAGCCTGGAAAACAAGATAGGGGGGTTTCAGAGATTGCTGGGAGTCATTGCGGTATAAGTAAACACGTGGGTGTGTTAGGGTAGCTAAGAATAGGAACAGGTGCATGTGTGTGTGCACACCAATGCTAGGAGTTTGGTAAATAAATTTGATGAATTTGAGGTGGTGGTCAAAACATCAAAGGAAGATATTGTTGGAATATCAGAGACGTGGTGTCACACAGATATAAGGAATGCAGAACTGGAATTTCGGGAGTACAATTAGCATTAGTAGAGGCATACGATGCAAGAAAGCAAGTTTATGCAGCATCAGCCAAAAAAAAAAAAAAAAAAAAAAAAGCTCCCATTTCACGCCTCTGTTCATTCCAAATACCTGTCCAACTCAGCCTTAAATTTATTTAGCCTATCAACTTCCACAACAAAAGATGGAAGTCTGTTCTACCAATCAACTACCCGCTGGCTAAAAGCAAACTTCCACACATCTATCCTACAACTGCCTTTCCTCAATTTGAATTTACGCCCTCTTAGGTGAGTAATCTGAACAAGAGGAAGAATCCCATCAGCATTGAGCATGTTCAAACCATTCAAGGCATTATACACCTCAATCAGATCACCTCGCAGGTGCCTAGTCTCCAGACACTGTAATCTGCAAAACTTAAGCCTTTCTTCGTAAGAGCAACCCTTCGTTCCATTCACTAATCTTTTTGCCTTTCTCTATACTCGTTCCAACAGCTCTACATCCTTTCTAAATTGAGGCCTCCAGACCTGTATACAGTACTCAAAGTGTGGCCTGACCATTGCCTTATATAAGGCGATAATCACCTCCTTATCCCTGCTACAAAAATTCCTGTATATCATTGACAAGACACTATGAGCTACTCTTGCAGACCATCTGCACTGCTCAGAAAATTTAATATCTGCCTGCACAATTACCCCCAGGTCCTTTTCGTTCTCTACCACTGTCAGTGTGGTACCACAGAGTTGATATGTTACTCTGGGATTACTGCTTCCCATATGTAGCACTTTACATTTGTCAATGTTAAACTTCATTTGTCACCCCTCTCAGCCCATCTGCTCAACTTTTCTAGATTCTGTTGCAGCAGCGTACTGTCATTAGTGTCCTTAACAATCCTGCCAACCTTTGTATCATCTGTAAAGTTGGGAATTAAGCCTGATATAGCATTAGCATTAGTAGAGGCATATGATGCACAGCAAGCTTATGCAGCATCAGCCAAAAAAAAAAAAAAAAAAAACATGCTCCCATTTCACCACTCCACTCCTTCCAAGTACCTGTCCAGCTCAGCCTTAAATTTATTTAGGCTATCAACTTCAACAACAAAGGATGGAAGTCTGTTCCACCAATCAACCACCCGCTGGCCAAAGTCAAACTTCTGCACGTCTATCCTACATCTGTCTTTCCTCAATTTGAATTTATGCCCTCTCAAATGATTATTCTGAGCAAGAGGAAGAATTCCATTAGCATTGAGCATGCTCAAACCATTCAAGACTTTATACACCTCAATCAGATCACCTTGCAGGTGCCTAGTCTCCAGACACTGTAATTTGCAAAATTTAAGCCTTTCTTCATAAGATCACCCCCTTTGTTCCATTCACTAATCTTGTTGCCCTTCTCTGTAATCGTTCCAACAGCTCTACATCCTTCTTAAAATGAGGCCTCTAGACCTGTATACAGTACTCAAGGTGTGGCCTGACCATTGCTTTATATAAGGGGATAATCACCTCCTTATCCCTGCTACAAAAATTCCTGTATATCATTGACAAGACACTATGAGCTACTCTTGCAGACCGTCTGCAGTGCTCAGAAAATTTCATATCTGCCTGCACAATTACCTCCAGGTCTTTTTCTTTCTCTACTACTGTCAGTGTGGTACCACAGAGTTGATACGTTACTCTGGGATTACTGCTTCCCATATGTAGTACTTTACATTTGTCAATGTTAAACTTCATTTGCCACCTCTCAGCCCATCTGCTCAACTTTTCTAGATCCTGTTGCAGCAGCATACTGTCATTAGTATCCTTAACAACCTTCGTATCGTCTTTAAACTTGGACATTGAGCTTGATATACCATCATCAATATCATTTAGAAATACAGAAAACAACAATGGACCGAATACTGAACCCTGAGGGACTCCACTAATAACATTAGTCCACGATGAGCAGTGTCCATTGATTACCACTCTCTGTCTTCTCCCACACAACCATCCCTTTATCCATAGCAGAAATTTGACTCCAATGCCACACTGATCCAATTTGTGCAGCAGTCTTCCATGTGCAACAGTATCAAAATTCTCTCTAAGATCCAAATATATGATATTAGTTATTCCCTGCATCCAGTTCTTTTGTGACTGCATTATAGTATCCAATCAAATTGGTCAGGCAAAACTTCCCCTTAACAAAACCATGCTGTGTCTGAGCTATAAATGAAGTCTTGTCTAGATGATCCTGCAATGCTTCTTCAACCAGTGCCTCCATTACTTTTCCTGGAACAGATGTTAAACTAATAGGTCTATAATTACTTGTGTTGCCCTTTGATCCTCCTTTGTGAATCAGGGTCACATTTGCACATCTCCAGTCCATGGGTACCTCCCCTGAGTCCAAGGAAGCCCTCATAATTATGGCTAAGGGTTTGCTTACTTTCTTTGCTGCCTCCTTTAATAAAACTGGATAGATCCCGTCCATCCCGGGTTTCTTTTTTATGTTTATCTTCAACAATTTCTCCTCCACATTCCTCTCAGTTATTACAAAATCATCCAGCTCATAGGCAGAGTTTAACTCGCCTCTGGCATTCCCCTTCCTGAATAACTCCTCATAGGTAAATGTAGATGCAAAATACTCATTTAGTTTGTTAGCCACCTGAGCAGGATCATCAACAGTTGAACCATCAATGTCCAGTGGACCAATCTGCTTCATCCCTTTCCTTCTAGAGTTTACCTAGGTAAAGAACTCTTTGTTGTTTTTCTTTGCATCCTTTGCCAAGGATTTCTCATAATCTGCCTTTGCCTGCCTAATCTCCTTTGTGACTTTGTTACAGACCAGCTTATATCTATCATAGGCTTCCATGTCACCCAATAATTTGTATGTATCCCATGCATTTTTCTTCTCTGCCACATGTCTCATTAGTTCATCTGACTTCCATTTAGGCCTAAACCTTGAACAATATTTCTTAGTTGGTATGTAGAGCCTAGTAGCTTCCAACATAAATTCTTTGAATGCTTCCAATTTTGAATTTGCTGTTGGTAACATCATCAGTTGGTCCCACCATATAGAATTTAAATACTGTCTCAGACCACCATAGTTACTTCTATGAAAGCAAAAACCCTTCCCTTTACCCCTGATGGTAGTTACCTCTTTGAGTAAAATCCCACTTCAGCACACTGTGATCACTGTCACCTAGTGGTTCCTTTATCTGCAGATTCTTAATGCATGAAGAATCACTACTGATAATTAGATCAAGAGTATTACTTCCTCTAGTTGCCTCTCGAACATGCTGATGTAGAAAACAATCATTCAATAAATCCACAAAAGCCTTGCTACTGTGTGACTGACTAACCCATAAATTCCAGTTAATGTCTGGGAAATTAAAATCCCCCATTATAAGGCTCTCTGATTTACTGGCCCACTCTATTTCCCTGTACAGTTCCTTATTATACTCATCAGAGTCATTACGCCTATAACACACTCCTACTCTCAATGTTGATCTTCCAATGCTTATGTCACACCAAACTGACCCGACACTGCACTGTCCAGCGATGTTGACTGGCTTCACTTCTTTGGATTTTATGAGTTTCTTAACGAACAGTATAACCCCTGCTCCCTTCCTATCTTGTCTATCCTTCCTGTACACATTGTACTCCCCAAATTCCAGTTCTGTATTCCTTATATCTGTGTGACACCACATCTCTGATATCTCAATAATATCTGCCCTAGATGTTCTCAGCAGTACCTGAAATTCGTCAAATTTATTTACCAAACTCCTAGCATTGGTGTACAAGCACCTGTTCCTATTCCTAGCTACCCTAACACAACCCATGTGTTTACTTGTACTGCAATGATGCCCAAAGTCTCTGAAATACTCTGCATTTTTTTTCCAGGCTGCTGCTGCTCATTCCAATAGAAGCAGTGCAAGAATCACTTTCACCTCTGCCAGTGGCTACTATTAATCTATTAGTCCTTATATCCCCCCAAGCTAGCAGTTTTCCGACCCACTTAACATTGCTTCGATAGCATCAGCAAATATTCTTGCACCCTTTCTATTTAAGTGTATCCCGCCCTGTAGAAACAGTCTCTCCTGTTAACAAGTACAGACCAGGCTGAAAAAAATTCTACCCCTTGAGCCTTGCACAATCTTTCCAGGGCCGAAATGATCGACAAGGTCTCATCATATACTCCCTCCTATCATGTCTGGGCAGAATTGCAGAAACTTTCAATTTCAATCCTAATTCACAGCTTTATTTCAACAGTGACCTGTACTTGTTAAGTAATTCTGCCGGTCTCCTCTTAATATCATTATTGCCAACGTCTACAACGATATCACCCTTTGTGCCCTTAAAAGATGATATCTGCTCTACAATGTCATCAACCTAATTGATGATATACCATCATCAATATCATTTATAAATTTTCTGTATTTATAAATACAGAAAATAACAATGGACCCAACACTGAACCCTGAGGGACTCCACTAATAACATTAATCCACGATGAGCAGTGTCCATTGATTACCACTCTCTGTCTTCTCCCACTCAACCATCCCTTTATCCATAGCAGTGTTTGCCTCCAATGCCACACTGGTCCAATTTGTTCAGCAATCTTCCATGTGCAACAGTATCAGAAGCCTTTCTAAGATCCAAATATATGATATTAAAGTTATTCCCTGCATCCAGTTCCTTTGTGACCACATTATAGTATCCAATCAAGTTTGTCAGACAAGACTCTCCTTAACAAAACCATGCTATGTCCGAGTTATAACTGAAGTCTTGTCTAGATGATCCTGCAGTGCTTCTTTAACTAGTGCCTCCATTAATTTCCCTGGAACAGAAGTTAAACTAACAGGTCTGTAATTACTTGTGTCGCCCTTTGATCCTACTTTGTAATTTGGGGTCACATTTGCACATCTCCAGTCCATGGATACCTCCCCTGAGTCCAAGAAGCTCTCATAATTATGGCTAATTGTTTGCTTACTTCCTTTGCTGCCTCCTTTAATATAACTGGATAGATCCCATCCACCCCGGGTGCCTTTTTTATATTTATCTTCAACAATTTCTCCTCCACTTTCTTCTCATTTATTACAAAATCATCTAGCTCACTGCCAAAGTTTAATTCACTTCTGGCATTTCCCTCCCTGAAAGACTCCTCCTGTGTGAATGTAGATGCAAAATATTCATTTAGTTTGTTAGTCACCTGAACAGGATCATCAACAGTTGAACCATCAATAACCAGTGGACCAATATGATTCATCCCTTTCCTTCTAGAGTTTACATAGGTAAAGAACTCTGCTGTTTTTCTTTGCATCCTTTGTCAAGAATTTCTCATAATCTGCCTTTGCCTGCCTAATCTCCTTTGTGACTTTGTTACAGACCAGCTTATATCTATCATAGGCTTCCATGTCACCCAATAATTTATATGTATCTCATGCATTTTTCTTCTCTTTCACATGTCTCATTAGGTGATCTGACATCCATTTAGGCCTAAACCTTGAACAATATTTCTTAGTTGGTATGTAAAGTCTAGTAGCTTCCAAGATTAATTCTTTGAATGCCTCCCATTTTGCATTTGCTGTTGGTAATCATCAGTTGGTCCCACCGTAGAGAATTTAAATACTGTCTTAGAACACCATAGTCATCTTTACGAAAGCAAAAACCCTTCCCTTTACCCCTAATGGTAGTTACCTCTTTAGTAAATCCCACTTAAGCACACTGTGATCACTGCCACCTACTGGTTCCTTATCTGCAGATTCTTAATGCATGAAGAATCACTACTGATAATCAGATCAAGAGTATTACTCCCTCTAGTTGACTCCCAAACATTGTAATATAGAAAATAATCATCCAATAAATCCACAAAAGCTGTGCTAGTGTGTGTGTGGCCAACCCACAAATTCCAGTCAATATCTGGGAAATTAAAATCCCCCATTATAAGACTCTCTAATTTACTGGCCATTCTATTTCCCTGTACAGTTTTTTTTATTATACTCATCAGAGTCATTAGGCCTGTAACACACTCCTACTCTTAATTTTGATCTCCCAGTGCTTATGTCACACCAAACTGACTCGACACTGCGCTGTCCAGTGATGTCAACTGGCTGCACTTCCTTGGATTTTATTAACTAATAGCATAACCCCTCCTCCCTTCCTATCCTGTCTATCCTTCCTTTACACATTGTACTCCCCCAAATTCCAGTTCTGCATTCCTTATATCAGTGTGACACCATGTCTCTGATATCCCAACAATACCTGCCTTTGATGTTTTGACCAACACCTCAAATTCATAAAATTTATTTACCAAACTCCTAGCATTGGTGTATTTGCAAGTATACATGCACCTGTTCCTATTCTTAGCTACCCTAACAAAACCCATGTGTTTACTTGTACCACAATGGCTCCCAGCAGTCTCTAAAATCCCCTGCATCTTGTTTTCAAGGTTGCTGCTCATTCCAATAGAAGCAGTGCAAGAATCACTTTCACTTCTGCCAGTGGCTATTGTTAATCTATTAGTCCTTGTATCCCCCCAACCTAGCAGTTTTCCAACCCACCTAACACTGCCTTGATAACATCAGCAAATATTCTTGCACCCTTTCTATTTAAGTGTATCCCATCCCTGTAGAAGCAGTCTCTATTGTTAACAAGTACAGACCAGGCTGAAAAAAATTCTACCTCTTGAGCCTTGCACAATCTTTCCATTGCTGAATTGATTGACAAGGCTCTCATCGTATGCTCCCTCCTATCATGTCTGGGCCGAATTGCAGACACTTTCAAATTCAACCCCAATTCACAGCTTTTTTTCAACAGTGACCTCTACTTGTTAAGTAATTCCGCGGTCTCCTACTCTTAATATGATTAGTGCCAATATGTACAACAATATCACCTTTTGTGCCCTTAAAATATGATATCTGCTCTACAACGTCATCAACCTTTGCCCCTGGCAGACATACCCTGGTCCTGTTCCACCTATCCTTTTTACACACCATGTTCCCCATTTCCCTGACAGTAGAGTCACCGACAATTACTAGTTCCTGTGGGACCGACCAGTGCATTCTGCCTTGGGGATTGCAGCTGTGTTGAGTGATGATCAAGTGCAATCTCTGGCATTGATGTGGGCAGCTGAGAGCTTGATGGGCCCCTCAATTTAGATCTTTCGAGGGCATCCACCCTGTCCTTCAAGCTCTCATATAGGCCCATAACAACGCTGAGTTGTCGCCTGATTTCCTCACACTCCTTACATCGCACACACACACACACACAAAGACACTCTGCATCTGCTTCCACCTCTCTCTCTCTCTCTCTCTCTCTCTCTCTCTCTCTCTCTCTCTCTTTTAATTAACTTTTAAGGTGCATCATATGTCAATTCTAATATTTGAACTGAAATTTTATCCTTTTTGAGAACATAAAAAATAGAGAAACATCTTATTTCCGTGATTCTAATTCTCCATGATAATGATTGTGACAGAAATTAAGGAAAGAATTTGCTTTGTATTATTATTATTGTCTTATCATATTGTTATTAGTGTGAACAAGTACCAACAGACTTATGCTATATTGATTTGAACTTTGCCTACTCAGCTTACATATTTATTTATTTATTATTCATTTATTTATTTCATTACAGCAGTGTCAGTGATGCAGACAGCTCTCTCTCTGAATATCAGTTTCTTCAAGATCGAAATGTAGAAAAAGTTGAAACCATGGTGAGAATTAATATGATTCATAGTGTTTGATAAATAATCAAATATTGTATGCATATGAATAGGAAAGGGAATATTCAAATTGACAGCCCACAAAACTAATGTGATAGAACAAGAATGCTAAACCAGTGGCATGCATAGGAAAATATATGCCCAGTTATAAGAAATAATTTTTTATATGAAACCAAATTTATTTTATGGTCTAGCAGCCATATCTATCTGACAGTAAAAACTGCAAGTGTAATTGCAAACAGAATTATGAAGCAACAATGTTCTCATTAGAAACTTTCACATATTGTTAATTTTTTTTTTGTCCATGGTAAGTTTCCCTCCTACTAGCTCAATTCAGTAAGGGGCAAATTGAACTTGCCCATAATAAGACATTCAACCTTTCCATCTGCATGTAGAGGTTCTTATTATAATCTGCATGACCTAGTGTTTAGATTACTTTCACTATTGTCATACTTTTGCTTCCAACTAAATCACACTACACAGATTCTATACTAGCATTCATCTGAATCTGCAAAAGCTTTTATCATATTGAAACATGCTTTTATAAGAATCATGACTCCACCGGCCCCTTCTGTCTTCTCCATCCTTCCTAAATACAGTATATCAAAATGAAATTCTTCATCTGCCATTTCTGGATCACACCATGTTTCCGTTAAACTGTTGTGTCAGCATTAGTTTCCCTGACCTGGAGTTTAAATTCACCCATTTTATAGATGACAAGATAACACAGTAGCAAGAAGACATAATGACATTGTGACTGTAGTAATCATTATAATATTTATGTAAACCTTTTTTTTTTTCTCATAAGTATTAAATAAACAGTGATTTTTTTCACAGGTGAAGGATGAATCTGAGTTTACTGAAAAAGCTGTTTTGGATGCTGAAAAACAGAAACAAGTTCAGCCTAAAAGAAGTAACTATTGTTTTCTTCATTATATTTATATACTGTAATTTGTAACTACATCTAAAATTACTTTTAAAAACATAGTTGATGAACTTTTTTTTTTTTTTTAGTACCAAATTAATAAATATTTTAACAATGAAAAATGGTGTCAATTAGTAGTAGAAGTATATTTCAGAAATATATTATATTTTCTTCTTGGGGAGGAGGAGGAGAAGGATACACGCACACACAAATGTTTATTATAGTAGTTAATAATAATGGGATATTTGCTACTGTGCATTTTTAGATAGATTTTCGATTCAATTATTTATTTATAAACAGAGTAAATAAATCAATAATCTTTATTGTATGTAAAAGTTGTGCAAGAACCTGTCACTGTGAATAGTGTCAGGAGTGTTACATTATTGTGAGAAATAACTACATAATGAGTTAAATAACTACATAATGGTTATAATGTACTGAATTGAGTAAAATAGAATAAATTTTATTGAATGTTAACAAACACTTTATTTCTATAGGGAGCAGGTAATTAGTTCCATAAATATTGATACTTTTCTGTTTCAGAGTGATTAACTGTACTATAGTTTACTATCTATAGTAATCCTCCATGGCGAATATACTGTACCAACTTCAAAAATCTAAACACTTAAACTGAGATAAGCTATAACCCAAGTAAGGTTGGGGCAAAAAATTATTATTATTATTATTATTGCTCTCAAATTATTTCTCCCTGATTGAGGGTTCCACCTCGTGATGGGTATTGCTACCAAGTACACAGGGTGGTGGTTGTTATGTTTGGTTTTACTGTTGGTCGAGGAACTCTCTGATTATCCTACAAGTGTTCAGGATTGCGACTTTCTGGAGTTCCTTGTAGGTGTTCGCTGGGAGATGTATTGCTGCTATGCAGTTATGTAGGGTCTTTGGCACTATACCTGTGGTTGACACGATGATCGGGATGGCCGTTACTTGTTGCATATTCTACATCTCTTTGATCTCCTGTCTTAGGTTCATGTAATTCCTGATCTTTTCCCCATAGGTATTCTGCAGGTTGGCAGTGTTGGGTTCCACTATGTCAATCAGATAGGTAGCCTTTTCCTTCTTGTCCACAAAGATTATGCCCAGTCCATTGTGCGGGATTGTCCTATCCATTATTGTGGCACAGTCCCAGTACAGCTTGTGGGTTGGGATTTCTAGTACTGCCTGGGGTTCGTACTTGTAGTACGGTACACTTTCTTCGATCAACCGGTATTTCCTTGCTAGCTTCTGATGTATTATCCTGGCTACCTGGTCATGCCTCTGAGTGTACTCAGTCTGGGTGATCACCTTGCATCCCACGGTGATGTGTTGGATCGTTTCTGAGGCCAGGTGGCATCATCGAACACTCCAGGCTCCTTGGCGATGTAGTTTCGATAGTTCCTGGTGTTGATTACCTGGTCTTGGATGGTGAGCATGAATCTTTCAGTCTCAGGGAAGAGCATCCCACTCGTGAGCCATACATTGGAAGCAGTTTTATCTATGTGATCTTGTAGTTTTATCTATGTGATCATTGTAGTGTCTTCTCTGCCCATCTTTCTAGCTTTGTTTGTACCTCCTGGTTGAGGGGGCACTCCTCACTTAGGTTGATAGGGGGTATACCACTTGTCTATCTTCCTTATGGCCTGGTGGAGTGCTGCTGTTTGTTTCTGGACGTAATCCTTCAGGTTACCTATCACTGTCTTCTGTTGCTCAATGAGGTCTATCAGGCCCCTTCCTCCTTCCCGGGCAATTGTCAGTCTCTCCATAGCAGATTTTGGGTGGTGTCAGCAGCTCTTTGTCATCATTGTCTTTCTCATGATATCCTTCAGCTCGGTGTTAGTCCAATCTATGACCCCAAAGGAGTATGTTAGCACTGGGACTGCATAGGTGTTTATGGCTTTAACTGTGTTCCCTCCATTCAGCTTTGCTTTCAGCAGGCTTCTGAGCCTCTGATGGTATTTTTCAGTCATGCAGGCCTTAATTTCCTTGTGCTGTAACTGCTGAGCCTGCATCATCCCCAAGTATTTGTAGTCCTCTCCCTCTGCTATGGCTTCGATCTCTTTACCAGTCTGCAGCTTGTAGTTTCTCTTGACTAATTTTCCCTGGTGTAGTCCATAGGTCTTGCACTAGTCTAGACCAAATTCCATCCTAATATCATTGCTGAATTCTTTGGTAATCTGGAGTAGTTGCTAGAGTTGCTTCTCGGCTCCTGCGTAGAGCTTGATGTCATTCATGTACATCAGGTGGGTGATGGTATACAGGTTCTTCCTTCCTTCTTTGAGGTGATATCTGTAATTGCTACTGTTTAGCATGGTGGATAGCGGGTTAAGTGCTAGACAGACCACAATGGGCTCAGGACATCTCCCTGAAAGAGTCTCCTGATGGGGATTGGCCTGGTTGTGATGTTTTTGACCTTAATGGTGGTACTCCATTTTGCCATCGTTTCTCCTAGGAAGTTTGTCACTATCGGATTGACTTTGTAGATGTTCATTTGTTGTTGTTGTTATTTGATTTTTAGGAGTATCAGCAACTAAGGCCATTTTGCTCCGGGGATATGCAGTGGTCATTCCCTGGCCTTTCTGCTTGATTGATTTTGATTGATTTGATAGTTGTTGGCGCATCGGCTTCTGTGGCCATATTGCACCTCCCAAGGTTTTTGCAGTACTTTGATCCAAGCCCGAGGCGGGAATCGAACCCGTGACTTTTGGATTGCCGGGCAGGTACTTTACCCACTCGGCTAGCCCGGTCGGCTTGGCCTTTCTGCATCCTCCGTATTTGGTGGTCATAGGCTAGAACCCTGTCTAATCAAGAAGCATGTGCTACGAACTGCTGCTCATGCCCACCTGGCTACGGAGGCATTATAGATGTTCAGCACCTCTGTTAGGAGGCACAGAGTCGAAGAACTTGCGGTAATCGATGTAGGCTGTGTACATGTTGCTGCGCTTCTTGTAGGCTTACTCCATAACTGCGGCATCTATGGTTAATTGCTCCTTGCATCCATTGCTCAGCCACTTGCATCCTTTCTGCTGTTTGGCCATTATGTTCTGGCTCTCCAAGTGGTCTGATATCTTCCTGGTTATGCAGCTGGTTAGGATCTTGTACATTGTTGGGAGCAGTTGATTGGCCTATATTACGCCGGGTTTTTTGTATCTTCATCTTTAGGCTTCAGATATGTGATTCCTTGAGTGAGAAACTTCGGGATTGTCTCTGGGTGCCTTATCATTCAGCAAACTGCTCTGCCAGGTGCTTGTATGTGCAAGTGAGCTTCTTATACCAGTAGCTGTGGAATTATCTATTCCTGGAGTTCGCCAGTTGTGAGAGTTCTTGATCGTCTGTTTTACTTCTTCTTTCCGAATCTCCCACCCTCTCATTTGTTGTATGTCCTTGGTTTTCTTGTGTTCTAGTTCTATCCAGGTGGCTCAGCTGTTATGCCTTACTTCCCTGCTCCACATGTTTCCCCAGAACACATCAATTGTCTTCTTCTCGGGTGGTCCCTTCCCTTCTTTCCTGTCTTCTCCGAGATTCCTGTAGAAGCCTCTTTGGTTCTCATCGAAGATTCGGTTGGTTGTTTATTTTCCTCTGGGAGCTCTTTTTGTATCGACATAGTCTCTTATTATTATTATTATTAGCCATATGGTACAAGGAAGTAGAAAGGAATCACCAAGAAAGAGAAGAATGATGATATCCAGCTCAGGACCCTGGGTTTGCCAAGCCCATACTCACCTGATGTGAGCCCCCAGGGTTGCTGAGTGCAAGGAGGTTCTGCTTCAATGTGCCCAAGTACTCTCCTATTCTCCGATTTTTTATCTCATGTTTGCTGTGGACGTCATCTCTCTTGAAGATGCTCTTCACTTTTCAAAATAATTTCTTACTTCTATTGCCCCATTGGTACTGGCTCAATTGGCCTATCTTGACTCTTAATTCTTCTATCTTCTGCTGAAGTCCTCTTTCCCAACTGGTGGTTCCTTCTGTTTTCGGTTCTTCTGCTGCTGCTGCTGGTCTCTCACTTCTCTTCCATTAATCCTTGTGGCTGCTACCACAGCACAATACACAGCTGTGTGGATGGTCTCCCGTGTTGCACCATTGCTGCCGAGGTAATGCGGTATTATGTGCCAATTCAGGTGGTCTGTGACTCTCCACAAGGTTCTATTCGGCCTCTGCTTCGGTATCACGTGAGTCTTTGTGGGGTCCATTCCTTCAAATTCTCCTAGGGCCTTCTTCCACTCTTCCTCTATTCTGGATATCATGACCTCGTCTCTTTCCACTTCAACTGCTGTAGGTTGTATTTCTTCTTTCTCTTTCTCCTCTGGTTCATTGGTGGTATGGTCTTCCTCCTCTGGTTCCGTATTTTTTATTCTTTGTACTTGATTGCTCACATCCTGCTTGATTTTTTCCAAGATTGCAGGAGCTATCAGGTTCTTCATGACGATGGCACTTCTGCTATTCGGTGACCTGAATATCCGGGAATCGTTCCAGCCACTTGGTATGTAGTCTCAAGCTTCATTATTTCGTAGTATGCTTGCATGATGTACATATTCATTTCGATGCTCCACTTCATGCATTGGCGTTTTCTTCCTTCCTGGGTGGTCACTAGCACAGTTGCGCAGGAAGCACTTCCAGTTGGTTGGGCTGGATGGTCTTGCCCTTCTCTTGTGGTAGCCATATGGGGGACAGCGCCACTCGCTCCAATGTCTTCCTCAGGAGACCATCTCTGATTTTTGGAACCGACCCCTCTGCCTAAGGCCTGAATGCAAGTGACTTTATCCTGTGCCACACCCGATGCGGTATGGTTAATATTTCTCTGCGACATTATCCATCTATGGAAGTGGACCTGTTTAACTTCGGCTTATGTTCAGTGGTAGTTCTCGGGAGTGATGCCAGATGGCACCACAATCTCCTTAGCTGCCACTCCGATCTTCTTTGGTTGCTCCCTTGGTCTATTATTATTATTAATTTATTTCTCTGTTGGGGAGACACCCAGGGACAGCCATTGGCTAGAAGAGTGTGAGTTACATTTTAAGGTGTGAAGCAGACCCCATGAGCAAAAGGTTACAAAATCTATGCGATATTCACCCTGAAAAGTTGAATACAAAATTTTGAAATACATGTGTAATTATGATTTTATATTAGAATGTTTCAAATTTTTACATTTTTGGTTGACATTTAAAATAATGAGAAGATATAGTTAAAAGGGATCAAAATTAAATGCAGTTTTGAGCCGAGTGGCTGTGACCAAAGGTGGACAAGATGATAGGAGTTGGAAAAGACCTGCAACCTGTAGGCATTGTCGTTAAAGAGCTTTTACAGTTCAATTCTTAGTTGATTGAAGAGATCTATCGTGTTTGCTGAAAAAAAGTGGTTTATGCTGTCCAGGTTTTTTAAGTTGCTTTGAAGAGGATATCTTGTTTCAACATTCCTGGGGCTTCTCAATGAGAGTGAAATGAGTTGTCGTTGCTGGGAGTGTATAATCTTTCTGTTAGCAGTTGGGATAATGTGAAAATGTTTCTTCTGTTAATTGTCTGTTTCCAGGGAGGAATACTGAGATTAGAAAGTAGGATGGCTCTAGGGATAGTAAATGGGTGATTCGAGATCCTGTTCTGCCATCTTAAGAGCCAGTATTCAATACCGAGGAAAGTTTTCAGGTTGCTTGATGGGGGCAGAAGACCAAATCTGCGAAGTACAGTGAGATGGGAGGTATACATTTCAAGATATACTTTTAAACAAGATCTGGGTTTCTAATGCTAATGAACTCCTGTTTGGCAGCCCAAAGCACTGCATGTCTTTTTGCTTTGATGTAATCAATGTTCAGAGAATGTTAGTTGCTCGTCCCATTTTAGGTCAAGGTCTGCGTGCGATTTAACCTTTCGAACTATGCATCTGCTTACCAGCATAGAGATATTGTTGCTTCTCTTTTTCTTTGTAATTGTCATCTGGGTAGATTTGCTTGGGTTTAAATGTAGTCCAGTACAGTCGAGGTAATACTCCAGTTCATTTATTGTGTTATTGGCTTGTTGATTTGTTTTCTTAACTTGTTGTAGATCTTTAGATTTAACGAAGAATTTCAGGTCATCGGCATATGTAATAAAGAAGTCTTTATGGGATGCAAAATATGGTTCCAGAGCTGAATGCAATATATTAAAAATCAGACTTTGAACCTGGTATCAGTGGCAAAGTGATCCATACCTGTACTATGACACTCCCTTCCCTCTGAAGAAAGATCTAATATTAGTATTAATAGTGACAAATGATATAAGGAAACAAGCTTACACAAGCATCAGCAAAAGAAAAAAAAATAATAATAATTTAATTTAAAAAAATTAATTAAATAAAAAAATAAAAATGATAATAAATAATAATAATAATAATAAAACCTTAAATAAATCCAATATTCCAAAGTGGTAAAAATTGCAGAGTTATATTTTGATGTAGATATGGAAATAATTTGGAAATTTGTTCTGTTTACATTTTGGGAACACTTTGGTCTTTTCAGAGACAGAAGCAGACTTAAGAATGCCAAAACATGAACTTATGTATGAGTTGACCTGAATTGCTAGTATTAAAAACCTGAGAGGTCATAAATTCAAATCGAGAAATTCAAATTCAAATTGCTTCATCCTTATGGATTGCCATCTGTTGTTTGGAAGACAGTTGTAAAATAGATGTGTGGAAATTTGTCTTTAGCCAGCAGGTAGTTGATTGCTGGAACAAACTTCCATCTATTATTATTATTAGCCATATGGTGCAAGGATGCCTGAGGCTTATGCTGCACCAGCCAAAAAAAAAAAATTTCTGAACTACCGAGAGAGAGAGAGAGAGAGAGAGAGAGAGAGAGAGAGAGAGAGAGAGAGAGAGAGAGAGAGAGAGAGAGAGAGAGAGAGAGAGAGAGAGAGAGAGAGAGAGAGAGAGAGAGAATCACCAAGGATGAGAAGAAGAATGATGATATCAGCTCTGTGAGCCCCTGGGGCCTGGGGTTTGTGGAAGTTGATAGCTCAAATAAATTCAAGGAAGAACTGGACAAACTTTTAGAGCAAATGGATGTGTGAAATATGATGATTTTTTTTTTTGAAATTGCACCATTTTTGATTAATTAACATATTAAATTGTGTTTGATAAATAGTTTAATAGTCTTAGTCATGTTCGCTGGTGTATTTATAAATTGACCTAGTGATTTTGTAAATTACAACATTTTTCATACCAGTATTGTATCTGTGTTTTATTGCAAATATCATAAAACCTAACTAGTAGTGCAGTGGAATAGTAGGATTTAATTGTGATAAATAAGTACCTTGAAGGTTTTAATCACTTGTTAGCTATATATTTTTTGTTTTTAGCTAAGAAATTTTACTTTTTAATAAGGATATAGCTAATTTGCAACTGTGATTGTAACAGTATAATGTAACTGATATCTTGAACTTGATGGTGTAATACGTATCACTGCATTTAGGAATGTAGTAGCTTGGTGTAATATTGTCAATTAATCAATTAAATTTATTAATTTTTAATAACTTTGATTGTTCATCAATTCAATTTTATTTAAACAAAAATCATGCTCAGAGCTTACTCCTGTTCTGTGTTACCTTTTTTACACTTTCTTATTCCACTGGTGTTTAACCATTGGAAATTTGCTCATCCAGCCAGTTCTTAAGGTGGATGACAAATCCCCCCCCATCCAATTATTGTCCCATTGCATTTCCTTCTATGCTTTCTAAATTAATGGAGAAATCCATTAACTGCCAACTCTTAAACTAACTAGAAACCTTCCATCTGATTAGTAATTGCCAATACGGATTCTGTCAGTGTTGATTATTATTATTATTATTATTATTATTATTATTATTAGTCATATGGTGCAAGGAAGCCTGAGGCTTATGCTGCACCAGCCAAAAAAAAAAATAAAAAAATTCTTGGTTACCCTGAGAGAGAGAGAGAGAGAGAGAGAGAGAAGTAGAAAGGAATCACCAAGAAAGAGAAGAATGATGATATCCAGCTCAAGACCCTGGGTGTGCCAAGCCCATACTCACCAGATGTGAGCCCCTGGGGCTGCAGTAATTTACCCATCTTTAGAAAAATTCAGTGGAAAAGTTTGGTGGAAGTTGAGCAGTTGCTGTTGACATTTCATAGGCTTTTAATTAGTGTTTTTCATAACCATCTAAATAAGCTTCCATTCTTATGGATTGCCATCTGTTGTTTGTAATTTGATATCCTGTTATTTAGCTGACCACTTCTAACTTCTCCACTAGCACTTGTGTTCAACAAGGATCAATTCTTTTTCCCACCCTTTGCCCTCTTGTATATTAATAATCTTCTTCCATTGACTGAAAAGCTTATCCATAGTTTCACTGATGATAGAACATTGTATTCCAACTTCCAGATTGAGAAACTTTCTCTTGAACAAACAGCTTCAACTCCTTGAATATCCACTATCAGTTCCTTAAATACCACTCGCTTCGACCATGTATTTAGAAGGGTTGTTTGTGAGAAAAAGATCAAGCATATTGGTTGTGTGGTTAGGATCGTCTGGTATTCTGGTAGGTAAATGAACAACCTGTGTGATGTCATTAGTAATTGCAAAAGCCTCAGCATCTCGACCAGCTGGGTCCATGTGACTAGAAAATGGAAGCCAGCTGGAGTTGTGAATGTTAAAATCACCTAGGAAAATTACTTCATTCAAAGTTGTACTGGAGAGAGTCAGGTTTCAAAGAGGGGAAGTCAAACAGTTCTAATTGATTAGTGGAGTTAGAAGAACGATAGAGGCAACAGATGAATTTGACAGAATGTGATAGAGAGAGAGATTTTAAGCTAGAAAGGATTGAAAAGAGGAAATTCTAAATTACTAAGTCTCTGACAAGGAATATCATAATGGACATGTGCAGAAGTACCACCTTTGAAGAAAAAGGAATCATATAGTGAATAATTCAGACAACTGAGATGAGCAGTGGTTGAAGCAAACAATAAGTGGGATTCTGTCAGAAAAAGTACATGGGATTTGGCAGACTGTAAGTGGAAATGGACATCACTGAGATGATGTCCATTTCCACATAGAACTGAAACCACATATATTTGTGAAATGAACAAGGAAGCATTTAGGAGGTTTAGATCTTTTCGCAAATAAGTCTGTTATATTATTATTATGACAATTCATGGTGTATTTAGAAGTAAGAAAAAGGTGGTGAGGACATGCTGTATGAAGTAATGAAATTTTAGATATGCTGTACACATGCCAAGAATACACTCAGCTCCTTGACATAACGTGAGCTCAACAATGTCCCCCACATTACACACTACTCAGACTCCCTTCAGCCACTATCTGGCAGTAGAGGCAGTGAGATCATACACTAGCTGATCTCGTAGAGGGTTATCAGTAGGTTCACTCTGGTGAACCACCTAGCTGGCGGCCTGTGAACACCATTTTAGAGCTGTCCACATAACCTCAAAAGACATCAATCATACTACATGATGGAAGAAATGGGAGGGTTGCCAGAGCTTTGCTTCAAGCCTGCAATAAGGAAAGTTGATGAGAGTCATCTCCCACCTAGTATTGCCTGGTAACACAGAGGGGCTGCATTCCTCCGTGTGTTGTGAGTACCACTCCTTGGCCCTTGCTTAGGTTGGTTTGCACCTCGGTGGTTACCTCCAGTATTCTTGCACATAGCAGCATATAAGCTATGTTATACCAAGAATACCTCCAGTATTCTTGGTATAACATAGGCGTTATACCAAGAGTTACTAACAGTCCCACCATCGTGAAGGTGCAAGCAAAGGATTTTGCTGTCGCAGACCAAAAGAACTTTTCTGAAATTAGGTCACTTGACTTGAATGTCACCGAAATATCAGTTTCATCAGTGTTTTAGACTCACGGGTAGCAAGCACAGCTTGGCATACCTGATTAGAATGTCTATGATAGCCTCAAGGACCAAATGCCATTTCCTTGGTTTTGATTAAAAATTATACAGAAAATACTTCAAATTCAAGGGATTCATCATCTACCTTCCTGAAAATTGTCAAAGTATTTAAAATGCTGTATAGATAAATTGATGCCAAATTATTTATAGAAAAATTAATGGGGTGGGGATCTGAATCTGAATCTTAATGGGGGATAATGGAGATTTGAATTATTTTAGATGTTGTGCTTTCCTTCCCTACCATACAAAACTATGAAAACTGAGATAAAAAATACAAAAATATTGGATTAAAATATACATTGGTTATACATATTATTTTATTACTAAATAAAAGATGTAAAATTTACTAAAAATTCAACTGTATGAGTTAAAATTATTTTCAGATTCTTGTTTGCTGTGTTTGCATAATTTTAGGAAGTTAAGAAATCCTTGGTAAACTATTTCTTAAATCATTAAATTAATTTCATATCAAATATTTACATATTTCCTTCTATTTTCAGTTATTTATGAGGTAACAATACCTAAATCAGAAGAAGAAGAGCAATCATTCTTTTGTGTAAGTGAATATTTTGTTTGGAATACATTGTCTGGCATCAAATCTGATCAGACTAATGAACTAAGGCCCACAAATAGACTATGTTATGCATCAGCATCTGTTATGGCAAAGGTAATTTGTTCTCTGTTAAATACAGGAAAAGAATCCAGAATATATTTTGGTATTAAGGAAAGTGGAGCAATACATGGAATTAGAGTTAGTAGAGAAGAAAGAGATCTGCTTAGAGTCCGATTAGACACAATGTTAATATCTAAGATAGTACCACTGGTTTTGCCAAATGTTTATAATGTAAAATTCATTCCTGTTGTAAGTTCACATCAGAGAGCAGCCCAAATCAAACTTGATCATGACTTGTACGTTGTAGAAATTTTTCTACAGCCTTGTGAAGGAGAGCTTTATATGTTGAATGATGGCACATGTTTTATGAGAGATGATGATGTTACATACCAGGCTAGGGCATGTGATGTACGGATGTGGGTTGCCAAAGTAGAAGAGGAGAATAAATTGAAAGAAATAGATATGCTTGAAAGTATCTATAACTGTCTTAAAACTGAAGTTACTTAGTTCATAGTTCTTTAATAAAACTGTTATGCATGTGCATATATACTGAATATATATTGAATTTTTTATGGAATTGATGTGAAGTACAATTAATGCTATTTTTATAAAACCACATGAATTGTTATTAGGAGAATTTTATTGCATACAAAATTACAGTTAATAAGAACTATCGCACAGTACAGTACTTAATTTGATGTTTCTGAATTCCATGGTAAGTCCTGTCGTGAACATAGAATCCAGAAACATCACAAATTATTGGGCATTCTAGCTCATTTATAATAAACTTTTAATGGATAAAAATTCACTTTATAGCAATTTGTGATTTAATTAATGTTATTTGTACTTCATGTTAATTCTTTATTGAACAACCATGTAATGTTCTTCCCTTTCAACACATTTTCTTATGGAACTCTATAATATACATATAGTTAAGAAATGTTTCTGTATTTTTCATTCCATATAGCCTACCATAAAAGGACTGAAAAGAAGGAAATAGTTTTCTTAGATCAAAGAATTAGTTGTGATTTTTTTTTCTATGTTCATTCGTATTCTTAACCAGCACATGTCACAGTTCTTACTTATACAAAAAAACTTTAATTTGAAATAAATCCATCAAAGAAACTTAAAAATAGTATTTATTATGACTATTTCAGTAAAAAGAATCAAGATTAGAATATAATTCAGTTTACAATAGCCAACAAATAGCCATCACCTATCCCCCATATGTCCGACCATTATAAAGGAACTTCAGATATTCATACTCTTCAGATTTCAAAAGTTTGTTAATTTTTTTTTTTTTTTCAGGCATTCAAAGAATTTCTCTGGCATTGAAACAGACTATTTTTACACATGGAAAAATTATAGTTTACATAACTATAAATTTTTTTACAAATTTTCTAATCCTGTATAGTAAAGATAAACTAATATGGCAACAGAACTATTGTAGAAAAAAACAGTTTTACCACATTACAATGTATTAATTTTTCAGTTAAGGTTATGCTTGGCAAAGCACAAATTTTGCTGTGTCAATACTAAGGTACTTTAATAATATGTTAAAATAACATTAAATTTAAAAAATATAAAAAAAAAATTGTGAATATCAGCACCCACCTCTAGTAGATCAAATGCATGACACTCTACCCAAACAGATATACCCTCACAGCCACCACAGGAATAAGTACTATACCCACAATAAATTAAATAATAGTATGGAAGATGTAATCACATTACGAATTTCGTTATGGAATTCTGTCTTCAAACCACAATGAGGATTTCTCATTAATTGAAGGGTGCTCACCTTGAAACTGCACTACACAAGTATGCACCTATGTAGTGTAGATACAAGGTGGATGCTCTTACAGTCTAAAGAATTCTGTACTAGAATTCAGAAATATTTACATATTAATTTATTTGGATACTGTATACAAAAACAATTCTCACTTTTTAAATCCAGTAAACTATAATTTTATCAGGTGGAAAAGTTTTTTTTTTATATATTTATAGTTGATATGTCAAAATCTCCTTTATAAACCAAAAGCCAAAACATAATGTAATATTTTGAATTTTAAGCTTGAGGCAGAGAGAGAAAAGCATAGTACTGCCATTGGTTTATAATTTCCTCCCAAAGAATTCAGTAGTATTAACTGGTATCAGTTTATTCTTTAACAAGAAAATCTAGCATGTATATCTTTTCTCAGGAGAAAAACTATAAAAGTTCTAAAAAAAAATAGTGCAGTTACTGTGTTTTCCGGGCTGACCAACATAGTAACTGCACAGTTACTATGTTGGTCAGCTTGTTGGTGTGGATGTCTTGCACTGATTGTGAAGAACGATATGCTTTTCATTTGCTTATGAGATTGCTTTGCATAGAATTAGTTTCTTGATTTCTATTCATGACTGTTTTTATTGGCTTATATTCAGAGGCATTACTTAAATTCAGGAGAACAAAACCTTAACCAAGGCTATTCATTCCAGTTCCAAAGAATTCAAAATCATCTTTTGGTTACAGGTTAAA
Source organism: Mastigoproctus giganteus (assembly GCF_048544385.1). NCBI lineage: Eukaryota > Metazoa > Arthropoda > Arachnida > Uropygi > Thelyphonidae > Mastigoproctus > Mastigoproctus giganteus. The sequence goes on from NC_143577.1 coordinate 9,103,233, forward strand.
TTTCCCCATGGGTAAACATATTTTTAATATTTATATTTGTAGGGGTAAATTTAAACAAAATATCTTTTATTGAGAAAAATATAGAATGTGGGTATATAGAATAACGTTAAATAGAATAAAGGTAAAGTTTGAAAACCTGGTTATTATTTTAGGTTGTGGATACAGTACATTTCCTAGACATTACAGTGTTATACTTGGTATATTTTTTTGAAATTAAAGTTGCAATATTAAAATAAAAACACCCATTTTAATACCAATATTAATATAATTAATAGTAATGTATTATTTTTAATTCCTTTGTCTGTATTATAACATAAAGTGCAGGAAATAACAGACATATAATTGATATTATCCATTTTAATTCAGTTAATCCAAAGAACTCTTGTTTACCAATATTAATTACATAAAAATAAACTACATAAAAGTAGATACTTAATAGCGTGAATTTTAAAAAATGAAATATAAATTTGACTTTTGGTGAAATTTTATGTAAATTATTTTAAATTCTTAATTTTAATAATGGAAAATAAAGGTGCATACAGTACCATTACAGTATTTTTAATTGATCAAAATTACTGTTTTGTGTTTCTTTTGTTTAATACTAAGTGACATCTGAGTTCTGGTAAGAGACTGATCATAACTACATTGACATACATTAGGTGACCAAAGTAGTTCACTGTAAACTGTTGCTCTTTATTCTTATATGTTAAGTTTGCATGTTTTGCTTTTGTTGTTTTCAGTCATATATGTTATTGTATTTTATTACTATTTCCATGTTTCTGTATGTGTAATTTTTTCATGCATGTACTTGCAGTATACTTAAACTCTATGGTAAATATTCATTATTGTTTTGTATGTTTTAATTATTAAATATTTTCAGACCTGAGATTTGTTTCAGTATTTTATTTAAGACTGACTTAATAGGGTAGTACTGTCATGCTCCAGTTTTTTGGAGCAGATATTTTATAAACAGAAAGTAGTTTTAACAAATGGACAGTAATTTAATAAATTTAGATTTTTTGTAGCACTATAAACAGAAATATATTTTCAGTTATACTATTTATTTTAAAAACAGATTTGATGGATTACCAATTGTCTGAGCTAACATAATCAACCATATAGTTGATAGATTACAAGTTTTATTTAAGATGCAGAACTACTGCCTGGCCCCTTTTTAGACGTGTGGCTGTTTCCAAACATGGAAGATGCACTCGGAGAATGACAATTTTCCAAACCTCACTCAATGTTACTAGTCTTGGATCCGCTGATTAAAACAGTGTCTAGATTAATTATTTATCCATCTATTTACAATGAAAAGGCCTTTCAGGGTTCAAGAAAGTATGCCAGATGTCTGAATTTAATCCTTGAGGGGGTCTGTAAAAAACACTGGGGCTCCATAATTTTTTTAAGCACTGCATTATACCTCAAAGAAAGACTGCTACTCTTGCCTTTTTATTTTATAGGTGATATTTTCAGGCTCTTACATGCTTTATTAATTGCACTAATTTTATATTTTATATAAATTTCTGGGGGGGGAATAAATAGGGAATACCTTCTTGCAGTTGCTATGCCATGCATGCATGCATGTAGTCAAAAACAATCTAGGCAATCAGATTTATGCTGCCCCGAGGATGTGGGTTACTCTGGTTTTAAGCAGACAGTACTGCAAAGAGACATTTTACATTGTTGTAGGAATACTTTAACTATTAGCACAACAATTTTATAAAATTATAATAAAAATTAACTTTGTGACAGAGCTCATTATTAGGCATCTAACACTTAGTACTACCATACTATCTTGGTAGCATATCGTGACTGAGCTATTTTATATTCTAATAAAGTTCCTAAGAAGAGAAAAATAAATCTATATTTGTTTGCACTACTAGAGCTGATTTGCAAATGCAAAGAAAATATTGTATATCTTATGCAGATCCATGTGAGAAATGTAAATTTTTTTTTTTTACAATTTGTATCATATAGCCAAGAGTTATTATTAACAAGAATTTCATTTTTTAGTTGCTAATTGCATTATCTTATATTCTTATATATCTCATTTAGTAAAATTAATCACATGACTGTGACATAAGTTAATTCTCATAACCCTTTTGATATAAGTGAAGACTCAAAGGATTGTAGTTATCACTTATCACTAATTAAAATGTCAATTAGCATTTAATAATCATTCTTGGGTTCACTTCATCTTCTTTCTTTCTTATAATTTCACAAATTTAATGATTTCCTGTAAAAATAATTCACATTATAATTAATTCACATATTTAAATAATTCAAATTAAATTAAATCAAATCACATGAAAAATTTTAATCATCAATGATAAAGGTTTCAGTCTTTATGCACCATTGAGTTTACTAATTTTAAATGAATGTTCATTCTCTTTTTCAAATTCATTAAAGCTATGCAAGAGAAGTTATATATCAGTCATGAGTAACTTCTACAATATCATTATCATTATTAGCCATATGGTGCAAGGAAGCCTGAGGCTTTTGCTGCACCAGGCAAAAAAAATTTCTGAGTTACCCTGAGGGGGGGGGTGGAATCACCAAGGAAGAGAAGAATGATGATATCCAGCTCAGGACCCTGGGTGTGCCAAGCCCATACTCACCAGATGTGAGCCCCTGGGGTAATATGGGCTGGATATTATGAAGGTCAATTAAAAATCACTGCCATCCTATAAATAAATTAATTAAATAAAAATTACCCAATCACTTACATTACTTCTAGTATTAGAAAGTGCCTGTACAGTTACACCTTGAATATTACCAAACCAATCACCTTGGCTACACTAGAAGATAATTTATTCCAATTACAGGTTTCAAAGAATTCCAGAAATAGGGGACATATATATTCAAATTACAGGTATTGAGGTTTAGATTAGATTGTAGGAAGAAAATAGGAAGTATTCTTTTAGCCCGCAAGTTGTTGATTGCTAGAACAAGTTGTCCTTGCCGGTAGTTGAGACTGACAGTTTGAATAAATTCAAAAGTCAACTAGATAGTTACCTGTATGAGAAGAAAAGCATATAATTTGTATTTGCTTATCTTTGTGGTTTTTTTTTTTTTTTTGTGCAAGTGCAGCAAACACCTGTGGCTTCCTTGCACTATCTTCAAAGCACTTCCTGAAGATGAACTTCGCAAAGTCCAGTCATTGCAAATTACTATAATATTTTCTAAGTTAAAGTATTACTTTAATAATGGTTGCTACAAAAATATACTTTGAATGCTTTGCACAGGATGTCACGATTTAGGTTTTAATTAATTAAAGCCACTGAAATGAAAAAAAAAAAAAAAAAATTGAAGCATGTGTGTACAAATTAGCTGTCTTGGGAACCTCTGTTTTTGGAAGAGGGGATGGCCCACTTGTTATTTTCATGAAGTACTTTGTTAACGAAATATGGACAAACCAAGGTATGAAGTGTTTTTATTTATTTCTATTATTCATATTTTATTTCTTTCAGATTAAGTGTATTGAAGTATATATTAATTTATAAAAGTATATATATTCAGCTAAATATATACTAGATTTTAGCTAAATTTTAGGTCAAATCTGTTTATTTGCACTTGTTCTGGAATACATGAAATTTAGGAAAAATTTTAAGGGGACTCAAGGTATAAAAATTTGGGAATCTCTAATTTAACTAGTCATGTAGAACAGTTAAACTTTAAAAAACTAGAAGTAGGGAGAAAATGAATGGGAGAATAGTAGAAAGTAGGGAGAATTTAGTGAATGGAACAAAGGGGTGCTCTTACGAAGAAAGGCTTAAGTTTTGCAAATTACAGTGTCTGGAGACTAGGCACCAGCGAGGTGATCTGATAGAGGTGTATAAAGCCTTGAATGGTTTAAGCATGCTCAATGCTGATGGGATTCTTCCTCTAGCTCAGAAAAATCACCTGAGAGGGCATAAATTCAAATTGAGGAAAGACAGATGTAGGATAGACGTGCGGAAATTTGCCTTTAGCCAGCGGGTGGTTGGTTGGTGGAACAGACTTCCATCCCTTGTAGTGGAGGTTGATAGCCTAAATAAGTTTAAGGCTCAGCTGGACAGGTATTTTGAACGAACAGAGGGGCGAAGTTGAAGTGGTTATTTTTTATTTATTTATTTTACTTTATTTTTTTTGGCTGATGCTGCATAAGCTTGCTTTCTTGCATCAAATGCCTCTACTAATGCTAATGCTAATGCTAATGCTAAAAGCCATATGAGCACTTTGTGATATTATCAGACCAAGCAATCACCACAGTGTGGTACTGAATCATGTCCAGATCTACTTAATGATACAAAAGAAGACAAATTAATAAATATTTCAAGAAAAAGAATTTGGCATTTTAATAATTCCTCATGGAAACGCTAAGTGTGAATGGATATTCAACTGGGTGAGAAACAAAAATACACTTCAGATCTTCTCTTTCTGGTGAAACCTAGGAAATAAACTTGACAGCCAAGTCAGACAGCAGAGCCGTTGTTATAAACAAAACTTTGATTCAGCATTTCTGGAGGAGGCAATATCTGTGAGAATGTCCAACTTGATGACATCATAATCAGTTGGTGTGTAACAGACAATCCAAACAGAAATACACAGAGAAAAATCCTAGGTAAGCTAATGTTTGAGAGTATACTGTATTAGTAAACAAACTTATGCAATCCATATAATAATAATAAATAATCTAGAAATTGATTTTAAAAAACGTTCCAGTTTTCTCCTGCTTTCAGTTAACAAACACCCAGCTTTTCAAATCAAAATGTCGCAGTAACAATTTTGTAAAATCACAGTTTTGTTGAGAAGTGATAAATAGATAGCTTAATTTCCACTTTAACTATATTTACTTTCTATGCTCCTAGTTAGTATAAATTTAAAATTACAAAATACCTGAGTAAAGGAGAAGCTGATATCACATAACTTCTCCACGTATGAGAAGTGATCTTCATTTCCAAGTAGAAGGAATTTCGATGTCATCCCTTTCACTTGAAGTTTCTGAAATTTAAGGAAGAAAGATAAAATAATTCAGCTAAGATTTAACTTTGACAGGGCACTGATAAGTTTGCACCCACACACACCAAAAAAAAAAAAAAAAAAGTTCAGTGAAATACTGCAGTAACATAATGGAGAACACAAAATTTTTGCCATATTACAATTTACACATAATTTGGGCAACATAGACCAGCACACCTGACAGCAAATATGTTAATAAAAATAAGAATAAATTTACAAAATTTAGAAAAAAAAAATCAAAATTTAACAGCAAAACTAATTTTATTATATTTTGCAAACAGACATAGAAAAACTGTTATCATGGTATGATGGAGAAGGGATCAAAACGAGTCATATGCAAATGCATCTTCAAACCTTTTCTGTTGCAAGTGGAATATCATGAAATGGTTAATGCGAAAATAATTAGAAAGACAAATTGTTTTTTTAATGTTTCTGGCATGTGCAAAATAGCAGACAACAGAAGAAGCTGATTGCCTTTGTTTGAGGACAGCTAAAATTACAGGTATTATATTATTTATACAAATTTAGTTAAATATATATTTTTCCAAGAAAATAAATTTATGGGGCACTCTGCAATAATATGTGCATGTTAATAATAACAATCTTAATACTCTTAATTACGAATAATACTAGTAAAATGTTTGATGATAACTGAATTGACTTTGAGATGACTGATATGAAAATGTATCAAGTAAAAATGAGAATTCCATTATCTAAATTATGTGCCACCATAAATGTAAATTTAGAAATTTGTACTAATGCTTTTATTGAACAATAATTTATGTAGGCTGTCCTATATATGCAGGGGGTAATGCATAGCCACAGATACAGTACAACGTTGACAGCAATCATGTGTACCTAAGCTAGCACAACACAATGTCTCAAGCAGAAATTCCTATGCATATACAAAATGAGGACATCAATAACTGTGTTATGCCTGCAAGCTTATGAATGTGAAAATCATAGCTGCAGAAGAAGTAAAACTATAGGATGGCCCTTTCCCTGGATAATCTCATATAGTTGTCACAGAAGAACATGTTCTCTTGACAGATGTCATCAGAATGGATCAGTATACAAAGGTGTTATAGTTAATGATGAGAAAAGGGGAGCTGGATATCAGTCTTAGGTCTCCCAACATCATCATCTATTATTTTCATGTTTTTAAAAGAATGAAAAATTTTTTCACTGATACCCTTATTTTCATTTTTGAAAATTGGTAAAAGGGTAAGGTGAGAAATCTTTGTTGTTAAGAAACTGCAGTAAGGTTGCCTTTATTATTTGAGGTTATCAACTAGCCAGCAATTTAAAAATGTGATATAGCAGGTATTATATTATTTATACAAATTTAGTTAAATAAATATTTTTCCAAGAAAACAAATTTATGGGGTGCTCTGTAATAATATGTACATGTTAATAATAACATGCACTTACTTGCCTAAACAGGCCAAGTAAGCTCTCTAGGTTGTTATTCTCACTTGTGAAGGAAGTCTGTTCATGTAGAGCTCAAAGCAATAATTTGCTTATTTCTTTTAAATTTCCATTTAAAAGAAATAGGGAGCATAAATTCAAATTGAGGAAAGGCAGTTGTGGAATAGAAGTGCAGAAATTTGCCGTTAGCCAGTGGGTGGTTAATTGCTGGAACAAACTTCCATCTGTTGTTGTGTAAGTTGATTGCTTAAATAAATCCAAGGTGGAACTGGACAAACTTTTAGAGGGATGGATGCGTGAAATTGGGTTTTTTTTTTTTTTTTTTTTTTTGGCTGATGCTAATAAGCTTATATGCTTGCTTTCTTGCTTCACATGCCTCCATTACTACTACTGATATTTACTGAGGTCATTACTTCTAGATATGTTGAATAATGCACAAATGGAAGATTTAAAAGGCATTGGTGGAACAAATTTATAACAACAGTTTCTGAAGCTTCCACTTCCATTTTGGAAGTAGATTACCAAAACAGGCAGAATCAGAAGGATGATTCTTACTTGGTCATAAGCATTTCCACCAACCAAGGTCACTGAGAGTTTAAAAAAGAGAAGATTCGGTTCTTTTATTTAGTGAGGAAATACTTTATTGCCACATGTGACTATATGGTGCACAAGTTCCTATTTAAAAATATTCTTATAAATGCTGAGTTAGCACAAATTTTATCACTTGGCAGCACATCAATTTTTCAGATTTTAAATTCTTTTTGGACAAGTTTCCAGTAGGCCTCGATATTATTGGAAAATAAAAAAGTAGATGAAGCAGTAGATGTTTTTCTGTCAATTTCAGTGTGAGAATGTGCCGAATGCTATTAAGAAAGGATTGGTGTATAAGTGGTCTTGGTTGGGAACTGCCAAATGTAGTAGTAGTAGTAGTGGCATGTGATGCAAGAAAGCAAGTGAGCTTATGTAGCATCAGCCAAAAAAAAAAAAAATTTACACGACCATTTCCCCTAGATGTTTGTCCAGTTCCTCCTTAAATTTATTTAACCTATCAACTTCCACAACGACAGATGGAAGCTTGTTCCAGCAATTAACCACGGCTGGCTAAAAGCAAATTTCGCACATCTATTCTACACATCTTTCCTCAATTTTAATTTATGCCCCCTTAGGTTCGTAATCTGAACAAGAGGAAGAATCCTATTCAACCCATTCAAGGCCTTATACACCTCAATCAGATCACCTTGCAGGTGCCTAGTCTCCAGCCACTGCAATTTGCAGAACTTAAGCCTCTCTCGGTAAGAGGATCCCTTCGTTCCCCTCACCAATCTTGTTGCCCTTCTCTGTACACGTTCAAGCAAATCTACATCCTTCCAAAAATCAGGCCACCAGACCTGTACGCAGTACTCAAGGCATGGCCTGACCATTGCCTTATACAGAGAGACAATCACCTCTGAAAAGCTTCATATCTGATTGCACAGTTACTCCCAGGTCTTTTTCATTTTCTACTACCTTAAGTGTAGTACCACACAGTTGGTACATTCCTCTGGGGTTACTTCTATCCATATGTAGTACTTTGCATTTGTCAATGTTAAACTTCAGTTGCCACTTCTCAGCCCATCTTACCAGATTTTCTAGATCCTGTTCCAGTAGCACACTGCCATTGCTGTCATTAACAACCCTGCCAACCTTTGTATCATCTACAAACTCAACATTAAGCCTGATATACCTTCATCAATATCATTGATAAATATACAAAGTAACATTGGATCCAACACCAAACCTTGTGGGACTCCACTAATAACATTAGTCCACGTAGAGTAGCACCCATTGATTACCACCCTCTGCCTTCTCCCACTCAACCATCCTTTTATCCATTGTAGCAACTTACCCTTAATACCATTTTGCTCCAATTTGTACAGTAGTCTTCCATGTGCAAAATTTCATGATATCAAAATTATTCTTTGCATCCAGTTCCTTTGTAACCACATCATAATATCCAATCAAATTTGTCAGACAAGACTTTTCCTTAACAAACCCATGCTGTGTCTGAATTATTGCTGCAGTCTTGTCTAGATGATCCTACAATGCATCTTTAACCAGTGACTCCATTATTTTAACCGGAACAGAAGTTAAGCTAACTGGTCTGTAATTACTCATGTCACCCTTCGATCCCCCTTTGTGAATTGGGGATACATTTGCACATCTCCAGTCCGTGGGGACCTCCCCCGAGTCCAAGGATGCTCTCATAATTATGGCTAAGGGTTTGCTTACTTCCTTTGCTGCCTCATTTCATATAACTGGATAGATCCCATCTGCCCCAGGTACCTTATGTTTAACTTCAACAATTTCTCCTCCACTTTGCTCTCAGTTATTACAAAATCATTAAGCACCCTGCTACAATTTGATAACCTTCTGGCATTCTCAATCCTTAATAACTCCTCATGTGTGAATGCAGAAGCAAAATACTCATTCAGTTTGTTTGCTATATGAGCAGGATCATCAACAGTCGAACCATCGATATCAAATGGACCAATCAGATTCATTCCCTTCCTTTTAGAGTTTATATAAATAAAGAAATCCTTGCTGTTTTTCTTAGCATCCTTTGTCAAAGATTTCTCATAATCTGCCTTTGCCTGCCTAACTTCCTTTGTGAGTTGATTACAGACTATGGCAAACTTATATCTGCCATAAGCTTATGTATCGCCTGGTAATTTAAATGCATCCCATGCATTTTGCCACTAGTCTCATTAGTTCATTTGCCAACCATTTAGCCCTAAACCTTGAACAATATTTCTTAATAGGTATGAAACTTTTAGTAGCTTCTACAATTAATTCCTTGAATGCCTCCCACTTAGAATTTGCTGTTGATAACATCATCAGTTGATCCCGCTGTACAGAATTTAAAAACTGTCTGAGACAGTTTTTAAATTCTAAAAAATAAATCCCACATCAGTACACTGTGATCACTGCTACCTAGTGGTTCCTTTATCTGCAAATTCCTAATACATGAATGATCATTGCTGATAACCAGATCAAGAGTATTACTCTCTCTGGTTGCCTCTCGAACATGCTGCTGCAGAGAACAATCATCCAATAAATCCACAGAAGTCCTACTAGTGTGCAAGTGACCAACCCACAAGTTTCAGTCAATATCTGGGAAGTTAAAATCCTCCATTATAAGATATTCTGATTTACTAGCCCACTCTATTCCTCTGTACAATTGTTCATTGTATTCGTTTGAGTCATTAAGCCTATAACACATTCCTACTTTTAAGCGTAACTTCTTCCTTGGACATTATTTTAAAATAATGTCCAAGGAAGAAGCTTGAAATATGAAAAATTATCCCAAGTTATGTTTGGCTGTGGTTGTATTTTAATATAAAATGCATATGTTGTCAGAAAAATTTAATTTCATTTAATTTTCCAAAGCCTGGATTTTAAAAAATCACTGTTTTTTCCAAAAATTAATTTCTACTTTTCTCCTGCTTACAGTTACTGAATCTCCAGCTTTTTGAAAGTTAAAAATGAAAGTTGGGTATGCTATTATTATATGAATAAAAATCAAACAATACAGACAGGTAGTTTTTAGTCATTTAAAAACTATTTCAAAGTTTTTAAATGACTTTAAATAGTTTTTAAAGTCATTTAAAAACTATATTCTTCATGGAATGTATTTAGTCTTATATAGTAGCATATGGGTATAAATGAACTGCAGAATGCATCTTGTTCATTTTCGAGCAAAATGCTATGTAAGGAGAACATTTCAAGTTTGAAAGAATACAAGTTGTTGGATGTCATGTAGGAATTAATTTTAGATGGTTTCAGAAGCTTTGACACAGCAGATGAGAAGATTTATGCACAGGTCATGAGACACTAGCTAGAGGCCCTGAGGAAAGATGTTTGTGTATGGGGACCCACCACAGACAGCCTGAACCTGGCAACAGTATGGATGCTGTATGGAAGTAGAAGATTGGAAAATGTGAAAGTTGAATCACGAAGTGGCTGACCACATATTCTGATAGAGAGAGAGAGAGACCTCGGAATGGGCAGGTGTCCAAATAAGTATCTGTAGGAAAATGAAGCATATATGAAATAGACTATTTAAACTAACTTCCAAGTCTGTGTTAAAAGATTTCCTGCTTGAGGAATGGCAAAACATTTTTATTTAAATATGTTAAAATTTGGTGGAAAGTTTGTTATGTAGTCTACTTGCTACTGAAGATCTAAGATGGGCCTATTGCTGTATTAAAATTGCATTTGTTTTTCAATTAGTATTAGTGGCCACTAATACTAATCAGTGACCTTGCATAACAATGTTCTAAAACCAAAGCTTGAATGTTTTACATCTTAAAGTTTTATGGCAGTGTTGTTTAATCTCATATTTTTTTCATTCTTCCTTCACCACTTTTGAGAACAAAATTAAGGCAAAAATGTATCTCTACATAATTTTTCTCAATTATCATCCTTCTGGAGGCTTTTCAACCCTAGCAGCAAGTAGAAGATAGTTACTGCTTTGGATAAAGGAATGGCGAGTGGGAGAAGACAGAGAATAAGAGAGTGGTTATGAATGGGTGCTGCTCTTCTTCTTGAGCTAATGTTATTAGTGGAATTACCCAAGTTTAAGGGCAGGGCCTATTGTTTTCATTATTTATTATTGATACTATGAAGGCACATGTCTAAATTTTCAGATGATACAAAGGTTGAAAGGATGGTTAATGACAGTAATCAGAGTACTGCTGCAAAAAGAACTAGAAAGAAAATTAGGCAGATGGACTGAGAAGTGGCAACTTAAGTGTAAAATAAATGGAAGTACCATATATGGGGAGCAGTAATTCCAGAATAATATACTAACTGTGTGGTACCACTAAGCTAGTAGAGAAGAAAAAATACACTTGGGGATAATTATGCTGTCAGATTTGAAATACTTTGAACAGTGTAGATGGGCTGCTAGAACAGCCTATAAGGGTTTTGTCAGCAGAGATAAGGATTGAATACTGCATACTGGTCTGGAATGCTCATTTTAGGAAGGATGTGAATCTGTTGGAATTGATGCAGAAAAGAGCAACAAAATTATTGAGGGGGAAACAAAGCAAATCTTTAGTCTTGTCTTCCTTGGTAAGAAAGACTAAAGATTTGCAAGTTTTTTTTTTTTTTTACTGCAAAATCTGGAAACTATACCCTGAGAGGAGATTTGATTGACTATTTAAGGGTTTGAGTAAGCTAAATGTTGATGACATCTTACTCTTGTTCAGTCAACATATATAAGGGAGCATATACATAAATTGAGGAAGGATGGTTGCAGGATAGATGTGCAAAAATTTGTTTTCAGCCAGAGGGTAGGTGATTGTTAGAACAAACTTCTATCTGCTGTTATGAAAGTGGGTAATTTGAATAAATTAGAGGAAGAGTTAGACAAATTATTAGAGGGAATGGAAAGGTGATATGGGACTTTTTTTGGGCTGATGTTTTATAAGCTTTCTTCCTTGCATTATTTGCCACTACTAATACTAGTGCAGAATTTTTTCCATGAAGTAGCATTGTCACACACTCATAAACGAACGGAGGGGTGAAATAGGAGCGGTTTTTTTTTGGCTGATGCTGCATAAGCTTGCTTTCTTGCATTGTATGCCTCCACTAACGCTAACGCTAAACATTCAAAGTTTATGTATCCCCAGGGTATGTGATAAGTGGACACTGCTATAGCAATAAATTATTTTTATTTGTACTTTGACTCATCCATACTGTAATAAGCACTTTCAAATTTTTCCGACCCCATGCTTTAGACCCTCTGTGACTTGTACTGCATTCATTTCCTAAAGCTCAGGTCGAACATCATATCATATGGTAATGTAAGAAGAAATAGCAACAGCATTTCAATGGGGCTGGGCGCCTCCGTAGCCAGGTGGGAAGGAGCAGCAGTGCGTAGCACATGCTTCTTGATTAGACCGGGGTTCGAGCCCGTCACCACCAAATACGGAGTATGCGGAAAAGGTCAAGGAATGACCACCGCATATCCCGGAGCAATATGGCCTTAGTTGCTAATGCTCCTAAAAACCAAATAACAAACATAACAATAACATAACATCAATGGGGCAAAACTGTACATAGAGAAAAAAAAAAAAGACCCCAGGGGCTCACACCTGGTGAGTATAGGTTTGGCATACCCGGGGTCCTGAGCTGGATATCATCATTCTTCTTTTTCTTGGTGATTCCCTTCTACTTCTGACACTCTCTCTCTCTCTCTCTCTCTCTCTCTCTCTCTCTCTCTCTCACTCTCTCTCTCTCTGTCAGGGTAACTCAAAATTATTTTTTTTTCGGCTGGTGCAGCAAAAGCCCCAGGCTTCCTTTCACCATATGGCTAATGATAATAAAAAATAATACATTAAAATTATACGGACATAGAAGGCTGCCTTGATACCCTTATTAAAAATGGCTAATTCTGAAGAGATATTGAAAAATATTTTTACACTCTAAGAAAAAGAAACATAGTACAATGGGATTTCTACTCAATGGAAAATTTTCAGTTTCTTCAAAAAATCCAATAATTTTTCCCAACAGGAGGGGGTTGCCTACATCTGACTAAATATTTCACTATTCGCATTTAACATTAATCGAAGCTTATTGATTTATCAAATTTTATTGATAAAATTAATCTACTTTTACTGAAGCACTAACTTTTAGTGCTTCAGTAAAAATTTGTTATATAAAATTTCATACAATTAAGTAAAATTTGTTTGTACTTTATTGGTGTTCTGCATGATTTGAACTCTTTGTATACAATCTTATTTTGAATACAAATTTTTCCTTTTATTTATTTATTTTTATAATTTATTTTCCTTTTTGTTATATTTGTGCTGTACTGACAAAATTAATATATTGTTGGATTGTGAATTAAATTTGCTTGTTTTCATGAACTGTGACATGAAAATATTTATCATATAATTCCATCCTACAATTCGGACTTTTAACTAATTCGATCTATTCCTTCCCCCCACCCCAAACTTGACTGAATCAGAAAAGTTTTTCAGAAGGGAGCAGCAGGGGGTTACAATACTCTTTAAATCTTAATTATCATACTCTAGGAATTTACAGGCTTAATATTCAGTAATATTCTTCATTCTTTAACTCATTTATAAGAAAATAAATGTGTAGTTTTTTTTGTTTTTTTACTTAAGTTACCTTTTCATATCGTTTAGATTGATACTGGAATGCTGGAGAATCATGATCTGCTACTACAATAAGGAACTTTACATTAGATTTTATGTATTTTGGAATGCTATCCACAAAATTAATTGGGCTGCACTTCTTTACTATAGCTCTGAAAGAAAAAAAAAATCAATGTTATTTCTTTTCTGAAGGAGATTTGCATATTTAATTGCAATTTATTTGTACATGCACCTTGTACAGCTATCTGGCATCAGGTAACTATAAGTGATTAAAGTCCACATAATACAGAATTTCCTCATCCTGAAGGAATAATTCGAATTTTAGTTATGAAACATAACTTACTCAGTTAATCTTGCTTCTTCCCTTTTACTAGTGTGAAGTAGAGGAGCAAGGTCGTATATTCCAGACATTGCAATCACTCCTGAAAGTAATCATTCATTATTAAGTAAAGAAGTAACAATAATAACAGTATATTTTAGAAATACAGTTTTTAATGAAAATCTGTTTTTTGCTTGTGCCCACCCCATCTAGAACTGTCAGAATTCATAATAACAGTTCTCAACCATCCTATCTTGTAGTCAGTGGCACCTGGGTATATGATACTTTGGCAAAACATCTCTGTTACAGTATCTACATGCATGTTAGATACCATAGAATAGTATTTCTCGCCTTCTAGGTAGCACAGTAGAATTGCTGTTCCTCCCCACATTGAATGAAAAAGACCCGAGTTTGAATCCCATTGATGATGCAAGTAATTTTTATGGGCCTTTTCTATGTAGCTGAGTTAGTTGGTCTCAAGTAAGGGTAGCATGGTTTTTTCTTACAGAAACTGACTTTTTTGTTGCGCAAACAGAAAATCAACCACAGAACACATGCATTTGCAGACAATATATATATATAGAGCAATGTGGCCTTTGTCACTGATTCTCCTAAAACCCTATAACAACAATATTATTTTATAAATTGTGCTATGTAGTTCATAGGATTATATGAAGAAGCATAAAGGGTTTTGCATGGAGAATTGCAATAATGATAGATCAGATTTAACTTTTATTTAAACAAATTTTTTGACACTTTTACTTTAAAAATGTGAAAAAAGTATATAAGTAAATACTCTTGTGCATTTGTTCATTACAAATTTCATCCAACCTCAAGGGCAGATTGATTCTTATAATAATTTTGTTTATTCTTCAATATACTTACTTATCAGTGTTTCATTACTATATTTCCCACTCTAGCTTGCCTATTTTTTATTATTACTGACCAATTTTTGTAAATAAAAAGTTTTATTTTGATATTGAATCACATGCTAAGATGTAGCACATGATTGCTAACTGGTATAAATATCAGTTGTAAGCAATTGTACTTCATTTTGTAAAACAAGATCATGTGGGAATCTGGTAATACCCTGCCTTTAGAAGCATATAATGTCATCAATAATAATTTTATTCAGATTTTAATTTATACTCAAATGCCAATGGTTGTTTTTAAAAACTTGTATTAAAAAAAAAAAACTAAATGACAATATAAACATAGCTGTATTTGGTGCTTGTTTACAACATAAATGAATGCATTACTTAATCTTGTACTTTTATAAAGTATTTTATCTTATTAATAAAGTGTAAAATTTTCCTACCTGGGAGCAGGTAATTTAATGTAACTTTTAAAAATTAAATTTGTATATTAAATGTAAAAATTATTATTAGATAACCTTAAATTTTTACTATTAGTATTCTTAAGTTTTTACATTAAATCTATATTTGACAATTATTTTTTTTTTGAAACAATTTTTTTTTTTATCTAGAACTCCAATAATTAATTTGTTAAAAGGTTTAATCATTGGAGATTCAACAGAATACAACGTTTAATTGCTAACAATAAATTACGAAGGACAATAATACCATGTATTACTACCAAGTTAATTAACTCAAATATTCACACACACACAGATTATATAATAATCTGTGTGTGTGTGTGACACTACAGTACAAGTACTTAATATGAACAGTGAGATTTCAAGATTCACCCAACACTATGAAAGTGATAAAATTTAAATTTAATGAAGGTACGAGATAGTTAATACAGAACCCATAACAGAAATTCATTTGATACATACATGTTGCATAATTACATTGCTTAAAAACTAGCTGGAAACATTCAGAAACTGCTAGTACTCAAAGTGTGTGTGGGGGAAGAATGGACACAAAAATTGGGGAATGTCCATCCACTCTATAATGAGAGTCAGGCAGAGAACGTGGGCTAGAATTATTGAACAAATGTTAAGATAATAAGATTACAATAATAATTAAGCTACCAAAATAAGAAATGATAAAGAAGCTGGATATGCTAGATGATTGGCTTATCTGGAAAGCTATATAGATGCAACTAGATCGAAGAAACACTAATGCAACTGGGACAGTAATAATATGGAATAAATGGCCAGTAAGAAGGAATGAGCTGGGATTGGTGTTATTAAAACTAAAGGGGATGACCAGTGGGATTCAGAACCAGTGACAGAAGCGTGAATGATGAATCACTATCCTCGAGGATCTGAGATGACATTACAGAAGAGTTGGAATTACTTGAGACAGCTCATCCAAAAGGGTGCAGGGGGAAAAACAGTAACCCTATAATGCATGTGACCAGAGAATGCCTTTGTGGTCCAAAAATAATCTTGTACTGATGAAAAGCAGGGAAAAGAAGAAAAGAAGTGTGGGAGCAAGGGTAGACAGATAATGCAAAAGAACTAAGAATTCTAAAAGGCAGAAAAATAAATCTTATACAGTGGGTACACATGGGAGATGTAATGACACCTCCCATGCATCTGCTTACAGGTCTTTGTTAAAAAGGCTTTTTACAAGCCCATTTAAGGATTGTGATTGTCTTTGAAATTATTATAGTGAGATAACTATGTCAGAAACATTACACTGTGTACTAAGCAGTTTTATTAAGGAATAAAGCTTGTAACCAATGCACAGTGCATCAAGAAAGTAATCTTTTATAAACTTAAGGCATTGTTGTAAATTGAAATTTTCTGAGTTAGACTGAAAGTACCATTAAATTGACAGTTTCAGAGTTAGACTGACCTTTTAAGATCTCAGATTCCTCATTCTCCATAACATCAGAAGAAACTGCCATAGTTATAAGATGAGCACCTGCAGAATGCCCACAGAGAAATATTTTCCTAAAAAAGATAATTTACTGAATCAAATCAGTTTACTGAATCACTTCATCTCTTCCAGACTATGCATCTGTGTTTCTGTTCTCTGGGGACAAGTGACCTTGAAAATTTTAAAAAATGTGATAAAAACTTTATTATTATTATTATTGGTTTCTCTCATTTACTTTCACTTTATATTTTTTTAACTGAATTTAGAAAATCATAATTAACAGAACACCATTTTCAATTTCGTAGAGAAGCTAAAAATTAATTTTTCTATAATTAAATCAAAAAGGAGTGTCTCACAGATGTGTCTTTGTTAAATTTAGGGTGCAAGCGGTGGTAGGTTAAAAATTCAAAAATTTGCTATTGGATTGGTTAAAAATATTTAACTATACCTAATGTTTGACCTGTTCGACATTTCACTTTCAGATTTATCAGTTGTGGACATTTCAAAGGAATTTTACTAATTTAGAAAACTCTGTACATAATCCAAACTTTGGTTAGAGCTAATATAATACATATTATACCTTTTTATTCCATTAGATTTGAATCTCTGAAGAACAAAAATAACTGCTCTCTTCAGTTCTTCCACTATTTCTTCTAAAGTCACTAAATTAACAGATTTAAAAAATTACTTGATAAGAAAAAGAGAGAAAAACAACTGGAAAATACTGTTAATAACTAAAGTGAAGAATGCTATGCAAATGAATAAAAAGAACAGAATCAGATCATATTTTGTGATATGTATCACACCATACATCTTATATTGTTTTATTATATGCAGTAAAATTCCCCAAATTGGGAAACCTGGAGTACTTAATCATTGCTGATATTGAAATTTTCTGGATTCTAGGTTGTCATTAAAAAAGCCACGAAAATCATTGCATTTCTATATAATGTAACAGCTTATTGTATAGCAGTGTACAAGTACTACTACATTAACTGCAAATTATATAGTAGTATAATAGTATACCTTTTAAAATATTGTCCCATGCATAATCATCAGTTCATATGATATCCATTTAGTTTGAATGGATATCAGATGAACTTTGAACAATACCTCTAAGTTGATAATGTTAAAGATTTAGTCCTTAAATGGATGTCTAAAAATATAGAAAAAAAACTGTAAAAAAGCTTATTAGTTTCTGTAATTACTTTCCTGAATGCTTTCCATTTAGAATTTGGCAGCATGTACAATTTTCTTGTACATGCTGGCAGCATGTACAAGAAAATTGTACATGCTGCCAGCTTTTATCCATGCATCCATCAGTTGTTCGTACTGAAGAGAATTTAAAAACTGTCTAACACCATTGCTGTCATCTTTACAAAAGCAAAAGCCCTTCCTTTTATCCTTGACAGTAGTTATACCTTTAAGTAAATTTCACATCAGCACACTGTGATCACTGATACACAACGGTTTCTTTATTTGGAGATTCCCAATTCATTCTGGTAATCATATCAAGAGTACTGCTTTCTCTTGTTACCTCTAACATGCTGATATCGATGACAGTCTAGTAAATCCAGAAAATTTTTGCTGGTGTGTGAAGGACCAACCTACAAATTCTACTCAGTATCTGAAAAGATAACTGGTAGTAGTAGTAGTAGTAGTAATGGCAATGATGCAAGAGAGCAAGCTTATATAGCATCAGCCCAAAAAAGCACAGTTCACCCATCTGTACCCTCCAAGAATTTGTCTGGTTCTCCCTTGAATTTATTCAACCCATCCACTTCTACAACAACAACTGATGGAAGCCTCTTCCAATAATCAACCACCCGCTGGCTGAAGGCAAATATTCACACATATATCCTGCAACCATCCTTCCTCAACTTGAATTTATGCCCCCTCGTGTTTACTCTCAGCAAGTGAAAAAATACCATTAACTTTTGGCTTATTCAATCCATTCAAGGCTTTAAACACCTCAATCAGATCTCTCTCACTGGTAAATAGTCTCAAGACACTGCAATTTGCATTACCAAAGTCGTTTCAAACAAGAGCACCTGGAAAGGCTTCAGAAAGTACCCCCATAATAAGACACATTGATTTACTGGCCCATTGTATTTGTCTATGTACAGTTATTCATTACATTCATCATAGCCATTTTGCCTGCAACATATTCCTGCTCTCATTTTTGTCTTCTCAGTGTTTATGCCATCAAACTGGTTTAACATTAAAGTAGATGACCACACCATCTGGACATGCTAGAGTACACAGACAGGACACCCTCCTGACCTGTCTGTCCTCTAGATATTTAACTTACCATATTCTGCATCCATCTTAGGGGCATCATGTTTCCTACCTCAATACAATATCTGCATTTTATGACTTAACCACTATTTAAAATTCATGATATTTATTTACTCTCTGCTTCTAGTATTATTGTATATGTGCATGCCTGTTTTTACTCCTAGTAGCTTAACAAAGATCATATATTTGCTTGTCTCATGAAGAATCACAAGCCTTGTTTCCAGCCTGCTGCATGTCTGGTGAGTATGGGCTTGGCAAACCCAGGGTCCTGAGCTGGATATCATCATTCTTCTCTTTTTTGGTGATTCCTTTCTACTTCTCTCTCTGGTGCCTCCGTAACCAGGTGGGCAGGAGCAGCAGTGCATAGCACACGCTGCTTGATTAGACAGGGGTTCGAGCCCGTGACCACCAAATACGGAGGCTGCAGAAAGGTCAGGGAATGACCACTGCCATATCCCATCCCCGGAGCAATATGGCCTTAGTTGTTGATGCTCCTAAAAAAAAAAAAAAAAAAAAACCAAACCTCTCTCTCATGGGGTAACTCTGGATTTTTTTTTTGGCTGGTGCAGCATAAGCCTCAGGCTTCCTTGTACCATATGGCTAATAATAATAATAACAATAATGTCTCACTGGCATGATCTTTAGCATCTATGAATTGCTTTAATTTTTTTCTAGTATGTGCTGCCATCTCTTATCCATGCTTCAAACTAATTGTATACACAATTTATAATGGCTGGTAGGAGAAAAATAGCTTTGAAAATTGGAGGAGAGGCTCTTAAATATTTTTTTAGGAGCATGGGATGCAGATATATCAAGAAATGGAAATTGGCAAAATAATGAGCACTTCAACCTGCATGGAGTGTAGCTTGCTTTTAATTTCTGAAAGAATTGCAAATTATTTTCAAACATTTTATGGTACTTCTCCAATGATTGTAAAATAGATAACTTAGCATAACTGCTAAGTTATGGTGAGTTCATTTACATAGAACTGTTAATTTGATTACAAAATCCTTACTTGTAAATATTTAACCTTTAGTAATTATATGCTTAATAGATCATGAAGTTAGTCAACAAATAGGAAGTAGAATTAATGATGAAACAAAAGTTTCATTTTACTTGTACAGTTCATGGAAATGATGTGAAACATACATCATACAATCAACTTACACAATGTGAAAAAATGTTGAATAATATCAAATTAAAGGACAAATATTCCAAAAAACAATCATTAGAACCAAAAGGAATTTGAAAAATACTGTAATGCACTTGATGCCTATTGCTTATTTCGTTTTTATTGTTTATTGTATTTATGTACAATAAACAATTAAAATGAAATAGGCAATAGACATCAAGTTCACTACAATATTTTTAGAAGTCCTTTTTTGGGATGAGAGCATGTGCTAGATATTGTATAGGGACCTTTTTTTTTTCTCTGCTAAGCAGACACTTTTAGTTGTTTTGTTTATAATATTAGCATTAGTAGAGGCATATGATGCAAGAAAGCAAGCTTATACAGCATCAGCTAAAAACTATCCCATACCTTCAAAAAAAAAAAAAATACCATTTCACATATCCATTTGCTCTAAAAGTTTGTCCAGTTCTTGCTTGAATTTATTTAAGCTATGAACTTCCACAACAACAGACAGAAGTTTGTTCCAGCAATCAACTACCCACTGGCTATTTTTGCACATCAATTCTACATCTGTCTTTCCTCAATTTGAATATATGCTTCCTCAGGTTCGCAATCTGAGCAAGAGGAAGAACCCCATCAGCATTGAACCTGCTCACCCCATTCAAGGCTTTATACACCTCAATCAGATCACCTCGTAGGTGCCTAGTCTCCAGACACTGCAATTTGCAGAACTTAAACCTTTCTTGGTAAGAGCACCCCTTCATTCCCTTCACCAATCTTGTTGCCCTTCTCTGTACTTGTTCTAGCAAGTCTACATCCTTCCTAAAATGATGCCTCCAGACCTACGTACAGGTCTGGATGCCTCATTACTTGTGGCATGTTTTTGAGGATCTGTCTGTAGTACAATAAGATATAGCCAAAGACGACACTTTTGTGCTTTGATGTAAACAGTGTGAGGAGATTAAGCAGAAATTTAGCATTCTGATTGGCAAATATGAGAACTTGAAGAACAGGATTGCTGTCCTTGAAGCAGTTAAAATGAGAGACCCCCATCAAGTACTTGGCCACTCAATTTAATGATAGAGCCTACATTTAATGGAAAAAAATTCCAAGCTTTATTGTTTTTCTTTGCTACTGTGCATTGCATTAGTAATTAAAATGGCAACTGGGCCGGTGGATTTGACAGTTGAATTGAGTTCTTGCTGCAGTTGAGAAGGGCAATGTGATATAATTTGTGACTTCATCAGTAGGCTGTAGGTTTATAATTTTCTCATCCAGGGAGGCAGCTGACTTTGAAATTTGATCCAATTAGCTTGGGAGAATTTTCATTTCCTACAAGGTTGGGATAATGGCAACTGTACCATTAGCAGATGGAAAACAATTGTAAAATGATTATTACTCTTGAAACCATCTATTTCCCATTCTGTGATCAGAAACAGTATTAGGGAACAAAACTAGAAATCAGTTGCAGAGCATAGCTACTAACTCTGGATTTTAGTATAAGTATTAGTAATGGCTGTATGGTGCAAGGAAGCTGATGACTTATGCTGCAACAGCCGAAAAAAAATGTGATAGCAATCACTGGATGAGAAGATATCACTGGTATCATCAGAGAAGAATTGTTTTCTTTGCCTGATCCAAGCACTTAAGTACATTGGACTGTTGCTGAGCGAGGGCAGCTTGTCCAGTCTAAGATTGAGATATAAGGCAGTATGTTATAAGTGAAAAAAGAATGTGAATGTACAGTATCTAGCTATAGAAGCACATTAGAAATAACTCAATTGATCACAATTGTTTGGTAAGTGTTTAATTATGTAGGGGTCTACATAACTTGATTTGTTTGTTATGGTTACTTAAGTTTAAATTTATGAGGAATGAAAAATGCACTGTATTCTGAATTAATGTAAATTTATTTAAAAATTTGGAAACAATACCACAACAACTATATGTTGTGGGATTTACTTCAGTTCCTTCCTTAATAGTTTTTGAATAACTAACTATTAAATTAACATTCTTGAAGGTTATAATAATTCTTAACTATGGGTTAAAAAAGATCACAACATCTCTTCCAAATGGTGACCATCCTAGGTCACAGAACAAAGGAATCTTATCATTCTGTAGTTTGGGAAACCTGTTATGTCGTTCATATTTGAAATTCCTATTGAGATTAAAAAAGATTCATGCTCACCTTCTGGAATTAAATCATATCCCACCACTACTGTTATAATACCTGCATTATACATAGATAATGCAGGATGACTAGAATCTTCACGGCTGTTAATAAATATAAAAAAGTATGAGATTAAATGGTGTGTGTGTGTTTCAAACATTTTATTGTTAAATTAAAAATTAATTTTTAAGAGTGTTTTTTTCTCAATATATAATTATACATTGTAAAAAAATCAGAAAAATTTATCACATATTACAGAATACAGAACAAAAACAAAACAGAAAAGTTAGTTGACAAAATTAGTCTAGAAGAAGAGAACAAAATATGTCATGTTCTTTCTATTTCATGCAGTTCAAAGCAGGGCTTGGAATGGATGTTGGTGCCAGCATGCATTCCATAGATATATATCCATTAATTGCTTTCTGTACATATTTTCAGGAAATATATACAGATGGAAGTTTGTTCCAGCAATCAACTACCCACTGGCTAATGGCAAACTTCCGCACATATTCTGCAACCATCCTTCTTCAACTTGAATTTAAACCCCCCTTGTGTATAGTCTGAACAAGAGGAAGAATCCCATGAGCATTAATCTCATGGGATTAAGTGTTATTGTTTCCAAATCCACCTCAAAGCCTTACACATAAATCAGATCACCTTGCAAGTGCCTAGTCTCAAGACACTGCCATTTTCAGAACTGAAGCCTTTCTTGATAAGAGAAAGGCTTCAGTTCTGTAAGTGGCAGAACTTTGTTTCCTTTGTTCCCCTCACCAATCTCGCTACTCTGCTCTGTACTCATTCTAGCAGCTCTACACCCTTTCTAAAATGGGGCATCCAGACCTGTATGCATTACTCAAGATGTGGCCTACCATTGCCTTAAAAAATGGGATAATCATATCCTTATCCCTGCTAGCAAAATTCCTTTACATCATTGACAAAATCTCCTATGAGCTATCCTGGCACCTGTCTACACTGCTCAGAGAACTTCATACCTGACTGCACATTTATCTCTAGGTCTTTTCCATTTTCCACTACCCTGAGCATAGTACCATATATTTGGTACTACACTCAGGTTACTTTGAGGTTACTGCTACTCACAATGCAGTACTTTACATTTTTGCCATTTCTCAGCCTATCTGCCTAATTTTTAATTTTTTTAGAACTCGTTGCAGTAGCATAGTCACTGCTTCATTAATGACGCTGCCAACCTTGGTATCATCTACAAACAGTGGCGGATTCGGGATAGGGTCACATACCCACTGTCATTTTTTGGGGAATATTCACCATTCATTTAAATTCCCTTTAGCTACAAAAAAAAATTTTTTTTTTTCATTGTTAACATAGGATTTTATCTATTTTTGCATTGTGGCTCAGCTATTTTCAACTCACTGTAGTTGACAACACTGATGCTGATGTGATCACCATTCTAGTTCTAGGCGTCACGCAGTTTAGTTGTGCGTAAAGTTGACTTCAGAATAATTCAGACTTTAGACTGTCACAAATGGTGCCCCTCCTTTCATTTTTTTCTGGATCTGCCACTATCTTCAAACTTAGACATTAAGCCTGATATACCTTCATCAATATCATTAATAAATATAGAAAACAAAAATGGGCCCAATGCCGAACCCTGTGGGACTCCACTGATAACATTGATAACCACTCTCCATCTTCTTCCATTCAACCTTCCCTTTATCCATAGGAGTGACTTGCCCATAATTTCCCAATGCTCCAATTTTTATAGCTGTCTTTTATTTATTTCACTCAAAGTATACACAGCAGTTGACCCATTTACTGTGTATAGTCAAAGAAAATAATTACAGTTCTTACAAAATGCATAGAAGTGATTACACTTTATGTTGAAATGTTACCACCATACACAATGAGATATTTACAAACTGGATTTAAAATAATCTTAATTTAGAAAACTTATATTAAAAAAAACTTGACATAGATAGACTTCACACATGGCAACTGATCAGAAACTACAAAATCAGCAGTTTCAGAGTAGTGAAAATGAAAGGTACTGGTTCAAGGTTTTCTGGGTAATGCTCTGGTCTGAGGAAGTCTGTGAACAGTCTGTAAGAAGTCTTTGAAGTTTGCAGTCAAATCCAGCTTCAGTTTATTGGCAAGGGAAGTTGTACAGAGAAGAAATCTGTTCTGATATGTCCTGATCTGTTCTGATTTGAGATCTGGGAATATGAAAATTATGCTGTTGTCATGGGCCAGCAACAGGAATGTGGAAAGGTTTTGAAAGAAGTCTGATGCTGCCCAGAATCTGCCCTTGAAAATCCAATATAACAGTTTGAGATGAAGAAAAGCTCTATGAGTTTCAAGCGACTCCAAACTGAAATGGCAGCAAAGCTGCTTGCATGGGTCCTCTTTTAATAAGGTAATTAATGAAGTTTCTTTGTACTTGTTTTAGCTGGTGAATCAGTCGACAGGCATTTGGATTCCGGACAGGTGATACATTTCAAGAATAGGTAGAACTAAAGATTTGAAAAGAAGAATGAAGAAATGTAGATCCCAAACGTGTATGTTTGCCTTTTAATAAATCCGACCTGTTTCTGTGCTTAGGATACTATATTTCTAATATGGTTATCAAATTTACAATTGCTCACAAAAAAAAAACTCCAAGAACTCTGACCTCAGCAACAATGGTAACATCAGCCCCATCTACAGTATATTTGGAGGAGAAGCGACCTTTCTTCTTAGGGCCAGAAAACGAGGAGCGGCATTTTCTTGCATTGACAGTGAGCCCAATGTCAGCTGCCCAGTGCACAGTGGAATTAATTACTTGCAAAAGTCAATTGGCATCACTGACATTATTCTGAGCCTGAAGATTTTAACATTATCCGTGTATATTAATATCTGAACTGCAGTGTTAACAAAAGCACTGCTCAGGTTGTTAATAAAGATGTTAAAGAGGAGAGGACTGAGGGAAAACTCTTGTGGGACACCACACAGATGAGAGAATGACTCAGAAGAACAACCCTGGATGATTACACAATTTCTACAGTAGTTTTGTTTCTACAATTTCTGAGGTAGCTCATAATCCATGTGTGCAGGGGCCCAAGTATTCCATAGTGTACAAGTTTAGCACCAAACAGGTGGTGTGGCACTTGTCAAAGGCTTTGACGAGGTCCATATAAATAAAGTCAACTTGATCGACACAGTGAACCCTAGCAAAAAAAAAAATTCTCTAATTCTCTAATATATCTATGCTGTGCATCTGTGATGAGTGGATAGAAACAGGCGAAAGATTACGGTGAATGATTGTATCAAAAATTTTATGTGCAATGATATCAAAAGTGTTCCTGAAATTCAAGTATATGATATCAGAATTATTTTTTGCAGCATCCAGTTCCTTTGTCACTGCATCATATTATCCAATCAAATTGGTCAGACAAGATTTCCGATTAACAAACCCATGCTGTGACTGAAGTGTAACTGCACTCCTGCCTAAGTGGTACTGCATTATACTTCTTTAACCAGTGACTTCATTATTTTCCCTGGAACAGATGTTAAGCTAACAGGTCTATAATTACTCGTGTCACCCTCTGATCCCTCTTTGTGAATTAGGGATACAGTCACACATCTCCAGTTCATGGGACTTCACCTAAATCCAAGGATGCTCATAATTACGTCTGAGGATTTGCTTACCTCCTTTGCTGCCTCCCTTAATATAAATAGATAGAGCCCCTCTACTCAGGCAGCTTTCTTATATTTAACTTCAACAATTTCTCTTTCACTTTCATCTCAGTTATTACAAAATAATTTAGCTCCTGTTAGAGTGTGATAAACTTCTGGCATCCACTTCCCTAAAGAATTCTTCATGTGTGAATGTAGATGCAAAATACTTTTTCAGTTTGTCAGCAACCTGAGATCATCAACAGCTGAGCCATTGATATCAAGTGGACAAATTATTCCCTTTCTTTTAGTGTTTATATAAGCAGAGAAGTCTTTGCTGTTTATCTTTGCATCCTTTGCCAAAGATTTCTCATAATCTGCCTTAGCTTGTGTATGTATATCTATTAGTTTATATCTACCATAGCTTCTGTATTACCTGATAATTTATATGCATCCCATGCATGCTTCTTCTCTACCACAATTCTCATTAATTCATCTGACAACCATTTAAGTCTAAGCATTGAATAGTATTTCTTAGTGTGAAAAGCCTACTATGATTATTTCCTTGAATACTTCCTATTTAGAATTTGCTGATGGTAACATTATCAATTGGTTCCACTGTATAGAATTTAAAAACTGTCTGATACCACTGTAGTCACCTTTATGAAAGAAAAAACCCTTCCCTTTACCCTTGACTGTACATCTTTAAGTAAATCTCACATTAATAAACTGTGATTACTGCCACCTAGTGGTTATTCTATCTGCAGATTCTTATTGTATGAGTAATTACTGCTGATAATCAGATCAAGAGTATTACTTCCTCTTGTTGCCTCTCTAACATGCTGCTGTAGAAAACAATCATCCAATAAATCCACAAAATCTTGCTAGTGTGTGAGTAGACCAACACACACACAAGTTCCAGTCAATATCTGGAAAGTTAAAATGCCCTGTTATAAGACGAGGATATAGGACAGCTTGAAAAAATTCAGGAAAGTACTAGATAAACTGTTGGAAGGGATGGATAGGTGAAATAGGAAGGATTTTTTTTTTTTGACTGATGCTGTATAACCTTACTTTCTTGCTTGCATTCTTGCTTCATTCACCATTGCTAATACTAATACTAAATAGCTTCTTTCACCATCTCAGCCTTCAACCCATACATGGTACTAAGTACTACAGGTTCTAATACTTTTGTGTTTGTGGTTTTCATTAAAAAAAAAAATGATCTATCATTACTAAATGTCTAGAAGTTTCCAGAAAATAAATTTACCTTCCAGCAACCCAGTATCCTCCATGTACAAACACTAGAACAGGAGCATCTGTAAATTATAAATTTATTAATCACTAAATCATACAAATGGCCCATATTTTTTAAAAGTACTGTACTTCTATATTCATAAATTACTTTAAACAATTAGTATTTTGCAATATATTAATACTGCAATAAGTGAAGAGAGCATTTCATTTCATATTACACATTCTAATACTGAGGGTCTCTGAACTTCGGGACCTCCCATGCCACTGGTCACTGACGTGAATCAGACTTTGAACTATCCAAGTAGAGTACTGAAATAACATCTAATTATGATAGCCTCCAGACAGCCTAGGGTTACATATATATTATTATTATTATTATTAGCTATACGGTGCAAGGAAGCCTGAGGCTTATGATGCACCAGACAAAAAAAAAAAATTCCCAAATTACCCTGAGAGAGAGAGAGAGAAGGGAATCACCAAGAAAGAGAAGAATGATGATATCCAGCTCAGAACCCTGGGTATGCCAAGCCCATACCCACCAGATGTGAGCTCCTGGGGTAGCCCTAGGCTGTCTGGAGCCCTCTAACACTTAAAACTATCATGTTTAGAAGTCCTAAAAATAAAATCGTGGAGGCCCTGAACCAAATTGTCCCCAAATTAGTCCAGGGTCCTGCACTAATTTGGGGTCCATGAACAACTCCACTTTAAAGGATCTGGCTTTGAAGACTGATACCAGATATTAAATCTATTGACCACTTTACATGTGCGAATGTGAAGTGATCCACCTATAAGCCATTTTTCACAGTAGAACCTCAGCATATATTTCTGTCAGAACTTCAATCAAATATACAGAAACTTTGCTAGCAGTGATAAGGAAGTGATCATCCTTTTGTATAAGGCCATGGTTAGGCCTCATCTTGAGTACTGTATACAGGTCCAGAGGCCTCACTTTGGGTGGAACAGGTGTAGGGAAGGGCAACCAGATTGGTGAAAGGAATAAAAGAAACCTAGAAAGGTTTCTTTTGTTCTTCTTCTCTTACCTAGAAAGGCTTCAGTTCTGCAAATTGCAGCATCTTGATTAGAACTTACTCCACAACTTTAGCCTGACCTTTAGGAATCACCCTGTATAAATCTATGGCAAGGCTGCATTTTAAATATTGCAATGAGGTCTAAAGAAACATATAGAACTAGAGAAAGTTCAAAGACTTGATGAAGAGCACCAAGAGTTCTTGCTATGAGAGAACTTAAAAGAGTGGACTATGAAGTTTAGGTGCCTTAGGGAAGGATCTGATTGAGATGTACAATGCCCTGAATAAATATGTAGATGAGACATGGATCAGGGAGTATAAACTTTTATGAAGTAACAAGAGTGGATCTTCAAGAAGGAATGTTGTAAATCATTAGATAAATTACCTCCGAAGCTCACCAAGACTACTGGTTAGTCTTACCACATTTACTATAATTTAAAATGACCTCTTCCTCAATACTGTCATCAGAGCTATTTCGCATATTTCTTAAATTCCGTTTTCTTATTTAGCTATTTCTTAAGCTGGTAATAAAAATGTTCACCCATATTTGAACCACACCAGTGTAAGAAACCTGTCCAGTTGGCCATTAATATCAAGATAATTAACACTGATTCCATTCCACTGTTTTCCTGTTCTCAGTGAAGTATAGTGGTTTCACCACTTGTCACTCATTTGAAGAGTTCAGGATTCAGTTTGGAGGAATTTCTCAAGTCCTTCTAACTTTAAAAATTCCTTCATATTTCTAAAGTTAGCAGGAAAAGGAAACTTTAGAAAGATAATTTCAGGCACTGTAAATAGCTGACCTCAGGAAGTGGGAGTAGAGTTTCTCCATGATTTATTCTGGTTTTCAGCCCTCACAACATGCAAATGGGTCTTTGAACACACTTATACAAAAAACTGCCAGAGTAGGGGTTATCTGAATCTACACGTGCATTACAGAAAATTGTGTATTTTTTGGTTGGCTTGCCTGTTTTGCTGGATGAAAAACTTGAGTTTCCAGCAGGAAAAACCTTGCTATCCTCACTTGAGAATAGATATTTCTAAATAAATAATGTAATTACTTCAATGCAATTTGTAAAGACTATAATTATTTTCCTTGGCTATACGCTGTAACTGGGTCAACTGTTGTGTACACCTTGATTAAAAAAAATTCACATCTTTTTGACCCAGTTTGGGGAGGATGGGGATTATAACCACACACTACCTGCAAGGATAGAGACAATATACAATTGTGTAATGTGACCTAAGTTGCTAATGCACTTAAAACCTTATAACAACAACAACTGTTTCCCTACAGTAAGCCAATAGAGTTCGATCCATTTAGAGATTTACATTCTTTCTTTAATCTCTACCAAATCATTCTTGCAATCAGTTTGGTCTGTCTCACCTACTGAGCAATTCAATTACACGCTTTCTGTGTTCAACTTTATATGGCCGATTACTGCCTCGTCATTCCAATTTTCCAAAGTTGCTGGACCTGGGCATCTTCAGCTTTCAAATTTCTCTTTCTCGTGGGCTGATAGTGCACCTTCCATGTTTTTCTAGGACATCCTGGCCTTCTTTTCCCTTGTGGTATTCACTCATATATAATTTTAGTTAATCAGATGTCCAAACCATCACAACCTCCTATTTTCTGTTCATTTTATAATATCTTCATCTGCATGCATACATCTTATATCCTCATTCGGTTAGCCTAGAAACCCTAGCACTCCGACGTAGGTAGTCCATCTCTAGAGCTCTAAGCTTCTTTTTTGTCACCCTCTTTCAGTGTCCACACCTCAAAGCCATGAGGAGTGGACCCTGAAAGAGGACACTTAAAGTACAAAGTACCGATTCCACTAACGACTGTCCAATATGTTTTTTAGTTCTACGAGAGATACTGTGGTCTCACCATATAGAGTTGAGGGCACTAAGAATCTTCCTTTTGATGAATTTGTGTGTAAACTTCCTCTTTCCCCAATCCTTCCTTAGTTAATCTACATTAGCATTTTAGCATTAGCATTAGTAGAGGCATTTGCGGAAATTTAGAAGAGGCATTTGCGGAGACGTGCTGAAATTTGCCTTTAGCCAGCGGGTGGTTGGTTGGTGGAACAGACTTCCATCCCTTGTCGTGGAGGTTGATAGCCTAAATAAGTTTAAGGCTCAGCTGGACAGGTATTTTGAACGAACAGAGGGGTGAAGTGGAAGTGGGTTTTTTTTTTTTTTTTTTGGCTGATGCTGCATAAGCTTGCTTTCTTGCATCAAATGCCTCTACTAATGCTAATGCTAATGCTAATGCTAAATTTGATGCAAGAAAGCAAGCTTATGCAGCATCAGCCAAAAAAAAAAAAAAAAAAAACCCACTTCCACTTCACCCTCTGGACAGGTATTCGTTCAAAATACCTGTCCAGCTGAGCCTTAAACTTATTTAGACTATCAACCTCCACAACAAGGGATGGAAGTCTGTTCCACCAACCAACCACCCGCTGGCTAAAGGCAAATTTCCGCACATCTATCCTACATCTGTCTTTCCTCAATTTGAATTTATGCCCTCTCAGGTGATTATTCTGAGCTAGAGGAAGAATCCCATCAGCATTGAGAATGCTCAAACCATTCAAGGCTTTATACACCTCTATCAGATCACCTCGCTGGTGCCTAGTCTCCAGACACTGTAATTTGCAAAACTTAAGCCTTTCTTCGTAAGAGCACCCCTTTGTTCCATTCACTAATCTTGTTGCCCTTCTCTGTACTCGTTCCAGCAGCTCTACATCCTTCTTGAAATGAGGCCTCCAGACCTGTATACAGTACTCTAGGTGTGGCCTGACCATTGCCTTATACAAGGGAATAATCACCTCCTTATCCCTGCTGGAAAAATTCCTGTATATCATTGACAATACTCCATGAGCTACTCTTGCAGCCCGTCTGCACTGCTCAGAGAACTTCATATCTGCCTGCACAACCACCCCCAAGTCCCTTTCATTCTCTACCACTGTCAGTGTAGTACCACAGAGTTGATATGTTGCTCTGGGGTTGCTGTTTCCCATGTGTAGTACTTTACATTTGTCAATGTTAAACTTCATTTGCCACCTCTCAGCCCATCTGCTCAACCTTTCCAGATCCTGTTGCAGCAGCATAGTGTCAATAGTGTCCTTGACAACCCTGCCAACCTTTGTATCATCTGCAAACTTGGACATTAAGCTTGATATACCATCATCAATATCATTTATAAATACAGAAAACAATAATGGACCCAACACTGAGCCCTGAGGGACTCCACTAATAACATTAGTCCACGATGAGCAGTGTCCATTGATTACCACTCTCTGTCTTCTCCCCCTCAACCACTCCTTTATCCATAGCAGCAATTTGCCTCCAATGTCACACTGCTCCAATTTGTGTAGCAGTCTTCCATGTGCAACAGTATCAAAAACCTTTCTAAGATCCAACTATATAATATCAAAGCTATTCCCTGCATCCAGTTCTTTTGTGACTGCATCATAGTATCCAATAAAATTGGTCAGGCAAGACTTCCCCTTAACAAAACCATGCTGTGTCCGAGCTATAACTGAAGTCTTGTCTAAATGATCCTGCAGTGCTTCTTTAACCAGTGCCTCCATTAATTTTCCTGGAACAGAAGTTAAGCTCACAGGTCTATAATTACTTGTGTCAGCCTTTGATCCTCCTTTGTGAATTGGGGTCACATTTGCACATTTCCAGTCTATGGGTACCTCCCCTGAGTCGAAGGAAGCTCTCATAATTATGGCTAAGGGTTTGCTTACTTCCTTTGCTGCCTCCTTTAATATAACTGGATAGATCCCATCCACCCCAGGTGCCTTTCTTGTGTTTATCTTCAACAATTTCTCCTCCACTTTACTCCCAGTTATTTCAAGATTCTGTAGCTTACTGCTAGAGTTGAATACACCTCTGGCATTCCCTTTGCTGAATAACTCCTCATGTGTGAATGTCGATGCAAAATATTCATTTAGTTTGTTAGCTACCTGAGCAGGATCATCAACATTTGACCCATCAATATCAAGTGCACCAATCTTATTCATCCCCTTCCTTCTAGAGTTTACATAAGTAAAGAACTCTTTGCTGTTTTTCTTTGCATCCCTTGCCAAGGATTTCTCGTAATCTGCCTTCGCCTGCCTAACCTCCTTTGTAACTTGGTTGCATATCAACTTGTATCTATCATAGGCTTCTGTGTCATGTGTTAATTTGTAAGTATCCCATGCATTTTTCTTCTCTGCCATATGCCTTATTAGTTCATCTGACATCCATTTTGGCCTAAACCTTGAACAATATTTCTTAGTTGGTATGTAAAGCCTAGTAGCTTCCAAGATAAGTTCTTGGAATGCTTCCCATTTTGAATTTGCTGTTGGTAACATCATCAGTTGGTCCCACTGTATAGAATTTAAATACTGTCTCAGTCCATCGTAGTCGCCTTTACGGAAGCAATAACCCTTCCCTTTACCCCTAATGGTAGTTACCTCTTTGAGTAAATCCCACTTCAGCACACTGTGATCACTGCCACCTAGTGGTTCATTTATCTGCAGATTCTTAATGCATGAAGAATCACTGCTGATAATCAAATCAAGAGTATTACTCCCTCTAGTTGCCTCCCGAACATGCTGATGTAGAAAACAATCATCCAATAAATCCACAAAAGCCCTGCTAGTGTGTGAGTGACCAGCCCCCAAATTCCAGTCAATATCTGGGAAATTAAAATCTCCCATTATAAGACTCTCTGATTTACTGGCCCACTCTATTTCCCTGTACAGTTTCTTATTATACTCATCAGAGTCATTAGGCCTATAGCACACTCCTACTCTCAATTTTGATCTCCCAATGCTTATGTCACGCCAAACTGACTCAACACTGCACTGTCCAGCGATGTCAACTGGCTTCACTTCCTTGGTTTTTATGTGTTTCTTAACTAATAGCATAACCCCTCCCCCCTTCCTATCCTGTCTATCCTTTCTGTAGACGTTGTACTCCCCAAATTCCAGTTCTGCATCCCTTATATCTGTGTGACACCACGTCTGATATCCCAACAATATCTGCCTTTGATGTTTTGAGCAATACCTCAAATTCATCAAATTTGTTTACTAAACTCCTAGCATTGGTGTACACGCAAGTATACCTGCACCTGTTTCTATTCTTAGCTACCCTAACACAACCCATGTGTTTACTTGTACCGCAATGGCTCACAGTAGTCTCTGAAATATCATGCATCTTGATTTCAGGCTTCTGCTCATTCTAATAGAAGCAGTGCAAGAATCTCTTTCACCTCTGCCAGTGGCTACTGTCAATCTATTGGTCTTTGTCTCCCCCCAAGCTAGCAGTTTTCCGACCCACCTAACACTGCCTCGATAGCATCAGCAAATATTCTTGCACCCTTTCTATTTAAGTGTATCCCATCCCTGTAGAAGCAATCTCTCCTGTTAACAAGTACAGTCCAGGCTGAAAAAAATTCTACCCCTTGAGCCTTGCACAATCTTTCCAGGGCCGAATTGATCGACAAGGCTCTCATCATATACTCCCTCCTATCGTGTCTGGGCAGAATTGCAGACACTTTCAAATTCAACCCTAATTCTCGGCTTTTGTTCAACAGTGACCTGTACTTGTTAAGTAATTCTGCCGGTCTCCTACTCTTAATATTATTAGTGCCAACGTGTACAACTATATCACCTTTGTGCCCTTAAAAGATGATATTCGCTCTACATCCAAGATATTTGGAAAAGTCAACAAGTTTTAGATGTATAGACTGTGTAACTTCCAATCCATCAGGATGTTCTGCTGTGCTTAGGTATTCTGTCTTTGTAAAATTGATATTGAGGCCCAATTGGTCATATGTAAGATGCAATTTTCTCAACATTTATTCTAAATCATAAGCTTCTTGTGCAATGATAACCTGATCATCAGCAAAATTTAGACTCCAAAGATCTCTGTCGTTAATTTGTACTCCCATTCCATAACTGCTTCTTTTTCATTCTTGTAAAGCACATTCCAAGAAAACAAACAATAAAGGCGATGGACTACACCCTTGTCTAAGCCCCTTTGTTGTATAGATTGGGTTAGATAACGTATTCCCAATATATGCCACGTAATTGTAAAATTCCCGAATCAGTCCCACAAGCTCTGGATCAACTGACATATTTTGAGGGGCTTTCCATAGTTCCATTCTTTCTTGGAATGGACTCATAAGCCTTTTCTAAATCGATTAAGACAAATAAAGTATCTTTATTCTTTGCTTTTCTTTTCTCCACTAGCTGTTGTAGAACAAACAAATTGTCCACACAAGAGTGACCTGATCTAACTCCACTTTGTTCTTCACTTATCTTTTACCTCCTCTCGTAATTTTAATTGAAGCACTTTAGAATATAGTCTGGACATAGTGCAATTAACATTCAACCTCTATAGTTCCCCAGATCCAACTCATTTCCCTTTTTATATATGGATGAAGTATAATTTACTTTCCATTCATTTGGAGTTTTCCAAATGATAGCACAGCTGTTAATTGGTTGTGCTATCAGATCAAAAAGACTTGGTGGTCCATATTTAATTAGTTCCATTACTATGTTCCTAGGGCCTGGAGATTTTTTGTTCTTCATTAGTTTTGCACAGTCAAGAACTTGATGTTTTGTAATTTCTATCTCCCTTTTATCTACTGGTGGATGTGTAATTATGCTCTG
Source organism: Mastigoproctus giganteus (assembly GCF_048544385.1). Taxonomy (NCBI): domain Eukaryota; kingdom Metazoa; phylum Arthropoda; class Arachnida; order Uropygi; family Thelyphonidae; genus Mastigoproctus; species Mastigoproctus giganteus. Next base: position 9,138,125 of record NC_143577.1, read on the forward strand.
ATATTGAGATTGTCTTTCATTTAGAACGTTATTATAATGATTTCCCCATGTTGGCATAGCTATAAAGTTCTTACTCAATCGAGATTCATTTGTTTTCAGTGCTCTCAAGCTTTGCCAGGCTTCGGATGACTGTGTTCCTCCTAACGAGCTGTCAATTTCTTGGCATCTTTTCTCTCATGCTGCATTCTTGGATCCAGCAATTTTCCTTTTAACTGCTCTGTTGCATCTTTTGTATTCTCTATTTTCCTGATTTTTATTCATTAACCATTTGTTATAGGCTCGTTTCTTTTCTTTCACCAAACCCTCTACCTCCTCATTCCACCAATACAGTTGTTTATATTTGTGATATATTAGGCCTAATGCTTTGTTAGCAGCCTTGTGTATGGCAGTTTTAATGCTATTATATAAGTTATTCACATCTTCTATTTCTTCAATGTGAGATAGATGGTTCTGGAGTCTTCTCCAGTAAAGATCTTTAATACTGTCGTGAGATTCAATTACACACCACTTTATAAATTCCATTTGGTAGAATCTGATAATCTCTAGCCATCCCAAACCTGCTTTGCTGATAACAATACAGTGCCAGGCCAAGGTATTTCCATGCCCAAGGCAGAATGATTTTTCGGCACCCTTTACTAAGGATATAGATATTTTTGCCTTATTGTGCTTCTGTTTTTGGCACCTTGGCACCTTGCACCACAACCATAACTACAAACATTTCCCATTTAGCATTTTTATCCTTCTAAAAATGGGAATTGCATTTTTTTCCCATTTCTTCTATTCATTTTTAGAGTGTTGTGCATAATTGAATTAACATATCTTGGGCATATGTCGCATGGTGTTTTCTTCTGGAATACAAGTACAATATACTGATGCATGGTCTTGATTTCCTGGGCCCAAAATTTAAACAAATCCAACAAACATGTAATTCTAATCGAAAAACAAATTCTTCAGTCGTTTTATGAGAGCGACTCCAGTTTTTAATCCAGAATCGACCAATACTTTAGTTCATCTGATTTGTTTGCTACACCTTTGGCCTCAGTGCAACAAATGACAGTACCCTTTTTCCCACCCTTAGCAATTCAACGTTTATAATTGTTGGTTACAGCACACTGTAAATAAGTCAACTGTTGTGTTTTATTAAAATTAAACTGTCATTATGCCCTTGCATTCATAATTATATTTGTTGACTATAGCTATTGTTAACTGACATTTTGATCCTCCAGTTTCCTTTTTTGAAATCACTGCCCTCTCCACACTGGGTGGAAAACACCTTTGTTCGAGTCCAGTGGATGATGGGAAGAATTTTTATGGGCATTTTTCAAAACATGGCTGAGTTAGTTGGTCTCATGTGAGGGCAGCATAGTTTTTTTCTCCCAAAAACTTGGGGTTTTTTTTATCCAGCAAACGGAAATCGACCTCAGAACACACAGAAGTTACAGACAATACACACGGAGCAATATGGCCATAGTTGCTGATGCTTCTAAAACCCTACAACAACAACAACCCTTTTTGAATTGTCTTTTGTAGAATTCATTTCATTGTCTCTAATACCTTGAGAACAAAAGTGAAGATATATTGGAGTTTCAGCAGTTATTCTCTATAAATCAAAATAAAATATGCAAATAGATCAAATAACTGATGACACAAAGTAAATATATATTTCTTGAATATGTTTTTTGTTGTAGGATTTTTAGGGGAATAAAAGAGTTAGACCATATTGCACCTTACATATTGAGTGTGTTCTTTTCCGTAGCCGAGTGGTCAGGAGCGGGAGTGCAGTAGCACACGCTCTTTGAGTAGACCGGGGTTCAAGCCCCTGACTACTGAATACGATCGATCTGCCAACCCGCACTGGACTAGCGTGGCAGATTATGGTCCATTTCCCTCAACATGAATTGTTGAGGAGGCTTCCATCCTGCAGTGGGTTGATAATGGCTGCCATTTACTTTTTTTTTTATTTGATTTGCTTGCTTGGCACACCCAGGGTCCTCAGCTGGATATCATCATTCTTCTCTCTCTCTCTCTCTCTCTCTCTCTCTCTCTCTCTAGTAATTACCAATTTCTATTTCTTGAAACCTTTTTTGCAGGTGCAGCATAAGCCTCAGGCTTCCTTGCACCATATGGCTGATAATAATAATAATAATAATATACTCACTGTGATACCGCTAGGGCCCTTGAATATTTGAAGTTCTGTGTAACAAATTTTCACAAAAAAAAAGGTTTCATGAAATTGGTAATTACTAATTTTGTGAAATTCATGGAAACTTGATGGGAAAAGATCAGAGACAATGTTATTTTATATAATACTCACCAGATGGTAATTCTGCTTCACCAAAAATATCAATCTTTTGCTTTGGAGTGGAACCATAGCTGATGTTCAATGATGCTGGAACAGTTGCTTTCGCTTTATTACTATCTATTTTGAAATAATAATCATTTATTTTATTCCATATTTTATGTGTAAATATATATATATGCTCAAAATGCAAATAAAAATGACAAATGTAGTCAACAAGCTCTGATCCAGCATAACACATATATTTATTTTTTATTTATTATTTTTTAAATTTATTATTTGCTTTATTTATTAAACTCTTTTATTAAAACGCTTTAAACCTGAGGTTAGAGTTTAACCTCAGGTTTAACTAAAAGGTTATTAAAAAACTTTAACCCTAAGGTTAAACTTTACTAAAGTTTAACCTCAGGATAATATAGCTATCTGATTAGAAGGATTTATGATACATCAAAGAAGATAATACATGTAGTTATATAAGTTATATGATAATAAATGATAATTATGATTATATGATGGTTATTTGTTAATGATATGATAATATAATTATCATAATACAAGGGATAATCATTTAATTCACGGACTGGTGCAAGATTTTATGTTTAACGCGTGAACTTTCCATAACTGCCGCTAGAGGCATTTTCTCCCTGATCACTACTGAGTATATTCTGTGTGTGGATGTCAGTAGGACTTGTCAAGCTAGTGTTGCGGGAAGAGTTTTTTCAGCCGCATGACACTGACTTCATCATTTTGAAGCAAGTATCATGTCGGATACAGATTGAACAGCAATATATGATTTGTTATTGTGTCAGAAGGGGCTTAAATGCATCAGAAGCAGTTAAAGAGGTGAATGAAGCATACGGCAATGAATGGTGCATGTATACTTGTGTGTACACCAATGCTAGGAGTTTAGTAAATAAATTTGATGAATTTGAGGTATTGCTCAAAACATCAAAGGCAGATATTGTGGGGATTTCAGAGACGTGGTGTCACACAGATATAAGAAATGCAGAACTGGAATTTGGGGAGTACAATGTCTACAGAAAGGATAGACAGGATAGGAAGGGAGGAGGGGTTATGCTATTAGTTAAAAAACACATAAAATCCAAGGAAGTGAAGCCAGTCGACATCGCTGGACAGTGCAGTGTCGAGTCAGTTTGGTGTGACATAAGCATTGGGAGATCAAAATTGAGAGTAGGAGTGTGCTATAGGCCTAATGACTCTGATGAGTATAATAAGAAACTGTTCGGAGAAATAGAGTGGGCCAGTAAATCAGAGAGTCTTATAATGGGGGATTTTAATTTCCCAGATATTGACTGGAATTTGGGGGCTGGTCACTCACACAGTAGCAAGGCTTTTGTGGATTTATTGGATGATTGTTTTCTACATCAGCATGTTCGGGAGGCAACTAGAGGGAGTAATACTCTTGATTTGATTATCAGTAGTGATTCTTCATGCATTAAGAATCTGCAGATAAATGAACCACTTGGTGGCAGTGATCACAGTGTGCTGAAGTGGGAGTTACTCAAAGAGGTAACTACCATTAGGGGTAAAGGGAAGGGGTATTGCTTTCGTAAAGGCGACTACAATGGACTGAGACAGTATTTAAATTCTATACAGTGGGATCAACTGATGATATTGCCAACAGCAAATTCAAAATGGGAAGCATTCAAAGAACTTATCGTGGAAGCTACTAGGCTTTACATACCAACTAAGAAATATTGTTCAAGGTTTAGGCCTAAATGGTTGTCAGATGAACTAATGAGGCATATGGCAGAGAAGAAAAATGCATGGGATACATACAAATTAACACGTGACACGGACGCCTATGATAGATACAAGTTGATCTGTAACCAAGTTACAAAGGAGGTTAGGCAGGCGAAGGCAGATTACGAGAGATCCTTGGCAAGGGATGCGAAGAAAAACAGCAAAGAGTTCTTTACTTATGTAAACTCTAGAAGGAAGGGGATGAATCAGATTGGTCCACTTGAGATCGATGGGTCAACTGTTGATGACCCTGCTCGGGTAGCTAACAAACTAAATGAATATTTTGCATCGACATTCACACATGAGGAGTTATTCAGCGAGGGGAATGCCAGAGGTGTATTCAACTCTAGCAGTAAGCTAGAGAATCTTGTAATAACTGAGAGCAAAGTGGAGGAGAAATTGTTGAAGATAAACACAAGAAAGGCACCTGGGGTGGATGGGATCTATCCAGTTATATTAAAGGAGGCAGCAAAGGAGGTAAGCAAACCCTTAGCCATAATTATGAGAGCTTCCTTGGACTCAGGGGAGGTACCCATTGACTGGAGATGTGCAAATGTGACCCCAATTCACAAAGGGGGATCAAAGGCTGACACAAGTAATTATAGACCTGTGAGTTTAACTTCTGTTCCCGGAAAATTAATGGAGGCACTGGTGAAAGAAGCACTGCAGGATCATCTAGACAAGACTTCAGTTATAGCTAGGACACAGCATGGTTTTGTTAAGGGGAAGTCTTGCCTGACCAATTTGATTGGATACTATGATGCAGTCACAAAAGAACTGGATGCAGGGAATAACTTGGATATTATATACTTGGATCTTAGAAAGGCTTTTGATACTGTTGCACATGGAAGACTGCTGCACAAATTGGAGCAGTGTGGCATTGGAGGCAAGTTGCTGCTATGGATAAAGGGGTGGTTGAGGGGGAGAAGACAGAGAGTGGTAATCAATGGACACTGCTCATCGTGGACTAATGTTATTAGTGGAGTCCCTCAGGGTTCAGTATTGGGGCCTTTATTGTTTTCTGTATTTATAAATGATATTGATGATGGTATATCAGGCTTAATGTCCAAGTTTGCAGACGATACGAAGGTTGGCAGGGTTGTCAAGGACACTACTGACACTATGCTGCTGCAACAGGATTTGGAAAGGTTGAGCAGATGGGCTTCGAGGTGGCAAATGAAGTTTAACATTGACAAATGTAAAGTACTACATATGGGAAACAGCAACCCCAGAGCAACGTATCAACTCTGTGGTACTACACTGACAGTGGTAGAGAATGAAAGGGACCTGGGGGTGGTGGTGCAGGCAGATATGAAGTTCTCTGAGCAGTGCAGACGAGCTGCAAGAGTAGCTCATGGTGTATTGTCAATGATATATAGGAATTTTTCTAGCAGGGATAAGGAGGTGATTATTCCCTTGTATAAGGCAATGGTCAGGCCACACCTAGAGTACTGTATACAGGCCTGGAGGCCTCATTTCAGGAAGGATGTAGAGCTGCTGGAACGAGTACAGAGAAGGGCAACTAGATTGGTGAATGGGACAAAGGGGTTCTCTTACGAAGAAAGGCTTAAGTTTTGCAAATTACAGTGTCTGGAAACTAGGCACCAGCGGGGTGATCTGATAGAGGTGTACAAAGCCTTGAATGGTTTGAGCATGCTCAATGCTGATGGGATTCTTCCTCTAGCTCAGAAAAATCACCTGAGAGGGCATAAATTCAAATTGAGGAAAGACAGATGTAGGATAGATGTGCGGAAATTTGCCTTTAGCCAGCGGGTGGTTGGTGGGTGGAACAGACTTCCATCCCTTGTCGTGGAAGTTGATAGCCTAAATAAGTTTAAGGCTCAGCTGGACAGGTATTTCGAACGAACAGAGGGGTGAAGTGGAAGTGGTTATTTTTATTTATTTATGTTACTTTTTTTTTTTTTTTTTTTTTTTGGCTGATGCTGCATAAGCTTGCTTTCTTGCATCAAATGCCTCTACTAATGCTAATGCTAATGCTAATGCTAAGTCAAATGCTTTGCTGAAATCCAAATAAACAATGTCAAAATTATTCCCTAAATCTAGCTCATGAGTGGCCCTGTCAAAATTGCTAACCAGATTTGTTAAACATGACTTTCCCTTTGCAAAACCATCCTGAATATCCTTCAGAATTCCATTTCTATATAAATGATCCTGAATTCCACCCTTGATCATTGCCTCCAAGATTTTTCCATACTACTGAGGATAGAATGACCAGTTGGTAATTTCCCACTTCACTCTTAGAACTGCCCTTATGTACTGGAAATACATTGGAACTTTTCCAATCCAACGGAATCATTCCTGAGTCTAGTGATACTCTCATAATTAGTCTCATTGGTTTAATGCACTCATTTGCTGCCTCTCTTAAGATTATAAGGTATATGCCATCAACCCAGGAACCATACTCGCCTCTGGGCTTGAAAGTTTTTTTCATTAAATAAATGTGTGAAATTTCAACATCATTACTTACATTTTTTTCAACTTCATTCCCATAATTTCTTATTGACATGAAGGGGTTTTCTTCTGTAAATATAGATGCAAAGTAACTGTTGGGTTCATCTTCAACATCAGCTGGGGTAGCTAATACCATTAGCTACCCCACATCCATTACATAAGGTTCTGATCTAGTTTGTCCGTCTCTTTGCATTTATATATGCAAAGAATTCCTATCCCCACTCTTTGCCAGCCCAACCATTTGTGTGGCACTATTGCAGATCACTTTGTAGCTGGTATAGGCTTCAGTGCTTTTTAGTGCTCTGTAACTTTTCCATGCCATCTTTTTCTGCTCAAGTAATCTTTCAACTTCATTATTCATGTAACTTGGAATCCTCCTCATGAATATTTTTTAATGGTATGAACACATGAGTATTTTTTAATGGTATGCACATTTAAGGCTTCTGAGATTAATGTTTTAAAGGTATACCATAATTCAATTGTATTTGCTCTCTGGTCAGTATCAACCCAGTTAATAGAGGCCACGTAGCACCTTAAGGCATCATAATTTCCTTTTCTGAAATTATAATTCATTCCTTTGCCTTTAACTACTGCTACCTCTGTCTTCATTGTCCACCATAGAACTCGGTGATCGCTTCCTGCTACTAGTTCCTGTACTGTCAGCCCTATTATGTCATCTGGTTCAGGGTGATAACAAGGTCTAGAATATTCTTTTCCTTAATACTTACTGTGATATGTTGGCGCAAATAAAAATCAAATAGTTGATTTAAAAATTTTGTTCCCATGTGAGGTTTTCTTTCCATTTTCTCTAATCAATTAGAGACAAATTAAAATCACCCATAATGACATTCACGCTTACTTCCCATTCCATTTGCATGTAGAGGTTCTCATTATAATCTTTAATCTTAAATCTTAAATAATTATAATAGATGTCAGATGAACTAATGAGACATATGGCAGAGAAGGAAAATGCATGGGATACATACAAATTACCACATGACACAGAAGCCTATGATAGATACAAGTTGATCTGTAACCAAGTTACAAAGGAGGTTAGGCAGGTGAAGGTAGATTACGAGAAATATTTGGCAAGGGATGCAAAGAAAAACAACAAAGAGTTCTTTACTTATGTAAACTCTAGAAGGAAGGGGATGAATCAGATTGGTCCACTTGATATCGATGGGTCAACTGTTGATGATCCTGCTCAGGTAGCTAACAAACTAAGTGAATATTTTGCATCGACATTCACACATGAAGAGTTATTCAGCGAGGGGAATGCCAGAGGTGTATTCCTCTCTGGCAGTAAGCTAGAGAATCTTGTAATAACTGAGAGTAAAGTGGAGGAGAAATTGTTGAAGATAAACGCAAGAAAGGCACCTGGGGTGGATGGGATCTATCCAGTTATATTAAAGGAGGCAGCAAAGGAAGTAAGCAAGCCCTTAGCCGTAATTGTGAGAGCTTCCTTGGACTCAGAGGAGATACCCACCGACTGGAGATGTGCAAATGTGACCCCGAGAGCTTCCTTGGACTCAGAGGAGGTACCCACAGACTGGAGATGTGCAAATGTGACCCCAATTCACAAAGGAGAATCAAAGGCTGACACAAGTAATTATAGACCTGTGAGCTTAACTTCTGTTCCAGGAAAATTAATGGAGGCACTGGTTAAAGAAGCACTGCAGGATCATTTAGACAAGACTTCAGTTATAGCTCGGACACAGCATGGTTTTGTTAAGGGGAAGTCTTGCCTGACCAATTTGATTGGATACTATGATGCAGTCACAAAAGAACTGGATGCAGTGAATAGCTTTGATATTGTGTACTTGGATCTTAGAAAGGCTTTTGATACTGTTGCACATGGAAGACTGCTACACAAATTGGAGCAGTGTGACATTGGAGGCAAATTGCTGCTATGGATTAAGGGGTGGTTGAGGGGGAGAAGACAGAGAGTGGTAATTAATGGACACTGCTCATTGTGGACTAATGTTATTAGTGGAGTCCCTCAGGGTTCAGTGTTGAGTCCATTATTGTTTTCTGTATTTATAAATGATATTGATGATGGTATATCAAGCTTAATGTCCAAGTTTGCAGACGATATGAAGTTTGGCAGGGTTGTCAAGGACACTACACACTATGCTGCTGCAACAGGATCTGGAAAGGTTGAGCAGATGGGCTAAGAGGTTACAAATGAAGTTTAACATTGACAAATGTAAAGTACTACATATGGGAAACAGCAACCCCAGAGCAACGTATCAACTGTGTGGTACTACACTGACATTGGTAGAGAATGAAAGGGTCCTGGGGGTGATTGTGCAGGCAGATATGAAGCAGTGCAGACGGACTGCAAGAGTAGCTCATGGTGTATTATCAATGATATATAGGAATTTTTCTAGCAGGGATAAGGAGGTGATTATTCCCTTGTATAAGGCAATGGTCAGGCCACACCTAGAGTATACTGTATACAGCTCTGGAGGCCTCATTTCAAGAAGGATGTAGAGCTGCTGGAACGAGTACAGAGAAGGGCAACAAGATTAGTGAATGGAACAAAGGGGTGCTCTTATGAAGAAAGGCTTAAGTTTTGCAAATTACAGTGTCTGGAGACTAGACACCAGCGAGGTGATCTGATAGAGGTGTATAAAGCCTTGAATGGTTTGAGCATGCTCAATGCTGATGGGATTCTGCCCTCTTGCTCAGAATAATCACCTGAGAGGGCATAAATTCAAATTGAGGAAAGACAGATGTAGGATAGACGTGCGGAAATTTTCCTTTAGCCAGCGGGTGGTTGGTTGGTTGAACAGACTTCCATCCCTTGTCGTGGAAGTTGATAGCCTAAATAAGTTTAAGGCTCAGCTGGACAGGTATTTTGAAAGAACAGAGGGGTGAAGTGGAAGTGGGTTTTTTTTTTTTTTTTTTTTTTGGCTGATGCTGCATAAGCTTGCTTTCTTGCATCAAATGCTTCTACTAATGCTAATGCTAATGCTAATGCTAATGTCTTGGTAGGACGCCATATTCCGGTGTGACCAACCTTTCCGGTGTGAAGCGATTTCCTCAATAAAGACAATGCCAGGCCCCATATGTCTAATATTGTGCAAGCAGTGTTCATTGCCACAGGTGCCGAGGCACCTAAGTTAGTGCTAAATCACCAGACTTAGCCCCGTGTGATTTCTTCCTGTTTCCTCGTTGGAAGAAAGCTCTGAAAGGCAAGTGTTTCGCTGCAAACACAACAATGCTTGCAGAGCCACAATGGAAGCACTTCTCAGGCTTTCGAAAAATGGCTTGTTGATGTTATTATTGGGAGCATCGGCAACTGAGGCCTTGCTCCATATATATTGTCTGCAAATTGCGTGTGTTCTATGGTCGATTTTCTATTTTGCTGGGCGAAACACTCAGAAGAAAAACCAGGCTACCCTCTCTGAGACCGATTAACTCAGCTACGTTGTGAAAAAGACCCACAAAAATTCCTCCGGATTTGAACTCAGATCTTTTCCACCTGGTGAGGGCAAAAAATGGCTCGCAAGAATCATTTAATGTGTGGGTACGACGGTAGCGAAAGTGTGTAAAGTTCAAGAGAGACTATTTAGAGAAGGAGAAATCCACAGAATCAGATGATGACAATTAAGATAAGATCTTGCACCAGTACTCAATTTAAATTATCACCCCTCCTCGTAGTTTTGAGGTAATAAGTTATGTTATACTTGATCGTGGCCGTGTTGGTTGATACACCATTGCTAATAAAATTTTATGAAATTGAAGAATTGGAACGTATTTTCAAATCTTACATATAATCAGTGGCGAGCTGTAAATATTTTAACAATCGACTCGCAGTTTTTCCGACTTTCTGTCGAGTAAATTTGATCGGTCACGGAAGTGACGTCATCCGCGGCTGCCAGTAGAGGTGCTTCCCACTACTACTAGTAGTGTGATTAGAGTGCGTGACGCATTTTTCGTGACGAGTATGATATCTCGAGTCAGGGGCTGAGTTAGGGATGTGGACAGATGCCATCTTATTATCCCCTTAACCATGCGTATAAGTGAATGTGTAAAACGTTCCTAGGTCTATCTAAAAAAAAAAAAAAACAAACACCTGGTCGTCATGCCCTGCCTTACCATGATAACTGGATACGACAGTGTCTGGAGCTCTAACTTTTTACAATTTTTGAATAGTATGAAGTCACAATCATGCTTCCTGAAGTTACTACTTAGTTAGTACGATTGCAACAATACAAAAATTCAATCCCAGGGGCTCACATCTGGTGAGTATGTGCTTGGCACACCCAAGGTCCTGAGCTGGACATCATTCTTCTCTTTCTTAGTAATTCCCTTCCACTTTTGACTCTCTCTTAGGGTAACTCGGGAAATTTTTTTTTTTTTTTTTTTTTTTGGCTGGTGCAGCATAAGCGTCAGGCTTCCTTGCACCATATAGCTAATAATAATAATAAAAATATTTGTCAACAATTTCTTTTTTTTCGTCTCGCATTTTCGTTACATTCCATTGTTAGGTTTCGTTACATTTCATTGTTAGCTGCGTATGTCACTTCAACTACAAGATCGGTACAACGATCGTGCTGTTTTACAAAGATATTTAGATACGTTGCACTCGCAAGTATACATCTCTTACTAAATCCATTGTATTTTGTCTTCCAGAAATTATGAAAATCTGTGAATGATCAATAAAATAATTACAATAAGAAAGCTCTTTTATTTCGTAATCAATGTATACAAATCAAAATACTTAAAAGAAACGCGAAGGATGTTTCGCATAAATCATCTACCGCGCGTGCTCGGCACACGCGCAACTTTTTTATTCGTCTTTTTTTCACAACTAGGGAAATATAATGGACACATTTTTTTCATGATAAAATTTTAATAATGCGAATAAAAAATAACATGAAATATTTCCCATATCACAAAGCATTCCACAATATAAAAACAAATATTACAAAAAACAAACTTTCTAGAAAAAGTACACAAAAAATCACAGATTGAAAAGGGAATTTCACTCGATTTTAAAGATAAACTGTCTTCGACAAAATCTCTACAATCATTAATTTTTATTTCATACTTTATCAGAAAACTTAAATATCTTCGGTTTTCACCGTCTTGCCACCGAGACAAAAGTCTTTCATATTCCTGGTCAACACAGGTTGACCAGGCTATAATCCGTCTCGAGAATCTTCTTAACCCTCTAACTGGCTATGGAAAGCATATTGATTAGCGCGACTTCTCGGTATGTGACTGCATAGGTTTTACGGGCACCACTAACACTGTGAAACGGTAATCCCTTTCACCCTTAATTCGCACTTTCTTTAATTTTTTTCTTTTTCTCCTTTAATCGTAATTAGCAGTCACGGGCTTGAACTCTGGTCCATTCAAAGAGCGCGTGCTACTGCATTCACGCTCCTGACCACTTGGCTACGTCAAAACTGCACAAGGTGGAATTGGACGTTTGTCTAGATGCCACCCAAATATATACATACATTCCCTGCAGCCACCTTGCAATCCACCTTAGAATGTTTTCAGTAATCCCAACATACCCCAGCTTATACAATATCTTCTCATGAGAGACTGAGTCACGTGCACTGCTAAAATCCAAATAAATTACACTGAAAATGTTACCGACATTCACTCATGGGTGACTATCAAAAAATAGCTTCCGGTTGGTTAAAAATAATTTTCCCTTAACAAGTTGTGGTTATCTTCCCGAATGTGGTCTCTATCTAAATATCCCTGTCCTGGACCCTTAATCATTCCCTCCAAGATTTCCCTTACCATTGAAGTCAGACTAATTGGTCTGTAGTTACCGATCTCAGTCTCAAAACCACCTTTTGGTAACACTTCTCCAAACCAAAGAAATTTTCAGAGTGCAATGATGCCTTAATAATTAACCTCAATTATTCAATTTATTCTTTGGCCGTTTCCCTCAAAATCACTGAGTATACGTCATCAACTCCAGGAGCCTTGCTTGCCTTCAAGCTCAAAAGGTTTTCTAATCAACGATCATCTGTAATTTCGAAATCAGCAATTTTGTATGGCTCAACCTCACTCGCACAACCTCTCCTCATCAAGGGTCTTTCGTTAGTAAAGATCGATGCGAAGTACCTACTGACTTCATCAGCAACATCTCCTGGGTTATCTAAAACTTTTCTATGCCCATTACACAAGTTTAGGGTATGATTTGTTTTCTTCTTCTTCTTCTTTGTAACCACATACACAAAAAAACTCTTTGTCCCTATTCTTTGCTCTCTTATTGCTTTCCTGTACTCAGCCTTGGCTTCCATAACCTTATCTCTGATACTATTAAAAATCAAGTTGTAGCTGTTGTAAGCTGCAGTACTTTTCATCGTGTCCGTAATAATTTTCCCATTCTATCTTTTTCTTCTCTATTAGACTTTCTAGCTCCACATTCATCCATTCGGCTTCCTCCTCATGCTATATTTTCTTAATGGTGTCTTTGATTATTTCTTTAAAGGAATCCATAATTCAAGTGTATCCGCCCTCAATCTGTAATCCGCCCAATTATTAGATGCCATAGCGCCTTAAACTGTCAAAGTCCATTCTTCTGAAGTTAAAGCCGTGAATTTACCTTTGACCACTGCAACATTTCTTCATCATCCAACTGATGACTGCGTGATCATTACCTGACAATGGTTCCTGTACGTTATTCCTGTGATGTCACCTGATTTGTGAATAATGATGAGGTCAAGAATATTCTCACTCCCAGTAGTCCCAGAAATTCGGGTTTTCGTCCAGCAAAACAGAAAACCACCTCAGACCACAAGCTATTTACAGACAATATACACAGAGCAACATGGCCTTAGTCGCCAATGCTCCTAAACTCCAATAACAACAACTCACCCCTGGTACTTTCTCTAACGTGTTGGTACAAATAATAATCTAGTAATTCTAGTTTATTTAAAAATTTTTCCCCGTTTTGATTTCCTCCCACCTGTTCCAATCACTGTGGGAAGATTGAAATCACCCATAGTAAGACATTTCGCGCTTGCTCGCTCATTCCATCTGCATGCAGAGACTATCGCATATTCTTCACAATCTGATCTGTAGATTAATCCCACTCTCATCATTTCTTTGCTTTCAACTAATACTGATTCTATGCTGGCAAGCGTAACTTCTGACTCAGCAAAAGCTCTTTTCGTGCTCATTACTATCCTTCCTAAATACATTATACATACTATAGTGAAACTTGTCATCCCTAATTTCCAAGGAGTGTTTCTATTAGCCCTATTACGTCATCATTAGTTGTCCTAACTAGGAGTTCGAATCCAACCATTTTATTGACAACGTTCCTGACATTACTGTAAATGAATTTAAAGCTTAAGTATTCTTCTTTAGTTTACTACCCTGACACATCCCTCCTTGAAATAATTTATGCTTGATTTCCCAGCTTTACCTGCCCAATAATTTAAAACGTTGCTTCCTCTTCAGAACAACTTGCCAACGTAGGCAGTTGTTGCAACAAACAAGAATTCTTTAGGTGTTTGTGCAAGAATTACTTTGACCCATATCATCAGATAAATGCGTGTCTATATTACCCTCACTGATAAAAATTTCATCCTCCCCTTGAGCTTTGCAGATTCCCCAAAATCTTGAGTTACTTCACAAGGCTTGCAACTTTTAACTTTTCGGCTACGTATCCCTTATACTTTTCTTAAGACCTGAATAATCAGAAATTATATAAACTTGAGGGAACTGCAATACTTACTTTCGTGGGTCACCTCAAAATAATTTTTTAAGACTTCTTCAGGACCAAATCGATGAGACCAGTGGCTGGGATTATACTCGTCTCTCATTTCCTAAATGAAAAATGTTTAAATTACTTAAAGAAAGCAATATATAGAAACAGCTTTTAAAATACTACAGAAAAAGCGTGTTAAAAATATAATTTATATCTCAAAAACTCTTAGTAAGGAGCTTTTTAATTAAACTGGTATATCTGTATTTTATATTGAACACATACACTGTGTTGCCACTTTATTAGGTACACCCCTGCTGTGCACACAAATGGTTTGTCCCACAACGTTGCAAGTCACATGACCACAGTTGTGGATATAAATGCAGCAGAACAACCTTTCTAGTATCAGTTAAGCGTACAAACCGTAGCAAGAATGGGGAAAAGGAGTGATCTAACGGACTTTGAACGTGGCATGAAAGTAGGTGCAAGACGTGCTCGACAAAGCATCTCTGAAACGGCAGTTCTCCAGAACTTTTCACGCACCAAAGTTTCAAGGTGTATCGAGAATGGTGCAACGAACAGAAAACATCCTCTCAGCGGCACTCCTGTGGAAGAAAATCGCTTGTTGATGAGAGAGTTCAAAGGAGGATGGCTAGAATTGTGCAAGTAAACAGTAGGGCCACAATGTCGCACACGTCAGAATACAACCTTGGTGCGCAGAACAAAATATCGCAACGGATCACTAGTCACACTTTGTCGCGAATGGGCTACAACAGCCGAAGGCTACATCATGTACCCTTGTTATCAATGAAGAACAAAAGAGCACACCTCCTGTGGGCACAGCAACACCAGCACTGGACTATCGAGGATTGGAAAACAGTGGTTTGATCTGGCGAGTCGAAGTTCCTGGTGCATCATGTTGATGGAAGGCTCAGAATTTGGCGAAAACAACATGAATCCATGGTCCCATCATGTCTGACGACTACTGTGTAAGGTGATGGGGGCAGTGTTATGGTGTGGGGAATGTCTTCTTGGCACACGTTCGGTCAATTGATACCCATAGATTCACGTCAGAATGCCATATCTTACCTAAACATCGTTGCTGACCAAGTGCATCCGTTAATGCTGACAGTTTATCCTCAGTCAGATGGTTACTTCCAGCAGGATAATGCGCCGGTGCACAAAGCCCGAATCACTATGAAATGAAATGGTTCCAGGAACATGACAATGGCCTTTGTTTTCTGCAGCGGCCCGCCCTGTCCCTAGATCTTAATCCTATTGAACATCTTTGGGATGAGGTAGAAAGGGCTGTTCGGTGCAGGTCTACACCTCTATCGAATCTCAAGGAAATGCGTGACACATTCATGTCTGCATGGTACTCCATTCCTGCACAACGTTTCCAACTTCTTATTCGATCCATGCCTAGACGAATTCAGGCTGTTTTGACGGCTCAACACGCTACTAGGTAGGTGTACCTAATAAAGTGGCACCAAAGTGTATGTATAAACACAATCCCGGTTTCGAATAGATTTTATGGGCTTTTTTCAAAAGAGTGCTGGTTAGCCGGTCTCAAGCGAGGGTTTTATGTCTTTTTTGCCTCAGGAAACTTGGGTTTTTCGCTCATCAGACAAGCGAATCTTCCATATAACCCACCACAATGTAGTCGTATCTACCAATATCACAGTTGGGTTGACGCATTCTGGTAAATACGCGTAATATTTCTGTGTCCATCGTATCTGAAATGCACAGAATGAATTTGATTTGTCACTCTATATACGTGGAGTGAGAAATCCACTTCATTTCCAACGTTCCAGGGATTATTACCAAGGATTGTGTACTGCAGCTCTTTCCTAAAATTCACCCATGCAATTCCCCACCTATCCATACCTATCATTCTTGAACGAACATCAGTTTCTATGGCCTCTCTGGTTGACAGTATTTAATGATTGGCGAATAAACGTACCACTCTTCTAAGTACCTTCCGGTCCTTATGTCAGTTTTTGAGTTCTATCCGAATGTTTCCCGGCTGCAGTAACACCAAGTCGTTTCTATTTGGTGATGACATCAGCCATTGGTGATCCAGAGTGCTGTAGTGGTATCCTATGAAGACACCCCGTTGGAAGTCCCCACTTCGAGCGAGGGGCCCTCGACCCAACTGTCGGGTGTTTATTTGGTCTACTTACTCCTAACGAATCCAATTACTTTCATACCTATTTCTAACTGGTGGATGGCTGGTATGGTTCTTTTTCCCAAATCCGAGGAGTATCTTATACTTTTGTGAACAAAGTGCATTTATCATGGAAACAGCCTTCAAGTAATGCACAGATCCTACTTTGTCTCTAGTTTTATGCATTGCTGTTAAAATTTCCAAAGAATTTATTACGTTGTAATAAAATCTGCAGTCAGATAACTAGAATTCTACTGTATATAAAAATTTCAGATGGGTAGAATTCAAAAAAGGTTCTTAACAGTTCAATGAAATGATTATATCAATTTTAATGTTATCGAATAAAACCATAAGCAAGGGGAGTTCCTTGTTTACCTGTCTCATCCATTCTCTCTCAGACTGGACGATGACTTCGCAGTAAGTGTTTCCCAACATCGCAAGGAGCGTGTTGAGCAACAAGATATGTATGACGATCATGACAACTGCAAATATTAGTCGGATTGTCAAACTGTAGATGGCAAATCTAAAATCTTCGCACTGTAAAAGAAGAAATGGTAAAAAAAGAATACTGATTTTGATAATATATCATCACACAATAAAAGATTTGCACTGTATCCGAAGTTTTTGTAGTAAAATCCAAATTCTTTTGGAATGATGGATGCAGAGTATTAGAACAACTATGGGATGAGATGGAATGTCGGGCAAGAGTAAAACCACCGGTGTTCCACATTGGTAGTTCAACTGGTCGCTGTTCTGCAAGAAGAACAAAGGACACATTGTGGGCAATCTATCATTCATTGGTGGAAAGGCTACCCAAGTAAGATGGAGTATTACTATCCTGTTCCTCTCATATGTTTTCTTGTGGCCAATGTAATTTAAACTATTTGGTTAATCCAATGGTCTTATTGATTGCAGCAGAAGAAACTTTGCCTTCGCTTGCATTGGTTGTTGCATTTCCTTCCAAGGCATTTATTTAGAAGTGCAATTGGAGGATTAACTTTAGCAATGACATCATTAAGGGTTAATCTGATATTTGGCCTCGCCTCATCTTTTAAATAAATGACAGATTAATGTTATGGTGTGGTTTTTCAAAAACCACACCATAACATTAATCTGTCTAATTTTATGGTGTGGTTTTTCAAAAACCACACCATAAAATTAATGTCACGATAATCCTATAAAATGTAATAATTATTTGATTTATTATTTTTTATAATATATTTAATTAACTAAAATTGTTGATTAATACTATAATATAATTATAGTTTCATTTATTTAATAATAATAAATATATATTTTTTATTCTGTCCAGGAAAATACAGAGTGGTATGTGTTTATTTCTATATCACCTATGTGGAAGCCATTTTGTCTTTGGAAGAAAATGGTAAGCCTATTTAATAGTGGTAGTAGAACAAACTGTCTTCAGAACGAGATGCACTGGTATTGCACTACTTTAAAACGCATGTCATGACCAAATGTTAACAATGTTTGTTCTGCAGTGGGCCTTAAGAACATTACATTAACTAAATAGATTGAATCCTGCTGGCTGCAAATAAATTTTGACAGCATGGACTCCTAAATGTGTTTACAAGTTTCGCAATTCCAAAATTAACATTGGAAAGGTTAAAAATTTCGAATGATATATGATTTATCTCTCTGTAGATGCAAAACTCCAAGCCATTATTGGCAATATACACTGTGCTGCCACTTTATTAGGTACACCCCTGCTGTGCACACAAATAGTTTGCCCCACAACGTTGCAAGTCACATGACCACGGTTGTGGATATAAATGCAGCAGAACAACCTTTTTAGTATCAGTTAAGCGTAAAAAGCGTAGCAAGAATGGGTAAAATGAGTGATCTAACGGACTTCGAACGTGGCATGGTAGTAGGTGCAAGACGTGCTGGACAAAGCATCTCTGAAACGGCAGTTCTCCTGAACTTTTCACACACCACAGTTTCAAGGGTGTATCGAGAATGGTGCAGCGAACAGAAAACATCCTCTCAACGGCACTCCTGTCGAAGAAAATCGCTTGTTGATGGCAGAGGTCAGAGGAAGATGGCTAGAATTGTGCAAGCAAACAGTAGGGCCACAATGTCGCACATCACGTCAGAATACAACCTTGGGGCGCAGAACAAAATAACGCAATGGACCACTAGTCGAACTTTGTCGCGAATGGGCTACAACAGTCGACGGCCACATCGCGTACCTTTGTTATCAATGAAGAACAAGAAAGCACGCCTCCTGTGGGCAGAGCAACACCAGCACTGGACTATCGAGGATTAGAAAACAGTTGCTTGGTCTGACGAGTCGAAGTTCCTGGTGCATCATGTTGATGGAAGGCTCAGAATTTGGCGAAAACAACATGAATCCGTGGACCTCATGTCTGATGACTACTGTGCGGGTGGTGGGGGCAGTGTTATGGTGTGGGGAATATTTTCTTTGCATATGTTGGGTCCATTGATACCCATAGATTCACGTCAGAATGCCACATCGTATCTAAACATCGTTGCTGACCAAGTGCATCCGTTCGTGTTGACAGTTTATCCTTAGTCAGATCGTTACTTCCAGCAGGATAATGCGCCGGTGCACAAAGCCTGAATCACTATGGAATGGTTCCAGGACCATGACAATGACTTTTCTTTGCTGCAGTGGCCCGCTCAGTTCCTGGATCTCAATCCTATTGAACATCTTTGGGATGAGCTGGAAAGAACTGTTCGCTGCAGGCCTACACCTCCGTCGAATCTCAAGGAACTGCTGACGCACTCATGTCTGCATGGTACTCCATTCCTGCACAACATTTTCAGCATCTTGTTCAATCCATGCCTAAACGAATTCAGGCTGTTTTGAAGGCTAAACGAGGCTGAACACGCTACTAGGTAGGTGTACCTAATAAAGTGGCAGCACAGTGTATATTCAAGGTGGTTTTTGCCCTGGTGGTTAGCACATTCGGTAGGATCGCTCTCCTCCTCATATGGGTTGGAAAAGTCTGAGTTCTAGTCCAGTCGATGATGGGATGAATTTTTAAGGCTGTTTTCACAACGTGATTGAGGTAGTCGTCTCAGGCGGGGGTTACATGATTTTTTTCTCCTGGTAACTCAGGTTTTTTTTTCTCCCGGAAACTCAGGAAACCCAGCAAAGACAATCGACCTCAGAACACACCAATTTACAAACAATATACCTGGAGCAATATGGCCTTGGTCACTGATACTCCTAAAAACCATACAACAACAACAAGAGAAGGAAATTATTTTACAAATAGATAGCTACCTAAATGTCAATATATAAGCCTGCGAACTCCTGGGAAAGGTATGTCTTGAAAGAAATTAAACTTTAGAATGTTTAATAAAAGTCTTTTGTTTACTGCATAAAGTTTAAAAATTCTTGGAAATCAATCTCCTTCACGGGTCCTTCGTTTAGACAATACGTTGAATAATTGTTCAAGTCTAAATCTTCCCTCCATTTTGTAAGATATACAATGTGACAATTTTAATTTTACCATTTCCTGTTTCAATAAAGCATTCATAATGCAGAAAGCAATTAAGAAATACCCGTTGTTGAAAGACATCTTTCATCAACTTAAAGAATTTAACAAGTCATCGAGGAATTTCGCATCATTCCATTAAATCCGAAGAATATTTTAAAATTGGTCTGTTGCTGACGCACAATAAACCGTGGATAAACACTCATTAATCCCCCCCCCCCCGAAAAAAAAGCACGTTCAATGAGAAAATCGAAAGATTCTACAAATTTGCTATTGCACTGATGCCAAACTCTTTGTTTGCTCTTAGAAGGATAGCGTGAATAAATTATGGTGAAGACATTTAAACGTTAATTTTTTTTTTATTACAAAATTACCATAAAATAAATTACTGAATCTTATGAGTTAATACTCGAAGCAGCCGAAATGTTTCTTTTTATTGCAGATGCAGGCTCATTTAATACCGGGAAACCTTAAATATCGTAATTAACGATAACACTTTCTCTCAAAATAGTCTTTGATCACAACTAAAAGCGCCATCTGGGAGCCGACAGATTCTTATGAGCTTATCTTTTTCTTAATTGGTAGTGCGTGATTGTTGTGTTTTAGGAGCATCAGCGACAAATGCCATATGTCTCCCTGTTTGCTGAACTAAAAACCCGAGTTTCCGGGAGAAAATACCACGCTACCTCACCTGAGACCGACTAACTCAGCCACGTTTTGAAAAAAGCCCATAAAAATTCGTCACTTCATTGACGGGACTTGAACTCGGGTTTTTTCCACCCGGTGGAGGACAGAGCAACGATTCTACCAACTGAGCTATCACGAGAGCGCATGGTAAAAATACTTTCCAGTAGTAGGGCCAACTTTTGTTCGAATTACAGCCCGGATATGTCCTTGCATGAATTCCAGTAAATATCTAAGGAAGCTTAGTTCCAGAATTGACATAGCCCAGATATTCTTGGATTCAGATATGGTGAATTAGGCATCCAGGATAGATGGAAATCTTGGGAATGTTCCTCGACCCATTCAGATACAATCGTTTCATGAGACCAGTCAGTACCAAGAAAACATACCCATACTATGACAGCTTGAGCCGCTTGAGTGGACGGATATTGAGACAATCGGGATGTATGGCTTCATGAGGTGTAAGGCATCTTCTAGTCACCACGGCTCTGTGGGAAGGCGCATTGTGCTGTGGGTGCACGATGACCATGAAGAGATGAAGATGGCTTCCAAGGATGGACACTTAACCTGGACCGTTCAGAGATGCATCCAGACGTACCAGAGATCCAGATGTGTGCCAGCT
Organism: Mastigoproctus giganteus; assembly: GCF_048544385.1. Classification (NCBI taxonomy): domain Eukaryota; kingdom Metazoa; phylum Arthropoda; class Arachnida; order Uropygi; family Thelyphonidae; genus Mastigoproctus; species Mastigoproctus giganteus. The sequence goes on from NC_143577.1 coordinate 9,159,305, forward strand.
GAACACGCCCCAGACCATTATCGACCGTCCACCTGCCTGAACAGTTCCTTGTTGACATGACGGGTGTATAGCTTCTTGCGGTTTCCGCCAGATATGCACCCTCCCGTCTGCTCGAAGTAACTGGAAGGGACTCATCGGACCAGGAGACCCGTCTCCAATCATCCAAGGTCCAGTGCCGATGTTCTTTCGCCCAGTTGAGGCTTAGAGTCCTGTGTCTTGGTGTTAGCAATGGGACTCTGGTGGTCCGGCAGCTCCCATAACCTATTGCTGCTAATAATCGCCTGATGGTCTTGGTGGAGACGTTTCTGGCACCTCTCTCGTTGAAGTCTGTGTTGTGCCACTGTCGCTCTCCGGTTGGCTGAAACAGTGCGAGGCAGACGTTGATGGCCATGTTCAACCACCACCTTTCTCCGCCCACATCGTTGTCCACGATGTTATTTCGGAAATGGCGTTTTCTCGGTACACTCTTGATACTGTCGAACGGGGACAGTGCAATTTCTGTACCACTTCGCGATAGAGTGACCAATGCGTCGGGCACCCACTATCATCCATCTTTCAAAGTCGGTTAACTCACGACGTTTATCCATACTGACATCGAATTACCGTCTACGTGAATGAAGTGTACCTATATACCTACCAAGCGGTGGGTTCGTCCACTAGCGAGAAGAGTAATAGCGTCCCGTTGCCCAGGAACCAGGTGTCCCATGAATTCTGTCCTTTCAGTGTAGTTATAACTCTAGTTTTGTAACCTTGCAAAATTTCTGTTAAGTACGTTCCTTTCTTAGTTCAATTTTTTTTTTTTTAACTTTTGCAGGGATGTGAATATTTTGAATCTTTATATATTTCAAACCAAATTTAAGTATATTAATAAAAGAGTAAGAAGACGTATGAGTTAAAGAGTTAAAATAAGAGTGAAATCTCGAGCATTTGTTGTCTGGGTAGGAGCTGATGAAACGTGTGCTGATTCCCCGTCTTTCTACGTGTGAGTAGAAGTACTTACAGATTTATCTGTGGATACCTCAGCTCCAAATTCTAGAGTCTGAAGGCGAGACGAGTTAACCAGCATTTTTAATGTGCATCAGCTTCTATCAGTCCGCTTTTTACTTCTTCTTGGACGTTTCTTGGGCTCATTGTCACCTTTAGACTTTCATTTCTTAAGCACCCTGCCAACATACTATCGGTGGCTTGGGAATACTTATTTTTACTAGATATCCAAAGAGAGAGAGGGAGAATTATAGATGCCAATTCAGAAAAGCAATCAGTGCCCATGGAAGTATCTATTGAATTATAGATAATGCTGTGGATTTTAAGTCCTCATTTCTGTGTAGTCTCAACAACAAGAAGAATGCCATCAACATGAGCTTACTCAATCCATTAAAAGATTCAAATACTTGAGTCACACCCTCGTAAGTGCATAGTTTCCACATGCTACAATTTCCAGAACTGAAGCCTTACTTCGTAAGAGCACCCCATTGTTCCATTATCTGTACCCGTTCTGGCAGCTCTGCATCCTTCTTAAAACGAGTCCTTTAAACCTATATACAGTACTCAAGACGCAGCGTAACTAGGTCTTGAACAAAGGGATCATCATTTCCTTATTCCTACTAACAAAGTTCCTATATATCATTGAAAAACCCCATGAGCTGTCCTGGCTGCCTGTCTGCACTGCTCAGAGAATTTCATGTCTGACTGTACTCCCAGGTCTTTTTCATTTTCCATACGCTGAGTATAGCACACACAGTTGGTATGTTTCTCTTGAATTATTGCTACCCATGTATTTGTCGATGTTGAATTTCAACTGCCATTTCTCAGCCCATCTGCCTAACTTTTCTAGATCCCGTTGGAATTAGCATACCGTCATCCCTGTTATGAACCACCCTGCCAACCTTTGTATCATCTACAAATCTGGACGTTGCTTGACATGCCTTCATCAATATCATTGATGTGATTCCAGATGTTACCGTTTGCTCTTAGGGAGTTGGTGTTGTTCCCCGTCTCGCTGTGCCTGCTAATTGCTTCTTAGTTGTTCTTCTTCATAAATATCTTGTATACACATTTCTACATAGTGTATGGGAGTGAGGCGCCACCCACAAGTGGTTTCCCACAACTGGGAAACCTGTGGTGGCGCCACAACTTCATGGACCTTTTGATATCCTTGTGAGGAAAACAGTACTCTGTAAATGTCACATGTGTGTATGGCGTATGGGTTTATGTAGATTTATGTCATATTCTGTTGTTCTTCTGGTTTCTTAGCCGCGGGGCCGCTGTTTCGACCCCACGTTGCCCGTACACACCACTAAGAGGTGAACCAGGAAGTACAGATTGTTTCTCTGGCTGGTCGCAGCCCAGAGTCCAGATGATTTTTTTTCAAATAAATATACATAATAAATGAAAATCGACATTTAGTATTCAGCTAGTTGTAACGTAAGTGTATTAAGCGCCAAAGCAATTAAGGCTGCGAGGCATCAGCATATTAATGTATAACTGCCTTTATTCTTCGGTGGTCTTGCTATCTACAGAACGGAAAACCTTGCAGTCCTCGTCTGAGGCCTCGTGGGTACCACGGTTGGTAGAATCACCGTCCTCCACATACCGAGTGGAAAAGACCTGAGTTCGAATCCCCTCGACGACGTGAGGAGTTTTCATGGGCTTTTTTTCACAACGTTGTTGAGTTAGTCGGTCTCAGACGACGGTAGCATGGTTTTTCTCTCCCGATAACTCCAGTTTTTTGTCCAGAAAACAGAAAATCAACCATACGCAATACACACAGCAATAGGGCCTTAGTCACTGATGCTCCTAAAACTTTTTATTACAACAACAACAACAACTTTCGTGGATTATTTCTACTTAAAATTTACCGCATTTAATTTTACTGTTTTGAATGAGTAAAGAAACCATTTAAAAGATTCAAATACATTCGATTTCAAAAGAAACTATGATGACTATAAATTCTATCTTACCTCGGTAGTTTTAGAGGTGGAGCTGAGAAGTGCTTGGAACGCAGTACTTGATCACGAGATCTGCAGATAAGGTAGGAGCAGATTTACGTCATTTTATAATGAAAGGAGATATGGCAAGACCATGATAACCTTGGAGTGACTTGCTATCGGTTTTCGCTTTTTGTCGGTTATGGATTATTAGCGAATCTGCAGAGTGTGCGATCAGATAATGCGCAGTGCAATGCAATGATATCTTTGATTTTTTTCAAATCTCGGGATCACGCAAAATCTTAAACTTAAATCAATATTAATAAATCTTTAATCAGTTAATTAAAACGTAGACGAAGGTCCTCTTAAAAAAAACCATGCTATCCTCACCTGAGACCGACTAACTCAGCCACGTTATAAAAAAGTCCCATAAAAATTCCTGACTTCATCGATGGGACTCTAACTCGAACCCTTATAGACGATGTGTGAAATGTCTATCAGGTTATCGATAACAGTTTTTGTGTTCAACAAACTGGAATCGCATCAGGAAGTGATAGAAATGGAGCCGAGGAACTGGTACAAAAAGTAATCTCCCATACTGACCTTGGGCTCGCCTGGGATATTGGGCTAACCTTTCAGTCTCATTTGTCAGGTTGAGACAGAAGACGTAGGCGGCTCTTTGGGCAGTGCATCAGCAGCTCGTTGGTGTGCATCAGCTAGCATTTCTTGTTCGGTACATCCTGAGGTGTATTACTCCAATCCCTCTCTCTATGAATCCGAAAAATGGTCATCTGCCCATAGCTAAACAGGTATCTCAGTTTCGAGTACTAGTTGCTTAAATGGATAAACAGGGTGGTAGGCTACCCTCTAACTATCTCCAGATCGATCCTACAAGCAAATCTGGGCTACACTCCTTGGAGACATCTCATCAGGACAAGAAATGTCCTCACGCTTGCACGGCTTATAACGAGGCGAATTGCTGCTCCATCGGTATCCACATTAATCTCTGGCCCGAAGAAGGCAAGAGAGCAGCACCCCGACTCCTGTCTCCCTTTGCATCTTATGCTGTCAAGCATTGATTTCATGAGGGGCATTTGTCCATTGTCTTCGGATCTTCAATAAATTGGGACACCCTGATAGGTTCTGTGAAGAAAAGGTCTACAGGAACGAAATCCTCAAGAACTGCTAGCAGATAATGAATGTATGATTCATCTGCTCCTGGATATGCCTGACTGCTCTTTTTTTTTACTTGCCTATTTATATATGACAAAGATTTTGTTTTTGTCTCCATGCAAATCCATGTCTCACTAGATTAGCTGTCTTCCAGAATCGCTGCTGAGACTGAATCTACTCTCATCAGTAAAGAGTACCTTAAGTAAAGATTTTTGGTTGTAACCTTCAGAAACAGTGTTGGTCCTTAAGTTTTGCAGACCAGTGTACAATGATCGCATTTTTCTTTCTTTTTTTTTTTCTTTTGATGGCACTGACTGAGATAGCCAGTGCTGGATTTATTTGGCACTCCTGCAGGGTAGATGACAGTTCTTTTTATTTTATTTTATTTATGATGGTATTTATTTTGCTGGCACTCAGGTGGGGTTTCCTTCCCTTGCCTGAGTGCGGGATTTTTTATTATTTTTTAAAATGTATTATTATTATTTTATTTATATTTATTTTGCTTTTTTCTGGCTTCCAGGTCTGGGCAGAGTGGGAGCACTCTGCCCAGCATTGCACCACCTCTGGTGGGTGTGGGATTATAGTGCATGATTGCACTAAGAGAACTAGTAGACCCAGACCCGGTTCCACGTGGCAGGGACGGGCACCAGTAGCATTTGCCCATGGGATGGCTGCTTCCTGGTGGCAGAGTAGCCTGACATAACACCACACTACGCTACACAAACATACATGCACCTCCACATTCAGGCCGATACATTAATATTTCTTTTTTTCCCCACAGAGTATACAGGTGGAGATGGATGAAAGTCTAGGAGCTACCCAACGACACGAATATACATACATACAAATTAAATGATCACCCCTGGTACGTTGCAAACAAAAAAATGTTTCAAGCGTTCTCTAAAGTTGTAAACGTTTCAAAGCACTCAATATGGTACTCGATCTTCAAGCGACTTTGAGATGGAGATTTTCAATTTGAAATCGAATGTGTATTAGTACGCAATTTATTTTCAGCTGTGGGCTTTAAGTTTTGTTACTCTGCTAAGCTATTTTTAATTCAGTCAACGTTGCGTTTACATTTTCAAACTCATCCGCTTGGTTCTATGCAAGAAATTGCTTGCATTAAAATGCCATTTCTTTCTTTAAACCAAGCGGATAAGAGGTGAGTTTGGTAAAGTGAATACAGCGTTTGCTGAATCAAAATTCGATTAGACTGGCAACGTGAGTAATCATTTGCAAATCCTACGGCTTACCACAGTGGAAAAATCTCTTCCGGTGAGTTGTGAACTTTAAAATTGAAACTGCCTTCAGCGCAGGTCTTTGGGAATCCATGCCCAAAGATGGTCCAGCATGAATTGTGTTTTTTTATAGTTTTTCCCTAACTTTCTTAATGCAATGCATAAAAGTAATTAGTCAAGGGACACATTCTCATTATTTTGAGAAACAGATTGCAAAATTTCGAAACGTGAGCCCAGTACTATTTAAGTGTCCTCGCGTCCTCTTCACACCAGATGGAAAAGACCTGAGTTCGAATTCCGTCCATGAAGGGAGGAATTTTTATGAACAATTTTCACAACGTGGCTGAGTTAGTCGGTCTCAGGCGAAGGCTGCATGGTTTTTCTCAAGGAAACTCATGTTTTTCATCCAGAAAACAGAAGATCGACCCTGGACTATTTAACATTCCATATGTCTGTCCTATTCTTAGAAAAAAAAAGATACAGTGTTGAAAAAAATTTACTTTAGTTACCATTAAAATAAAAACAGAGTAACTATAATATAATTATTATTTACAGTTTAAAAAGGTTGGGGATTCTTTAATTTTTTTTTAAATAAAACTCACCATAATGAACGCCAAAGGAATGCTTGAAGAAAGGCGAACTGGGAAATAGAATTTAAGTGGTCCTGATTACCTTATGAGAAGTAATTGAAGAAGCGTTGGCCTCTCAAACACAGGGAGAAATCACTTCGAGCCGCAGCCTCTGATGATTTTTTCCCCTTTTCCGCCTTACAGAGATAATGAGACCTTGCCCAAGGCAATCGCTGTAAAAGGGTGCAGTCAGGCGAACTGACCTGGAAATCTGCAATTGTTGGCTCACAATTGAAGCCACCATTCTTCCTGGAACACTGCATGCTAATATTGCTCGTCAATTGATAGTGAAAGAGCATTTTTATGTGCCTCAAATAAAAGAAACTGAATTAATTGCATCTTACCAGAATAATGAGGTAATGAATACAGATGGAGTAACGGACTACGCTGCTATTGGGATTGTTTGGTAGATCGGGCAGCTGGAAATATACACTATTCTATCAAAAGTATTGGGACGTCGCACAATTTACAGAGTTCCAAAGAAAGTTTGGGTATGTCGTTTCGAATTTCCACCAAGGAAACGAAGGCCGTGAGACATCGCTACATCTTATCGCTTCCATTGTTCTCTAATTTTGATCCAAAAAACATCCCAACACACGTTGGTTTCACATTGACGTCAGTAACACTGATTTCAACAGCAAAAGAGTACCCGTTTGGCCGCTATGACACACTGCAATCCTTGGTAGGCTTCCCATTAACCCTTGATAGATTTCAGCGATTATCGTTCGCCATCCCTTCGGCAGAACCGTGACCAGTTGAACTACCGATGCAGAACACGTTGGCCTTACCCTCACCAAATATTTCAATTCATCTCATAGGTATGCCATGGGGCTCCATTCGGAATCCTACATAGGCCACAATTCTAACTTTTGTAGTTGGAATTCTGCTTATATTCAATTCACAATATAGAATGAGGCATTATCAGTATGGAATTTATTATCTTGTTGAAGGAAACATGGGCCTTTACTAACGAAATGCCATATCGCAGGGAGCATAGATCCTGCGATATGACATTCCCCACACAACCACCAAAGATCCGACGAGAAAGATTGTTACACCAAAGTCTACCTTCTGCGAACTTCATTGTAGCATATTGAGCTCCAGCAGTATGGTACAATGCATGCAGACGTTCCAGCAGAACACAGACGTTCCCCAAGCATCTTTTACACCCCATACTGATTGTAATAGGGTGTTGTGAGATTCATTGCTCCACAGAACCCATTTCCACTGCTCGTAGACGAATTACATGGTACGTTTATTGTACCATACAAAATGAGACCGCTGATTGCGGTTGGTGATGTTCGGCTTATGTGCCACTGCATACCACGAAAATCGAGGCTTGGAGCTCCATACAGTCTGCTCGAACAGACCTCAATCCACTGACGCGTAAACTCCTGGTTGATGTTTTGTTGGGTTGTTGTAGAGTTTTGAGCGCTGTATATTATGTCTATAAATTACGTGTGTTCCCCGGTCAATCGGCCTGTTTGATGGACGAAAAATCTGAGAAGAACAGACCAACAAGTTAACCTCGCTTGAGACCGGCTTGCTCAGCCATGTTGAGAGAAAAGACCATAAAAATTCCTTTCGTCATTGACTGGTTTCGAATACGGGGCCATCTTGTAGTAACTATAACTACAAAATCAACCATTAACTCTTTAAGGAGTCATTTCCTCCCTCTCAACACATCCCCATTCGCCAACTTTTCTGTCCATTGTATCAACGGGAATCCAACACCATGTCTCTAATGAGTCTCTGTTCTCATATTTCTATAATCAGAGAACAGCTACGTTTAGCCCTAGTGTAAATTTTTTAAAAATAGCTGTTTGATGCATTTCATTTCAGCATGATCTGGTTAATGTCCGGAGTCATAGATGGGACTCGAATTGGTCTTTTCCACCTGCTGAGGTAAGGACGGTGATTCTAACAACTGTGCTACCCATGATGGTAGACAAAGGAGCAGTCCAAACAATGGAAACACAGCTCTTCTTCCCTTCCAAAATAAGTCGATTTCTTCTACTAGCAAAGTTATGCCATCAGGTTTTTGGGATGCTAATGACGTGTTGATATTGGTATACCATTAGAGAGGCAAGACAGTCACAGGAGCATATTATGCAGACCTTGTGAAGCGTTTGAGCGAAAACATCAAAAAGAAACGACAAGGAAAACGCGGCAAAGGAGTCTTGATCCACCACAACAAAGTGCCTGCTCACAAGTTTGTCATTGCCATTGCTGCACTGCAAGAGTACTTTGAAATATTGGACCATTGGGCCACCTCAATTATTCATCAGATCTAGTACCATCAGACCATTTCACCTATTTTCAAATTTTGAAAATATATCTGGCTGGCATTCAATTTCTCACTGACAGTAACATCAGTGCTGCATTTGTTGTTGGGTTTTAGGAGCATAAGCGACTACGGCCATATTGCTCAGTGTATATTGTCTGTAAATTTTCTGTTCTGAGGTCGATTTTCTGTTTGCTGGACGAAAAACTCGAGTTTCCGGAAGAAAAACCATGCTATCCTCACCTGAGACTAATTCAGCCACGTTTCGTCCATAAGAATTCCTCCCATCATCGACGGGACTCGAACTCGGGTCTTTTCCACCAGGTGTTGGGAGGACGGTGATCCTACCAACTGTGCTACCCACGAGGGCCATTGCTGCAGTGGACGCAATGACGTCAGTGGAGGCGCAAGAGAAACTTTCTTCGCAGCTGGAACCATCGCACTGTACCATCGACTGCAATAGTATATTGACTCCAAAGGGGACTCTACTGAAATGTAACAAGTTATCAGACTCCTGAAATTAACCCTTCATACCCAGACCACGAACTTTTCAAACATCCCTCGTATTCTTTCTGTTGAAAGAAGCGCAAAATTAATTCCACTAGCTCTTCTTTAAACATATTTTAATTATGTGCTTCCAAATACCTTTTGATATTATAATTAATACTTCATATTTTTCAGAAATAAAATTTAGAGCCTTCTTATCATCTGTAATAACATCCTTCTCTCCATATTTCTATCCAACTTATTAAATGTCTAATTTTTATTATGATCTCCATTTTTCATTTATTTTTTCGACCCTTCCTTTAATTTAATTTTCCTTCAGTGTAATTCCAACCTTCTTTCCCTTGATTACATTCAGCTCTATTTTTGTATTTTAATTTACATATCTAAGAAGATTTTTAACTCCCATAATTCCGAAAACACTAAACAAATATTAATCAGCAAGAGAGTTATTGTTTTTATTCTTAAATTGAAAATTATTTTCATAAAATACGTATAAAAATACGATTAATTTTCGATTTAATATTTTTCCATGTTTTGCTTCGTTTCCAGCGCCATCTAGCGGCATAATAAATAACATCGACTATTGTAAAATATGTAATCTTTGTAGAGTTTTCGAAATTATTTGTAAGCACGATTATTTTCAGATAATTATTCTCCTAGCTGCTAAATAAAAAAAAAAAAGTTTCTTCTTTTATTTCTCAGCTCAAAATCTCGGGGCCTAAAACAAACGCAAAGCAGTAACCTAATTAAAATTCCTAGCAATAGAAAATAACCCTGTTGCCATGGAAATGCGAGTTTCTTTGAGAAATCTTTTATTTATTTTTCAAAGAGCAACACCAGTATTTCAAATCGCCCAAGCTGAAAAGTAGGTTAGATTTTTCTCTTTTTTTATTGAATATGTAACTTGATAAGGGTTATTTTATTTCGGCTTTGGGGTACAGTGTGAGAAAAATTATAGACTTTACTAACACTGGAAAGTTTTCCACAAAGACAAGATTCCAATCTGCTGGCCACCGTTGACATTGGAGATTACTTTTTCTACCAAAAAAATTGAAAAGCGTTCGATTTTCTGCTGAAGAAAGAAGGAATTCGTTTCCCCTTCTCTCCCTGGCGATACTCATGACCTTTGGGGCATCAATTTCTGATCTCAGACACTCCAGTTTCTTCCTTCGTGCAATTCGTAATGATTCCCTTTTCTCCAAATTTGATACTCGACCTGAACTCTTCGGGCAGTTTGTAATGATGCGCAACATTTTACTTTCTCTCGGTGGAGTTTATAGAAAGGAAGGAAGGAAAGACGGAAAACTATTGTCAGTCTTTTTCAAAATGAACTTGAAAAGCAGAAACTCCTTTAGCGTAATAGCAGTGGGATCAATAGAACGCTGGCTGGCTAGCCATCTGTGCGTTCGTACTATTCACACGGATGGCGAATAGAAAGTATTCATCAGTGGGAAACACCCCCCCCCCCACACACACACACAACTTCCAAAAAAGTGGTTTCTCTGCTTTATTTATTTAATAAATCTTTGCAGTTTGTTGAACAACTGAGGAACATGAAATTCGAAAAAAAAAAAAATCCACGAATCGTGGATAACTCATATGAGTTTCCATGGTGACTACAATTAACGTCACACGTTGTTGGTTTTCAGGCTGGAACAGTTGAAATTTTGCCACTGCTGGAAAGGTATGTGAGAGGAGATTTATTCCAATTAACGTCAGTGTTTCAAGACTATTTCTTCTTCTTCTTCAAGAGGAGTGTTTCCACCAATTGTAAATGGAGTGTTTCCATTTACAATAGGTTTTCCTCGGCCTACAAACTATTTTTTGGTAGGAATTTATTCCGCCATAAAGTGCGATTCAAGGTGTCTTGGTCAGTTAAACCTCAGGCTGTCATGCACTCTGTACTCCATCCATCCATGTCCTCCTAGGCCTTTCTCTTCTCCTTCTTCTTGGAGGTATCCATTCCAGAATAGCCTTTGCATATCTGGTTCAAGTCTATTTCAAAATAAATGTATTATTTAAAAGTTTTTTATCCTTTATGTGATTCCAACCCCTCCCCCAGAACCAAGTGCAATGGGCAGTTGGTTGTGTCCAGTTACTATTATTATTATTACTCTTGGTTGAGTTTATTGGTTTCAGCGTATTCTTTTCCTGGTCTACAGATGTACAGGATCGTGGCTTTCTGGAGTTCATGTAAGTATTCTCTGGGAGGCCTGCTGCTGCTGCTAGGAGCTTATGGAAGCTCTTTGGCTGGCACCATGCCGGTGGTTGACACGGTGATTTGGATAGTCATTACTTGTTCCATATGCCGCATTTCTTTTACTTCCTGTCTTTGGTCTGTGTATTCTTGATTTTTTCTCGTAGGTTTTCTGGAGATTGCTGGTGTTGGGCACTGCTATGTCGATTAGGTAGATAGCCATTTCCTTCTTGTCAATGCAGGTTATGTCTGGTCGTGTGGGATCGTCTTGTCCGTTATTATGCCACGACCCTAGTATAGTTTATGAGCAGAGGTCTATTACGGCCTGGGGTTGGGTTTATACTTATAACATGGTACCCTTTCTTTGATCAACTGGTATTTCCTTGCTAGCTTCTGATGTGTTATCCTGGCTACTTGGTCCTGTCTGGGTGATCAACCTGCATCCGCGTTATGTGCTGGATTGTTTCTGGGGCCAAGATGGCATCGTCGATATGTATCATCTGTCACTCCGGGGTACTTGGGAATGTATTTCCTGAGCTCCTGATGTTGATTATCTGGTCTTGGATGGCGAGCATGAATTCTTCGGTCATGGCGAGCATGAATTCTTCGAAGTAGAGCTTTCGTTTCGTGAGCCATTATTATTATTATTATTATTGTTGTTGTTGTTACTCTTTATATTATTTCTCCCTGATTGGGGGATTCCACTCCGTGACGGGTACTGCTATCAAGTACACAGGGTGGTTGTAGTGTCTGGTATTACTGTTGGTCGAGGAACTCTCTGATTGTCCTACAGTTGTTCAGGATTGCGACTTTCTGGAGTTCCTTGTAGGTGTTCTCTGGGAGACCTATTGCTGCTAGGCTGCTATGTAGAGTCTTTGGCACCATACCGATAGTTGACACGATGATCGGGATGGTCGATACTTCATGCATATGCCACATCTCCTTGACCTCATGTCTCAGGTTCGTGTACTTCCTAATTTTTTCCTCATGGGTTTTCTGGTCATTGCTAGTATTGGGCACCGCTATATCAATCAGGTAGGTAGCCTTTTCCATCTTGTCCACAAGGGTTATGTTTGGTCTGTTGTGCGGGATGGTCTTATCCGTTATTGTGGCGCGGTCCCAGTACAGCTTGTGGGTTCGGGTCTCTAGTACTGCCTGGGGTTCGTACTTGTAGTATTGTACACTTTCTTTGGTCAACTGGTATTTCGTCGCTAGTTTCTGATGTATTATCCTGGCTACCTGGTCATGTCTATGAATGTACTCAGTACTGGGTGATCACTGCAACACATCACTGCAACCCGCAGTGATGTGTTGGATCGTTTGTGAGACCAGGTGACATCGTTAACATGTATCATCTGACATTCCAGGCTCCTTTGCGATGTATTGTCTATAGTTTCTGGTGTTGATTACCTGGTATTGGATGGCCAGCATGAATCCTTCAGTCTCGGGGAAGAGCATCCCGCTTGTGAGCCATGCATTGGAAGCAATGTTATCGATGTGATCTTGATGGAGGTCATTGTAGTGTCTGCCATGGAGTGTCTTCTTTCCTCATCTTTCTAACTTCGTTTCTTGTGCCGTCTAGGCGGGAGGGGGGTTCCCTCGCTTAGGTTGAGTGGGGTATACCACTTGATTATCTTCCTTATGGCCTGGTGGAGTGGTGCTGTGTTGTTCTCGAAGTAATCTTTCAGGTTAACTATCGCTGTTTTCCGTTGTTCTATCAGGCCTCTTCCTCCCTCTTTCCGAGGTATTGTTATTCTCTCCACTGTTGACTTCGGGTGGTGTTGGCAACTCTTGGTCATTATTGTCCTTGTCTTTCGCATAATATTTTCTAGCTCGGTGTTAGTCCAATCTATGACCCCGAAGGTGTATGTTAGTACTGGAGCTGCATAGGTGTTTATGGCTTTAACTGTGTTCCCTCCGTTCAATTTTGATTTCAGCAGGCTTCTGAGTCTTTGATGATATTTTTCGGTCAGGCACTTCTTCATTTCTTTGTGTTCTAACTGCTCAGCCTGCGTCATCCCTAGGTATTTGTAGGTCTCTCCTGTCATAGCTTCGATCTCTTTACCAGTCAGTAGCTGGTAGTTTCGGCCAACTAATTTTCCCTGGTGCAGTGTTGGGTCTTGCATTTGCCTAGACCAAATTCCATCTTTAAATATCTTTATTGCAGGCAGTGATTGGTAACATGATTGCCTGATGCAACAATACCCACAACAGCGACAATGCTAGGGGTTTAACATTAAATAACTAATACAAGAAGAATTACTTAAAACATATATTAGGACATAAAACGTATAATTACATATTTTACATATAAAATTAATATTAACATGTGAAATGAAGACACATGAAAGGACGATGACAGTCACTCGGTTGAAGACGAAAGCTGGTCCCTTATGATGCGTCTTCTGTACAATTTGTCCTTTATGAACTTTTTGTAGTTCACATCCATCTCCTGAACGTTGTGCAGCATCTCCATGGGCAGGAATCTATCCCCTATTCTGAGCCTCCACGCCACAGACTGCAGAGAGGGAAGGGCTCTTAAGGGTTTTGGGGAGATCCTCCAATTGCACATCTGGCAAAAATTTGGCGTATTGACTTCACCGGCTATCATTTTAATTGACACCAGCAAGCGGAGGATGAATATAGTTTTGGAGACTTTTCTGTAATTTAGAAGTTGGGTGATATCTGAAGTTGATATCTGAATTCAGCAAGGACATCCTGATGTCCTTGCTGAATTCTTTGGTGACCCAGAGTAGTTGCTGGAGTTGCTTCTCGGTTGCCGCATAGAGCGTGATGTCATCCATGTACATCAGGTGGGTGAGGATGTACAGGTTCTTTTTTCCTTCTTTGAGGTTATATCCATACTTGCTGCCATTGAGTATGGTGAATAAGCGGGTTGAGTGCTAGACAGAATCATAGTGGGTTCAGAGCATCTCCCTGAAAGATTCCTCTTGTAATGGGAATTGGCCTGGTTGTGATGTTGTCGACCTTAATGGTAGTACTCCATTTCGCCATTGTTGCTCCTAGGAAGTTTGTCACTATCCGATTGACCTTGTAGATCTTCGGGTTATCTATTAGCCAGCTATGAGGTACGGAGTCGAAAGCTTTGCAGTAATCGATGTCGGCCGTGTATAGTTTGCGGTGCTTCTTGAAGGCTTGCTCCATAACTGCGGCATCTATGGTTAATTGCTCTTTGCATCCTTTGCTCCTCCGCTTGCATTCTTTCTGCTGTTCGGCCATTATGTTCTGACTCTCTAAGTGGTCTGATATCTTCTTGGTTATGCAGCTGGTCAGGATCTTGTACATCATTGGGAGGCATGTGATTGGCCTGTATTTCGCAGGGTTTCTTGTATCTTCTTCTTCTTTAGGCTTCAGATATGTGACTCCTTCAGTGAGAAACTTCGGGATTGTCTCCGGGTGCCTTATAATTCGAGTGAACTGCTCTGCTGGGTGCTTGTGTGTGCAGGTGAGCTTCTTGTACCAGAAGTTGTAGATGTTATCAATTCCCGGGGTTCACCAGTTGTTGGTGTTCCTGATCGACTGTTTTACTTCTTCTTGAATCTCCCACTCTCTCATCTCTTGTATGTCCTTCGTTTTCTTCCGGTCTAATTCTATCCAGGGTGCTGTGTTGTTATGTCTTACTTCACTGTTCCAGATATTTCCCCAGAACTCTTCCATCGTCTTCTTCTCGGGTGGTCCGTTTCCTGCTTTCTCATCTTCGCCCAGTTTCCTGTAGAAGGCTCTTTGGTTCTCATCGAAGATTCGGTTGTTTATTTTTCTCTGGGAGCTCTCTTTGTATCGGTGTAGTCTCTTGCTGAGTATGATTAGGTTCTGCTTCAGTGTGTCCGAGTATTCTCCTATTCTCCGATTTCTGGTCTCATGTTTGCTGTGGACGCTGTCTCTCTTGAGGATGCTCTTCACCTTTCCAATCAATTTCTTACTTCTGTTACCCTGTTGGTACTGGGTCAACTGACCTATCTCGACTCTTAATTCTCCTATCTTCTGCTGAAGTCTTCTTTTCCAAGCTGGCGGTTCCTTCTGTTTTCGGTTCTTCTGCTGCTGGTCTCTCGTTTATTTTCCATTAATCCTAATGGCTGCTATGGCAGCACAGTATGCGGCTGTGTGGATAGCCTCCAGCGTTGCACCGTTGTTGTCAAGGTAATGTGGCATTATTTGCCGATTGAGCTGGTCTGTTACTCTCCACAGGATTTTATTTGGCCTCTGCCAAATAAAATCCTGTGGAGAGTAACCGACCCTTATTATTATTATTATTATTATATAATCTTTTGGGGGTCTGCCCTAAAAAAATACATGGGAACAGTCTATTATTGTATTACGGTTTCTCAATATCGTTTCCAATGGTCTCATAAACAACAATTAATTGGCAGATGGACCATTGCCACCAATTATAATCTGAGTATATTCTTAATGCAATGAAGTATTATTTGAATATATGTAATCGAGTGTATTCTAAATGTAATGGAATATTTGGGTGTAATCTAAACGTAATGTAGGAAGTAGCATTTAATACCTTTAACCTCTCTAGATTGGGAGCGATGTCCTTCCAGTTCCAATTAGTTGTTCACATCATCGATCTCTTCGTACTGGTGTACTGGAAAAGAAAATTAAGAATATTCAGAGGATTTCTTCCTTATTTTGTTGGGTTCTCTCAATTCTTCGGTAATAAAGGCATCTCAAAGACTGCTGGAAGCATTTTAGCGGAAATGAGCAGAAATTTTTGATGTGTTCAGAAACTGCACCGGAAATGAAATTAGCAGTAATGAACGCATGACCGGAAGGGTAAGGATATTGCCGATGTATCTCTACTCCCAAGCGTCTTCATCACGCGAGAGTTTAATCCAATGCTGTCTAACGCAGCGTTCTGGTTATCGATATAACCTATCGTGCTGGATTTACACAAGCAAACTTGGCCAGTTTATCCTTTGAAGGTCTCCAATAACTTTATTGTACCTTTCTTTGTAATTTTGAAATTACCAACCCGCTGACTGCCCATTCTCATAATCAAATATCTGCGTTTATGCTAAGATTTAACAATGGAACAGCAATGAAAAATGAGAAAAATTTTGTCTTTTCAATTGTACAATGAAAAGGCTGAAGTCTTTTCCCCATATGGCATCTCCTTGGAAGTCGTCTAGATCTTTCCTCATCCAGCACTGCATCTAATTGACTGCTCCTAAGCATGATGACTTTTCTGTTTTACACCTCCCGAAACCAGTTCTTCTATCTACCTAAATTAATGGTTTTTAAACACGCTTCGGTCCGTGGTAGCCATAATACAGTTTTTAAATTTCTGGAAAAGCTGAAATGAAAAGGATTCGCAAAATAATTTCCAAGATGATGGTATCCATTAATGTGGAACTATCGGTTGGAGTTATTTAGCCGAAAATAAAATTGACTAGCATTAGTAATAGTGGTAGTAGCAGTAATGGCAAAATATGCAAGAAAGCATCAGCCAAAAAAAAAAAAAAAACACAGTTCACCCATCGGTACCCCCCAAAATTTGTCTAGTTCTCCCTTGAATTTATTCAACCCGTCCACTTCCACAACAACAACAGATGCAAGCCTGTTCCAACAATCAACCATCCGGTGGCCGAAGGAAAAATTTGGCGCTTCGATCCTGCAACCATCCATCCTCAACTTGAATTTATGTCACCTCATGTGTGTAGTCTCGGCAAGTGAAAGAATACCATTAATATCCAGCTTACTGAATCCACTCAAGACTTTAAACACCTCAATCAGAGCTCTCCGCAGGAGCTTGGTCTCGAGACGCTGCAATTTGTAGAACTGAAGCCTTTTTAGTTATTCAAGAGAATAACTTGAATACGGGTCTGGGGGACAAAAGAACACCCTTTTGTCCCCCAGACCCGTATACAGTACTCAAGCAAGATTCGCCCTAACCATGGCCTTATACAAAGGGGTACTCACCTCCTTATTCCTGCTAGCAACGTTTCTGTATGTCATTGCCAAACCCAGTGAGCTGTCCATACAGCATGTCTGCACTGCTCAGAGAATTCCATATCTGACTGCAAAATTACTCCCAGTTTTTTTTTTTTTAATTCTCCATTACCCTCAGTGCAATACCACACTGTTGATAAGTTACTGCAACCCGTATGTAGTACGTGGCATTTGTCAATGTAAAACTTCAACTGCCATTTCTCAGCCCATCATTCCAATTTTCCCAGATCTTGTTTCAATAGCTCACCCTGATGACCATCGTTAACCACCCTTCCAACCTTTGCATTATCTGATATACCTGATATACCTTCATCAATATCATTGATAAATATTGACAACAACAATGGACCCAGTATTGAACTGTGGGGAACTCCACTAATAACATTACTCTACAAAGACCAGTGTCCATTGATAACCACTTTCTGTCTTCTTCCACTTAACCACCCCTTTATCCATAGTACCAACTTGTTCTTAATGCCACATTGCTCCAGTTTCTACAGCAGTCTTTTATGTGCAGCAGTGGCAAAAGCCTTCCTGAAATCCAAGTATATGATGTCAAAATTATTTTGCATCCAATTCCTTGGTAACTGCATTATAGTAGCCTATCAGATTGGTTACACAATACCGCCCCCCCTTAACAAATCCATGCTGTGATTGCAGTAAAATTTCATGCCTGTCAAAATGTTCCTGCATTATTTCTTTGGTACGTTAGTATACATGATATACAAAAGTCCAGTGGGATAGAAAAAATGAAGGTCGATGGTTGATAATGTGATGTGATATGATGTAATCTCCAAATGAAAGCGGATTGGTGCACTTTCAAACCAAACGGTCACGAGCGACAAGGAAAACTGCGGAACTGAGGGAACATGAGAGGAGAGCCCTGCAAAGAATCGTCTGCTACAAATACAGATCGATGCTGTCGCATTACACCCACAGAGCCCTAATACAGTGAACAGGATGCTGCATAATGGTCGTGCAGCCATTCACAAGCTGCTAATCACCATTATTAATGGCAGACGCCATCTAGGTTGGTGTGAGGCCCGTCTTTCATGGACCGTAGACAAATAGAAAGCTGTTCTTTGGAGTGACGAGTCATGGTATCTGACTACAATCTGACGGTCGTGCTTGGATGTGGAGCATGCCCGAGAAAAGATAACTGTCGGACTGTATCGTTCCGATAATGAAGAGAAGCAATGTGATGATCCAGGACTGTTTCCATCGTTTGAACTAGGACCATTGGGGGGGGGGGGGCAAAACCATGAATACTGAGTCTATGTAGACGTCGTGGACAACGGTACTTTACTTACGTTGTGGAAGGCCTATACCTGTAACAGCAGGACAACTAACCCACATGGAGAATTGTCCTGCTGTTACAGGCCTATACCTGTAACAGCAGGACAATTCTCCATGTGGGTTAGTTGAATTGGGTTTTAGGAGCATCAGCATCTAAGGCCATATTGCTTCGTATATATTGTCTGTAAGTTTTGTATGGTTTGTGATCGATTTTCTGTTTGCTAAACGAAAAACCCAAATTATCTTAGACCGATTAACTCGGCCACGTTGTGAAAAGCCAATAAAAATTCCTCAGGTCATCAACAGGACTCGAACTCAGGTTTTATGGACGTTTTCCACAACATTATTATTATTTTGTATTTTGCTGATGTAGTGTTTGTACAGAAAAACTCATTGAGGAGGCATGGGGAGAAGAAATGATAACACCTCTCTTAAAATTAATTCAATCTCCTGTTAATTTAACGCTTCCTTTATATTTATTCTAAGAAAATGAGTTATGAGAACTGATTTATTTTTAGTATTTCGTACATCATCTTTCCTTTCTTTCGCCCGTTTTACTTCTGCATGCCGCCCACATTTCATCGATCGAAGTGAACTCCGCTCGAAACACATGACGTAATGAGAACTCGCGCTTCGAAGAAATCCGGTGGCTGTGGCAGCAAGGAATAGGGTGAGTAATTTTCTCCTAGTGATGGCGTTTTAGAGATGCAAATGATCTTCTAGGCACAAGTGTTCAACACCTGTTTGTAGTATTCTGATTTTCTCTTAACACCAATATTTCTACTCTCACGAATCCATTATTTTATTTCAATTGTACTTGATTGTAGTCACCCCCACCGCGAGATATAAACGACGACATATTTCGAGAACCTCTGAGTGTCTTAATCGAAAACCCAACGGGGGTGTGTGTGACTGCAATGTTCTATAGTGGGACTTAACCCATTACTAACCTTGCAATGGAGTTGTTTCTTATCGATAGTAGCCCAAAGCAAGATTCTGAATTTCCTTCTTAATTACATTTCCAGAACATCTGCTGTATGTAAACAGCCCACATACAGTAGAAATCCCCTAAGGGATTGCACAGTGAGAAATAAAGCCACCGACATAATCCTTGTTTATTATGATTTCATCGGAAATGCCATTGGCTCATTGGTCAGCTGAGGACATGCTGGAAGTGCGGATTAACTGGTTCGCTATTGTAAGCACCAGAACTGAAGTTAAAACTAATTAATCAATTACCTTCGTGCACTAGTAATATGATTAGCTCAAAGCTCGTTGGCAATTATTATGTTTCTTCGTCCATTTATCCACTTCAATTCGATATTATTTATATTGCAGGCTGAAGCCATGGGTTGGGACTTCAGGTTTCATTTTTTGGAGATTATCTGAATCTGTCGACGTCATGTTTTCTGGAACTGCATCACTTTCAGCTTGTTGTTGAGTTTTAGGAGCATCAGCGACTAAGGCCATATTGCTCCATGTATATTGTCTGTAAATTGCATGTGATCTATGCTCGATTTTCTGTTTGCTGGACGAGTTTCCGGGAGAAAAAACAATGCAACCCTCGCCTCAAACCGAATAACTCATTACGAAAAAGATCCATAAAAATTCTTCTAATCATCAACGGGATTCGAAATCAAGTCTTTTCCACCCGGTGTGGGGAAGACGGCGATCCTATCAACTGTGCTACCTACCCACGAGGGTCTCACTTTCAGATGAACTCAGTACGCTGTGAATACATTTATTATTACTGGAAGTGATCTTAAGATTGAGTAATTTGGTTTCATTTTCTCGTGTTTTCAATTCATCAAAGTTTGGCCAAGTCCCATCAAACCAAATTTTATGGGAATAAGCCAAGTTTTCCTAGCCATCACCTTCTATTACTCTACCGAGCGTGTCAGATATCGGCAGGAAGCTCTCTTATTCTCCAGAGACGGTATTTAAGAGCTCTTCAAACTTTGAATAAACTTTACTCAGAGTTTCCACTGTCAATTCGGGGACTATGTTTATATCTTTCGAGTTTAAAGGCCAATGGGATTTAGCACACGTGCCTTATCTCCACATATTGCACTCTTTACAAAGTAGAGCCAAAGGCGAATGACGCAGAAGATTTGGTGTTACTTTTATAAGAAAGTTATGGAAGGAACACCAGAAAGCCAATAACCTCTTGGTGCCACGTGACTTACTCTTTTCCGGTTTTGATGTTTCCTGTTCCGATAAGCGCTGGACAACATCCCACGTGTAGAATGCGATTTCTCTACATGCTCCTTTCTTCAGACGCTTCACTACCTTTCAGCTATATTTTTCACTTTAATGCCAACGAAACTGTGTTAAGCACCAACGCAGCTAAGGTTGTAGGGGGTCACCATATTGTGTTTATACTTTCGTATATTCTTTGGCCGATTGACTCGCACTGCTTGGCCAAAAAATTGTCTCTTTGGGAGATGAGACCATAAAATCTGTGCCTTATACCGACTAACTCGGCCACTTTTTAAAATAAATCATGTGGATATGTGTTATTGTAAGGGCGACACCTGGAACATTTGTTCAAATCAGCATTGATACATAAACTACAAAACGGGTTGTTATTGCAATCTCTTGGAAAGCTGCTTCTGAGTGCTCATCCACACCAGGGGACTTAGTGTAGATTATGAGACAAAAAAACCATGGAAGTGCCCCCCAGGGAAAAAATTACAATAATGGATCCATAGCCATACCTACCGCTCATGAAACTATGCTTCAGTATAAATATCATAAAGGCCATCACTAATTTTGTGCCATTAGTCGCAATGTTTCTTCAGATCGTCATCTACCATGTCACTAGATTCCCAACCATCTGTAATTCCGAGGACAATGTCTCGGAATAACCGATTACCTCATGGGTAGCACATTTAGTAGAATCGCTCCACTCTCCACACCGAGTGGAAAGTACCTGAGTTCGAGTCCCGTCGATGAGGGGAGGAATTTTTATGGTCCTTTTTCACAACGTGGCTGAGTTGGCCGGTCTCATGGTCCTAATAAATCCTACTACTATGATGTCTTCTTATAAGAATGAAAAGTCTCAGAAAAACCGGTTTGTCAACAAAAGTAATTAGAAGTCCCAGAATAGCATAGACACTTGAAGTACGTAGCTTCTATCATGGAAGTATGGGAAGGTGAGCAATTATATCCACCGTACTACCGTGCAAAATCAAAAGCAGAAGCCAAGATCATGGATGTTTTTTGGCTTCTGCTCTGATGGGTGCTAACTCCCACTCCAGTATGCTTCTGGTTGTTACCTTCAGTTCATTCCATTAGCCAAGTCTTCAGTTTACTTTAAGTTTGTTTCTAGACATTTTCACCAACATGGAGTTTGTTTTATTTGACAAGACTCCTTGTTTATTATGGTGAGGGTTCATGCGCACGGTACATAAACATTTATGTTCAACGATTCATATGGTTTCCATATGAATCGTTGATGATTACACCTAATTTGTGTACTCATCCCAGCATATACCTTTTCACCCCAAAGAATCTACTCCACTGAAGCTCCTTAAAGTTCATTTCCAGAAAAAAAAAAAAAAAGTTTGCTCTACTCTCCATGTACAAAACTGCCCCTGCGTTTCTCTGAGTTACAGGGTCCGCTAGAAAACCGAGTCCATGTAAGTTCCCGGTGCTGTTTTCGTTTGTGACCATTCTTATTAGAAACACGAGCTCGCTTGTGTGTGAGATCGTAAAAGCGTGGCGAGAGTTCACCTAATTCTTTACCAGTTTCTTGGGCGGAGGTTAATCATATCAAATAACCACCTTTTCCTGCATGAAATGAGGTTTGGATTACCTGAAAGCGTGTTCGTCCAGCTGTGAACAAGAAGGAACGAGGACCACTTGCGGAGTATTTCGTTTGTCCCCATGGCAACGTCCGTTTTATCATTCAGCCGAGGTTCTTCGGTAATTGAAACAAAATCCAGTGCGTATTACTGCTCTCAGCGTATTACTTCCTGCCAACCTTTACGGGGTATCCTTCCCCCCACGAATGGTCCCTTCATTACTTTTTCAATACACGTGTCTGATTTGTCGTAATTGGCTGATCCTCCTAAAAATCCTACTACTTTGATGTCTTCTTATAAGAATGAAAAGACACAGAAAAACCGGTTTGTCAACAAATTTTTTACCTCTTTGTGTACAGATTATGAAGATTCGTGGTGTAAACCATCTTGATCTACACAAGGAAACTCAGAATTTTAATCCCCTCCCATGTATCCAGTAGATCAGATGTCTACGGAAAACTTCCAAAAGTGCAAGTAATATTTCTTTGAAAATCCTCTGCATGGTAATTACACTCGCTGGCCAAAAAATAAGAAACCTTTATTCACTATCTAGTAGGGCCATCTTTTGCCCGAATTACAGCCCCATACATGTCATGGCATGAATTCCATTAGGTATCTGAGGGAGACTAGCTCGAACTGACCATTCTTCCATCAGGATATTTGTCAGTTGCTGTATTGTGGTCGGTTGAATACTGCGAAGCCAAACAGCCCTTTCCAACATATCCCAGACATTCTCAGATTCAGATCTGGAGAATCAGGTGACCAGGATAGATGTTCGAAATCTTGGAAATATTCCTCGAACCATTTAGATATGACGTTGTTCGAAAGGCAAGTGGATGTTGTCGCAGCACACAGACCCACAGTGAGATGATTGGGACACATACCAATACAGCGCACATGGCTCTGCATGATACGGATTACCACGGTTGTGCAGTCGTCCACACCCCGATTAATGCCGAACGCTATCTAGTTTCATATAAAGCCTGCTGCTTTTGCACTACAGACCAATGGAAAGCTGTGCTTTGGAATTACGAGTCACAGAGTTTACCAGTCTAACTAAAGCGCTTGGGTGTGGCGGATGCCCAGAAAAAACTACTTGTCGGGCTGTATCGTCCCGATAATGAAGTTTGACAGCATAATAGTCTAGACTGTTTTCATGATTTCGCCTGGGACCATTGGTTGTTTTGGGCAATAAAACCATGAATACTGAGGTCTGTCTAAACGTTGTATATAATGTTGTGACAGCACGTCGGGAAAGGCCCGTATCTGTATCAGTAGAATAACGCTCAATATCATGTTGCTTTGGTTGGACTACTCATCCAGAACCCTCACCTCAATCCTATAGAGAACCTCTGGGATGAATTGGATCGTCGAGTGCGTGTGAGGAGAGACTACTCAAAAAAAGAGCTGAACAGTCGCAGCTTTGAAGGTCGAATGGCAGAAAGTTTTAAAGATTTCAGCACACTTCATTAAAAGGTTATTTGTACATATGCAGGTGTCCGAATATTAATGGTAAGGCACTGTATGTTAAGTATGAAAATCAATGCAATGATTATTAGGTAAAAATCTATTTTCCCTGATGACAGAATTCTGCATGTGTTGCAGAAACGTAACACCATATTTTGGCTATTCAGTTGATCGATAATTCTTAGTTCAAGACTTTACATTAATGGAATTCAGGTGAATGGAATTCATATTGAACATTATTAATACTTCAATAAACTGAACTCAAGCGTATATAAACAGGTCTAACCTAAGATACGTTTTGAGTCTATTTTCAGTGATTAATATCCTTATCATAGATTAAATCGCTACAAATCTTAGTGCTGTAGCTGCAGGTTTTGCACGCCATGACATCATCCAACATTAAAATCAACAAAAAACCTTTTGATATCCAGCAATTTAGAGACGTTTCCCACAGGCTAATTGTAGCTCCCACAGTTCTATTTCTCTTCCATTCTTCCCATAATAATGCAGAGGAAGTGACATTTGGACGAAATCCTTCTAAAAAGGTCAAGGCACAGCTATTTTTGACCAGGCCGAGCACTAGAGGGCTGACAGGTTGACAAGAATTATACTTCCTGAACGAACACGAAAAATCCATTTAAGTTTTATTAGAGTTTGTAAGGGTACACTCCAATAACACTTTAGCCGGGATCATGAAAGTCACGACATGGAATACGTTACTTGCATACTATTAGTGGTAGGGTCCTCTAGCCTTTGGCGTGCTGTTTAAAAACAAGGGTTCCGTGTGTCACCCAGAGTCAAGAGATTCGTTACAAACTCTAAAAATAACACAACGCTGGTTAACACATCTTATCCTGTTTCGAGCTAAATTTAAACTTTAGCTGCGCTTCGATTTGTAACGGGTCACAGACCTAAATGGTTCAAATCCCTGACTACCAAGAAAGAAGAAGAAGATCAGATTATGATCATATTGCGATTTGGTAGCCTCCAGCCTACTCTTCTTCCTTTCTACAACCGATTCTGAACCGAGTTCCATGAGTGAGTCCACTGTTCGCACGTAAAAGTACGTAGGACCATGATGCAACTCGCCCTGGTAGCTGACCTAATGAACTGGTAATACGTTTACCAATGTATTTGATGTAGTTGGATTTTAGGAGAATCATCAACTAAGGCCATATTGCTCCGTGAATACTGTCTGTGTTCTGAGGTCGATTTTCTGTTTTCTGGAGGAAAAACCCGACTTTCTGAGAGAAAAACCATGCTACCCTCTCCCGAAACCGACTAACTCAGCCACATTGTGAAAATGGCCCTTAAAAATTCTTCCAGTCATCGAAGGGACTCGAACTCGGGTCTTTTCCACCCGAAGTGGGGAGGATGGCGATTCTAACAACTGTGCTACCCACGAGGGCTGTTTTACCAATGAACTTCAGATCAAAAGCAGCGAAGAATTGATATTTGTTGATCTTTAAGGAGAAAAGGAGATTACAGTGACGTGCTCTTTTCAGTGTTTTTCTGCTATCTGCTGATGTTATCTTTCAGTTGGTTGAAAGTCCGAGGTTTACTTTAATAAACAACCGACTTCAAAAACCACTAGTTTGAAGTATCGGGGTTGGAAGCAAAGAAAGAAATTGGGAATAATAACTGGTGTTTTTTATGAAATTCAACTCAAATAAGAAAGGTGAATGGGTAAATGAGGAAGAGGAAAAGTTGGTTTGTTGTGAGCGACCAGAATTCTTTCCCATAGATGGAAATAACTTTTATGGGCTTTGCACACTAGCCCAGTTAGCCGATCATGGATGACGTTGACTCCTTTTTATCCTAGAACTGCTTTTTCAACCAGCAAACATGGGGATCGGGTGTGGAGTACGCGCAATTGCAGATGGAATACACTGGTGCCTCGTGGTCTTAGTTTGAAGCACAGAATTAGAAATGTGGCTCTAAAACAAAGCATTCAAAATGGCCCCAAAATATGCAACGATACATTTTTGTCATCACAAAGCAAAACTGGAGGGTCCCTTGTATAGTGAGGCCCCTGGTTATGGTATACTTGGCTTGCCCTTAAATTTGGCCCTGTTGCAAAAATTTAACAAGGTTTTGATTAAGTGGATGCTAGCTGGTCACATGTTACTAAACCAGATGCATTCGTATCTCCTGTGGAAGGTCGAGGACTTCTAGAGTGCAGTTTATTTGCAGCTCCAGCTCTCTTAAAGTATTGTGACAAATCCCAAAGAGCTTTGTCTTTAGGAAACAAAGCCGCTGAAATTCGTGACAGCTCTCATTCAACCGGGCTTGAATTCGCATTGTGCAGATTGACATTCTCTTACTTTGAATGATCAGTATGGGAAGAGTAGCACGCAATTTAGTAATCAATAAAAGGACAGAGTAATGCTAATTACACTTCCTGTTGTTTCCACAAAACCTGTAAAATTATTGGTCACAAAATTTCCTCTGAAATCGTGTTTCATTGGACTCGTGATTAATGAACACCAAATTTATTTCTGTCCAAGGATGAAGTCTGAGTCCGACGAGACGTTGACGTGTTCTTTACTTCCTCTCCGCAGACAGGCCACTTGCAGTTGTAAGAAAGCACATCCAGAAAAGGCACCCACAGAGACGTCAGATACGATGCGCGTCTGCTCCTGTAATTGATTGATCTCCTACTGAGCAGAGCGGCCACCGTTAAAGAGGTGATCTGTAAGCATCAAAAGTCACTGACGTCACAGAAAGATGGGCTGTCTCTCTGTGTGTGCTCCAGTGTTGCTGTTTCCAACAGTGAAAGCCTCGGAGCGCACCCCATTGGATAAAGACCCATCACAGCCCACAGACAGCTCCTTTCCGATCACTATCACGTTGAAGAACGACTGTTTTTGTTTCGTTTCTGACAGAAATTGCTGCGTCTACTTCCCACAGAGTCATTAAGGACTTCAGCGTTTACCCTCCTAAACTTCATATTGATCTTATCATACAAGATCCATTAATTCTACTTTGTCTTGAACAAGATGACTTAATTGTACAGTAGCATCATCTTCCAGGATTTATTTTCTCTTCTCCGAACTGCTTGTACATAGGAGTTTTGATGTTAAATTTGGCTAATGTGCCCTAATTTTGCAGTCGGATGTTGTAGTTGCTCATTGTCTGCAACATTCAATCTATCAAAACATCATTTTGAACGCAATTTCTAGACAGACATGTATTACTTCTGAAACTCCTCAAAAACAATCCTTCTGAGGATTTCCAGTCATTGTTAGAAAAGTTAAAATAAACAAATGAATCCCTGAATTCTCTCTGCTGCTTGACTTCTAAATAATGCCATCACCAAAACAGTAACTGAAACGAAATTTAGGAGCCGTGGGAAATTTGTAGATGTCACAAAATTCGAGAATTTATCCATCATCAAATTATTTACAAAAGAAGTGAATGGACCAAAGGTTCTCCATGAACGTAAGAAAACTCTTTATGGTAATGCTGTCCCGTTTGAATATCAGATAAAGTAAATTCAATTAAGAACTGCATCTATAAAATCTACCCATCCTATTGATTCACCAACTTGAGTTTAAATTATTCCAAGAGTATCCACTGTGTGTATTTTATCCCTAGAGATTTTATAGAGCAACCCCCATGTGTCTGCGCCATTGCTGGTTTCAACAAATCATCCGCGTGTGGCGCTTTCTTGTAATTATGGGATTAATATAAATAGTCTTAATAGATATGTAGTCATTATATAACCTCTCCATCCAATGGATACCAATGTCTCTGGTACCACGAAGCCTTGTAAGCTTGGCAGGTATATAGATACATGCATTCATGTAGACGGTAATTCGATGTCAGTATGGATAAACGTCGTGAATTAACCGAATTTTAAAGAAGGATGATAGCGGGTGCCCGCCCGACATATGGGTCACTCTATCGCGGAGGTGGTACAGAAATTGCACTATCCCCATCCGACAGTATCAAGAGTGTATCGGAAATACACCATTTCCGGAATAACATCTTATCGTGGACAGCGTTGTGGGTGGAGAAAGGTGATGGATGAACGTGGCCGTCGACGTCTGTCTCGCATTGTTTCAGCAAACCAGAGAGCGACAGTGGCACAAATCACCGCCCACTTCAACAAGGAAGGTGCCAGAAACGTCTCCACCAAGACCATCAGGCGATCATCAGCCGTAACAGGTTATGGGACCCAACAGAGACCCATAGCTAACGCCACGACACAGAACTCTACGCCGCAACTGGGCGAAAGAACCTCGGCCCTGGACCTTGGATGATTGGAGACGGGTCTCATGGTCCGAAGAGTCCCGTTTCCAGTTATTGCGAGTGGACGGGAGAGTGTATCTGGTGGAAACCGCACGAAGATGTGCATCCGTCATGTCAACAAGGAACTGTTCACGCAGGTGGAAGGTCGGTAATGGTCTGGGGCCTGTTGAATTAGCACACGTTGGGACCTCTGGTACGTCTAGACGCATTTCTGAACGGTTCTGGTTAGGTGTCCATCTTTGCAGACCACTGCATCTTTTCATGGTCATCGTGCACCCACAGGGCAATGGACTCTTCCAGCAGGACAATGCGCCTCCTCACAATGCCGTGGTGACTACAACATGATTCGAAGAGCATTTCACAGATTTTACCACCATGGAACGGCCTCCCCGTTCAACGGACATGAACCCAGTGGAGCATCTTTAGGATGCTGTGGAAAGGTCAGTTCGAGCTTTTGATCCTTCATCCAGGAATGCTATGGAATTATGGACAACGGTGCAGCAAGCATGGATATAAATACCTGTGGAACTATTTCATGAACTAGTAGATTCAATGCCTCGCTCTGTGACTGCCCCTATCCAGGGCGAAAGGTAGGCCTACCCGTAACTAGGTAGGTGTCCCAATATTTTCTATTCACTCAGTGTATTTTGGGCAGAAGTGGATAAAGACATAATGGTTCCAAACTCTCTTTAGACATTTAGTACGTGATGATGTCGAGGTTGGCTATGGTACAAGCGTACTTTTGGCCCACTTCCTCGTGGTGTAGATGGGCACTGGGCAGGATTTCTGATTGCAGCAGTGTACTAAAGCAGAGTTCAACTGACGTTGGCCTATCGTCTTACATAAGATACTAAACAAGTCTGGGTGTGTACACAATCTCGACAATGTTTCGAACCCGCTTTTATATTCGTTTTAGATCGCAGTTTCACAACGAACTTTATTACCTTCGCTTGAGTTATTGAAAAAACGTTACCGAGAAGTTGTTGTTTGTGAGCAGCAGTTGTGGTTTTTTAATAAACTCGCCGTGTCGCAAAGGAATGTAGGTGGAGGTAAAAATCTAATAAAAAATTTCTGATTTCGAAAGTGCGAAATGAAAGCTGCGTTCAATTTGCCAAGACCCTTTTCAGTAATTCACTTAGAAAAGTTGGGCTTCGCAGAATCCGTGTAGAAACAGCTGCGAAGGACGTAAATAAAGCTACAGTTCATCTGGCGACGCTAAATGAAAAGAGTTTGTGGCACCCTTACTGTTTTCATTAGTAACATAAAAAGTTTTTCAAGAGACAAAGCTTTCTTAAGAGGGCGCAGTCTTCTTGAGAAGGAAGAATTACCACTGGATGAAATTACCACGAATGCTAAATACCCACGCCAACTTTACATTCTGTTTTTGCAACTTTAGGAAGACACTGAAAGACCAACTGGACTTACTGTCCATCACTACCTAATATAAATTAAGTAGAAAACCCAACCATCAACATCGTGCATCTATGATAATTGGTATTAATATTAGCAATGGCCACATGGTGCAAGGAAGCCTATGGCTTATGCTGCACCAGCCAAAAATAAATAAATAAATAAAATGATAATAATAAGAAGAAACTAAAGAATATTAATAATTAATAAGAGAAAAGGATATAGACAACCTATGCATCTCCCTTCTCCCTCCTCCAGCTGCCCTTTGAATTTCCCCAAACTGTCAGCCTCCACCACCCATGTAGGTAACTTATTCCAGCAATTTATAACTCGCTGGCTAAAAAAATAAAACTTCCTACAATCCAACCTAAACATCTCCCCATCTCCGTAACTTGAAATTATGGCCCCTAGTTCTAGAATCATTTATTACCGTGAAAATTTCGTCCTCATTCATTTTACTGATGCCTCTCAGAGCCTTAAATACCTCAATCAAGTCTCCTCTAAGGCGCCTAATTTCCAAGCTCTGCAACTCACATATTCGAAGTCTTTCCTCATAAGGACGCCCTTTTTTCCATCTCACCAGGCGAGTTACCCGTCTTTGCACCCTTTCTAAAAGCACAATGTCTTTCTTTAGGTGCGGTTTCCTTACTTGAACACAGTATTCCAAGTGTGGTCTAACAAAAGCCTTATACAATGGGACTATAACGTCCTTATCTTTACTAGCAAATGTTCGATAAATCATCGATAGGACACCATGGGCCTTCCTTGCAACCCGTCTACAATGCCCGGAGAACTTCATATCTCACTGTATCGTAATATCCAAGTCCCTTCCTCTACTAGACTTTTGTTCAACTCCACCAAATGTATGTTATTCTGGGGTTACTGTTCCCCAGGTGCAATACCTTACACTTTGCTGGATTAAAGCATAGTTGCCATTTTTCTGACCATCCCTGAAGTCTATCTAGGCCATTCTCCAGAAAACGGCAATCATTAACTACTCTACCAATCTTTCATCTATCAACCGCAAATTTAGAAATCACACCCTCTATCCCTTCATCGATGTCATTTATGAAAATCAAAAAAAAACAGTGGTCCTTCGGGTACTGATCCTTCGATCCAACAGTGGTGCTGATTCTTCGGGAACCCCACTTCTTACACCAACCCAATCTGAGGATTAACCATTTATCATTTATCATAATTACCCAATGCCCTTACCGTGTTAACTCTATGGAAATGGGACCACTCCATATTCCAACACAATAACACCCTTTCCAGTACAGCAAGCTACTCTGCTCAACAAAATTAACAACAAATTGTTTTTCCTGAATGTTTTATTGTGAACAGTGTCTTCGCGACACTGTTCACAATAAAATAGGAGACCCGTTTTAGCGTACAAACAGATTCCAAACGTTATTTTCATCTGGAGACAACGAGGAATGTGGTGGTACGATTCCTCAAAGATCTTAGAAAGACATTATGGTAGAGGCGATGTTGTCGTGTGGGTCGCAATAATGATCAATGGCCGCACTTACAGATAGATTCTTACCGTTCAGATCCATCACCCTACTGGGTGGGGAGACAATCACGTGCTTTCATTAGGATTCTTCTCCTGTACTGCTTGTCGCAGGCAAGCCGGTTCAGATCCACGTCCAGCGATTGTCTAATCGTCAACATTTCTGCGGTAAAGAACCTTTCAAATAGATGCCGTCTCCCATGAGTCGAGCACAACTGTGGCTTTGCTCTCAATGCAGGAGGAGGAACTCTCCACCGGATCACGTTCTAGATATTGTGGGCAGAGATCGTTCCCCTGAGCATCTTCACAGTGAAAGTTAAGCGTCTCTGTTCCACCTTCGCTGGCAATCGTTCCAGACCGAGAGAATTTCCACCATTTGGTCTTCAAAGCGACTACCAGTTCAGCTCTTTTTTTAAATCATTTTTAAAGGTGAAAATTTCCCTTTACCTCATGAGTAACTGTCTCAAAATGGCTGACCAGGTTAGTACATATGATATTCCCTTAACTAGGCCGTGTTTATTCTCCAGAATTCCATTTATATCTACAATGAGTTATCACTGAATTATGACCACCCACCGTGTTGGGCCACCGTTCTCACGGATAACAGCCGCTATTCGCCTAGGCATTGATTCCACTAGATGTCTGAAGGCGTCTGTAGGGATCTGCAGCCATGCTGCTGGCAAGGATTTCCACAGTATCAGAACAGATGACGGTTGCGTGTTCATACGTCTCATTTCCCATTCCAAAACATCACCAGATGTTCAATTGGATTGAAGTCAGGCGAATTTGCACATCAATCAACATGGATGATATCTTTACTGTGTTCCTCGACTCACTCGCTCAGGGTTCGGCCAGATGATAAGACGCATTATCATCTTGGAAGATTCCGTTTCTGTCCAGAAAAATGCAACCTGGCAGGATGCATGGTCCAAGAGCTGCCGGTAGAAGTCACCAGTGAAAAGTTGGTCTATACGCACCAGGGGATCCTAGTTCTTGCCGAAAAAACACGCCCATATTAAGCAACCACTGCCATCTGCCTGAACAGTGAGCACCATACACGATGGGTCCATGAACTCGAGTTGCTTGCGCCACACACGAAGACGAGTTCATCCGCGTGTTGCACCAAGTATTTAGACTCATCCAACCATCACACTCGTTTCGAGCCCTCCAGTGTCTAACCAGCGTGTTGTTGACACCACAGCATTGCTGTCGAAGATGATCAGTGGGGAGGAGAGGGCGTCTCTTGGGTCGTCTGCTGTGGAAACCCATAGGTCTGAGTGTGCGGTGCATTTGTACACTCCAACGTATTCACAGTTGGCCGTGAGGAACCGACCGAAGCGTGCTGTTCCTGGGTGTGGCGAATGCCAGCGGATCAGTTCCTTCCTGATTGTATCCTCCCAACAATGTTGGTGGAGGCAGTGTGATGGTATGGGGCTACCAGGACAGCCTGGACTGGACAATTATGCAATTCCAACATTATGGCAATACTTCGGGGAAGGTACATACTTGAACGTGCCATGCCATACTGCTCGGGTCGTAACAGAATGGTTTGAGGACATGGGTGTGGAAAAGTTGGATTGGCCAGCCCAGAGTGCTGTTCTGATCGCTATCGAGCATCTTTGGGATATATTGGATGGTCTGGTACGTGCAAAGGCCGAGTGGAGGAACATATCACCTGAAATTTATAAAAAGCTGATTGAGAGTAAGCCGGGAAGGTTGCTGCACAAAATATTAAATGACACAATAAAAAGCTCTTTTTTGTCTAAAGGCAGGTGTTCCGATATTAATGGTAGGGCGGTGTATTTTGTTCTCTAACTCTGACTGCTCATATAGTCTGCGTGGTAGCACAGTGGTAGCAAGATGACACGGGTGGAAAAAGCTCTGGTTCGAATCCCGTGATGTCATCCACTAATGAAACTGAAATAACCAGTTTTGGAGACTGAGACTAAATAGGAAAACCAGCTTTGGAACTCAACTAGAAAAGACCGCGTGTGAGGAGCAGCCCAATAGAGGAGTTTTAAACGGGTTTCTGCATTGTCTATTAGCGGGAGTTTTCGAGATCGGCAGGCGCGCATCTTCTGTTATTTGTAGACGGAACTGCGGGTGGAGCGCAGTAAATCCGAACACGTGTCAATCTGCTGCACTCGACGATGCCATTTACCGTTCACTAAGTGCGGTGTTGCCAAAGTGCACGAGGAGCTTCGCCTTTTAGCTTCCCCTTCTCTTGTTAAAGATGATTTGTTTCTTTTGTTGTAGACACGCTCCCACCGTCAGCTCGATCGGAGTATAATAAGCGGGTAGCTCGGGCTGGTGACATTCGTGTGACATTTAACATCGACCACAGACAACAACAACAACAACAACAACAAACAGGGCCGCGAGGATGCGAAGAGAAAGTTGTTTGTTTGGCAATTCAGGAATGCGAACGCAGTTGACAACTGGAAAATGGGTTTGATGAAGACGCAAGTAGAAGAAGAAGACAGCGACAAACGTTAAAAGTGGAAGAAGAACGTGAAATCACGTGATCATCTGATTCAGTCAGACGTTATCACGTGATCATCTGATTCAGTCAGACGTTATCACGTGATCAGTACGAAGATCAGACATACTGATCACGTGATCAGTATGGAGATCAGAGACAAAGGTGCTGGAGGGTTTGGGAAAACAATGCGATCCTATTTGAAGGTTTCTAAATTATTTTCCCACCCCTTGCTACTAAACAGGGACGGCCCTGTTTAGTAGTCAGGGGTGCATTAACAGTGCCCCCCCCCTTGCGTAGGAATGAACTGGTCTGCGAAGATGGAGAAGGCTTAAAGTCGGGAAGGGCTGATAAAAGATTGTAGTTTACACACGTGGCAATCAGTTTCAGAGTGTCTGTAGAAAAGTGTGTCTGTTAGGCAGTTCCTGTGGTTGCCCACAAATCCCATTAAATACTCTGGTATGATACAGAACTGTGCAAAGTCAATCGGTGTGGGTTATGTGAGCAGTGTGTTCTTCGTGTTGTCCGACTGGTCACTTAGATACCGGGAGGCACGATCACCAGGAAAGGACCTCCCAGCATCTGTCCACAGCACGAGGAACTGGACCACGGACAGTAGAGGGTGAAGGGAGCCAGAGAAAGGAGCATTTTGCACAAAAGAAGGCAGGGAAGGCATGTTGAGGCAGTGGAAGGCACCTCCAAGGCAAAAACAGAGGGGGAGAAAAATGCTTGGTGCAAGATTGGAATGTTCCTAGAGAAGGGCATGGGGAGGGAAAGGAAAGAGAAAGTACAAAAGCGAGAGTAGAAGTTCTGCCTGCTGCGAGGAGTCATCTGGGTTGAATTTGACTATGGAAGGGTTGATTCACTGATGATTTGTCTGATGGATTGATCAGAGTGGAGCAGAAGAGCAGATGTTGACTGTCCAAAGGGACTTCAAATCCAACCAGGAGATCCCCTTGTTAGCTGGAAGAAGTGAGTATGATGGTGGTTTCAGATCACTGCCATCATTCCAACGAGGAGGATGTCCAGCTGGGCGTTCATTCAGTTCTGGTTGTGGCCGGTGATGAAGGCAGAGCAGTTTTAGGAACATCTGGTCAGAATGTCTCATCTGTGGGATCAGACGTGGAGAGATTTTGATTCTTAGAGTTTGCATTTCGGATTGAGTGTAGTTAAATTTAGATCTGCAAATTTTAAACACAGCCAATGTGGTTAAGTGCTTCCGTTCTGCGGAATCACGAATCTACCGTGACTAGCTGAACAGCGGTTGAACAACCAGCCAAAAGTTACACGTGGGACAGCCAGGCGTGATCGAGCCCGTAGCAGGCTGCAGGCGGTGGTGGGGAGTGTTTCCGTGGTATGCATTGGGTTCTCTGATCACCATTAATCAACAGCTCGATGGGAACGCTTACCTTTTTATCGTTGCTCACCAAGTACAACCTGGTCCAAGTACAACCCTTCATGATGACAGTGTATCCAGAAAATTTTGGCGTCTAATAATAAGACAATTCGCCATGCCAGAAGGCCTGGCAGATTGCTAACTGCTTTAAGGAACATGACAATCAATTCGCCGTCCTTCTATGGCCACAAAACTCAACCGATCTCAGTCCAATTAGGTGTGTTTCGGACTTAACGGAAAAAAGATTCGATGCTACGACCATCCACTTGACAATGGATGGATAACACTGCCACAGGACACCCTGTGGCAGTGTTATCCATCATTTTGGAGTCCATTCCAAGACATGACGAGCTGTATCATTGGTAAAAGATAGCTCCATGACGTATTAAGTAGGTGTTACTAATGCAAAGCCAACTCAGTGTATATCATTGCTCATATACCAGCAACCGCTTTTAATAATATCAAAAAGAGTTTTACTAATTCGTACTCATGTTTAATTTTGTTTTTGATTACATTTTTCTAACTCTAAAATTGTTATGCTCTTACTTGAGGATCATTCCACTAGGAATCATCTATTAGCGTTCTTTCAACATTCCATTTTCAGCAGAAAAATTCATCCTTTGATCTAGGAAGATATTTTCCTGAACCATTTCTGCTGGTGTTCTTCAAGGTGATACGTTATACGATTTGCTTTTCTTCTTCTCCATGATCTTCTCCATTTCAGTTTGTTCGTGTAAGAGGAAATAGATGTGTTATTCCTGTTCCTCTATAAATTCGGACTGCCTCCTTCTGCACTTTGTCTGTGTGGGGCTGAAGCGTGGATGATATCTTACTTGATTGTCAGTACTATTTGGACCATAGACAAGAGCTCCAACTGATTGCAGGACTCTTCACAAGTGAAAATAAATCCTTATTTGTTCAATATCAGGTTGCATTTAATGCTCTTAATACATTTGCTACTTGTGTCTTCAAAAGGAGAGATGAACTTCGATCAGTTAACTCAAGATAGACTGTTGTTCTTGTGACTCTTTGTACCTCAGGATTAGTGTACTGAAAATTTACTTTAACTAGGACCCTCACAGTGATTACTTCTATTAGATGGTAACAATGTTTTGTTATATATTACAAGTTCTTTCGGATTTCTACTGCCTCTGAAGATCCTTCTATTTGATCATTGGGAAAGCTACTCCTGTGGATTTTCCTTTTGGACTTGTATTGTCTGATGAACTGTTGAAGCTAACTTGGACTTGCTATTGATTGTACACAGTGTACATATTTTAATACTGAATCTTTCCCTATTAATGGAGTGTGATGTGATGAAATTTGGTCCATGATCTTTGGACTCTTTCTTCGAAGAAGACTGGAATGCATAACGAGTTTTCTTTCTTTGCTGATCATGATACCAGGATGGGATTTTTGGTAAGTTGCCAGGTCACACAAAATAACACTAGAACAGAGCACAAAATTTACACACAAAATACTATAAGCACATGACTGGACTTGGCGCAAGCCTAACCACAAGAAGTGTAAAAGCGCCAATGGGGGAAACCCTGGGATTCGCAACAACTGCACTTAAATTCCTTTATATGCATCACAAATCTGTTCATCAGCTCTTGAAAGCAGTATGAAGGCTTTTCTAGGAACAGAATACTGGCTCTTGAGATGGCTAAACAGAATTACAGCTAAGCCTTTTACCATATCAACAGCTATACTATACTCCAATTTAGGGGTCAGACCCTGGACACAAATGATCACTACAAGGGGTTAATGACACTTGCTCAGATCTTAAAGGGACGGCTGGATTCATCGAAAGACCGAGACTGTATAGTAACACCCGGAGAAAAACAAAGACGAGTGGCAGATAAGGAACCCCCAACTGAGGGCCGCATTTACACAGTTGAACAGTCTAGCAAGATTCTTTCCAGCAATATATATTTAATAAACTAAATATCAATCCTGAAAAACTTTGCACAACCAAATCATACAGAAAAGAACTTCTTGAAAGCTGCTATCCAGCAGATACAGATAGAAGAAAACATAAGCAGCATCCTTAACTTCCAGTAGCTGGAGGGCAGCAGGAATCCTAGCTTCATCTAGAAAAATTCACCTGGATACCTCTTATCTTCTCCACTGTACTTCCACAGAAGAAACCGACTGTTGAAAACAGTAAAAATGAATTTTTTCTGTTTTATTCTGCATTGTACTGTATTCCGCATGCTGTTCTGCTCTGAATATCAACGCTAATATAAATATGGTGATGTTATGCTTTAAATGCAGCAGCATTAAGTTTTACTAGTTTATATCAGGAGTTATTCAAGGAGGGGATTGCCAGAGGTGTATTAAACTCTGGCAGTGAACTGAATGATTTCGTAATAACTGAGAACAAAGTGGAGCAGAAATTGTTGAAGATAAACACACGAAAGGCACCTGGGTTGGACGGGATCTATCCAGTTATATTAAAGGACGCGGCAAGCAAACCCTTAGCTATAATTATAAGAGCTTCCTTGGACTCAGGGGAGGTACCCATGGACTGGAAATGTGCAAATGTGACTCCAATTCACAAAGGAGGATCAAAGGGTGGCATAAGTAATTACAGACCTGTTAGTTTAACAACAGGTCTGGGGAAATTAATGGAGGCACTGGTTAAAGAAGCACTGCAGGATCATCTAGACAAGAATTCAGTTATAGCTCGGACATAGCATTGGTTTCTTAAGGGGAAGTCTTGTCTGACCAATTTGATTGGATACTGTGACGTGGTCACAAAGGAACTGGATGCAAAGAATAATTTTAATATCATATATTTGTATCTTAGGATTGCTTTTGATACTGTTGCACATGGAAGACTGCTGCACAAATTGGAGCAGTGTGGCATTGGAGGCAAATTGCTGCTATAGATAAAGGGGTGGTTGAGGGGGAGAAGACAGAGAGTGGTAATCAATGGACACCGCTATTCGTGGACTAATGTTATTATTAGTGGAGTCCCCAAGGGTACGGTGTTGGGTACATTCTTGTTTCCTATATTTATTAATGATATTGATGAAGGTATGTCAGGCTTGATGTCTACGTTTGCAGACGGTACGAAGGTTGACAGGGTTGTTAATGAAACTAATGACAGTACGCTACTGCAACAGGATCTAGAAAAGTTGAGTAGATGGGCTGAGAAGTGGCAACTGATGTTTATCATTGAAAAATGTTAAGTACTGCATATATACCCCAGCAGTTACCCCAGAGTAACGTATCAATTATGTGGTACTACA
This sequence comes from Mastigoproctus giganteus, assembly GCF_048544385.1. NCBI lineage: Eukaryota > Metazoa > Arthropoda > Arachnida > Uropygi > Thelyphonidae > Mastigoproctus > Mastigoproctus giganteus. Next base: position 9,197,114 of record NC_143577.1, read on the forward strand.
TTGAGGTGGCAGAGAATGGAAAGAAAGGACGGGGGTAGCTGAGCAGTCAGATATGAAGTTTTCTGAACAGTGCAGACATGCTGCAAAAGTAGCTCATGGAGTCTTGTCAATGATATACAGGAACTTTACTAGCACGGAGAAGGAGGTGATTATCCCCATGTACACTAATGTCCAAAATTTAAGGAACAGTCAAGATTTTCATCTGTAGCTTCTCATAGGAGTGTCAATGATGAGTGAATAGCATACCAAAGGAACCTCGTGAGGTACAGAAATGATGAAGGAAACAACACCGACACAACAACCCAAACAAAACGGTACAGAGGGACTTTATTCAAAAATGTCAACGTAGCACTGGCTGCCATGATACAGATGCATCACTGCCAAAGATGGAAAAACGGGAAGAGGTGGTCCTCAGTAGGAGATATGGCCACCCCTAATGTCGATGCAGGCTTTGTACAGCCTGTCCATAATTAGCACAATGTTGTTGATAAGTTCTTGCGGTAACATCGTCCATTCCTCCGTCAGCACCATCTTCAGCTGGTGAACATTTTCTGGTGGGTGTGGACGTGCCGCTAGGCGTCTCCCCAGAGCGTCCCATATATGTTCGATGGGATTTAGATCGGCGGGGAACGGGCAGGCCAATCCATACGAACAATGTCCTCACTTTCGAAAAGCATATCAACAGCTGCAGTGCGATGGGGTGTGGTGTTATCATCCATAAACACGAACTCGGGGCCAATGGCACCTCGGAACAGACGCACATGGGGAAAAATTAACTCAGTAGCGTGCACCGGCTACAATACCGCATTCCAGTATCTGGAGTTGTGTACGTCCATCCAAGATAACGCCTCCCCAGACGAGAACACCTCGACCGCCATATCGATCCCTTTCGATGATGTTTGCGGGGTGATACCGTGTGCCAACCTCTTGCCAGATTAGCTAACGTCCAAAATCGCTGCTGAGACTGAATCTACTCTCATCAGTTAAGAGTACCTTAAGTAAAGATTTTGTGGTTGTAACCTTTAGAAATAGTGTTGTTCCTTAAGTTTTGCACAACAGTGTGAGTATAAGGCAATGGTCAGGCCACACCTTGAACACTGCGTACAGGTCTGGAGGCCTCATTTTAGGAAGGATATAAAGCTGCTGAAATTAGTACAGAGAAGGCCAACAAGATTAGTGAATGGAACAAAGGGTTACTCTTACGAAGAAAGGTTAAGGTCTGCAAACTGCAGCGAATGGAGACTAGGCACCTGTGAGGTGATCTGATTGAGGTGTATTAGGCCTTGAATGGTTTGAGCAAGCTCAATGCTCATGGGATCCTTCCTTTTGCCCAGACTAATCGCTTGAGCGGACATAAATTCAAATTGAGGAAAGACAGATGTAGAATAGATGTGCGGAAATTTGCTTTTAGCCAGCGGGTGGTTGATTGCTGGAACAAACTTCCATCTGTCGTTGTAGAAGTTGATATCTTAAATAGATTCAAGGCAGAACTTGACAAACATTTGGATCGAGTGGATGGGTGAATTATGGTGTTTTTTCTTTTTTTTTTTTGGCTGATGCTATATAAGCTTGCTTTCTTGCATCATATGCCTCTACTAATGCTAAAAAAATATTTAAGTAAGGTAAGTCTTAAGGAGATTACAAGTTATCACATATATCCTATAATTCTGATAATAATATATAATTGTATAATTTGATAACGAGCGTTACCTATAATGTTAAAATTGTACATAATATTATTTTCTGTTGCATAATACAGGATGATTCAAAAGTCTCCATAAATAGGGAAGGAATAATGTTTCTTTTTTTCTGTTTTTGGTACCCTTCTAAAATGCCTTTGTCTGAAGAAGAGCGTTTAAAAATCATTCATATGGACTGATCAGGAAGCAGTCGCATGCTTGCAATGGAATTTAACAGGAGACATGGCAAGCACACCACACACGACTGTTGCCAAACTTACTGAGAAGATCATAGACTGGAAGTGTTACTGACCAACGGAGAAGTGGTCGTCCACGAACATCCACCAATGAAGACACAACCGACAGGATGCTGGCAGTGTTTGTAAGGAGTCCCAAAGAAACACATGGTCTACAGAAAGCAGTGTCAGCCAGTTGAGTATCGTCCGCGTCATGAAAAAGCACAAATGGCATCCATACAAAATGCAAATGTTGCAGCAGAACAAGACCCGGATAGGTGGGTGGAATTCTGCGAATGGAATTAAATAAATTGGACGGTGATGCAAACTTCTCCTCTGGGGTCTTGCTTACTGATGAAGCCAATTTTTACGTTAATGGTGAGTTAATCACCATTAATGGAGTGATACCAACCCCCACTGGAGTCCCTCAAAGATACAAGGTGCAGGATATGGGGAAACAAAATTGTAGGACCTAGTTCTTTGACACAAATCTGAATGCTGAATGGAGACTATGTTATGTAGACTTTTTGAATCACCATGTAGGATGCGTTATCTACAACCTCTAATCAATGGCTATCTTTGGGTGTCTCTAGGAGAAATAAAGATAATAATAACAATGAGTTTCCGGGAGAAAGAAGGTAGGTTATTTTTTCTGGAAACTTGGGTTTTTCATCCAGAAAACAGAAAGCCCATCAGAGTGAAAGGCTACTTGTGCATGAGTAACATGAGTGCATATTCCACGATATGAAATTAGTCGTGAAAGGTTAACCATTTACGAAGTCAAGTCAGGTATTACCTACAAAATTCGAACAGTCCTTTGCATCCATTTCCGCGTATGCGCTGTTACACTGCGTTCACTCGAACTTTAATCCTAATGTAAACAAATTACGTCATTGGTAAAGCTCTCTTTGGTCGCTTGCTAAGCAAACAGAGCTCTGATGACGCAAATTTGTTTATGTTTGGATTAAAGGTAGAAGGAACACTATAGATTCGTAGCCAATGTGAGAAGTGTGTTTGCAGCATTAGAACCCACCAGAGAGACAGTTAACAGCGACCTGTCACATTAATCGATAAGTACGAGGTAATCGGTTAAGAAAACATTAAGAACTACTGTAATAAGGAAGTCATGGCAATTAGAACCGGCAAACGGAAGGTGTTACAAATCTCCAGCAGGTCTCTTGTTTGAGTGAGTATCAGCTGGAGTTGCTCTCTTCGACACACCACCTCCTGCAGCATGCGAACGTGGAGTTTGTTTGTGCGTTGGGGTGTGAGGGAAGGGGGCGAAAGAAGGCCACGGAGTAAATCTTTGCCTTCGTGGATAATCCTTACACACATGAAGCTGTTTTATTGAAAGAACCGGCGAGTACTTGAGTAAATGCATCAGGATTAGGGCTCACAAAAATGGCTGAGCCCACGGTGCTAAGTGGTTCTGGCTGCAGGTGAAACTGAGACGAGATTGAGTGTATAAAGAGTCCGATAAATAAAAGAAAAGAAAGCTTAAGGACTGCGTCTTGTCTTAAATAATTACTTTAGTTAAGTCTTTTGTAGCACTGTCCAAGTAGAGCATAATTGGATTAATCTAAAAGTTCAACTCTAGGAAAACATTTTATACATGGCATGGAGGAATTAGTGATCGTGGCAACTGTGCTAATTGCGAGGGTTGCACAAGTACTTACAAAGTGCATCTTTCATTATTTTCATTGAGAGGATCATTAGAGAAATACTTGTGTAACCAATGGTGAAAAACAATCCTATACCAATAACAAATTCTCCATGATTGAAGAGTTATGTCAGAACATCATGTACAACGGGGCCAGGATACCTCCTGGCCCCGTTGCACATTGCCTGACCACTTTATTAGAACCATGACCTAATACCATGTTGGAGAGCAGTTGGGCCTAATCTGTGTCGAAAAGACGAATTCTGGACCATCCATGTAACAAATTGTCTTCAAATCCTGGAGTGACGTAGGCAGAGGACTGGGCACGAACATGGTTTTCTAGTTTATCCCACAGATGCTCAATGAGATTGAGATCCGCGATCGAACTGGCCAGAACAGACGCTTGATTTGCTCTGTGTTTTCCTTAAGTCCCTCTTACATTGGCGAGGTGGATGGTTGCATTGCCACCTTGAAAGTTCCCTTATCCATATGAGTAAACAGGTAACTGCCGATTGTATCTTGTTTTGTGTTCAAAGCCAAAAATGTAAGGCTGTGAGGAGTCAGTAAACTATGTCTGTAATTGCGTAATTTGCCAGCAAATCAGGCAAATCGACCAGAGAATACACGCAATGTTCAAAGAAAGTGCATCACCTAGGAATTTCACATTTCTAACCCTTTTTCGCGATGGTATGTTACATTAATGACTGGCATCACAAATAGAAATATAAACAAAAGATATTTATTAATAGTTAAGGCAAAGCTAAGTAATATTTGAAAGGTGCTCTCAAAATATTCCAAAATAAGCATTTGCAACATTTCTACAACAGTAAAATTTTAAGAGGTGATGCACTTTCTTTGAACACCAGTGTATATAGGTTTGTCTATTATATAGGAATGAAGCAGAGGTGAAACATTCCTTGGTGGAACCAAAGAATTCACATTGCATATCAAGCCTATTTTGGTATGGGTGAAAAGGGAAGTGGTGTGCACCTCATTTCTGCTGTGATAGTGGAAGGTTACCATCAGAGGGATGTTTCATGGTAGTTGCAAGTGTACCCTTTTGCTATACCTCGAGAAGACTTTTTAAAGTTTCTTTCATCCCCAATCTACCTTCCAGAGAACAGTAGTCAGAATATGAAGAATAAAATAATATCTGATGAATATCTGGTGGGCAGAATAATTGGGATTACACCTCAGAAGTAGCCTGTCCTAGTGGAACCACACGTAATCAACAAAAATTGAGTGACTTAGAGCGGGACATGGGTCTCAAGATATTTCGTTAAAAATAGTGGAACATACTGGATCCCAGCTGAAGACAAGATGGAGAAAATGTCATACGATTGATGCAAACTTCCTGTTTTTTGATTTGATTGGTCATTTAAAAAAATTGGTATTGGTCACAATCTGAAAAATGCGTTTTATCACAAATAGTTCTTGTAAAAGTTTCACTCTGTTTCTGCACAGTGTTAATACCCACCCATTGATTTCTGTAGTTCTTGGGGTTCCTTCTGGGTGTGCAAGTGGTTTCAGTAAGTTCCCTTGCTTTCTCTGCCTAACAGAAGTGTAGTACATCAACGCTACAGGAGAAGAGAATGATGGGCCAGAAATAAAACCTGAGTTTCCGAGAGAAAAACCATGCTGCTCTCTCCTGAGACCAACTAACTCAGCCACGTTATGAAAAAATCCCCTTAAAATTAAAATTCCTCACTTTATCGACGGGATTCGAACTCAGTCAAGTCATTTCCACCCCGTGTGGAGAGAACCGCAATTATACCAATTGTGCTACTTCGCGCGAGGGAGAAACACTGGGAAATGTAAATAAACAGAACCTTTTTGAAAATTTTTTACGTCCATCTTGGTTGCAAAAAAATTGTTCAAGAAGAGTAGTGATCTAATGGGCTGATCCATGAAAGAAAAATGCAAATAAATTTCAAAGCACGCTTAACTCTAGAAGACAGTTAACAGACGATGTGCAATCAGTAGATATGATTAAAGGAATAGGACTACAGAGTCCAATAATGCTCATAATGTAAATCATGCTGTTAGAACGATGTCCATTTAGTTAGAGATCCCATCTACATTAATTAAACATCTCCGGTAGAAGATATATGGATCATTCACAATCGACTTGTCACACGTAGAGTATATCAGTGAATTTAGACGTGCGCAGGTGGTGAGAAGACATGAGGCAGGATCAGAAGCATCGACAGCACAGTCGCTGTCGGATTCAACTGCCAATGAATTGATGTATCAATCACACGAGCTGAACTTCTCGACAGATCAATTTAAGTTTAATTTCATAAGGGACATGAGTAACGCTCTATACGTTGTGTTTTTGATGTAATATCAGGGACACCATTTTCTAGGGAGTCAATAAAATACCCGATTCTGGGGTCCTTTCCTCTAATTACTAAATACATATTAAATACTTGTGTTAATTCCATATACACTTCGAAAAAACAGATTGGTAACACCGGGGTGCATTTTAAGAAAAGTTCTCTGATGTTTTACTGCTGACAAGAAATCTAATTAATTAAACCTAGCTTTATATTCAGAGGAGATAACAGCAGTTTGTTTCGATCTCCTGGTGGTTCTTCCTTAATGTTCTTTGAATCTGGTGTCAGCGACTCTCGATGGCCACTCTTTCCTTTCCCAAAGTTCAATTCTTGCTCGACTGTCTCTCTCGCACGCAAGCCATTTTTGTGTAACCAACTTGTTAGCCCATGTATTATCCTGCCTCTCTTTTTCCAGAAGGTGGTATTACTGCAACTGTAACCAAATATTTGGATTGTTCACACAACCACAAGTTGCCATTGTCGAAGTTGTTTGTAGGGTTTAGGAACATCGATTTTCTAGGATCGATTTCCTGCTTGTTGGATGAAAAATCCGCGTATCCGGGAGAAAAAACCATGCTACCCTCGCCTGAAACCAACTAACTCAGCCACATTGTGAAAAAGGCCCATAAAAATTTCCCACATTATCGACAGGACTCGAACCTTCTTTTCTACCTGGTAGGATCACCAACATACACTACCTTATTTGCAAGCATCGACATGTCTAATCACGTCTGGGCACGTCTATTCCTGTTAATTACAAAGGAATACGCATATCGCGTATACACGGAGTGTGCGTGGATCAATCTAGTGTTTATCGAATAGCCTATCAAAAAACAATAGCTTGAGTTGATATAAAATCTCGACTGCCTTTTATTTTATTCTAAAATGTCTATTTTTGAATTTTTTTTAAATATATTTTAGAGGCATAAATCTTTTTAATTATTTCCATTTGAACGCCTCGCCACAGCACAAAGATTACTTTCTTTTGTCATGAATCCTATTTAATTATCGCAATGCTCCAACTGGTGGTACAATGATCTATTTAGTTCTGGTTGCAATTTCTCTGTTATATTTTATCATTCTCTTTTCAGAGAGAGAGAGATTGCTGCTGCAGTCTCTCTCTTCTCTTTTCACTATCTTTGATTTGATCCATTTTGTTGACGACTTGCGTTACTTGTTGAATCTCCATCGATTGATATCGCTTTGTGTGCCTCCAACGTTCCTTTGTTTTGTAAGGATTCTTCTAAGGGCGATTGTACAACGCCATTGTCCTTCCTTTTGATATGCCGTTTCAATTACGTTCTCTCTCTCTCTCTCTCTCTCTCTCTCTCTCTCTCTCTCTCTCTCTCTCTCTCTCTCTCTCTCTCTCTTATAGGGGGCATCCGAAATGGCATTCCTTTGTAGAGCTCTAATAATAAACTTCCTATTCGCTTACCTTCTGTAACTACGCATCCATTGTGTCTGCGCTGGAGCACGGAGGTATCGTCACCGTCCTCCTCACATCGGGTGAAAAAGGCCAGGGTTCGAATCCCATTGATGACGAGAGGAACTTTTTTCCTTCCGTGGCTGAGTTAGTCGGTCTTAGGTGTAGACATCAAGGTTTATCTACCGGGAAAATCTGGGGTTTTTCCTACAGCAAAGCAGGCAAATAGACCATAGAACACACGCAATTTACAGACACAATATCCATGGGTAGTTGAAAGTTAATTTCCAGATGACCCTAATAAACAGCTGCATTGTGGCTGATCAAGTGACTCTCTTCAAAGAAAAGCAGTTGGTCTACCAACCATGCTCGGGACTGGCCTTCCACCTTATAATCAAAGTTACACATCGATGATCACTGGTGGTCAATGATCATGTCCAGTCCAATTCTTATGTTAGAATAAACCCCATCCGAAAAGATGGTAACATCAAATACGACTCCCCATGCACAGAAGAACATGTCGGTAGCTGTTCAGGATCATTTACCACTCTCCACCTTGAGGAAGCGAGAAACTCTTCAAGAAGATAACCTCTCCACGACTGACTAAAAACACTAAACCGTTTGTACACATCCAAAAACTGCTGCCAGGAGTAAACTTCCCCATAGTAAACCGCACGATGCTATGCACCCGTCATATCAACAAGGAACTGTTCAGGCAGGTGGATGATCGGTAATGATCTGGGGCGTGTTCAACTGGCTCACGTTGAGACCTCTGGTACGTCTACACGCATCTCAGAACGGTCCAGGTTACATGTCCATCCTTGCAGACCATCTGCATCCCTTCATGGTCATCCTGCACCCACAGGGTAATGGACTCTTCCAGCAGGACAATGCGCCTGCATACAGAGCCGTGGTGACAAGAGCATTCCGCAAATTTTACCACCATGGAATGGCCTCCCCGGAATATGAACCCTATGGAGCATCTTTGGGATGCTGTGAAAAGGTCCGTTCGAGGTTTGGATCCTCCATTCCATCTATGCAGCAAGCATAGATGGAAATACCTGTGGAACGCTTTCGTGAACTAGTGGAATGAATTCCTCGCCATGTGACTGCCCTTGTTCGGAAGAAAGGTGGGCCTACCCATTACTAGGTAGGTAGATATCCCATGAGTTCTGTCAACGCAGTGTATTTCAAAAACATTATCAAAATTTATTTATATTTTTGATAACTGGTTGATAATTGGTTGCTAACTCTGATGAGATGGCAACGTTATCGAAACAGCTGTTTATCTTTTAAATCCGGGATCCTGGACAAAGGAATTTAAAAGCTTCAATTCTCTTTCCAGCACCCTTCTATTGGATTTTAGCTAAGCTAACAGCCACCATGATCGCACACATATACGCACGAGAAATTCGAGAATGTTGGGGAAAGGATCTTGGCTTAGAAGAAACAAAGACTTTCGAAACTTCAGTTGCAGAAACCGGATTCTCTTTATGTCAACATTTGCCGAACCGATAAGTCCAGCGATAAATGAAGACAAACCCGAAACTCTTCACCTGCGAAGGAAAGAGAATGCAAAGAAGCAAAATCGATGTGCGGAGAAGACAAATATCTGAGACGCTTAAAGGAGTGTTTATAGAAGTGGAAAAGAAAACACAACACTGGAAAGCCTCGGATATACAGTAGTGGACAAAAAAAAGTGCAACACCATGAAAAATTTTTAAAATGGAAAAAATACGCTGAAATACATTAGATAATAGACGTTATTAGCTTATGCAACGTTTGTTGTGATTGCAACATCCACTGTTTTAGAGTTTGAGTCTTAGGCCAACGATCAGGAATTGGAGGATCGAAAGGCGAGTTGAGTAATTACAGCCCTGTTAGCTTTACATCTGTTCCAGGGAAAATAAATGAATTTCTGATTTAAGAAGTAATGGAGGACCATCTGGACAGGTATGCAATTATACTGCAATCACAGCATGGATTTGTCAAGGGGCGGTCCTGTCTAAGCAATCTGATATGAATCAATGACCAAGGAACTGGATGCAAGTAAAAAATATAATTTTGGCATCATATATTTGGATTTCAGGAAGTCTTTTGATATCTTGGACATAAAAGACTGCTGTACAAACTAGATCAACGCGACATTAAGGGCAGGTTACCGCTTTGGATAAAAAGATGGTTAAGTGGAAGGAGACAGAGAGTGGTAATTAATAGACATTGCAAATCGTGGACTAATGTTATTAGTGGAGTTCCCCAGGGTTGGGCTGGGTCCATTGTTGTCTCCAGTATTTATCAATAATATTGATGAAGGTATACCAGGCTTAATGTCTAAGTTTGCAGATGATTCATAGATTGGCAAAGTGATTAACGACAGTCATCAGGGTCAGCTACAGCAACAAGATCTAAGAAACTTGGGTCAATGGGCTGAGAAATGGCAGTTTAAGTTTAATATTGACCAATGCAAGGTACTCTCACTGCACATGGGTACAATAACTCCAGAGTAACTTATCAACTGTGTAGTACTACACCCAATGATGTACAGAAACTTTGCTAGCAGGGATGAGGATGTGATTACCCTTTGTATAAGGTCATGGTTACGCTACATCTAGAGTATTGTATACAGGTGTGGAGGCCTCATTTTAGGAAGGCTGTAGATCGGCTGAAATGGGTGCAGAGAAGGCCAACCAGAATGGAAGAGGACAAAAAGGTACTCTTACCCAGAAAGGCTTCTGTTGTGCAAATTACAGTGTCTGGAGACTAGGCACTTGTAGGGTGAACTGATTGAGGCGATTGAAGCCTTGAATGGATTGAGTAAGCTGAATATTAATGGTATTCATTCCCCTGCTGAAACTACACGCATGAAGGGCGCATAAATAAAAGTTGAAGAAGGATTGTTGCAAGATAGATGTGCAGAAGTTTACCTTCAGCTAGCAGGTGGTTGATTGTTGGAACAGGCTTCCATCTGTTGTTGTGGAAGTGGATGGGTTCATGAATTCAAGCTAGAACTAGATGAATTCTTGAAGGGTGCGGATGGGTGAACTGTGAAGATTTTGCTTTCTTGCAAATTTGCCAATCCTTCTCGCCTGGATGAGGATTGGCAAATGATGTAAGTGGAATAAGCATAAAAATATGTAGGCAAAGTTCACATTTTGTTTATTCTTTCAGTATTCAAATATTGTAATATTTAACAATATTGGCATTTTAAATAAAAAGTTTTAATGCTTCTGAAGGTGTTGCTATTTATTTGTCCACTGCTGTATTTCTGGCAAAAGCAGAAAGACCCTAATGAAGTTCCAGTAGGAAGGAAGGGGGACCTTGCCAGTTTCACGAGACACCAGATGTTGAGAGCAAACATTGAAGCATTTTTCAGCTCAAGAAATGGAGTTCTTTGAGTGGGAAAAAGTCCATGAAACGGGAGGGAGAAGATAGAAACCAGAACGCTGCCCAAGAGAAAAACTTTTCATTTCATACATGACACCCGGAAATCCCAGAGGAAGGTTAAAAACAAAGACGGAAAATGTCACATCCAATTAGAAGGCACGCATGCGCGTGGCGTGCATTTCGACCACGTCAGAAACCATTTTTGCTCGACAACATCCCATTCCGAGATTGAGAAAAGGTCAGACTCAATTCACTTAAAGAGAATCGCATTCAGTTGAACCAAACGAAAACTGGGATCGGAAAATGACGTAAAACACCCACTTGGGTTTATTGCTTTCGTTCTTCCCTTATTCTCCGTTGTCCCTCAAAGGCACGCATTCATCAATTGGCCACACTTCCGTTTATTTATGAATGGCACGCTGTTTACATGGTTACCTAGCAACCCCAATCTTCGGAGCATCTCGCGTCCGTCCCTGCATCCCCTCCCCGCGTCCTCTGGGCTTTTGATCTTATCGATCATTGTCTTATTCCGTCCAAAGTGGCATCTCGCTAATCTTTAACAGTACAATGACGTCATCACTGCTCTTAACACATATTGACACGCACTTATTCCTCCGACTACTCCATCTTCGCTTTCCATCGTTCAAGGATATTCGATCCTTCCGCCTCTCTTTCTACCTCCGTTCGTCCCGATGAAAGCGATACCCACAGATCAATATGCGGAAACTATTGCTTTAAAACGAATCCAAAACATCTTTAACAAATCGTTCCTGTTTTTTTCCCGGTACTCCATATGTTGCCTTCTTTGAAGTAAGACGATCCTCTCCAGCTGATAACATTGCCGACTTCGTAATCTGTATAAAACCCTTTCGCCCCCCCCCCCACACACAACTCTGGGTGGTACGAAATTGAATCCGTGTGCCAGCCATGCGCCTCCCACATGCGTACAAGACGAATACGAAAGCGAGGATCGCGTCCCGTTGACATTTATATCCAAACGACAATCCCCATATTTGTAAGCAACAAATTCTCGTCTGTAATTTCGTGCGGGGCCCCCTCATCGCGTTCGATTCAAATGTTTGCCGATACATTTACGGCCGGAACATCTGGAAACTGAGCGTTGCCGGTATGTGTAGGCGTGCGCGCCTGTTTCGTGGTCACGTGACTTGTAGAACGAGCCTTAAATATCTTCGTGCGAGAGTGCCGATTGTCCCCTTCCCTTCGTTTTCTTTTTTTTTTGCCTCCCGTTCTCGAGACCGCTGTTCGGTAGCTCTTTGGAGTGTCGCTAGCGCCAGTGTACGCCTACACAAGCACCCGCCACAAGTGTTATCTCCTCGTGCAGCACGTCAGACCGGCATCTATCACCGGTCACGTGGTTCGCTGCTGCACAGCGAACTCTTTTGTGCGCTCGCTTATTGCAGGAAAACGTAACACGGGCTCCAGCAGATCGGCCGATGCTGAGTAGCGTTTGCCACGCATTCTGCCCTCGCCGGCTTTCGTTTAGTGGTGTGGGAGTTCATACAGTGAGTGTGCGGCCCTGAAGAATTCGGAGAACCCCCCAAGAGGATGATATCCGCACATGTAAGTCCGCACTTTTTGTTTCCAATGTTGCAAATTGTATTTTAATCGCCGTCCGGGACACTTTAACGCCGTATTGTAGTTAAGGAGAAGACCCCTCCTTTTGTCAACCCTCAGATGCCCTTTAAACTCGTGAGACGAATCCCCTGAAGACGCCGCTACCGGCGAAACGTGCCAGCTGTTTGCACCAGTACCGGTGCAAATTACACGTACCTGGCAGGTGGGCACCTGTTGCCGTACACGTTGTCGACATCTGCTGATGAGAGGGGGTCATTCGGATGGGGTTTTCGCCGGATTATTTTAATCCCGCTTTGATCGGTTAGTCATCGCCCGTTAACCGGCAATTCCGATGTGAACATATGGAAATTGCCACTGCGAAGAAGAAGAAGACTTTTTTGCACATTTTGCACCACACAAACAATCCCCGGCGTGTCTGAAAGGAAAGCGATTTCCGATCTTACACAATTATGGTTTCGCACGCAAATGCCGACTGTGGTAGCGACCGTACCAACCCCAACGTACAGTCTGTTTCAACACCGCCGTGAATTGGCGTAAACATACTGTCGATGTAGTTGTACAGCTGGCCGGAATCCGTTGTCTTCTTACAAAGATTGCAACTGGAACATTCGTGCTTCCAACGTATGTGGGAGGACCTAAAAGGTTTGACCTTTACAGATTGTCCACGGCCAAAAGGAATTTGATCTTCGTTGACTTTCAAATGACATCTTATTACAATGCACGTAATTTCATACAGGATGCTAAGAAACATAAACGGTGGTGTTAAGAAACGCATAAAGACAATTGGAGTTCAATAATTTACAATATTTATTTATTTAATAATTTACAATATTTATTTATTTATTTATAAATAAATATTGTAAATTATTGAACTCCAATTTCTTAATGATCACTTATACTCAAGTGATCATTTAAGAAATATTTATTTATATATTTACGCTATACAAGGGAATTACTGTATCAGGCATGCGCTGTTCATCTCAATAATGTAATTATTAAGATCATGGAAAGGTATTTTGGAACTCCAACTTCATTATAATGTCTTTAAAATGACATCTTATTACAATGCACCTAATTTCATACAGGATGTTAAGAAACATAAACGGTGGTGTTAAGAAACGCATAAAGACAATTGGAGTTCAATAATTTACAATATTTATTTATTTAATAATTTACAATATTTATTTATAAATAAATATTGTAAATTATTGAACTCCAATTTCTTAATGATCACTTGGGTATATTTATTTATAAATAAATATACCCAAGTGATCATTAAGAAATATTTATTTATATATTTACACTATATAAGGGAATTACTGTATCAGGCATGCGCTGTTCATCTCAATAATGTAATTATTAAGATCATGGAAAGGTATTTTGGAACTCCAACTTCATTATAATGTCTTTAAAATGACATCTTATTACAATGCACCTAATTTCATACAGGATGTTAAGAAACATAAACGGTGGTGTTAAGAAACGCATAAAGACAATTGGAGTTCATAATTTACAATATTTATTTCGCTGTTCATCTGGTTAATGTAATTATCACGATCGTGGAACAAACAACAGTTTAACAAACATTTAAGGGACGGCTTCTAAGTTAACCTCCCTGTTTTTCGCCGTCCTGGTAGTTAAATAATTTACCACCCACGTAGGGAGCTGAATTACAAATAATCTGACATAATTCTGTGTCGTTAATTCTCGCAAGATCATCAATAACAATAAATTGATATTTGTGATATATTTGAAATCCATTTATAAGAGTCGAGGTCCCCTAATTTGGGGGCTCTTGTCAACTTTCGATCAAGGTTCCGTTGTATAAAGTTTTTGTGGACTCTTCTTCTTCCGGGGTAGGTCTTAGGCCTCTCGATGATGTTCCACCAATGAGGAGTCCACCCAGAAGTGAGGAATCCATCCATCCAAGTATTTCTTGGACACTAGGACTCACAAATTTATAAATGCACCTCCTAACCCCCTTATGGAGGGATAAAAACGAAAATAAAGTAGTCTTCAGAAGATTGGTAATTTTGAATCTTCCCTGTATGCAGTTTACAATCTAATGAAAAATTTCTTCTTTAAGAAGGGCCATTAAATGCACTTCTGGTACTCTTGAGGAGTAGTATTGGTTTTGTGTCTTTTAGATCTTTTAGATTCTATATTTTTGGACCGGAACAAGTTTATGTCGCCCCTATCATTGATATCCAGACACCCCCTCCATTGAAAGTTTGTCCGATCTCACCCAAGCGCCACCTATCAAAACACTACTATGAATATACTGGTAGGCTTTCGATTGTGAATGCAAGATGCAGCGATTGATGGAGTTAACAGACTTCCAATGTGGAAGGAAAATAGGGTGCCACATAAGTAATCGGTCTGAATGTGATTTATCAACTTCACTTAAGATCCCTGGGTCGACAACTGATGTGATCTGCAAATGGAAGAAGATGGTAATGAAAAAGTCACAAAAGAACCCGGAAAACCTCTGAAGCTGACAGAAAGTGATAACCGAGCGCTGCAGAAAATCGTCCTCTCGGAAGGCATGTCGACATTGTCGCAGCACATATAAACCCTCAATAATACGACTGAGACACATATCAGTACCGCCGCCCCTTCACACCGGGTAGAAAAGACCTCGGTTCGATTATCATCAATGGCACGAGGAATTTTTATCGGTCTTTTCACAACGTGGCTGAGTTAGTGGATATCAGGAAAGGGTAGCATGGTTTATTCTTCTTACATTATGTTTAATGTAATGGGGTATGTGGCCAGAATTAAAGATTATATAAATGTTTGAATTATTTTAAATTAATTATGGGAAAAATTAAAAAAAAATTTTTTTTTTTTAATTTTTAAACAGTGACAACCAGTCAGTGGCGTATATGTATAATGTATGGAGAGGCAACTACTCAGCGCCCTCTATGCAGCCTCTAAGTAGCTGCTATTCGGTGGTAAAGAAAGCGAGGAATAGAGTGAAAGCAATAATGAATTGTTCTTGTTGGGTTTCAGAAGCAACTGTGACCAAGGCTCGGGTGTGTTCTGTGGTTGATTTTCTGTTTGCTGGATGAAAAACCCGAGTTTTCTGGAGTAAAAAACCATGCTACCCATTCTGAGACCGACTAACTCAGCCACGTTGTGAAAAAGACCCATAAAAAATTCCTCACATCATTGATGGGACTCGAACTCAGGTCTTATTCCACCCGGTGTGGGGAGGGTGGCAATCCTACCTACTGTGCTACCCACGAGGGCCTTGACTATGACAGAGAGAGAGAGATAGATGGCAGTAAACTGATAGAAAGTTGCATTACTTGGACATTCTTGGTGAGCTCCATCCTCCAATGAGAGGTCATGGCATTATTACAATCGTGGAACTAGGAATTATGGTAGTTTTGATGTATATGGTGTAACGAGAGGAATCAACTTGAGGATTGAGAAGGGTGGAAGACAATAATTAGATAATTAAGGTAGGAGAAGAAAAGAGCGCAAGAATAGAAAGAATGCTGAACAAATCCCTTGGATAACTCAATTAGATTGTTTACCTGAAAACAAGTGTTTAAAGCAAGTAGAAAAGTGAAGGAACAAACCAGCAAATAGCTCAGGCAAGTTGGGATCTCAACCTACGAGTCAGGGCCCCTGGTTGTGAAAAGATTTAATACGAGATGGGAAGTTAGTACCACGCGCTAGCACTGATGAATAGCACAGACTTTGAAAGGAATTCATTTGAAATCCATAAAAGATAAAGTGGATGGACAAACACCAGACATGATCCTCGAATTATTCCTACATAATGCAGGCCTTGTGACAAGGGGATTGTCTTGTTGAAAAAACTTCAAGCTATCTGGATTAATGTCCAAAAACAATGTACCGAGGTGAGATCTAGAAGTGAGGGTGTGTTCGGTGATGTCCAGGCGACCCAGTGATGTCCATGAGAGGAATCAGTGATGTCCAGGCGACTCTTTTCCAATCATCAGACGTCCAAACACAATGCTCCCGTGCCATGAACTGGTCATGGCACGGGAGCATTTCTCCGGCAGCCCTCGAAGAGTCGACAACGTCTGAGGTTGTTGAGATGTGGGCGCCCGCTTTCCTAGTGTCACAAATCATTTCCTGATTCAATTACATCAGGGTCTTACTTTTCCCCATTGACAGGCACCACAAGTGCTGGCACTATATGTGCTCCTGCGGTTGGTGAAGTCATTCTGAGGTGGAAGCGTCCATTCGTGGAGACAGAAGTGGTCAAAATATTTTGGCTCCTGAGTGTATAGAAGTAAGATCCCAAGAAATACCAATATAAAAATTGAAACAAATTTATATCAAGACAAAGTATTTTAACAGCAGTTAGATCGCCAATGTACAATAAAAAAACAATAATGTAGATTTATGGAATCGACACAGAATTATTCACAACGTGGCTGAGTTAGTCGGTCCCAAGAGAGGATAGCATGATTTTATCTTCCGAAAACTCGGGTTTTTCATCCAGCAAACAAAAAGACAATCCCACCGAGCAGGTGGCATCTGATAACATTCCACTGAAATTCTAACAGAACTTGATCCACTTACTTTCAAATCCGTGTTCTGACATACACTGCCCTACCATTGATATCCGGACATCCCTTCAAGGATGGGGAAATAGGTCCTATGCACACAACACGTCACAGAACTTGCTATAAATATGCACGCTGGGCTTCGAACAGACAATTGCAAAAGTGGGCATGCAGGATGACACGTTCAACAGAATTACCTCAACAGTTCAACAGAACTGATGACCTGAACAAATGCTAGACGCCGATTAACATGGTATAAAGAAGACGAATCCTGGACTGTAGAGCAGTGGGAAACAATCCTATGGACAGACGAGTCGAGGTTCGCACTCTACCAGTCTGATGGCCGTTTTGGGTGTAGTGAATGCCGGGGGAACAGTTCCTTCCTCATTCTATCCTCCCAATGAAGTTTGGTGGAGGTAGCGTCATGGTATGGACTTCTTTCACGGTTTGGCTTTGTCCCATTAGTCGTTATCGACAATACCATGAATGCTGTGCAATACCAGGACAGTCTGGACAATTATGCACTTCCAACTTTATGGAAATACTTCGGGGAAGGCCCCATACCTGTATCAGCAAGACAACGCGCCATGCCATACTGCTTGGGTCGTAACAGAGTGGTTTGAAGACATGAGTGTGGAAAAGTTGTATTGGCCAGCCCAGAGAGCTGATCTGAACCCTATCGAGCATCTTTGGGAGGTATTGGATCGTGCACATCGAGATCGCCCAAAGAACAAGGCCAAACTGGTGGCTGCGTTAAAGGCCGAGTGGAGGAACATGTCACCTGACATTTATAAAAAGCTGGTTGAGAGTATTCCGTGAAGATTGAAGGCCGTCATAAAAGCAAAAGGTTTCAGCACAAAATATTAAATGACACAATAAAAGCTCTTTCTTTGTCTAAAGGTAGGTGTCCAGATATTAATGGTAGGGTAGTGTATGTGGGAACGTCGATCCTAAGTGTAATTGGTTCGAAAAGGTTCTCACTCTGGAAGACTGCATATCAAGGAGTATACATGTACTTCTTGATATGCAATCATACGTCTAAGACAATATACTTCAGTATGGCTGAAGCCAGTAACATTGCATGTTTAACAGAACTCGCGTTGGTGGTGTCAACCTTCTTATTCTTCAGATCTGGCACCGAGAGGTTTTCTGATGAGATCAGAAAACCTCTCGATCGACATGATTTTGAATATGACAGGAGCTTAACAATCAAATCAGATCGCAGTAGAAGAAGTCTGACCTTGAAACAGTTGAAGTCCATGACTGTGACCTTGATCGAGAAGATAATGACCAAGATATAATTTCTCAACGAGAACGCTGCAGGTGACATTCTTACCACAGTAAAAGAAACAATATTAAATGTTTCGAACAGCGATTCTAAAGAAAAGACACACGACATCCCTTGGGCAGTGTGTTCCCGAAGAGGTATAAAGAGAGATTCCATTACCCCCGAGGTCGTAAAACAAAAGCAAACCATCTTCGAAGATTTTTCGGATTTCCTCAATCAGACTGTCGTTCTTTCGACTGCAAAATTAAATCGTAAAAAAAACTGAACGATCTGCTCAATATTTGTGCTTGTTGGTAACAGGAATTCCGGTTGGATTTGTCTTTTTTATGTCCCTTTTTAGGAACGCGCGGAATGTTTAGAATTCGGAGGTTGTTTTGTGTTGCGTCAATGGCGGAATATTTTCGTACAAGGCCGCCTTCCGAAATGGTCTTCAACTTTTATCTGCAAAGTATCCGGATCAGCTAACAAAACGGGCCATTCTTTGCATTTAAATTGAGTCGGGTCTGAGGATTCCCTTTCATACGATACCCCTACAATTCGGTAAATGACGCGCACAATGGAGGATCGGCGTGATAAGTTATCTGGTCGCTATGGCAACGCAGGGCCCAGCAAGAAACGCCAAAATGTACTGTACTTTAAATGAATTTAAACCTATTTCAGAAAGCTGGATATGGATAAACGTTGATAAGGTGGCCTAATTCGAGAGATTTTCGTGTTCCCAATGTCTTATTCTTAGAAGGACTTCGCTAAGAAATGATTAAAAATACTTCTCTATACAGTCTTAAAACTGACATTGCAAAAAAAGATCTATAAATCATTGGCATAAATTAAATACACTATATTGCCAAAAGTAGTAGCACTAGGAGTTGGGAAAAATGAGCTATTCCATCCACTGGGATGGCCAGAATAAGATGGTGGCTGGGTGTACTGTATATCTCTTCCTTCTCTCCTATCTATAAGTGGTTTTAGTGGTGGAGATTTTGAGTGTACTCACTATGCCATTATACAGATTAAAATCCTTTGGCTAAAAGATGGAATTCCAAGGGTGGACAAACAATCTGCGTTGTGTGGTAGGATAATCAGTATTGATTAGTTTTCTTTGCTTGAAAATTTCATTTAAGAGTTTAATGAGAGGAATGATAATGGCTTAAGAGATCTTGTTATGGTTGGTGGTGATTATTTATTCCAAAGTTCTTATTTGAAGAGCAGATGTCGGATAATGGAAACAGTGAAAGAATATTTTTGAAAATTTATAAATCATTATTCAAAATGATTATAATTGGCCACGCTAGAACTGTCAAATCGGTATCGATTCTTTATACATTATATTTGAGAAAAATCTGTAATTCATCTGTCAATGTTGATTGGTCAGATGGAGGAAACCGTCACAATGTTAGAGAAGTTTGCATTCGCCCAGAAGTAGTTGTGATTGGAAGATGAATTCTTTTTTTGTTTGATACCTTGAAATCTCTATAGCAACCACACAAATTTTGGTTTCGATCTGCCAATTCATTTTTTTCTTGGAAGCTCTGAATGAAATAAAGTGGAATACAGATCAGTGATTCAGTTACTCTTTCTGAAAGGGATAATGCCCAAAACAATCCACGAAGAGATGGTTACTGTTTATGGATAAGACTGTCCAGGTGTTGTGGCATGTTGGTTTAAACAACTGAAATGTGGAAGAACCTCAGTGGATGATGAATAAATCCCAAGCCGCCTAGCAACTACAGTAACAGAAGAGAACATTGCAAAATTTGAGGAATTAATCCTAGAAGATAGCAGTATTAGCGTCAAACAAATAGCTGAAGAGTGCCAAACTACTGTAAAGTCTGTGGAGAATATCATCCGTCAAAAGTTGCATTTGACTAAAATGTCTGCTAGATAGGTTCCCAGATCACTTCTGTCTCCTTACCAGAAGAAGAAAAGGGTACAATGTGCACATGAAATGTTGTCGATGTGCCAGAAAAAATTTAAATATTGCCGCATCCTGCTTATTCCCCGAACCTTCCACCCTTGGATTTCTCTCTTTTGTGCCCTGAAGTCCTTTCTTCGTGGCAAACACTTTGCTGCTCTTGATGAGGCGATTTTTGCTGCCCAGTCGTGGTGTGGACTGCCAGAGGACTTCTACAAAGACTGGATTACTTCTGGGTGAATAGAAATCTTTTTTTGAACTCCCTCGTAAGCAGTTTTAGCACATTCTTTTAAGTTTACTTACAGATAAAAGTTGTTTCTTGATCGTGTTTGAAGTATTATTTTGTTTTTACTTTTTTGGTGGTGGGGAAGGGGGAGATGAATGTATCTTTGTATAATTTTCAAACTTGGTTGAGATAAATTTCCTTTTTTTTAATGAAGAAAACTTTTGGTTTAAATCAGTGAACGGAGTTTTTATATTTGTGTCTGGTCTACGTTTCCTAATCATCGTTGACCCATATAACAAAGCCCTTGTTATGGTGAAGAATTCTTGTTATGGTGAAGAAAGAACATCATTATTTACGTTTGTCAAAGATGGAAATCGCCAAATCCTTAGAGATGTCATCATTCCTGAGTTCATTCCAGGCATGCTTCGTTAATGCGGCAGCTTACCCTATTGCATGGGCTCTTCTATAATTTAAGAAAGTTTCTTGCTTTAAGAGTATGGATGTGGAAATTTAAAATTAATGATGGAAGGGATTTTATTACTGAAGGTTTTGGTTTTATTGCCTCTTTAAAATAAAACAACTTTAAGTGGCGTTTTATTTTTGTTGGCAAGTTAACAATGATTCATCTTAGAGTTATTTATCTTAGGGAGATTGTAAAACCTCCCTAAAAGTCATCTTTTAGGGAGGCTAAACTTCCTGAAAATTAACATTACTAAATTCAGCGCCTTCGATTGGTGAATTTAAGAAATCCATTTCAAATTCTTTCACTGATGGAGACTCAACTTCAATCTGTTGATGCTAAAGATTTAAATGTATTCATTGAATCAATTTTGTGACATAATCTTTCCACTTTTCAAACTTAAAATTAATTGTCTTGTGGACCCGATCAAATTGTACCTCTAGAGAAAGTGCACGCCTCAAATGCTCCATATCCTTAAATCTTTCTATACAGATGAGGCTGGTATGCAGATCTTTTTAAGAGAGCCGACATCATTCCTATTCATGAGAACCACAATTTATAAAGGGATCGAGAATACCCTTCCCATCAGTCTCCTGAACTCTCAGGCTTTGAGGTTATTGTTCACACACATCTAGCAGATGTGTGTGAACATCTGCTAGATGTTCACACACATATCTATCCATATCTATATCTATCCATTTACCACAAATGTGTAGCATGGGTTTACAAGAGGTAGGTCTGTGATTACAAATTTCAACCCTCTCTCTCTAAAACTGTTATTGGAAGGATCAACTTGATCAATAAAGTTCCATACCACCTGCTTGATGTGAAATTTGCACATTATGGACTACAATTTCTTCACCTCTGCACGCACACATGGAAGAGCTACCTTTGAAAGAAAATGTGCCATCGTGCAGAGTAATACTGCTAAGTCCTTTTCTTCTCAGAGTGGAATACCACAACGTTCGTCCTCTTCTCTTCAACGTCTTCATTAACAACGTTATCAGTACAGTTTACAACAATTAGAGATCTTGATCTACGAGTATAGGGTCAAATTTCTTAAGTTTGTAAACAATGTCCTAGTCGACTTCCACTAGCAATGAATCCACTGTTTTCTAGGCAATGAACAATGCCAGTGCGTTACAGTTCTTAGCTGGTGGTCCTAAGAAGAAAGGTTGTTTCACTTTCAAATATATAATTGATGGCTCATATCTTTCCTGGTTTCATAGGCCACTTATCTTGGGGTTTTGTTTGCCAGCAACTATAAATTTGAAAACCATATCAAAAATATAATTCATAAAACGAAGAATTATTAAAAGACATGTTCAGGAATCCACGTTTCTCCATTCGTTTACTACCAATCATTGATACTGATATTATTACCAATCATTGAGGTTTGTCTCTCCTCTTTGGAATCCACACACTTGCCACCTGAAACGCCAGCTGGAACAGGTGCAAGGCCATCAAGTGGCCTATTAAAACAGGACTGATGGTCTACCATAGGATCGTGTACAAAAAGCTATGCAAATTAGTTTGAAATATGAATTTCGTTTTGTTATTGCATTATTATTTAGGGTTTTAGGGGCATCAGTGACTAAGTATCAAATTTC
The DNA here is from genome assembly GCF_048544385.1 of Mastigoproctus giganteus. Lineage (NCBI taxonomy): Eukaryota > Metazoa > Arthropoda > Arachnida > Uropygi > Thelyphonidae > Mastigoproctus > Mastigoproctus giganteus. Next base: position 9,219,471 of record NC_143577.1, read on the forward strand.
TTAAGACAAAAAAAACCCGAGTTTCCAGGAGGAAAAATCATGCTAGCCTCCCCTGAGACCGACTAACTCCGCCACGTTTTGAAAAAGGCCTATAAAAATTTCTCAAGTCATCGAAGGGTCTTTTCCACCTGGTGTGAGGAGGAGGACAGTGATCCTACCAAATGTGCTACCCACGAGGGTTATTGTTAGTTGTATGATTTTATTTTACTTTTTCTTTACTATACACAGTAAATATGTAAACTTTGATTTAAATAAATTATTTAATCATGGGAACCCCCCCCTCTGGCTTCTGTCATTCAGGTTGGGTACTTTTTAGAGTATGCTGCCATTGCCAGTTCGTAGAATCGTTCTCCCTACAAAGTGGGGTGGCAAAGACCTGAGTTACAGTCCTGTCGATGAGGTGAAGAATTTTTATGGGCCTTTTTCACAACGTGATCGAGTTAGTCTGTCAGAGCCAAGAGTAGAAGGTTTTTTCTCCCGGAAACTGGGGTTTTTCGTACAGCAGCCAGAAATTTTACAATGGTTGTTGTAGTGGGATTTTAGGAGCATCAGCTCCTAAAATCCCACTACAACAACCTTCCCGGAAGTGGGATTTTAGGAGCATCAGCTCCTAAAATCCCACTACAACAACCATTGTAAAATTTCTTCGTACCGAAATTCTGATATTGCAGAGACATAACAGAGGAACTCTGTTTTTTTTTTAAATTTCAGCAAGTCCATTTCTCTGGAAAGGAGCACCATAACTAGTATTATTTCAAAACAAAAGTAAACCACAATGAACGGCTTCATTTTCCCTGAAAGAGCTTCAGCTTCCCCCTCCCCCCCCCTGCCCACACACTTCCGGGAAGGAAAGCATGTGTACGTTTTTCAGCATTCACAAAGGCAGGAATCAAACACTCCCATTATGAAAACGCCATCCTGAAAACACAATTTTCTCTGGTAAATCCTGTCAGGCAATTCCACGGACGTCCACATGTTTTATAGCTCCGTATTAAAAGTTCGGCGTAACAAAAACATATAATTAATGTTCCGGCACCGCTGGAATTACGGGGGAGGGAGTGGAGGGCCCAAGAATTCGTGTGGCGAAGTGAATACAACGAAACGTGATAAAGAATCATCGAACCGCTTGGCAACTCATTAAATATTTATTACTAACCCCACTTCAGTCGAATAAAATGCTGGTTTATTAAAGTATTGTGCTAGTACAGACAGACAGACAGACTTAGCCAGCATCCACGACACCGATTCCAGGCGTGAATAATGATGATACGCATGGATGATCACCCCTCTCAGATTACGAGATGCATCTCTGGAAACAGAAATAAAGACATAACCGGGCGTGAAAGACAGAGAGAGAGAGAGAGAGAGTTGCTTCTTCAAATAATTCCTTTACTTCTATTCAAGAGATATTTGCGAAAAATGGAGATGCTTGGTCGTTATTTCATGGTCCAGTGGGTGGGATCAAATACACGAATCCCAGAAAACTTTTAAGAAACAGATTCGCATCAACAATAAACCCTGTATATACAATTATGGATTATTTCCTTCATGAATATTTAATTTACTCCCTGTTATCTCATCTTAAGTATTCAGTCATTTCTTCTGCAGGGATGGAAGAATTCTAAGCGACCACAACTGAAAATCTTTCAGAATTTTCAGACAGTATTTGGATAACAACAGTAAAGTCCCAGGAGGGAAGAGAAATTCTTTTATATTTGTCTGTTGTTAAGAGATAAGGGGATGATTTCTGTCAACAACATTCACACCAAACAAGATAACCCGATTGCAATATCAGTGAAGAATTGTTCCAGCGAAATATTATTCCACAACAACAACAGGTTTCTTTACAGACGATGACTCAGAATACAGTTCATTCCTTGATTGCCCTCGTAGGTAGCACAGTTTTTAGAATCACCATCCTCCCCCATACGGGTGGAAAACACCTGGGTTCGAGTCCCATCGATGACAAGAAGAAGTTTTATGGTGCTTTTTCACAACGTGGTTGAGTTAGTCAGTTTCAGACGAGGGTAGCGCAGTTTTTTCTCCCGAAAATTCGAGTTATTCGTCCACCACGCAGAAAATTGACCACGAACACACTCGGTTTTCAGACAGCCTCAGTTGCTGATGCTCCTAAAACTCAATAACAACAACAACTAAACTTTCTAGCACGAAAATTATTTATTCCAGTTACTTGACAAAATTTGATGGCAATTGCCCACGTGGGTAACACAGTTGGTTGGATCGTCGTTCTACCCACACCAGGTGGAAAAGACCTGAGTTCGAGTTCCACTGATAACATGAGGAATTTTTTATCGGCCTTTTTCACAACGTGGCTGAGTTAGTCTGTGTCAGGCGAGGGTAGCATGGTTTTTTTCTCCCTGAAACTCTGGTTTTGGACCACAGAACATGGTTTGCTCCCAGAAAACGTTTCTTTTTTTTTTTTCTTCCCGCAAGCAGACAAATCAATTACAGAATATACACTATTTACAGACAAAATAGATTGTCGCCTCATAGCTTTGGTTGCTTTGATGTTTAACATCCACATATCCAACTGAAAAATGTAATGTTGTCTTCGACTATCATCAGTAAATCTATGGATAGGATTTCCAGTTAATGGAAGAATGTTATTATATATAAGATGGAAAGTTTCTTAGAAGGCCTTTTTATGTCTGCCCTGATGAAAAAACTTAGAAATGTCAAGAGAAACTGCCACAGCTTCTCCAAGAGATGACATAAGTCTTGAGATCCCTTTGAGTTGGTTCGAATAATTCACATTGGCGATTGTCAGATGGGAGATTTCGAGATGGTGTAACAGCTGGTAGCTAATGGATTTACTTTGGGAATAGTAGCAGATTTTAAGAATAAGTACTGTAGTCTGGATCTGGGACAATTTGTGGTATGAAGATACCTACCATCGTGATGTTTACATATTTTTCTTTTTGTTGTTTACAGATTGATTTTGTTGTATACAATATCATAAATGATTTACGTGAGCGTGTCAAACCAGAAAGATAATCCATCTATTAATATGTTCAGCGAAGGAACAAAGATGGTGAAGACCCAAGGGAGTTCCTCTCGCCATAATACAAATAATGTTTCATTGCGTGATGCCTCAGGGAACTCTGTAATCAGATCTGCCCCTGGCGCGAAATCTTCCACCCAAGTACTAAATACAACATGCGTTGTTGATGTCGAAATTCCATTAATTAGGTGGTGTTTATAATTAGGGGGCAATTAAGGGCTTTTAATAATTTATTATGCGGGGTATAAGAGACCCGATCTACAAGAGAATGTGGCTGTCTATTATTTAGCTTCACGGTGAACTTAAACCTTTAAGAAGAATTAGAAAATCAGAGAATTCAGTGTAAGAAATTTGAACTGGAATCGTTAAGTGGACCCTTCCGGCAATAGCGACTTTTAGCACGTGACATTCCAAGAGAAAGTAAACAATAATTAATGAGCAATTACACATTTAATTAACTAACGTTACTTTTTGCTTTAAAATGCCAGTTGACATTACTGAATGTTCTGGATGAGTAATGCGCATGCACAAAGCGTCTACCACGCACCTAGAGATTTACTTTGTCCAGAAAAAGAAAGAAAGAAATCAGCAAATAAAAGAATTGGCCATTAAAGTGTGTGGCTTACGAGAACGTGCTCAAGGCCTAAGAAACGATGACGTCAAACCAAATACCAATGGGACCCGGTAACTGGACGACCCACTAACTCTTCTCAGGGTACTTGGAAAATGTGATTTAGGGCCGTTTTAAAAATACTTCTTATTTAGCCGACAAATGATGACAGGTCTTTTAAAACTAGATTTCTGTGACTGGGGATACAGGCGCACAATTCGAGTCATCCGAAGCAATCAATTTATTGGATGCCTTTGTTTGACTGTCTGCTCTTACTTTCCTGGTACTCTTGATCTGGGAGATAAGGATGTGGAAATTCAATAGAAATTCTGCGAATTCCTCTGCTGAGCAATTGCAGCTGTATTAACATAGAGACATGAACTTGAAAATAAAATCTATAATAACAATAATCTTCATTAAAATATCTTTTCAAAATTTCTTTTATATTTTTCTCGGACTTATTAATAAAAAATCTCTTGTGCACTTGTTGACTTTTGGGATACCAAACGATTTGTACATTGTTGTTCATTTTTGAGATACCAAGCGATTTGCAAATCGTTTGGTATCTCAAAAATCAAGAAAGTGCACCAGCTTTTGGGATCTCAATAAATAACAAGCGCACCAGACTTTGGGATCTCAAAAATCAACAAGCGCCCGGTTTTTGGTATCTCAAAAATTAATAATTGCACCTGATTTTGGGAATTTAAAAAAATCAAAAAAGCGCCCCATATTTTGGTATCTCAAAAATCAACAAATGCACCAGATTTTGGGATCTCAATAATTAACAAGTGCCCCATATTTTGATATCTCAAAAATTAACAATTGCACCATATATTTTGGTATCTCAACAATTAACAAATGCATCAGATTTTGGGATCTCAATAAATAAATAACAAGGGCACTGGACTTTGGGATCTGAATAATTGACAAGTATACCAGACATTGGGATCTCAAAAATTAACAAGTGCACCTGATTTGTTATCTCAAAAATCAACAAGCGCCCCATATTTTGGTATCTCAACAATTAACGAGTGAACCAGTCTTTGTGATCTCAGCAATTAACAAGTGCACCAGACTTTGAGATATTAACAAGTTTGCCAGACTTTGTGATCTCAACAAGTAGCAAGTGCACCAGACTTTGTGATCTCAACAATTAACAAGTGCACCAGACTTTGTGATATTAACAAGTGCACCAGACTTTGTGATCCCAACAATTAACAAGTGCACCAGACTTTGTGATCCCAACAATTAACAAGTGCACCAGATTTTGGTATCTCAAAAATTAACAATTGCACCATATTTTGGTATCTCAACAATTAACAAGTGCACCTGATTTTGGTATCTCAACAATTAACAATTGCACCTGATTTTGGGATCTCAACAATTAACAATTGCACCTGATTTTGGGATCTCAACAATTAACAAGTGCACCAGACTTTGGGATCTCAACAATTGCACCATATTTTGGTATCTCAAAAATTAACGAGTGCACCAGCTTTGGTATCTAAATTATTTCCATCTGCCGTTCTCATTCTTTGTTCACTTTTACATTTCACGTAGAAAGAAGGCCATGTTTTTTTCTTTCCTTCTTCTTTCTTACTAAGGTAAAGAACAGACCTCATAACTGGAACTTTTACTGACTTTTCCGATTAGCACAATTGGCTTCAGAGGATAATTGATAATGCAACGATTTCTCAGAGGCATTTGAGAAGTCGAAAAGCAGACGCTGATGCGTTTACTCGCTGTCAAATAGCGCAATGAAAGAACGCAGCTGTTTTTCCAGTCTCCAATTACCAAGCATCTGCGGTCGACTGTCTTCGATACTCTGTGGTGTTGCAATATCTACGATAGACGGTGAAGAAGCATTCCTGGCTTTCCACGTAACACACACGCGCACACACACACACACAAGCTTCTCTGTCCTCTCTCCCACCTCGAAGAATTTAAAGCATGCCGAGGTACAGTAGCAGCATTTTCTGTACATCGTGTATCGAAGAAAACAGTTTCTGTAGGATTAAATTTAAGTGTACGCCACTCTAAATTGATTTTCAAATATTCTGTCAAAAGATTAAACTTTTATGTGGATGTTGGGAAAGTTTGTTTTGGAAGATTCGCGCGAAACCAAAAATAAAATTCTACTAGGAAACGCTGTTTTTCTCAGAAATTTCCCCACATCTGTTTACAGAGTGAACTCAAATTTCCCAACATTTATTAGAAATTTGAGAAGTTCTAGTCATTCACTCAATCGGCGTGCGATTATTCAACAGAAGGTGTGGAGATTAAAAAATGGCAACTAGATCTGAACAGGATTTTCATAACAAATAAAAATTATCTGAATTGAATTATCTGAAATTGCTCTACGAAATTTGTGAATGAATTGAATTGTTTATTTGTTGATTCACACCCTGGTGGGTAGCACTATTGGTAGAGTCGCTGTCCTCCTCACATCTGGTGGAAAAGACCTGAGTTTGAATCTCGTCGTTGACGTGAGGAAGTTTTATAGGTCTTCTTAATGGTCTCAGGCGAGGGTAGAATGGGTTTTTCTCCAGGAAACTAGGGTTTTTCGTCTACCAAACAAAAAATCGACAACAAAACACCCGCCATACCACACACCGATTATCTGAAGTAATTAGCACTGACTGGTGGTTGTAAAGTTCGGCGCATCAGAGACTTATAACGTATGGATCTATAGCCGAGTTGCCTTTTTGCTGGATGACAAACCCAAGTTTCCTGGAGAAAAAAACACGAAATCCTCGGTTAAGAGCAACTAACTCAGCAACATTGTGGAAATAAAAATTCTTCGTTTCATTGATCGGATTCGAACTCAGCCTTTCAGTTGAGATAATCAATTTAAGGTTTTTGAGTTGAGATTTTTGAAACTGACTGCTCTCTTTTTATATCTAAATCCACACTGGTCACATTTGATCCATTTTTTATTCCTACACCTAAATTAGCCAAAATTTCGCGCAAACAGAATTCAAAATATCAATAATTTTTTTTTTTTCTTTCTATACCGAACTAAAACTTTACGACTAAAAACTTTAAGATTGGTACCAAAAGTCGACAGAAGTGAAAATTGAGAGTAGTTGCTGTGCCCTTCCTGGTGATTCATAAGTTTAGTTAGTCGCCTTTTGTTTACATAGACTGCTGATAATCCTCGACAATAATACATTGAATTTCTTTCCCCACTTACAATACACGTAACAGAGATAGCCCCAGGATTTGTGCCAGGTGTGTTTGTATACGACAGACAGGTTTTATCAGCTGTCCTCATTGGCTGGTGCTGATTAACACCAAATGGTGTTTCCACATCTTCCATTAATCCTAACAAAAAGTCAACTTTGTATGTGTAGAAAACACATTTCGCAGTCATCGCCTTATCGTGTCCTAATATTACCTACACTACCCAAACAAATTATTTCGATCACGATGTATCAAAACCAAGGGATAACTGACTTTGCATACCAGAAAAGAGGATTAAATTTAATATTCTAGTATTGATTTTCAATTTATTAATTTCTGGATGTGTGAGGAAGATTGATGATTAACGGGGATTGAGAAAGTGGCTCAGCTTTTTCTGGGAAAAGTTTTCGCTGACTACTCTGGACATCTAATTCGATTGCAAAATCCTTAACAGTCAGAATGCTGCAATTAATTGGCAAGGAGGTGGGCTGATTCTTCGCTAAGGAGATACAAAAGCAAGAACTAATTGGAACCGTGCAAGATAAAAAGATCTTTGTTTACGCTGTTGCGGTTCCTAACACAATAATGTCGAATGCATCAACAGATGAAGGGGAAAGAAGAGTGTAACGAGGCTTATTACCTCACTGACATTAATGGACTGTTGGCATCTTCGCAGCCGTGTGAGGAACACAGATAAAACGAATCTTTATGTGCTTCGGTGGTAATAAAATTATAGTAATTAGATTACCACGAACTGTCACCGGCTTCAGTACGAGAACCAGGAAGGGAAGTCCCTCTACCTTAGATGAAGAAGATGCATCCTTATAGATACAGCAACTATGTTCCTATAGCGGTTTACTCGAGAGAAGGTGCTGTGTTTGGTGGGAACTCGTTATCTCTAATTTTGTGTGACATCTGGACCATCTCTTTATTTATTACCTAAGCAGTTGCGTTACTTGCGAACTGGGATTCAATACAAGGCAATTAATTAACTTGAGGTAATTTCAATAACATTTGTTTCCAAATGGAGTAATCGGCTGCAGCCTCGAAATTTGCAGTGGATCCCAAGTTGACCATTTACAAACCGAAATGAGAACATGGATTCAAGTTGACAACATCGGTGATAGCACAATTACAGATACAATGGCGGAAACCCAAATGACTTTCAGATAAGAGACGTTGCCATCTTTAAAATATTCGACCAAATGAAGATTGTCATACATCTATCCAGGAAAGGAACTTTGCTTTCCGTTTCATGTTTCTTATTAATAAGATGTTTAATTTTATTTCACCAGGACTTTACTGTTTATTCCATTTTTAATTAGAGAGGAACATAATATATTCTCGGAAGTAATGGGATATTGATCAATTCACATAATTACTGTAAGTCTAATCCCACGAGAATCTTTCTCTCGCAGTAAACTTAAGAAATACATCCCACTGTACCAGATTCGTGATGATGTGTGGTTTGAACAGGGATTAAAAATATTTTTTAGCTAGTACTTTCAGTCAAAACTATTACGTAGAGAGTTATGTGCGCGGGTTTATGTGTAATGTGGTTATTTAAAGCAGTAAACAATGATTCTTTCAGTTTCTAAGAGTGAAGGCTAAATTTCTTCCCTGGAGGTATAAATCACCATTCTAGAAGTTTATTTGTTCAAATATCTTAAAGGTAGCAGCGATCTTCTAAGAAGGAGAATACATCTACAGGACTCACATCGAATGATAGGGATGGGCCGAGATATTAGCGTTAGCATTAGTAGGGGCATATGATGCAAGAAACCAACTTATACAGCATCAGCCAAAAACCCCTTCCCATTTCACCCATCCATCCACTAAAATTGCTTGTCTAGTTCTGCCTTGAACTTATTTAAGTTCTCAACCTCTACTACGACAGATGGAAGTTTGTTCCAGCAATCAACCACCGCTGGCTAAAGGCAAATTTCTGCACATCTATTCTACAACTGTCTTTCCTCAATTTGAATTTATGTCCCCTCAGATGATTAATCTGGGCAAGAGAAAGAATCCCATCAGCTTTTAGCTTGCTAAAACTATTCAAGGACTTCTACACCTCAATCAGACCACCTTGCAGGGGCCTAGTCTCCAGACGTTACAATTTGTAGAACTTAAGGCTTTCTTGATAGCAGCAACCCTTTGTTCCATTCCCCAATATCCTTGCCCTTCTCTGTATTCGTTCCAGCAGCTCTACATCCTTCCTAAAATGAGGCCTTCAGTCCTGTATGGGTCTGGATGCCTCATTTTAGGAAGGATGTAGAGAAACTCTTGTTTTTCATCCAGCAACCAGGCAAACTTCACTTATCAAGGAATTGAATAATTACTTCTGCGTTTATCTATAATTATTTCTGTGAAGATCATTGAATAAAATAAGCAGGAAGACTGTTCCAGTTCCTCTGACCTACAAGCATGAAGTAGTAGCTCTATACTTGTAGGTCAGATTTGCAGATATTATTACTGCTATAATACGTGTAATAACGTAGTAATTTGGAATTACTGTTAGTGGTAGTAGCTCATTATTAATAAAGTTATTCTCGGTTTTGTGGACATACGATCGCAGTCCTACCACACCATATGGCAGAGGTCCGGGTTCAAATCCCATCTCAACAGGGAGAACGTTTATGGATTATTTATGGGCCAAGTTAGTCAGCATCGAGTGAAGGATGTTTTTCATCCAGCAACCAGGCAAACTTCACTGCTCAAGGAATTGATCAATTACTTCTGCGTTTATCTGTAAATAGAAAAATCTTCTAGAAAACGAGCATTTTCTATACACCCCCGCCCGTTTCTGAGAGGGAAAAAAATCCTGATGCCACCTGGGAAGCCGACTAACTTGGTCACGTGAGTGATATCAAGGTCATAAAAAGGTTTCTCACCATTTCCGCAAAGTGTGGAACGACAGTGATTATAATCACTAATCGCAAGGATGATAAGAAGACAAATTCAACTTATTATTTTAACAACGCCCGAGGTTGATCGTATAATTTTTTTTTATGCGAAAACCTCTTTGACGACACCTACTCAATTTTCGAACTGAAGTAAAACCGATTGGTAACGAAAATGCGAGACGGAAATGACGTGATGACGTCACTTCTTAAATGACGCAAACTCAGTCAGTAACGCTGATTCCGTGGAATAAGTAGCGGGCATGACTTCAGTTTTAGCTGTTCAATTATAAAAATTTAAACGGTTTTGATTTTCAATGTTATCACATAAAACATCTTTCGTCTGCTGACAAGTTGATTCGCATGCAGGGTGGACGAGCTGAATCCAAAACAATTCACGGAGGAGGAACTTTACTTCCTCAACATGAGATCGACTAACTGCAGCCTTGGCTGAAGTTCTTGAGAAATTCCCTCGCTGAAGCGCTGACTGAAGTTCCTATGACTTTAGAAATTCTCCTCGTGGGTAGCACAGTTGGTAGAATCGCCATCCTGCCCAAACCGGGTGGAAAAGACCTGAGTTCGAGTCCCATCGATAACGTGAGGAATTTGTATGGGCATTTTTCACAACATGGTTGAATAAGTCGGTCTCAGGAGAGGGTAGCAAGGTTTTTTCTCCCAGAAACTCGGGTTTTTCGTACAGCAAACAAAAAATCGATCTTAGAACGCACGATCGGCTTTTGCTGCACCGGTCAGAAAAAAAAAAAAAAAAAACACAGTAGATAAGAAATACAAATTACGCGCTTCCTTCCCCACGTAGGAACAATCCAGCTGAGCTTTGAAATACTTCACACTGGCAGCCACAACTCCCTGCACAGCCAACTTGTTCCAATAATCAACGCTAAAAGAAAACTTCTTACATTCTAATCTAAATCCTCTTCCCCCTGTAATTTTAATTTATAGTTCCTAGTTCTTGGATTCTTTATAAAAGTGAAAATTTCATCTTCATTCGTTTTACTGACCACTCTCAGAAACTTAATAAACCTCAATCAGGTCCCCTCTAATGTTCCTGGTTCCAAGCTCTGTAGCCCTGATAATCGATGTCGTTCCTCTACAGTCGCCTTTTGGCTGATCTCACCATTCAAATGCCCATCTTTGGATCCTTTCAAGAAACTCAAAGATGAGGTCTCCATACTTGGACACAGTATTCCAAATGCGGTCTGACAATTACCTTGTATAGTGGGATAGCGTGGGCTTATCTGGCCTCATATTTGCACTTCTCAGAAAACTTCATATGTGTCATAACTCTCAGATCTCTTTCTATCTCTGCTGTTTTTAATTCAACACCAACGAGTGTATAAACTATTTTGGGATTGCTGCTCCCCAGGCGTAAGACTTTGCATTTTGCTGCATAAAACATAGCTGCCACTTTTTTCTGACCATTCTTGAAGCCTGTTCAAGTCATCTGGAAGGAGCGCTACTTGGCACTGATCATTAATGACTCTCCCCAATCTTCACGTCGTCTGCAAATTTTGCCATCATGCCCTTGATCATTTCATTGATATCTTTACGAAAATGAGAAACAACAGTGATCCAAGAACCGATTATTGGGGGTTACCACTTCTGACGTTACACCAATCTGAAGAATATCCATTAATCACAACCCGTTGCTTTCTATCCTGTAGTTACACAGCAATCCATATTAGAATCTTTACAGTAATCCCAACATGTTCCAGCTTAGTCAAATGCCTTGCTAAAATACAAATAAACTACTGTACGTCGAAATTGTTCCCTACATCCAGCTCATGAGTAACTATGCCAAAATAGCTTGCCAGGTTAGTTAAACATGATTTTCCCTTAACAAAACCATGTTGTGTCTTCTCCAAAATGCCATTTCTATCTAATGTCCGTGGACTGTAATCAGACTAAAAGGCCTGTAGTTACCGAATTCACTCTTAGAACCGCCTTAACGTGTTGACGATAGATTACCACTTCTCCAATCCAAAGGGATCCCCCCCTTAGTCCAATGATGACCTCATAATTAACCTCAATGGTTCAATAAACTCTACAACTGCATTCCTCAAAATTACTGGGCATGTGCCATCAACTCCAGGAATCTTACTGGCCATTAGACTCAAAAGGTTTTCTAATAAATAGTCATCCATAATTTCGAAATCACTAATTTCACATGGCTCAGCCTCACTCGCATAGCCTCCTTTAGCATAAAGGGTCTTTCGTCAGTAAATAATCAGACTATCATGAATCTTGCCGATAAGCTGACACGAATGATAAAAATGCAAGACAAGGTAATGCTACTATCCACCCAAGTTGACAATCGATCGCTAACTATTCCCAAAGCGAACCTTTGTCAAACTCGCAAAGGACATGCCAAAGAACAGTTGGTAGCTGTTGAACAACTACCAACGGAATAACACTACATAATATCGATGCTAAGGACTATCTTTGCCCGTGGAGCAGAAGCATTTGACTTTGCAGCGCTGCAGAATGATAACATGTATCAGAATATATCTCAGTGAAAAGTATCAATTGGAACAGGGACCAAACCACAAATGGTTTGGTCCATATTCTTATGCAAGGACCATGAATGCCGATATCTACAGTGACATCCACAATTCTGTCCTACCTGTATTCTGATAATTTTGTGAATAATGGCCCTACCTATGTCACAATTCTGTGAAAAGACTGCCTAGTCAGATCCCAGTGATCCGATCAAATTCCAAAGGAACGTCTCCTGGGTTTGAGTCTGGACGACTGCAAAAGTATTCGGGATTACTTTATCTTTAAAGCATTAAGTCACTGTAAATTATTACTTTCTCTTAACCGTGAAGGATCTCTTGGAAAGGTGGAATCCAAAAAGGAAATATTTAAATGAGGACAGTACTGTAGATTTAACGCGATATTAATTCATTGATGGCTATGACCATTAATACTTCTCAGATGCCACTAAAAAAAATCATTCATGAACCAGTCAGCAGGTGTGGAAGGCATTAAACCGAAACTACCACGAAGGATTTTGGAAATTCCGGTTGATAAATTACACCAGTCTGCAAAAAAAAAATGGAGAACGCAGTAAAATCAACAGCTGCCAATCGATAGCCATCCCATAACGGGAAAAGCAATGGAAGAAGTTGGCAGATAACAAGAACACAAAACAAGCTGACTCCATCCCATTATATTTGACAAATCAAATAACTTACAAGAAACATGTCCGCAGAATACAGAGAGAAACATAAATTCTAAATCCACGTGAATGGATGGGAAACTGGAGGTTTCACGGTTATAGCAGGTCTGTATCTGCCAAAAAAAAAAAAAGAAAAAAAGAAAGAAAAACAAACAAACTCACTCTCGTTTATATCTTCCCCGTCGCCAAAAAGGAGCTTTCCAATTCTTTTTTGAACTTTACCAAGCTCTGCACCTAGACCACACTGTTACAGGCAACTCATTATCCGAAAGTAAACTTGATGAGATACGCCTTTTGTTACTACCCAATATTTTTTTGTGTGCCTTCTGGTTGACAGGCACTGGACAGGCTTTCTAGATGATCGCCTTCCTGGTGACAAAGTGGCCAGAAATAACTAAACAACAACAACAACACACAAACATGATATTACACATATTTCTGGACTTTTACAGAATTCATCACAATACACCAAGGGGGAGTTAAAGTGATGTTCAGGTGTCACCCTACATAAGATCTATAAATAAAAATCAATGTGCCTCCTGGGACCTTTCTATCTTTTTCCAGTGAAAATAGACCTCCCCCATCCATTTTGCTTATTCCCTTCAGGGCCTTATATACCTTTATCAGATTCCCCTATGTCCAGCTACTGAACTTTTTTACTTTCTAAGCCGTTCTTGGTATGGACATCAATTAATAATTAGCCAAATTAACCAAACTGGCTGTCCTTCTTTGAACCTTTTATAGCAGCTCTGGTTGGTTGTTGTAGGGTTTTAGGCTCATCAGCAACTTAAGCCTATGGCGCCGTATATAATACTTCTGCAAATTGCGTGTTCTGTGGTCGATTTTGCTATTTGCTGAACGAGTTTCCAGAAGAAAAACCATGCAACTCTCGCCTGAGACCGGCTAACTCAGCTAAGTTGTGAAAAATACCCAGATAATTCCTCGCGTCATTGATGAGATTCGAACTCAGGTCTTTTCCACCCGGTTTAGGGAAGGCGGTGATTACACCAACTGTGCTATCCACGGGTCCCTAGAAGCCCTCTACGTCTTTCTTCAAGTGTGACCTCCAGACCTGGACACAATATTCTAAATGCGATCTTATCTAATGAAAATGAGCAATGACATTCTGGAAGGTACATGTGCTTTCCTAGCCAATTATTTACACTGCATGGAAAATTTCATGGGTGAATCGTAACCCTTTTCTTTTCCATCCTGAATACCTCCCTCCTTAGCTTGTAAGTAACTCCCGGATTTCTGTTCCCCAGATGAAAACCTTACATCTAGTAGTTCAGTTGCCGCTTTTTAAACCACTTGGGCAACCGCCTGTGATCCATTAAGGATATCGTAGCGAACCAAATTATGGAGTACCCAATCAGCTTTACATTGCATATATTAAAAGGGAGCACATCAAATAATTAGGATTGTGGGTTAGTTATTGATATTTAGCAATCTTGTGGATCAGAACTACGGTCAACTCAAACGTATGTACTACTGTATCCTTGCATTTGATTAATATATTCTTCTACAGTAAAACTGAAAGGTATTTGCAGCCATTTTATTCCGGTCCACGATTGGGTTCTATTTGCGTCAGATATATATAGAGGCTAACACAGCCCAAGTTGCTGACCTTGGTGCTGTTTTATGCGTCTGCATGAATCAGCACAGAGGTCAGAAACATATTCAATCTTTTCCAACGGAATGAAAACCAGTACCTGCTGATAGTAAAGAATTCAATTTTCTTTATTTTTATGTAGCACGTTAGAGGTAGGCACTCAATTACAATGCGCGGATGAAGTGGTAGACTCAGGTGGACTCAAACAGTGGTGGATACACTGTATTGTCAAAAGGAATAGAACACCTGCATGTATCAAAGAACATTTTGTTGATAAAAAATTTAATGGCATGTTGATTCACTTTATGGTTCTCCTTAATTATACGCTGTATCATTGTTGGTAGATTCTGACTCAATTTTTGATAATAGGAAGGCGCAATTTTGGTCCAGTCCTCCTTCAACACAGCGGTCAATTCAGCCACTGAGTTTTCTTGCAGTAGCACGAGTAGATGGATTGCTAATATGGCATCCTGTTATGGCTCCCAGTTGGAAGTTGCTAAGCTCAACGCCCGGCCCCTCTACTGTGTTTATTTGATCTGCTTACTTCTCTAGCCTGAAAGCAGTTGCTTTTATGGTTAAAATCTCAAGGGTTCATTATACTTTTGACAATGTAATGTATGTTTTCTTAAATATCTAGTTTTCTGAAAAATAACATGATTTTCATTTTGAACTCGAGGTTCTCTGAGTATGAATTCAAAATTCAAAGTCAGCTGCAAAGAACATATCAAAGAGGTCATGTGTTCATACCCTAATATCGGATATTTAGAGTTTCTTAAATACTGATATATATATAAAAGGATTTTAGCAATCTACTTACACAGAAGATCACCATGAACGATGGGTCCATGGACCTATCGTTCATGGTGGCTACTGTCCAGGCAAACTGGTGTGGTTGCTTAATATGGGAAACGTTTTGTTTCCCATATTAAGCAACATATGGTAAATATGTTGCTTAATATGGTAAACCACCATACCAAATTCTGTTGCATAGAACCTAAAGGGTTCTATACAACAGAATTTGGTATGGTGGTTTACCACAGAAATACGACATGAGGAAACAGCAAGAAACCTTGGCCAGTTATAAGGGACATTTATAGGGATTGTATTAGAATTACCAAAAAGGTCACATTACAGAAGACAATACAAGATGCTTGAAAGTATGGCTACATGACATCAGTACCTCTGCGCAGTTAAAGTCCCCTATCAAAAACATGAGGAAGGATGCGGCTCTTGATCATTATTCCGCCTCCTGGCTCCAACATAAGTGTCCCCTTCTCTAATGTTGGAGGGACAGTACCGCATTCCTCGTTGTCTCCAGGTGAAATAACATCCAGAATCTTTGGCTAAAAGGGAGTCATCAGAGAACAGGACTGAACCCAATTTTGTTCCACTTCATCGTACGCTACACCAAGCTTTCTACGTTTCTGTAAATTTTGTCGAGCAGTGTATATTTGAGATGAGAAGTGATGCCAACTTTCTTTAGACTTGAGTATAATTTTTGGATTTTTATGATCTGAAATTAGAGACGATATTTCTTTGATCAACTTATTTCTTATGATGCTAATAGACCACATAGGGTTTAAGTAGTTTCTCTGTTAAAGTCTACAAGTTAACAAGGAATAAGCCATGAAGGATTCCTCCTTAAGTGCTTGAACAAATCCCATTACACTGTAAATGTCAACTGGAGAGTTGCCATGTTGCAACCACTTATTCTAAAGCAAGGAAATAATTTGTTAACAGTGGCCTTTCTCTGTGAGGCCACAGTCTAGAGACACTTTTATGCTAAGCTATCGTGGAACTGTTTGTTGAGTTCGGTTGTCCCCACACTCCCCAGGTGAAGCTGAAGCCAAGATACTTGAATCCTTGAAGGCTACTCAATTTTTAAACTGTTCTATTTCCTACGATGGCCTTGTTGATTTAAAAGATCCTAAAGGCAAGTAAAACGTGGAAGAAACTCCTTAAGAGATTAAGCGAACTACCAGCACATTCCTTTGGGAACCATAACATAAGGGAAGCAAGCGCCGACAACTCACAATTACCAAACTGGAAGAAAGTAACTGCTCCTTACAAAATTCCTACTCATACCACACTCTCTCTCTCCTGGCATGAGAGGTCCCCGGATGTTCCGTTTATGTGTCTCTTGGTGGATAACGCTTGATGATTAAATTTATTTCATGGATGAAGAGGTTGGACGTCGAAAAAAATAAACTATCAAACGAACTGCCACCAAACGCCCTCAACCGGTGACAGCTTACATGGAGTTCTTCGCGAAAACTCGCTAATTACTCCACCAACGATCGATACATTCGATAGACATCAGAAGAGAATGGAACATAATTATGATGGTAATTAAACGGTACTTTCTCTTTTGCAGAAGCACACTTGCTTGGAACTGGAGTTAAAACAGTGACTGATCAGTCAACTAAAATGCATTCTGTTCTGCTTTCAAATTACAAAATCTAACCTAAATAAATACTGATACATTTGAATTCATCCAACTCATTCAACAACTTTTAGTTCAAAGCATGGATTTCCAGAGAATGATTCTAGAAAGTGGCAAAAGGGTGAAAAATGGCGCTGTTAAAAGTAATTAGTTTTGTTATTTGTTCTTAGAAATTTTAACAGGTAATTAAAAGGATGAAAAGCTAACTAGAAACAATAGACCAAAAATTGTTTTTGCTGCTTAAACTTTAGGTGCACACTCTCGAAATAGTCTTCCCCGCTCATATTTCAATAAAAGATTTCGAATTTTTTTATTTTTCCACTTTCCTTTTGTGCAAAGATAGCAACACCAAATATAAATACACTCGCTCCACAAAATTAACAGAACAAAATGTTTTTCATGAATATTTGATATAATAGGCATCTCCTGGTATGCAAATTCCGAGTGTTCAATATAAATCGATCTACCACCTTACAGAGGCGCAAATTATTCATCCCGGTTTTTTTTTTTTTTGTCTTTCCCAGTGGGACAGACACATCTCCAGTACTCAGAATGGCAAGTCGTCGTTTAGATGGTTCTTTGAGATGAAGAGCTGTTGAAGACTTGAAGGCAGGCAGTCGCAGGTGAAGTGGCACGTTGGCTTAATGTGTCACGCAGTGTTGTCCTGGCACTATGAAAGAAGTTTCAGGAGACAGGAACCATTACAAGAAGAGCTAGCCAAGGTCGCTCCAGGGCTACGTCAACCAGAACTAACCGCTATCTGGCTCTACAGAATCCTAAGATGTCCTGCCATCAATTGCTTCTTGAGGTTGCTGAGGCAGCAGATGAAAACATTTCCAACAGGACTGTGTAAAGAAGTGTCAATTAAAGTGGTCCCTACGCAAGGAAGCCAGTTGTTTGTATCCCGTTCACCCAAAACCACTGCAGAGCTCGTCGAAACTGGTGCCATGAACATGTGACTTGAAATCCTGACAAATGAGGTACAGTTCTGTGCTTTGATGGGTCCCGTTTTAGCCTACAAACAGATTCTAGACCGAGGAATGCGGTACCATCCCTCCAACATCGGAGAAAGGGACACACGGTGGAAGCGGTGTTCTCCTGTGGGGCGGAATAATGATCAACGGCCGCAACCCACGTCATGATTTTGACAGAGGTACCGAGAACAGATCCTCGAACCCTATGCGCGACTTTTTAAGGGTGCGGTTGGCCCAGATTTTCGTTTTGTGCACGACAAAGTCACTGCACATAAGCTCAAGTGGTAGAAGTACAGATAACAGATCCTGAAACCCTTTGTGCGACTTTTTAGGAGTGCGATTGGCGCGATTTTCTTTCTATGCGCGACAACGCCACTGCATGTAGAGCTGAAGTGGTGGAGGAATATCTTGAAACTGAAGATATCCAACAACTGCCGTGGCCAGCTTGATCACCAGACTTAAATCCGTTGGAACATGTGTGGATCGTTCTTGAGCATCGCATGCACGCCGACAGCCAACTCCTTGGTCACTTGGTCTGCGCTAGTGGAAGAATGGCATTTGTTGCCACAGAATCTTATAGACACCCTTTTTAACCGTTGGAGGGGATCCGTACTGATGCCATGTAACCATAATCCTGAATCGAGTTCTACGACTGAGTCCACTGTTTGCACTTAAAAGTACGTAGGACCATGATGCAACTGGCCATGGCAGCTGACTTACGTGACTGGTAATGAACTAGTAATACCTTTTCACCAATGAACTGGTACCAATGAACTCCAGATTGAAAACAGTGAAGGATTTATATTTGTTGATCTTTGAAGAAGACGATATAAGAGATATGAATTCTTTTAAGTGTTTCTCTGCTACTTTTTCTGCCATCTGTTGATGCTATCTTTCAGTTGGTTGAAAATCCTAGGTTTACTTTAATAACCAACCGACTTCATAAACTCCCAGTATCAGGGTTTGAAGCACAGAACGAAACTGGGGAGGATAATCGGTGCTTTTTTTAAATTTTTATGAAATTCATCCTTAACACGAAAAGTATTAGAAACTGGGTGGGAAATTGAGACGAGAGGATACATTTGTCCACATTACACTTGAATTTCTACAATTTTCAGGAAATACATGCGAAGGAAAGTTGTTCCAAAAAGCAGATGATGAATGGATAAATGAGGAAGAGAAAAAGTTAGTTTGTTGTGAGTTTGGACTTGGACAGTTGAATGGAAGTTGACTGGTTTGGAAGAGAGCAGGAAAAATTACAGATGCCAGTTGAGAAGAACAGTGCCCAGGGATGGATGTATCTATAGAAAGACAATCATCAGAAACATAATGTCTATGAGACAGGGTGGAGAGACTTGCCGTCAGCCAACTCCTCGATCACTTGGTGAGCTGTCTGCGCTGGTAGAAGAATGGGATTGTTGCCAAAGAATCTTATAGACACCTTTATATCGAGCATGGTTCACCGCTGTCAGGCCTGTTTGACGTTGGAAGGGACCATACGCCGTATTGATGTCATGTGACCATCTGTGTGTTATCAGACACTCAGCCTAAAACACTGATGGATCCAATATCTCTCTACTACAGAAGATTTAGGAGAAGTCCGGTTGGCCTGCCTCCCTAAAATCCACTCATGCACACCTTCTCGATGGTAAGCCCTGTTACGTCACTTAGGTGGCAACCAACGTGTAGAGTGGTTCCCTTCAAGACGGCTGGTCAGCGTGAAGAGAAAAAGACCAAACCCTCCAGCATATGACAGCACAACAAAACAAATGGCCCTCAGTCCCCAGCAGCTTTCACTCTCCCTCTTACGGCAGCGAGAGGATCAGAGTGGAAGCAGAGGGTGCTAAGAATCTCTGGGTACGACCAGGCTGCCATGCACGGAAACTGAACTTGGCCTGTTATAACGTAAGATCACTCATCGGTGAAGACAGGATATTAGAGCTGGAAAAGGAATTAGAAAAAGTGAATTGGAATATCATCGGTTTGGCTGAAAAAAGAAGAAATGAATCACTTATAAGTTTATCAAGTGGAAATCTGCTGTACACCAATGGAAACAGTGAAAGGAGTGAAGGTGGAGTTGGGTTTCTGGTCCATAAAGATTTTTAAAAACAACATTTTGGAATTCAAAAGTACATCACCAAGGGTGTCAAGACTAATACTCAAGATTTCTAAGAGGTACAAGCTAAAGATTATAATGATTTATGCACCAACATCGAGCCTTGATGATGAAGAGGTTGAAGAAATGTACACCGAAATTGAGAGTCTTCTAGATGAGCAGAAAACCCACTACAATATTATTATGGGAGACTTCAATGCTAAGGTTGGAAAAAGACAAAACAGCGCAGAAAGGAGAACTATAGGAAATTTTGGAATTGGTGAAAGAAATGAAAGAGGTGAAAGACTTGTGGAATTTGCAGAATCTCAAGGACTGTCAGTAATGAACACTTTTTTCAAGAAAAGGGTGAACAGAAAGTGGACATGGAAGAGTCCAAATGGATTAACTACTAATGAAATCGACTTCACCCTCACTAACAGAAGATATATTGTGAATGATGTTACCGTCCTGAATAAGGTTGGAAGTGATCACAGAATGGTAAGATGTACAATTGATATAAATGTAGGAAAGGAAAGGAAATAACTGACTCGAGTAAATAATACAAAGGTCTTTGAGATAACAGAAGAGGAGAAAAAGCAGTATGTACTGGAACTTAAGAACAAGTATGAGCTTCTGCAGACTGCTCAGGACCAACATATCGACGATGAATATTACAACTTTCTGAAAGTAATAAAGCCCAAGAAACCTATAGGGAAACAGAAATCCAAAGAAGAAAAAATTAGTCAAGAAACACTTGTCATGATGAACCGAAGACGACAAATGAAGAGCAAGAAAAACACTGACAGGGAGAAAATTGAGTATACTGAGTTATGCAAAGCCATTAGAAAGAGACTCAGAGAGGACATAAGAAGATTTAACACAAGAAAAGTAGAACAAGCATTAAGGGAAAACAAAGGATTTAAATCAGCAGCCATGAGCAGTAATACAGAAAGACAAATGATACTGAAACTGAAGAACGAATAGCGATGGTGTACTTATAAACAGCAGAGAAGGCATAATTCAAATAGCAGAAGACTACTATAGAGAATTATACAAGGAGCGAGGGAATGATACCAGAAGTGGGGAAGATGGATTGCAAAGTAGCAACACATACGACATACCCGATATTCTTCCTGATGAGGTAGAACATGCATTGAAGAAAATGAAGAATCAGAAAGCCCCGGGGGAAGATGAAGTTACTGTAGAGTTGTTAAAGTTGGGAGGAAGAGACATAACAAAAAAACTGGCAAGGCTCTTCACAAAGTGCATTCGAAAAGGTGTGACGCCTAAGTAGTGGAATAATGCAATCATAGTTTTGCTGCATAAGAAAGGAGATAAATCAGAAATTGGAAATTATAGACCAATTAGCTTGTTATCCCACATCTACAAGTTGTTCACAAGGGTCATTACTAACAGATTAGAAAGAATACTTGATGAGAATCAACCGAAAGAGCAAGCTGGCTTTAGTTCAGGATTCTCAACTATGGATCACCTTCATGTAATATCACAGCTAATGGAGAAAGCAAATGAATATAAAACACCATTAGGCCTGGCATTTGTGGATTATGAAAAGGCATTTGACTCCATACAGCATAAGGCAATGTTTAGGGCACTGGAAAGACAAGGCATAGATACCCCATATATTATGATTTTGAAGAAAATATATGAGAGTGCTACCTCCTTTATTAGACTAGACAAAGACTGTAGGAAATTTAAAATCGAGAAAGGAGTTCGACAAAGAGACACAATATCTCCGAAGCTGTTTACTGCTGCCCTTGAGGAAGCTTTCAGAAGATTAGACTGGTCGCAGAAAGGAGTCAATGTGAACGGAGAGTACCTAAACCATTTACGATTTGCAGATGACATTGTGGTCATAAGCCACGATCCCAAAGAATTAGAGGAAAATCTTAATCAGTTATGCACAGTTAGTAAGGATTTTGGACTAAAGATGAATATGGCTAAAACAAAAGTAATGATGAACAAGTATGCCACAGAAAGGGAAATAATGATTGAAGGAGCAGTAATTGAAAAGGTGGAGTCATATACTTATCTGGGACAAGTTATTAGCTGTAATAATGATAAATGGCTGGAAGTCAAGAGAAGAATAAATTTTGGATGGATAGCATTCAGGAAATATAGTCACATACTGAAGAGCAATATCCCAGTTTGTCTGAAACGTAAAATAATGAACCAATGTATACTCCCCACCATGACTTATGGAAGTGAAACTTGGGCACTCACCAAAAGAATGGAAGAGAAGCTGAGAACTATACAACGAAGAATGGAACGAATTATATTGGGAATCAGACTGTTAGATAAGAAGAGAAACACATGGATTAGGCAGTAAACTCAAGTAAAGGACATTCTTATCAAAACTAAAGAACTAAAATGGTCTTGGGCAGGCCACATAGCTCGGAGACATGATGACAGATGGACTAAGAAAATAACAGAATGATATCCAAGAGAAGCTAGAAGAAAACCTGGAAGACAAAGGCGGAGATGGATAGATGAAATTCATGAGTTTGTGGGTAGTAAATGGATGGCCAGTGCTCAAAACAGAAGGAACTGGAAAGTTGCTGGAGAGGCCTTCATCCTGCAGTGGATTGAAAATGGCTGATGATGATGATGACCATATTTTAGAGCATCTTGTATCAACTTCTGTAATGTGACTTTTTGATAATTCTTATATAATCCCTATAAATGTCCCTTATACCAGTCCACGTTTCTCGCTGTCTCCTCATTTCATCCTTATTCTTTGGTACACTTACCATCATACCAAATTTTGTCTCGCTGCACGAGTAACACCACGTTTTCTACGTGTTCTGTTAATTTTGTCGAGCAGTGTATGCTAAGTTGGGTTTCCTTCTTGAATGAGCACCGTATAATGAGCAGGTACTGTAGTTATGCTTCTACTCTAGTCTCCAGGGGTACCTGGACATAACCACTCCGTTCTATTTTAAAAATTTTATTACGACATAAAACTTGTAATTCTCTTCCGCTTTTGCAGGTGTGAAAAGGCGCGCTAAAGGCAACGTTAAACGAAAGTATATACATTAAAGCGTATTGAAATTGTGTCTTAAAAGAGGGATTGTCTATTTATTATCTGCGTTGATGAACGCAGACCAAGTACACCTCCCTATTCTGTAAACAACACCCAACTAGGAGTGTAGCAACTGAATGTAACGATGCGATACGTATGATTCATAAAACTGCAGGCACCACCATCTCCACACACACCAACTGAATTGAGTTAATTACCCACGCTCGAATTCTGTTAGGAAATTATACGGTTGGAAGAACATTTCTGCTGTAATATAGATTTTTCTCCATTGTAATCACAAGATACCTCCCCCACCTCCCTCCCTTTATCCAGCTGTAGTCACATAAACACGACTACAGCACCATGATGACATTAAGCAAACGTCACCGGAAGATGACATCCACGATGCCAACTCATTTATTTGCGTCTATCTCGTCCAACCAGTTCGGTTTGTTTCCCCACATTTGTAAGATTCCCTAAAGCTTGGTATCCCTGAAGAGAATGTCAAGGATGAATCAGGGACTACCGACAGGTGATTCAGCTGAAGTGTACGTGTATGGGTGGAACGTTTTCCTCAAATGTCAGAGAATACTTCTGCGCATAGATATATATGTGAACATTATTTGTCATTTCCGGTTTCTGTCATGCGTGGCTTAGTTCCAACATAAGAAATTAAAATTTTCAAATATAACTCTCAAAGGAGGGTTACATGTTATTATTAAGAATATTAGATCTAAGAGCAATTGAGTTGGGTCACAAATTTACCTTAAAAAAAAAGTTTTTATAATATAAAATATTTAGGCTATATACACTCAGTGATCATTGAATTACTGCGGTTAAGGAGTACAAAGAATGGTGTCGAACAGATTAAAACAACTCCCGCTGACAGAAGTGTAAAGGATTAGTAAGGTGGTTGTTGCTATAAGGTTTTAGGCACATCAGCGACGAAAAACCCCATTGTGGAAACCGCAGCCATGCAGTTTCCACAGCTAGGCAGCATGGCTGCCTAGCTGTGCCATGGCTTCCCTATAGACGTTTTCAGACATCTAGTGGAGTCAATGCTTAAGTGAACAGCGTCTTTTATCTGTGCGAAAGGTGGCCCAGTAAGGTATCAGATAGGTGGTTATAATTCAGTGATCACCGAGTGTATTTTTCTATGCCTGTCCCTGTTAGCACACGTGTCATTAGTTCGCCATCGCTGGTGTCCAGGGAATCCTCGCGGGTAGCACAGTTGGTATTATCACCGTCCTCCCCAGACCTGGTGGAACCGAAGTGGATTCACATTACGCGAGCGATTTTATGGTCTTTTTTAGTTAGTCGGTCTCAGGCAATGATAATATGGTTTTTCATCCCAGAAACTTGAGTTTTTCGTCCAGCAAACAAAAAATCAAGTACAGAAGACGCAATTTATAGACGTATTATATATGACCTAATTCGCTGGTGGGTCTACAGCCCTATAACAACAGCTGGTCTAAAGTATTAAAAAATCTATGATTTTATCAGTGAGTTTTCAAGCGTCATTTACTTGCCCATCCATGGCTTGTTGAGAGACATCACGCGATGATCCAAGATAATACTTCATGAAATTGGCCATTTCATTAAGTTCAGTCTTCCATCTAGACTTATTTATCTTCTACCTAAACTCATTTATCTTCCATCTAGACTTATTTATCTTCCATCTAGACTTATTTATCTTCCATCTAGCTTAATTTCACGAAATAAATTCTAATGACAAAGCCAGAAGTTGTCCCTGAGAATGTAGACGCCTTGTAACAGATTATTGTAATACTGGAAAGCACACAAAGCGAGTATTGATTAATATGGAGTTTTAGGTCTTTCAACGAATAACGACCATTCTTCTATGAGTAGAAAAATGAATCAAATGATTCCCTTCGTATCTAATAAAGTTTAAATTAACGAAGCATCACATCCTATAGCTTGAGGGGTATTCTGGTCCCAGGTTAAGAAGTACGCGACACTTCTCATTAACGCTACCGGAATTAAGCCAGCTATAAAAGTTTAATATGTTTAATTTCCCTGGTGACTACACGAGTCAGCAAACAAATGGTTAAGAAGAATTAACACGAAGTGGTCCATAAATATTAAACTTATAAAGGTCGCATCTTTTTGGTTTACACCTTTATTGACCAAATTGCTATGATTTTTGTTAATTAATGGAACTTCTTTAGCCTCTAGCCTTCTCTTTCCACCAAACTTTAAAGAAAAGAAACTATGTCATTCTAATCTACTCACATTATGCCTACTCATTCTTTCCGCTCCGGTCATTGACCAAATGAGGAAGAGAAAGTGTCGCTATGTCACCATCGCTCTCTCTCTCTCTCTCTCTCTCTCTCTCTCTTTGTGCACATTGGAACTGCTCTTTAGGAAAAGCTGTGTACAGGGGACTTGATTATATGCCCCGGTTATCACGTTCCAGAGTGTTGCTGGACCTTGTAACGCAATCTGAAAGCTCATCTACCTCGCAAGCAGTCATGAATAAATATGTAGACTCATCCGTGATGATTATGCAAACGTATCTAGCTCGTGGTAAACGAGGTGGGAACTTGATGAGGAAATGTCCAGCTGAAGTATCGAATTTTTTTATGTATATTGTTGAATGGTGACAGTTTTGATAAGGAAATATTTTTTACTTTTTAGCCACTTCTCTGCTTCTCCCTCGTGGTTGCGCAGTGCTTCTCTTTTTGCCTGGAGTGAGAAAAGGCTCGAGTTCAGTTCTCATTATTAGCTATAGTTGGGAAACACTTCTCGTTAGGATGGCTGCGTCGGAATCACAGTTCTCCCCACACTGGGTCGAAAAGGCTCCGATTCGAATTCTGTCAGTGACACGAGGAACTTTTATGGACTTTTTTTTCTTTCCCCGGAAACTTACCTGCTTGCAAGCAAAACAGGCAAATTAACCGCAAAAACAGAACAATTTGGACACAATACACATGGACAAAGAAGATAGCTCTTGGGATGGTCCTAACACGACATTTTTTTGTCGTTGTTTCCTACCCCGTCGGAATACCTCCTATACGGTAATAGTGGATTAACCACTTGTCACAAGTTTGGAGAGGGCCGAACTCGATTCCCCTCGATGACTGGAGGAATTCCTAAAGTCCTCTTCAATCCATACTATAGTTAACTGATTCAGGCGCAGGGAGAAATGAGTTATTACGGATTTTTCAGCCCACTGGCCTCTGTACGTACAATTCTACAGACAAAATACACTTATACGAATATAAACAAAGCCTGTTAACAAATAATAACTCTCGTCTGGATTGAAAGAACTTTCATAAGATTTTTTTTCACGCACTGGTAGAGTTAACGGGTACTAGGAATGGATTCGTGCTTTTGTGTCCAAAAACTCTGTTTTTCAGCCCGAAAATAGCCAACCCAGTTATGAATACACGCAGTATAGATAAAGGGATGATTGGGTGGGAGAAGACAGAGTTGTAATCAATGTGCATTGCTCTTCATGGACTAGTGTTATTAGTGGAGTCCCCCCCCAGACTTCGCTGTTGGGCCCATTGTTGTTTTCTATATTTATCAATGATATTGATGAAGGCATATCAGACTTAATGTCCAAGTTTGCAGATGATACAAAGGTTGGCAGGGTTGTTAATAGTAGTAATGATAGTACGCTACTGCAACAGGATCTGGAAACGTTGAGCAGATGGGCTGAGAGGTGGCAATTGAAGTTTAAGATTGATAAATGCAAAGTACTGCATATGGGCAGAAAACCCCAGAGTAACTTACCAACTGTGTGGTACTACACTCAGTGTAGTGGAGAATGAAAAAGACCTGGGGGTAATTGTGCAGCCAGATATGAAATTCTCTGAGTAATGCAAACAGGCTGCCAGGACAGCTGGTAGGGCTTTGTCAATATTATACAAGATTTTTGCTAGCAGAGTCAAGGAGGTGATTCTCCCATTGTATAAGGCAATGGTCAGGCCACAACTTGAGTACTGCATACAAGTCTAGAGGCCATGTTTTAGGAAGGATGTAGAGCTGCTGGAACGAGAAAAGAGAAGGGAAACGAGTTAGTGAGGGGAACAAGGGGGTGCCCTTTCCAAGAAAGGCTTCAGTTCTGCAGATTGCAGCGTCTGTAGACAAGGGCCTACGAGGTGACCTGATTGAAGTGTTTAAGGCTTTGAATGGATTGAGCAAGCTCAATGCTGATGAGGTGCTTCCTCTTGCTCAGACTACGCACACGAGGGGCCATAAATTCAAATTGAGGAAACACGTTGCAGAAGAGATGTGCGGAAGTTTTCCTTCAGCCAGGGGCTTGTCAATTGCTGGAACAAACTTCCATCTGTCGTTGAGGAAATGGATAAATTGAATAAATTCAAGTAGGAACCAGACAAACTATCGAAGGGAATGAGTAGGTGAAATGGGAGGTGCTTTTGTTTTTTTGACTGATGCTATATAAACTTGCTTTCTTGCATCATTTGTCACTGCTAATGCTGATGGGAATGAATTGAATCGAAAGTCACGTTGCTAAAGTACACAGCGTATTTTGAGAATTGATTCTTATTCAGAATTGTACACTATTTGAATATTTTAAATTCACCTAAAAATTGAATATTTTGATTAAAAATTCTAGTGCTTTAACTAATAGTTCCTTTAAGTGAAATATTTTTCGGATTAAAAATATGATTTAAATTTTTTAAAAAAATTATTAGTTCTTTGAATGAAATTATTCAGAGAACAGATTTACCATTTCAAAGAAGTACTGTTATCGGTCTTAGAGATTGTGAATAATTAAGCTAATTAAATCAATACGCACTTAGTTACTTCTCATTTCAAATAAGCAACAAGAAAGATGCAATTCACACCTTTCCAGCAGCTCGAATTCAATCTTTTTTGAATTGGTGCTTGCAACTCATTCAAATAAAAGATTTTCGAATATTTTAGACCTTATACCTCGAGCATGTTAATAAATCTAAGAGAAGATTGACGCTTGTTGTTATCAGATTTCATTGCTGGTATTTGTAGGAACTCGCTCCAAGAATTCATTAACCATAATTGGTTATTACTTGAAGTAATTCATTATCGGTCCTTATTAGCGGAATAATTAAATTGAAATCGCCTTGTGTGGAAAGGACTAATTTATTGACGAGCATTCACTCAACGGAATACTTTGGCAAACTTTAAAAGAGCTAAGTGAATTTTCATCTTTGGCCGCGCCACTGTTGTGATGTTCAGAATTTATTTGACTTCTCATGATAAATGATGTGTCTAATCACGAAAATGAAAAATTAATTTCGCAGTAAACAGCTCCAAGAAATGTCGGATAGTCTACCTCAAAAACATTTAGAGCGCCGCATTCTGGGAAATGATGAGGTGAATAATGGGATTTAATAAACGGATGCAGACCAAAAAGAAACGCCTACACCTCATCGTTAGCTTGACGCAAGTCAGAGAAACAAGGTTAAATTACGAAGGCTATTTGTCACTACCTTAGTGTAAATAAATCCTCAGGGGAAAAAGAGTTATTCTCTGTTGTTTCGTTTTGGTGTGAATGATGCTATTGATGACAGCAGAATATATGCTGCAGGCTAGTGAAGGTAGTTTTCCACTTAATTTATCAGTCAGATCTTCAAGCGTATCATTGCAAAGAAGCACAGAAGGATCCAACTTAGTTTCAAATAAACGAAGATGGAAAGTTCTACCATAAATCCTTCTTTTAAAGAATCTATACCAACTAACATAAAAAAAACTTCTACAGAAAAACATCAGTATGAGCCAATGGAAGTTTTATATACAGTGTATATATAATATGTCTGTAAATTGCGTGTGTTCTGTTTGCTGGAAAAAAAAAAACAGAGTTTCGGGGAGAAAAACCATGCTCTTCACCTGAGACCGATTAATTCGGCCACGTTGTGAAATAGACCCATGAAAATTCCTTGCGTCATTGACGGGATTCGAACTGAAATATTTTCCACTTGGTGTGGGGGAAGGAAGGTGATTATACCAAATGAGCTACCCACGAGGGCTCCAAGGGAAGGGATAGTCAGCATTAGTGACAAGTTCGAATTGTAGAACATGATAAATACAGTGGTAGGTCAAAATAACAAGCAATTTCGCAATTATTTATTTTTACTCATTTTGAAGCATACAACCTCATCCCTGTATGGCAGTGTATACTAGTGGGGTAAATCAAAACAAGTAATAACATGGCTCAAGGATGCGAGGAATTTTTATGGGCTCTTTTGGTAGGCGCATGAATTTTCTCCCGGAAATTCGAATTTTTGGCCATTGTTGCTTTGTGTCTAAAACACACACAGGCATAGGAAATAAAGTTTTTAAGCAGCGACATGAAGGGGAGCTGCCCAAAATAGGATACTAACGGAAAACTTCCATGGAACACGTCTCAGTTCAAGGTGAACTTAAATAATTGTTAATATACATCAGATGGATTTGATGGATTTCCAGTTAGTAGATCTCTAAAACGTTTTGAGTATGAGGCCTGTAATTCTGAAGTGGTACTCGATAATTATAAGTAGGGAACTGATGGTGAATCTGCCATATGCCACTCTGATATCCGGATAACGTACATCCATTTGTTCTCTATTTTTTAAGGAATGCTGAATTCTACAGGTCTGAAAGAGATTTGAGAGATTTGTTAAATCTGTTCTTTTTAGGGGAGTTAGATAGCCAGGTCTGTGACCGAGGCAGTGCTCATGCGTTTAAAAATCCTTCTCAAAGATTTTTAATATATTGCATCCTATGAAGAATGGTTTATAGTCCTTAGTGAAACTTTGTCTATTGTTCTTTGGTATGGGCATTGCAATTTACCTGCATATAATCATAAACAAATTCAACCTGCCTAACAAAAAAAAAAAAAAATAAAAAATAAAAATGCCAAAATAAACAAGAAAGGGCCCAAGGAAGAACAGTTTCATGCACGGCAAGGTATCTGCAAATAATATGGCTTATCTTCCGCCTGAAAGCACGTAAGGAAACCCACCAACTGCTCTATCTGATGGACAAATACAGACCTTCACTACGATGAAAAATAATACAAAAGAAAGTTTAAAGAAACCAGCGACCACTTCATTAAGGAGGCATCGGCCCTGTGGTAATTCTCAAACACGCCATGATGTCTGCTATCATGGCTGCTATACAGCGAAAGGACCAAGTATGTGTCCCCCCATGCAATTTTTTTATTATTTTTATTAACTTTTTCCTTAGCTACTTTGAATTTGTTTTTTATGGATGTATGCAGTAGCATAGAATGCATAAAAACCAATAGCATTACTTATTGCAGGTTTCAGCAAATCCAAAGAGGCAATCCGAATTATAAAGTGTCCGAATTAGTGAGATTTTACTTTATTTTGGGTGGGAAACTTTCAATTAATATACCCTAGAAGAGCAAATATGATTTTCAGCTATAATCTTTGTAAGAAAAGCTTGTTTACTCTATCTAGAACAGCTGGAAATTGCGCAATATTCCATTTATCGATTTCTGTTTTCTTTGATTCCATCTAATACATTTTTAAAAATCCTTGGAAAGAAGAATCCTTCCAAGGATTTTTAAAAAAGACAAATCGCTTCTGCGTACACAGCAATCACTGCACAAAATTAAGGTCTCCTTCAGTGTTGACGTGCTTCGCTCGTCAGTGTACTGCGACTGTGTCAAATGTGTTTACATCCACGGACACAGTCGCAGAGTAATGTCGACAAGACGAGACACATCAAGTCACCTTTTGGGAGCCCGCATGAGGAAAGTATTGATCGTCTGGCCTCTTGCCAGTTAGAAACGGTTCCTGGAGGTGGGTGGGAACAAAAGAGTCCAACTTTTTCATCAGTCTGTTTGGTAAAAATAAAACAAAAACTCAATTCGCACGACAAATAGAGAGAGCGAAGATAAAATATGCTCTTATAACCAGCTATTTCGGTATCAGTGCATCACTTCCATTCATTTAAGTCAGCTGACTTCCAAATATCTGTTAAGATCTCTAGGGAAGTCTGCTCCATTGATAGAAACAACTCTTGGGAGATTTACGTCATTCTTTAATCTCTGCTCATCGCTTAAAACTTTAAGATAGGTTAGATAATACGTAGTTCGATACTTTGATACTCTCTCTCTCTCTCCTCTCCCTCTCTCTCTCTTTATATGTAATCTGCAGAGGGTAATATCTTTCATTCTGATTTGTGGCTGTATTTAATCAGGATCATGGATTGCACTGCTTTTCCACCCCCTCCACCTTTTTATAGATGGGCAATCATGTCTGTATTTTTGGGACAATTCATGTAATATGAATATCCAATCGGGTGAACAATTCCCTGATTTGTAGAATCAACAAATGTCATTATATTAGTAATCCATGGTGTTTGTCACTTGGCTGTCACTCCAGTATAAACTAATCTAAGTCCGTTTAGTTAAATTCCCTCTGCAGCCAAATTAATATTACTACAGGTAAACATCATGAGTGGGCTTATTCAAACAGTGTACTATATTGTACACGGCAGCATAAGGAAAATGAATCACAGGAAACTATGACATCACGTACACAGTAATTCAGTTCAACCTCCCCTTTGTGTTTTTTTATTTATTTTTGAAAGCTGTTTAGAAATGTAGGCGATGTTTTGCATTCCGCTTGTACACTATTAAATTATTGTAGATATTTGATTTAATATTAAATAAAACTTTGTAATACCCGTTTTTTTTTTCAATATAATTAAACATATAAAATGCGTATAACATAGAGTTAAAATTATCAGAATTCTAGAAATAAATTATATTACCTGGATTCCAGCTGCCAGTTTTAAAATTAAAATTTATTTTGCCCACAGGAAAGCGCCACCACAGTAACTGATATTACTCGCTTTGATTATAAAATATAAAAATTCAAAATAAATAATAATAGTAATAATACTAAAAACAAATAATACATAATAATAAATAATAATAATAATCATCATCAGCCATTTTCAGTCCACTGCAGGATCGTTTTATCCCTCTCCAGCAACTTTCTAGTTTCTTCTGTTTTGTGCAATGACCATCCCTTTACTGCCCATGAACTCTTGAATTTCATCTGTCCATTTCCGTTTTTGTCAGGTTCATTTTCAATCCACTGCAGAATGAAGGTTCTTTCCTTCTCCGGCAACTTTCCACTTCTTCAGCTTTGGACAATAAATCTATTTATTGTCCACAAACTCTTGAATTTCATCTGCTCACCTCTGTTGTTGTCTTCCAGGTTTTCATCTTCGGTACCATTCTGTTATTTTCTTAATCCATCTGCCATCGTGTCTTCGAGCTATTTGTCCTGCTCAAGTCCATTTCAGTTCTTTAGTTTTGATAAGAATATCCTTTACTTGAGTTTGCTGCCTAATCCATGTGTTTCTCTTCTTATCTAACAGTCTGATTCCTAATATAATTCGTTCCATTCTTCGTTGCGTAGTTTTTAGATTCTTTTCCATTCCTTTGGTGAGTTCCCAAGTTTCACTTCCATGTCATGGTGGGGAATTTATATTCGTTCTTTATTTTACGTTTCAGACAAATTGGGATTTTGCCCCTCAGTATATTTCCTGAATGCTATCCATCCGAAATTTATCCTTCTCTTGACTTCCAATCATTTATCATTATTACAGCTAATGACTTGTCCAATGACTTATCTGCTATTTATATGAATGCAACTTTTCAATTTCTACTCCTTCAATGATTATATCCCTTCCTGTGGCATACTTGTTCATCATTACTTTTATTTTAACCATATTCATCTTTAATCCGAAATCCTTACTAACCTGCTTAAATGATTAAGATTTTCCTCTGGATTCATCAGGATCATGATCACTTCATCTGCAAATCGTAAATGGTTTAGGTACTCTCCATTCATATTGACTCCTTTCGGCAACCAATCTTCTGAAAGTTTCTTCAAGGGCAGCAGTAAAGAACTTCGGAGATACTGTCTCCAAGTCAAACTCCTTTCTCAATTTTAAACTTGCTACTGTCTTTGCTTAGTCTAAAAAAGTAGCGTTCTCATACATTTTCTTCAATAAATAATAATACTAAAACTAAATAATAATACTAAAAATAAATATTAAAATTTAAATATTAAATTATAAATATGAGCAAAATATTTTTGATATTTGTTTACTCTCCTTTCTATTTGTCCTTTCCCTTTTCATGTGTTATTTCCTTAAAAATATATTACTTGTAATATGTGGTATACATTTTGTATTATATTGTATTCAAACAAGCGTATTTTTGGATACAGTGGAACCCTATCCAAATTAAAACTGTTTGCTCTGCAACTTAAAAGGTTGGCATAATAGTAAAATATAATTCCTTCTTTTACTTTAATCCACCGGCTTATTTCACCAAGTAGCAATCCGTGTTACACTAATGATGTCGACTATTAGGTCGTTGCCAACGTTGCTTACTAATAAGCGCAGCCATTGTATATAAAGAGGCTTCTAACAATTGTTCGAATTTGTATTCTGTCCAAAGCATTGTAAACAGCTGATTGGGTTCGTGAAATATGTCTTAATAAGGCCAAGTTACTTTTATTCGCTAATTCCAGAGTTCTGCTTCGGTATACTGCTGTATGCTAACCCATAAATGCTTCCTTTTACTAGTTTTAGTAAGATGAAGATTCCAAACAAACACATTCAAAGTGCAGAATATGCTTGTTTGTAGTAAGAGATTCGATACCCTTGTGTGTGTGTGTGAACCTTTAATTAGAGATATACATATTGAGGGACCACTTTATTAGGTACACCTACCAAATAGCGAGTAGGTCCCCTTTTATCACTCGTAACAGCCTGCCAGTAGTGACATGGTCTCAATCGAGGTGTCGAAAGCGTGCCACAGGAATGCTGGTCCATGTCGACTTAACTGCTTCCCACATTGTTGAAAACGGAATAGTTACGTATTTCTGATTCGAAGATCTGGTTCAACCACATCCCACAAATGTTCAATTGGATTGAGATCTGGTGATTGGCGAACCACCACCATAGGGGGAATTCACTTCCATGGAAACAGTTCAATATAATTGTGGCCTCGTGACACGGCACATTATCTTGTTCGAAGAAATCATTTGAGGGTGGTACAGTACAGCCACGAAGGAATTTGCCTGGTGGGAAACAGTTTCCAGATAACTTGTACCATCGGATATTGTTTTACTGATGTCAACAGGACCAATGTACACCGCGAAAGCACTCTCACATCATCATTATACCTGCATTGTTGACGCCCGGCAGAATTGGTCCATGGATTTACGCTGTTTTCACCATATTTCAAGCTGAATAGAGAACTAGAGGTCCTCCAACCAGCGGCGTGAAATAGCAAGAAACCGAGCGTGAAACAAACGTTTTACCAATCCTCCAATGTCCAGTGTTGGTGTTCCTGAGCTCATTGTAACCGTACCTTCTTGTTTTTTGCTGACAGGAGTGGAACTCTTTGGTTACTGACTTTCGTGTTGACTGACTGGCCTTTTTGTTACACTGAAGAAGTCTTTGTAAGTCTGCTTTGGGCTCTCTCATCAACAAGCTATTTCCAACCACGGGATCATTGTTGCCTGGATGATCTTTGGTTATTGAATAAATCTCGATACACCAGAGAAACATTCGATTAGATTCGATTGTCCATTCTCACGTTGAATTACAAATATGCATTATATCGTATAGTATGATCAGTATGCTGTTACTGAAGGAACGTTACAAGAAATGGGTAAGTGTAATAACTCTATAGCAATGAGACAATGAAATTGGTCTTCAAGGGTTTGGCAATGATAAAAATGAATATCGGTGTGATTTGTATCATAGTAACGATCATGATACCATCGAGGTCACGAAGTAGTGGGGGAGGACTTGCCATGGGCCTCGCACTCTAGTCCCAATAGTAATTAAAGTAATTAAGTAAAATAGAGGAAAAGGCAAGCGACCTACTGTGTGACCTCGTGAACGCCAAAACTCTGGAGGCTTTTATGAAGATTAAAGTGTATGTTGCGAGATGTGTTTAAGTTAGGAGAAAGCTTCAGTGATTGCAGGTGACATCCGGGTTTAGCAGTTTGCATTGGAGTAGCTTCCTCACTTGTGAGCTATTAGACTTTGCAATGTTTAAATTTTGCACGTCATCACTACAATTTGGTGTTTACTCCTATTCAAATTCAGGATTCGAAGTTCAATTACAGCAGTCTTTGGTAACACAGCCGTTGCACTGCACTTTGATTTATTAAGATGTTCGCTTGGGACCTGTTTTTGCAGGAAAGGCTTTTATTGATCACGAGCGAGCTGAGGTGATAATCTGGTTCTTATGCCTCACCGTAACGATTGTTGTCAAGTGTGTGTGTGTGTGTGTGTGTGTGTTCACTTGCTTGACGCATGTAAGGCTGACCCATAAGCACTTGAAACGTTGTCGGGAACAAAAGCCAATTTCGAGTTAAATCTTGAGGAAGTGTCCGTCTTCTGTGAGATATCTTATCTACCTATTGAAGGTTATTTCGCTTTTAAAGGAACATATTAGGTGGTCTTTTATTTATTTCAAGGGGGTTGTCTTTTTTTTTTTTTTTTTTGTGCACGAATAGCTGACAGATGTTCTGTTTGAACTGATAGCAAGAGCATTGACGCATGTTTAAAGATCAGACTTTCATTTTACACCGACTTAAGTCATTCGTGTATGATTAGACAGGCAAAAGGGTTCTGTCAGAATTCCATAAAATAAATAAATTCTGTTTATACGGTGGAACAGCTTGGTTTATAGCAAAGAACACGAACTCATTTAAATGGACCTAAAACTTTGTGGTGTATGCAGATTCAAAAACGCGACTTTCTGAATCTTTACCTGTACTTAACCACTCAGTCATATTGCATAAATTTGTGATTCTAACCAGGACTGAGACACTAACGCATTCTACCTGAACACAAGTTTATGGTCAATCATAGCAACTGCTTTTCCTAAATCGAGAGAAAAGATTACTGCAAATTTATTAACACTTAAATGTTTTTTTATTATGTGGGAATGAGATCCTCAACTAATGGGCTTGCTCCTTTCCTTTTATAGTATCATATTAGGCTGCCAAGATTTAATCGAATCTACTTATATATTGCTTTAATAACTTACTAACCATTCTGAAAGCGCATAAATCTCTGGCGAGTCTCTAATAAGATGCAGTAAACTCCCGTTAAAGCTCTGCCTCAAAGAGAACTACAGCGGGACCTTCCCCCATAGGACTGATAATGGGACCAGAAAAAAAGCGCTATAACCGGGAGTGTTTTAACGGGAGTTTACTGTGTATAATTGATATTCCCTTTTAAAGATTACGATAATTTTATGAGCTGTTTGTCCTTTCGAAATTATTATTATGCTTACACTGAAGACAGTTTCTATGCTATCAAGCAAGATATTCAAATCATATTCTTTGGTGAATGTGTGTTCAAGAACTGCTATGATATACTAATTACTTTCGGAATTTTTTATTCTTGTGGATAAATGATTTCCTGCCTTGTTTACAAGTAATTTTTTTTTTATTTTTAATCTCTTTTAACATTCCTAAGGGGCAGAATAAAGTATAAGTGGTAATGTTTTTTATTTATAAGAGAGAGAGAATCAGCACCCTGCTCCTCCTCTGCATTTGCTCCTGAGTCGGTTTATCCCCATGTTTCTCTCAGCATCTAAATTACTTTCATTTTTTATAAATCCAAACCAAACTAAATTTACACTACATGCGAAGTTCTCTAAAAGGTATTTTATTTCGATCCACCATCTTGGAACAAGATGGCTACCTCTAGATTTATAAGCAGACACATTTAGATATCGTGCGTTTGCAGACCCATATACAAACCAAATTGGTTCCATTATTTATGAAGAAAATTAGTCTCTTAAGTCATCCACATAATCCACGATGTCCCAAAATATTCAGATATCCTTTGGGTACGTCAGTAATGAAGGAATAACCTGGTCTAAAACAGTACTTAATTACATCCAAGAAATGAGGAGCCTTAAAGGATACCAGTTCTGTGTCATAAAATCATGGCCCACCCAGAAGAGAACGCTACTGGCCTGGACTCAATGCACTTTGGGTCCACTGCTTCTCAACACAGTGTGGAAGAGTATGTTGTCTAGAGTACAAATTTCTGCTGCACCAACGACCACTGTCGCCGTTCACGTCATTGAAATGAATATTGCTGTGCTTAATTTTACACACGATTTCCTTCCGGTTTTTGCTTGCCTCACGAGAAAGAAGTCATCGGTTCCAATTGCGAAGTGCCTTCTTCCACTCTGCCTTATACTTTTACGACCCCTCTGGTTTTTCTAGTTGACAATCAAAATTTATAGATCCTTAATATAGTCTACAACTATCAAGCGCCCTTATACGTTGCCTTTAGAAATACTCCAACTCCATGGGCATTGAAAATCGTACCTGCCCTAAATTCATTTTCTGACCTGGTAAAGAATAAAGTCCATTTCATTTCATTTACCGATATTAAATATGAGTTTGTTTTCAACAAGCTATACATCTGATAAACAATTAATTAAAATTAATTAATCAAAGGATATAAAATTATGTTAAGGAAATGCAAGAATTACTGATTATTTTTTTAAGTTAACAAATGCCTGAGTTGTTCAATTTAATTTATTCAGATAGCGCACCATAAGCCATTAAAATTCATAGCCACGCTCATAAATGCAATCTCTTGTGGTTCTTGTCATTTTTTTAAATGATGTTCCAGGAAAATCCGATTTTATAGAGATGCAAATTAAACGTGGATCTCTCTCTCTCTCTCTCCTCGTCAATCTTTCTTTTGCAATCTTTTATTCTTAAGAGTTTGAAAATGATTTTACAAATTGAGTATACAGTATATGCAAGGACATTGATTAACCATCAGAGATATTCTCTTATAACAGCGAGAGTTGTTTCCGAAAATATTAATTAGTTATTACTATTTATTTTTTTTTTTTAATTTACACACATTTTTCTGGATATTGATCTTAATTAATTAAGATCAATAGGTCTCAGGCGAGGGTAGCATAAGAAGGATGTGGTTTTTTTCCAGTTTTTGGTCTAGCAAATAGAAAATCGATTACAGAACACACACAATTTACAGACAAAACAAATACAGCGCAATATGGTCTAAGCAGCTGATGAGCCTAAACCCATAATTATCTTGTCCCTGTTGGCAATATTCCTGTATACCATTGACAGACCATGGGCTATTAAAATGGCTTGTGTTACTTATCCTACATCTGCTACAAAATAACTCTCTGTCATATAACTCCATAGTCTAAAAGTGTCCATCTAAATCCTCTTTAAATTTCCTAAACTCTACCAAACTTTGCCTCGGCCTCACTTGCAGGAAACGTATTCCTACTTTCCATAGCACGTTACCCGAAGGAGTTTCCACCTCATTCATTTTAACAATCCTCTCAGCGCCTTATACACTTCAACCAAGTCCCACTAACGTGTCTAATTGCTGATTTCTGCAGACCGCATCTTCTAATCAGTTCCTCATAGGAATGATGCTTAGCGCTCTTCACAAATCTATTTGTCCTCCTTTCTGAAGAAATTCTCTATCTTTCTTTACATACCACCTCCACATTCTGTTGTTGAGATTTTAGGAGCATTAGCAATTAAGGCCATATTGCTCCGTATATAATGTTCTGTAAATTTCGTGTGTTCTGAGGTTGGTTTTCTGTTTGTTGATCGAAACACCCGTGTTTCCGGGAGAAAAAAACCATGCTATCCTCGCCTGAGACCAACTCAGCCACTTTGTAAAAAAGGCCCACAAATATTCCTCACGTCATCTACGGGACTCAAACTCACGTCTTTTCCACCCGGTGTGTGTGGAGGATGGCGTTTCTACTAACTGAATTACCCACAAGGTAAAATATTCTTTCTATGGGCGCAAAATATCTTCTTTACATGCAAAATTCCGACAAATCAGACAGAAAAGCGTGTGCCCTTTTTTTACCGCCTGCTTAAAATGCATATTGAACTTGATATCTTTCTGTGTCGTAATCAAAGTCGCTCATCCTCGACGTTCTTTAATTCTGCCTCGCTTAATCTATAAATTACTCCTAGATCTCTTCCCCAAGTACACAACATTGATCGTCCGAACACTGATCCCCGAGGAACTCCAAATAGCTTTTCCATTCCGTCCCACTCTGAAGAATAAATAACCATTTATGACTACCCTCCGTCTCCTGTCCTTCTATCATCTCCTAATCCACGAATGGATCTTCCCGGTTATTCTGGCCGGTTCTAAATCATACAATAACCTCTCACCAAGAACTGCTTCCAAAGCCTTACCAAAATCCAGATATATAACGCCAAAGTTGTTTCTTTCATCCAATTGCTTTATCATCTCGTCATATTTTACCAGATTTATCAGGCAAGCTCTCCTTTCTCCGAAACTGTGATAAGTCTCATTTAGGATCCTTGTCAGATGGTCCTGTATTGCATCTATAACCACAAATTCCATAATCTTACCAGATACTGATGTCTGAACCACTCTGTGGTTTTCCATTCTTTGGCTACCCTCTTATGGATTGGACGACGACTAACTGTGCTGTCCCACATCCGACTAGATGGGACAGTACAGCTGACACAATCACCGTCTTCCCTACACTGAGTAGAAAAGTTTAATCTTTCAAATAAAAAACAAATTTTATTTGAAATCAAATTTCGCATCAATTTTATCAAAATAACTTATTCTATAAGACACTTTATATAAGATCTGTTCTCAGATCTCTTTTACCATCCCCTCGTACTATATTCACAAGGCAGAAAGTAATACAAGAATATCATACGTTAAGCAACTGATGACTCTTTGTATTATTTGTTCTATTTAGGAGGAATCCAAATAGCTTATTACAAAATATAATTTTTTTTTTTTTTATGAGAACCCCAAACACGAGAGGTATTATAACCTATAGTACTTAGTACCGTGCTTGGGTTGGAGGTTGAGAAGACGAAAGAAGATATTTGTTGATATTGGACTTGAACTTCTGTAGATTGTAATTTTCAGGAAATACGTATGAAGGAAGGTTGTTCCAGAAAACGGCAGTTGAATGAATAAATGAGGAAGATGAAAAGTTGGTTCTGTGGGTTTGAAGTTGGACAGTAAATGGATGTTGGCTGGTGGCGGCACGTGTTCGGACTGTTTTGAAAGAGAGAGCGGGAATTATAGAAGTCAATTCAGAAGAACAGTGCCCATGGAAGTATCTGTAGAAGAGGCATGCAGCAGAAACAGTGCGTCTATGAGAAAGCGAGTGGAGAGACTCTGTTAGAGGTGAATCATTAATTAACCTAACTGCCCTCTTCTGAATGGAATCAAGAAGCCTGAGAGAGGTTTTGGGGGCACCACCCCAGATGTGGGAACAATATTCCATGGCAGGGCGGATTTGCGATTTATACAGAGTGAGCAGCTGTTTGGGAGAAAAGTAACGCCGAGAGCGAAAGAGAAAACCAAGTTTTTTAGATGCAGAGGAAGCAATATTTGTAATGTGCTTGTGCCAAGAGAGATTAGAAGTCAGGGTAATCCCCCCAAAAGAGATATATCATTTTGCCTAGAAATCGGAGTGTCACTAAAGATAAGCATAGGAGCAGAAGAATCCTTTTTGCGAGATATAAGACAAGATTGAGTTTTAGAAGGGTTGAAATCAACTAAGTTGTCTTTGCCCCACTGGAGAATTACCTGAAGATCGCATTTAAGGAATTGGCAGCAGATTTTCGAGAGCTTGAAGCTGATTGAGCTGGACAAGGTTTCTCAAAATGGAAAGTTGAATGCAATGTGCTATCATCGGCAAAACTATGGATAGGATTTCCAGTCAATGGAAGAAGGTCATTGATATACAAGAGGAAAAGAGTGGGGGAAAGAACTGAACCTTGGGGGACACCGGCATTAGTGGAGAAGTTAGAAGACAGAGAGCCATCTACCATCACCCTCAGTGAGCGATCAGAGAGAAAACTGGATAACCAATTACTAAAAACAGTTGGCAAACCATAAGATGGAAGCTTGTTTAGAAGACCTTTATGCCAAACACGATCAAAAGCCTTTGAGATGTCAAGAGCAACT
This sequence comes from Mastigoproctus giganteus, assembly GCF_048544385.1. NCBI lineage: Eukaryota > Metazoa > Arthropoda > Arachnida > Uropygi > Thelyphonidae > Mastigoproctus > Mastigoproctus giganteus. The sequence goes on from NC_143577.1 coordinate 9,260,576, forward strand.
ACTTGTGTTTCACCGAACCTTTCCATTGAATTAGTCCATAAATGAGTAACATAAGCCAGAATATCACCAGTGGATCGGCACTGACGGAATCTATACTGGCGATCGTTGATCAGACGGAAGGTTTCTAGGTAGTTTAAGAGTTGGCAGTTAATTGATTTCTCCATTACTTTAGAAAGAGTAGAAGTAATTGCAATGGGACGATAATTGGATTGGACGGATTTGTCACCCTTTTTAGGAACTGGCTGGATATGAGCAAATTTCCAAACAGAAGGAAAAACACCTTTGGAATAAGAAAGTGAAAAAAGGCGGCAAAGAATAGGAGTAAGTTCAGGAGCACAGGTTTTGAGAACAAGTGGAGAAATACCATCGGGACCTGGAGCTTTCTTAGCATCAAGATTCGTCAAAATCCTTCTGATATCCTTTTGACGGAAGACCACAGGAGGCATTGAATGGAGCGTGTTAGGAATGGTGGGAGGTGTTTTACCAAGATCATTAATACATGAGCTCGAAGAAAAATGGGATGCTAGCAGGTCAGCTTTATCCTTGGCTGAAGTGACAACAGAACCATCTGGTTTGGACAGAGGTGGGAGCAGAGATGGGCAAAAGTTGCGGCCAATAGCTTTGGCAAGAGACCAGAATGCTCGGCTACCATTAGGGCAAGAAGCAAGTTTTCTACTCTTAGCCTGTTCAAACTCTAGTTTGGACTGATTAATAACTGCTTTACAATTGTTGCGAGCTTTGGTGTAGGCAGAAAATGAAACTGAAGAATTAGAAACAAGCCAATTACGATATGCAACGTTCTTCTCTTGGACAGCCTTAGCACATTTATTGGAAAACCAAGGTTTAGATAAAGGACGAGATTTTAAAGTGGAGTGTGGGATAAAGGATTCCATTCCTGCAAGAATAATTTCACTGACACGATCTGAGCAAACGTTGACATCAGAAGTTTTGAAACAGTAATCAGACCAAGGAAAAGAAGAAAAGAAGTCTCGCAGGTCATCCCATTTTGCATTCTTGTAATGCCAAACAATACGAGGTTGGGAATAGCCATGAGATAAAGGTTCCATTGGAGAAGAGACAATCACCAAGTTGTGATCTGAAGTGCCTAAAGGACCTCTCACTTCAACCTTGTACTTAGAAGGGTTGTTTGTGAGAAAAAGATCAAGCGTATTGGCTGTATGATTAGGATTGTCCGGTATTCTTGTAGGTAAATGAACAATCTGTGCTAGGTCATTAATAATTGCAAAAGCCTCAGCATCTCGACCTGCTGGGTCGGTGTGACTAGAAAACGGAAGCCAGCTGGAGTTGTGAACATTAAAATCACCAAGGAAAATTACCTCATTGTTAGGAAAGTTGGACTGGAGAAAGTCAAGTTGCAAAGAGAGGAAGTCAAAGAGCTCCAAGTGATCAGTGGAGTTGGGAGAACGGTAGAGACAACAAATGAATTTTACACAATGAGGTAGAGAGAGTTTAAGCCAGAGAAGATCAAAGAGAGGAGATTCCAAATTGCCAAGTCTCTGACAGGGAATATCAGAACGGACATATGCACAAGTACCACCTTTGAGGCGAAAGGAATCATACAGCAAATAATTTGGACATCTGAGATGAGCAGTAGTTGAATCAACTGATAACTGAGATTCAGTCAGAAAAAGTACATGGGGTTTGGAAGACTGCAAGTGGAAATGGACATCGTTGAGATTAGAATTGAGACCACGTATATTTGTGAAATGAATTAGGAAGTCCTTGGGAGGTTTAGATCTTTTCGCAGATAAGCTTGTTCTATTATTTTGACAATTCATGGTGTATTCAATAGTAAGAAAAAGTGGGTGGGACATGCTGTATGAAGTAATGAAATTTTTGGATATGGCGTACATGTGGTAAGAATATACCCAGATCCTTGACATAACGTGGCCTCGACAATGCTCCCCACATACACACTACTCGGACTCCCTCCAGTCACTATCTGGCAGAGTAGAGGTAGCAAGATTATACACTAGCTGATCCGGAAGCTTCCTAGAGAGTTACCAATAGGTTCAGTCCGGTGTACTAACTAGCGGCCGGCCTGCGAACGCCGTTTTAGAGCTGTACCCTCGAAATGTAAGGAATATTAGATCTCGCCACGACATTCATCATAACCTCAAAAATCATCAATCATACTGCATGATGGAAGAGATAGGGAAGGGTTGGCCGGAACTTAGCTCTAGAGACTAAACATGGGTTCCACCACTTCAAGCCTCCAATAAGCAAAGTGGTGGTATTTCACCGGTTGATGAGAGTCATCTACCACCTAGTACTGCCTGGTAACATAGAGGGGCGGCATTCCTCCATGTGGTGTGGGCGCCACGCCTCGACCCCTGCTTACGTTGGTTCACACCTGGGTGGTCACCCACCATGTACTTGTGCATGAAGGTTATACCCAGGATTACTAACAGTCCCACCATCGTGAAGGTGCAAGCAGAGGATTTGGCTGTCATAGACCGTCCGGACTTCGCCGAAATTGGGTCCACTTTGACTTGAGTGTCACCCGAATATCAGTTCCATCAGCGTTTTAGACTCCCAGGTAGCAAGAACAGCTTGTCTGGCATATCTGAGAGAATGTCTGTGACAACCTCAATTAAGCGCATAAGTCAGGAAACGTGGTACTTATAAATGGAATACAAAATGGGGTCGCACGAGTTAATTCAATCTTTACTAAAATGGCTATTTAGATAGTAGACGATATCCCCTTCTAAGCTTTAATGTAATTTTACCAAGATTTGAAAAAAATTTTAACACTTTTAGTAAGAACTCAAGCGAGATGTCAGCTACCATGTCTTTCTAAACCGGCTTTCTAAATCCACTCAATCAGGGAGTGGATTTAGCAAATGTAAATTGTGTGTATTCTGTAGTCGATTAGCCTGTTTGCTGGATGAAAAACTACACTATATTCGCCTGAGACTCTCAGTAACGAGATTTTAACCTGGTCCTTTACACCCGTAGTAGGGAGGACAGTGATTAAATCCACTCTGTTAACCGCAAGGGCCAGTAAGGAAGCTCCAGCTCCAGCACAATACGGGTTATGTAAACCATTATCTCACCTGTTAATTCCCCCAGTTATTGCAGTAACCAGCGATGACACAATTTTTAAAGATCACGAAGCGAATTTATGTCCTTAAAATAGGTTAAAGCAGTCGTTAGTGCGTGTGTAGGCGTGGAAAAACAATTCCGATATCTTTGAGCTGGCAAACGTATTGTCAGGAAACAGGGATGAAGGAAAAGGTAATAAAGTTCTGTCCTTTTTGGGAGAGAAAGAGCAGAACTTTACCACAACTGTTTGCAAGAGTATAAACACATACATGTACTACGCCCACCAAGACTAAATTCTATTCAAATACAGAATGGACTTTTCTTCAATTTCGGCATTTTTCTAAGCTTTATTTGATTTTACCATTTCAAATCACCAAATTACGCACTTCTGAACCGTATTTCTGAAGTTTATTCCAAACTAAACAACATCTATATAGTGCCTAATATTATAAGGAAAGCATGGAAGCAGAATCTGAAATTAAGCAAACAGGGAACCACTTACAACCGCGCTACTTTATAATAAAATTCTCGCATTCTGCTGCAGCTCAATTGGAACTGACAGCACTGCGGCGGTTTCCAAGATTAAACTACGTCCACTAATTAACTGTACCTAACTAACAGAACGAAGGATGAAGTTCATACGATACACTGTTATCAAAAGTATTAAGATACCAAGAGAAACAATGATTTACTATTCAGATTTCAATATGGTACATAGCCTATTGGGAGGTAAATTATGTATTCTTTTGATACATCGATCCAGATCGATCCATTTTTCAACGTTTTCTACAAGCAACGTCAATGGGAATTAACATAAAGCTAAAATGCATTGGGTGTTCCAATTTTTTTGCACAGTATTATATAAGCAAAGCTATAGCCTGCAAAAATCGTTCTTCAACTATTTAAGTACGATTTAAAAATGAGGAACAGGCGAAAAAAATTGGGTATAATTCCGTTTTCCCCCTAACCACCCTTTTTCCTAGGTTTCTGAATGAGTAGTTGCAAACAGACGGAAATAGTATCAGTTTTCGATGGAAATTACTGCGCCCATTCCTGTTCGTAGAATCATCTAACGTAGACAATTCTGCTACAGAATCAAAAGCTGTTCCGGACTTCTGTCTCTCCACCCCTCAGTGGTGGCGTCACATTCTGATTGGATGTCAGATATGTAGGTCACCAAACAGAAATTGTAACCGGGATCAAATACTCAGTTGTGTGCGGTTTATTTAGCTGGGAATTTCTATATAATTAATATTTATCTAATTTAAAATTAAAATTTACATTAACAATTAATTTGATATCTTTCCAGTCTCCTAAAATGAAGGAATGGAAGAGATGTAAGTTTAACTTGTTTATTATTAATAAGGCACTATATAAAGAATTGAATTCTTATATTCACAATGAAAAAGTATCAATATGTCCTGGTAATGGCAGTTCCCTTCTCAGTGAGGATCACACCATGTTGGTGTTATTAAACCGATAGCGCCAACTTTCCACAGAAAGTAGTAGTAGCAAATGATGCAAGGAAGCTAGCTTATATAGCATCAAAAAAAATACAGTTCACTCATTCGCACCCTCCAAGAATTTGTCAAATCTCCCTTGAATTTATTCAACCCATCCACTTCCACAACAACAGATGGAAGCCTGTTCCAACAATCAACCACCCGCTGGCTGAAGACAAACTTTCGCACATCTATCCTGCAACCATCTTTCCTCAAAATTTGTACTCCCTCATATGCGTAGTCTCAGCAAGTGTAAAAATACCATTAACATTCGGCTTATTCAATCCATTCAAGCTTCAAACACCTCAATCAGATTACCACGGTGTCTAGTCTCCAGACGCTGCAATTTACAAAACTTGAAGTCTTTCTAGGTAAGGACACCCTTCTTTTCCCTTCACCAATTTAGTTGCCCTTCTCGGCACCCATTGCAGCAGATCTACATCCTTTCTAAAGTGAGGCCTCCATTGAATAGTCCGGGAAAAACAAATTTCGCCTGGGCTGCCATTTAATACATGAAACAGAGCGTGGACCCAGTTGATGGAAACATAATCTGATATTTAAAGAGTAAACTAACTTCATTAGTGGAAGTGGGTGAAGTGTGGAATTAGCTGAATTCACTTCCCTCACTGGAAGTGTGGCAGGATGCACGACTTTCTCCACTTCCAATGAAGAGATATCAGTATTGAGAGACATTTTTGGTGATCAACTTACTTTTAAAAAATTGTGACCATGACGATCCCCAGATTTTTATCTTTAGATTACTAAAAAGGATTGGTATGGCTAACAATCCCAATACTTTGGAAGAATTAAATAAATTCCAGTATCATATGCAGGTGAAAACAGCTTTGAGCGAACATTTGCTTTTGTAATTTGCCATAGGCTTGACGTAGCCGAGTGGTCAGGAGCGCGAGTGCAGTATCACACGCTCTTTGAATGGACGAGGGTTCAAGCCCATGACTGCTAAATACGATTAACATTGATTTATTGTGAACTCCACTGCCCCGGTGGTCGTACCGAAGTATAAACAAGAACATTACCCAACTATTCAAACATACGTTGTCTTCCTTAAGCATGGCGAAAAACAAAAGTTTGTATTTGCGTTCAGATTCACTTCCAAATGAAAATTGAAATCGAAGCTGAAATTCTCTTCAGAGAATCTTAAAATACACCACCAATTGCGTGTCATTTGTGTTTATAAAAACACAGCTCTTTAAACAACAGATGCAACATTGCAAAACTCATTAAAATGAGTGGCAATCACCTGGTGGTACACGTAGAACGGTTGTCAACCCACAATCTATAGGCAGATCAGTATAAACAAGATAGCCAAACACGCTTCTCTCTTGCATTAATGTTTACAACTTTACATACCATGTAACTGTAAGCACGTGCGTAAGAACTGCGCAAGGTAATTTATGCTTTCGCGCAGACTTCTATGGTCCTTTTTTTTTATAATTTTATCTCCCTGTGTGTATTACACAGATCAGTACTGAGTTTTTGGCAGAGACATGGCACAGCGCTGGTGTTACATCTTCTAACTGAAACGCTGCTTTTAACAATCCTCTTTCTTTTGTGATACCCTGAAGAAAAAGTCTTGGGGGGCCTCCCCTACATGTTTTATAAAAGAAACACAAGTTCATTTATGATCTCACTTCTGTCCTTGAAGAGGTACTTATGAAGAACACGAAGGTCACATCCCAGAGATCGTTACATTACAGCAATGGACTCCTCTCTGATGTCTTAAAATGTTGCCGACGCAGAAATAACACATTTTGTGATTGGCCGCCAAGAGTATTTCAGACACAACAATTCCACAAATCTATTGCGACTTCTTGAAGAAATGAAGATACTAAGTGCTAGCAGAGATAAAGGGATGAGCCCATCTCCTCCTTCGTAATGGTCCGACTGATGTGAATATTCCGAGAACTTCCATTAAGATCGCTTCGCTCTTTCTTACGACCACGGTACGGAAGCGCTTCGTGGTGTTCGGGCGATCAATTTAATGTCGCCGCTCTGTGATTCCAAAGGACAAGACGCACTTTATGTTCGAATAACGCAGCGGCCTCATGCAAATCAGCGACCATCCCACTGCAGTAATTGAGCGAAGAGACATCACTCTATACACGTGCCATTAGGAATGAAGGTGGGTTCGACACTTTATTTACACCGATCCTGTCAAACGTTCTCTCTCTTCTGCTAATTAACACTTTCAGCTGCAATTTTTTGGAAAACTAAATTTCATATTCAGAATAAAGGAACTCGTATTTCTATTCCTTAGCTCTTGGCTGTCTCATTACCAATTTTTAGGACTTGTCGTTAATTTACTGATTTCTATTTTTTTCTTTAATTTTCCAAATATTATTCGCGCTAATTTCCAAGAATTCTTACACACTTCGCAACCTTAAATTAAAGCACACTTTCCTTATCCATAATTTATAGGCGTTTCTTTTCTCTTAATCCTGTTTAAAACTTTCCTACGCGTTCGTTTTGTCAAATTTGGAGATCGATCCCACGATTCCAGCAAATTGAAATAGCGCATCACGCCGCACATTTTAATACACAAAAAGGTGTCCTCAGCAACTGAAACTCGCGCTGCACCTCAAAAACGCTACCAGTTTGATAAAAACTTTTTTCACATAAAACACGTCCTACTCAGTACTGTAGGCCATTTTGTTTTTCCACTACAGAATTTCCACTGTAGGTCGCCGAGGACCGGTATTTAAATCCAAAGTTTTATGTTCTGTTACACCGAAATGGACAGAAAACGTGGGGGGGGACATGCTGTATGAGTAAAGTGTGTTAGTAGTCTGAGTGCACCAGGGGTACCCCCTCCCATCTCCGCGTTGTGTACTCTGTGTAACACAGACCTCTGTGAAGGCCAGAGGTTTAAAAGTGTGTGACGGAAATGGTTATGTTGTTCCTCTGACCATTAAGCCGTTGGGCTCCTATTGGGACCCACCGTTGACCACACTTAGCCCCGAGAAGGCAAGTCAGGCAACCATTAGCGGATCTTAAGTACTCTGGCAGACCCTGCCACTTAGGTTCCGAAGATTTCGGTGGCAAGGGCCTATTGTTAAAAAAAAAAGGGAAAGTTTTTTATTAAACGCTAGTAGTTAGGTTAGTTAAGTTCGGGTAGTAGTAGTAGTAGTGGCATGTGATGCAAGAAAGCAAATGTATGAGCTTATGCAGCATCAGCCAAAAAAAAAAAAAAAAAATCACACCATTCCCTCCAAATGCCTGTCCAGTTCCTCCTTAAATTTATTCAACCTATCAACTTCCACAACGACAGATGGAAGTTTGTTCCAGCAATTAACCACCCGCTGGCTAAAGGCAAATTTCCGCACATCTATTCTACATCTGTCTTTTCTTAATTTGAATTTGTGCCCCCTTAGGTTCGTAATCTGAACAAGTGGAAGGATCCCATCAGAATTCAGCGTGCTGAACCCATTCAAGGCCTTATATACCTCAATCAGATCACCGCGCAGGTGCCTAGTCTCCAGCCACTGCAATTTGCAGAACTTAAGCCTCTCTTGGTAAGAGGATCGCTTCATTTCCCTCACCAATCTTGTTGCCCTTCTCTGTACACGCTCAAGTAAATCTACATCCTTCCTAAAATGAGGCCTCCAGACCTGTACGCAGTACTCAAGGCGTGGCCTGACCATTGCCTTATACAGAGGGATAATCACCTCCTTTTCCCTGCTAGCAAAATTCCTATATATCATTGACAAAACCCCATGACCTGCCCTGGCAGCCTGTCTGCATTGCTCAGAAAACTTCATATCTGCCTGCACAATTACTCCCAGGTCTTTTTCATTTTCTACCACCTTAAGTGTAGTACCACACAGTTGGTACGTTTCTCTGGGTTACTTCTACCCATATGCAGTACTTTGCATTTGTCAAGGTTAAACTTCAGTTGCCACTTCTTAGCCCATCTGCCCAAATTATCCAGATCCTGTTGCAGTAGCACACTGCCATTACTGTTATTAACAACCCTGCCAACCTTTGTATCATCTGCAAACTTCGACATTAAGCCTGATATACCTTCATCAATATCATTGATAAATATACAAAACAACAGTGGACCTAACACCGAACCCTGTGGGACTCCACTAATAACATTAGTCCAAGAAGAGCAGCACCCATTGATTACCACCCTCTGTCTTCTCGCACTTAACCATCCTTTTATCCATTGTAGCAACTTACCCTTAATACCATTCTGCTCCAATTTGTACAATAGTCTTCCATGCGCAACAGTGTCAAAAGCTTTCCTGAAATCCAAATATATGATATCAAAATTATTTTTTGCATCCAGTTCCTTTGTAACCACATCATAATAACCTATCAAATTTGTCAGACAAGACTTTCCCTTAACAAACCCATGCTGTGTCTGAATTATTGCTGCAGTCTTGTCTAGATGATCCTGCAATGCATCTTTAACCAGCGACTCCATTATTTTACCCGGAACAGAAGTTAAACTAACTGGTCTGTAATTACTCGTGTCACCCTTCGATCCCCCTTTGTGAATTGGGGATACATTTGCACATCTCCAGTCCGTGGGAACCTCCCCTGAGTCCAAGGATGCTCTCATAATTATGGCTAAGGGTTTGCTTAGTTGCTTTGCCGCCTCCTTTAATATAACTGGATAGCTCCCATCCACCCCAGGTGCTTTTCTTACGTTTAACTTCAACAATTTCTCTTCCACTTTGCTCTCAGTTATTACAAAATCATTAAGTATCTTGCTACAATTTGATAACCTTCTGCCATTTTCAAACCTTAATAATTCCTCACGTGTGAATGTAGATGCAAAATACTCATTCAGTTTGTTTGCTATCTGAGCAGGATCATCAACAGTCGAACCATCGATGTCAAGTGGACCAATCAGATTCATCCCCTTCCTTTTAGAGTTTATATAAGTAAAGAAATCCTTGCTGTTTTTCTTAGCATCTTTTGCCAAGGATTTCTCGTAATCTGCCTTCGCCTGCCTAACCTCCTTTGTGACCTGATTACAGATTAACTTATATCTGCCATAGGCTTCTGAGTCGCTTGATAATTTATATGCATCCCATGCATTTTTCTTCTCTGTTACGAGTCTCATTAGTTCATTTGACAACCATTTAGGCCTAAACCTTGAACAATATTTCAGGTATGAAACTTTTGGTAGCTTCCACGATTAATTCCTTGAATGCTTCCCACTTAGAATTTACTGTTGGTAACACCGTCAGTTGATCCCACTGTACAGAATTTAAAAACTGTCGGAGACCACTGTACTCGCCTTTACGGAAGCAAAAACCCTTTCCTTTACCCCTGATGGTAATTATATCTTTAAGTAAATCCCACATCAGTACACTGTGATCACTGCCACCTAGTGGTTCTTTTATCTGCAAATTCCTAATATACGAATGATCACTGCTGATAACCAGATCAAGAGTATTACTTTCTCTGGTTGCCTCTCGAACATGCTGCTGCAGAAAACAATCATCCAATAAATCCACAAAAGTCTGACTAGTGTGTGAGTGACCAACCCACAAGTTCCAGTCAATATCTGGGAAGTTAAAATCCCCCATTATAAGACATTCCGATTTACTAGCCCACTCTATTTCTCTGTACAATTGTTCATTGTACTCATTCGAGTCATTAGGCCTATAACACACTCCTACTCTAATTTTTGCTTTCGCAGTGCTTATGTCACACCAAACTGACTCAACAGTGCACTGTTCAAGAGATAATTTAGACGCTAATTTAATTTTTTGTTTAGATTGGGAGCAAGCGCGATGGTTAGGTATGGCAGAGAGGGGAAGAAGAATGAAGGCTTTGGGGGGGGGGACAGGTAGAAATATGGGGACGATAGAGAAGGCGACCACAGAATTTCAGTTGGGACGAGCCCACCAGAGGAAAGAGGGGAGGAGACAGAAGCCCGTCTTATCCCACTCCCTGCCTGGGGACGGGGGTTTAAAGGGAATCGGGTTGAAGTACCCAGTTCAGATCACCAAAAAGGCAAATGGGCAGCTAGGCTATGAGTCCAATCAGGGTCAGTTGCATCTTCATTCAGTATCGAGTAGAAGTGTTCGTGTCCAAGGTTACAGTTCTAGCATTGGTATCGTCATTCAGGACATATTGGCGACAAGGCTGTTGGTGGTCATAGTCGGTGTTAATAGTCCAATCCGTTGTGTTAGACAGGTAGTCGTGTCACTTGTGAGAAATCCCTCCCGTCCAGGATTTGTAATGCCATGTCCAGTTGAGGTGGGGTGACCAGGTTCACCGTGTTGCAAGCCTGATGATAGATGTTAGGTTTATATAGATGGTCAAGTCCAGTTTTTTCTATGTTGAGGTTCACTCCTGGTGGTTATTGTGCCCTCTTCTTACGTTCCAGGTGGTGGTCTGTCAGTTGGATGGAGCATAATTCTTCTTCTGGTGAAGAGATCCTGTGCGAAACGCGAGAGAACGATGTATTCTTCTCTGCAATCTAACAAATTATTTTCCTGGTCCTTTGGTATGCAGGTGATCGTGAGGTAATGAAATTTTTGGATATGGTGTCGTACACATGATAAGAATATACCCAGCTGCTTGACATAATGTGGCCTCGACAATGCCCCTCGCATACACACTACTCGGACTCCCTCCATCACTATCTGCTAGAGTAGAGGCAGCGAGACTATACACTAGCTGATCAGGAAGCCTCCTAGAGTTGCCAATAGGTTCGATCCGGTGGACTATCTAGTGGCAGCCTGCGAACACCGTTTTAGAGTTGTATCCTTTAAATTATTGGAAGATTTGAAAACCATCATAACCTCAAAAGACGTCAATCAATCTGCATGATGGAAGAGATAGGATAGTGTTTGCCGGACCTTTCTGGAGACTAAACATGGGTTCCACCATTTGAAGCCTCCAGTAAGCAAAGTGGTGGTATTGCACTGGTTGATGAGTCATCTACCACCTGGTCTTGCTTGGTAGCACAGAGGAGCAGCATTCCTCTCTGTGGTGTGGGCGCCACACCTCGACGCCTGCTTTCGTTGGTTCACACCTGGGTGGTCGCTTAGTGTTTTAGGTGCCGTATTTCAGTAGTTGCACATGGGAGTTATACCCAGCGTTACTAACAGTCCCACCATCGTGAAGGTGCAAGCACAGGACTTGGCTGTCACAGACCGATCGGACTTTGCCGAAATTAGATCCACTTGACTTGAGTGTCGCCCGAATATCAGTTCCATCATCGTTTTAGACTCTCAGTTAGCAAGCACAGCTTGGCATATCTCAGACAATGTCTGGACCAGAAATAGTTTTATAATGCGTTCTCATTGCTCCTTTTAATGGATTCGTCCTTCATCCTGTTTTTAGTGTCTTTTCTTTAATCTGAAACTTTTACTTATTCCTAATATTCTTTAGAAATGTTACAAATCTAGTTTGAAACCAGTTCCTCATCCTTATTGAAATATATAACACGAGATTCTTATCTATAATTTGAAGTTTTCCTTCACCATTCCTTTGCAACGCAATCTTGAAACTAATAAAGGGTTTCGAATGTTCATAATCTAAGATTGCATAAATCGCAGCCTCTTCAAGTATGGAATTTAAGACTGAATCCCATCAGAGAAAATGTTTCGCATTCTGCAATTTAAATAATTTCAGATGCCATTAATACAACTCGCTTCTACAGGAGCCCGGTTTCCTAGAATTCCAGGACTCATAATATGCAAATACAGTGTGATAACGTCTCCTTCGTTCACAAGAACTGACTTTATCACAGTTAAAATTTACTCCAGTATGAAGCTTTTCAAGGTCACATAAAAATCGTTACATTAATCATGGCTTTGCAACGTATGTCCAAAAAGAAAAGAAAGAAAACGCGAATTGATCAACAACATGAGAACATACAAACTGGTAATGAAATATTCCAGACTATAAACATACTGGTAAGTAGAAGCCATAACACATCAAAGAGGATAAATAGAGCGGAAATTACACTGCATATGCATGAGATTCGGTCCATTTGGAGCCTTTCAACGATTTGTAGTTAGATATAAAAAAAAAATAATAAATCATCCAAAATATTTTTCTTAACAGTGCTCCTAGATGTCACGCTAGAAATTAAAACTGTATTCCTATTTTACAGTTAATAAAAACTTATAAAAAATTAAAAATTGGATGTGGTATACACTGAGTGGTCAGAAATCATAGGATACCTACCTAGTAACGGGTAGACCCACCTTTCGCCCGGATAAGGGCACTCACGCAGCGAGGCACTGAGTCCACGAAAGCGTTTCATAGGTATTTCCATCTATGCTTGCTGACTGACCGCTGTCCATAATTCTGTCGCATTCCTGGTTGGAGGATCCAAAGCTCGAACGGAACTTTCCACAGTATCCCAAAAATGCTCCATAGAGTTCATGTCCGGTGAACGGGACTGTGGAACGGGCCCATTCCACAGTGATAAAATCTGCGAATGCTCTTCGCACCATGTTCTAGTCACCACGGCTCTATGGGGAGGCGCATTGTCCTGCTGGAAGAGTCCATTGTCCTGTGGATGCATGATGACCATGAAGGCATGCAGATGGTCTGCAAGAATGGATACGTAAACTGGTTTCAGAGCGTTCAGAGATGCGTCTAGACGACTTTGCCCACGTGTGGCAGTTGAACATGCCCCCAGACCATAACGACCGTCCACCTGCCTGAACAGTTCGGGTGCATAGCTTCGTGCGGTTTCCGCCAGATACCACTTTCCCAAAATAACTGGAAACGAGACTCATCGGACCAGGAGGCCCGTCTCTAATCATCCAAGGTCCAGTGCCGATGTTCTTTTGCTCAGTTGGGGTGTAGAGTCCTATGTCGTGGTATTAGCAATGAGACTCTGGTGTGTTCCATAACCTATTGCGACCAACGATCGCCTGATGGTCTTGGTGGTGATTTGTGCCAGTCCCTCTCCGGTTGGCTGAAACAATGCCAGACAGACATCGATGGCCATGTTCATCCACCACCTTTCTCCGCCACAGCACTGTCCAGGATAAGATATTTTTCCGGAAATGGCATATTCCCGATACACCGTTGATAATGTCGAACGGGGGTAGTACAAATTCTGTACCACCTCCGCGATAGAATGACCCATGCGTCGGTCACCCACTATCATCCCTCTTTAAAAGTCGGCTAACTCACGACGTTTATCCATACTGATATCGAATTACCGTTTGCATGAATGCAGCTTGCCAAGGCCGCCGTAGCCTAGTGGTCAGGCGCGCGGGTGCATAAGTACACGTGCCTTGAGTGACCGGGGTTCAAGCCCGTGACTGCTGAATACGGTGCTGTATCTTGTAAACTCCTCTGATCGTTTGGTCGTCCCGGAGTATAAACAGAAAATTTATTTATTTATTTATTTTATGTATATAGGTAACATACCAAGCGGTAGGTTCGTCCAATAGCGAGAGGGATGACAGCGTCACGTTGCCCAGGAACCAAATATCCCATGAATTCTGTCCTGTCGGTGTAATTAGCCGAATGAATTTAGAATGAGAACAGTCTCTCTTTAGGACAAAGAAATCTCTGCCGAGAGAAGCCTTTGCTTTCATGAATGTCGCCAGCAACATTTATAATTTCTAGCTGTTACTTTGCGATCACGTGATGTAAACTTCCATACTTCGTGGAATAGTAAACATTCTTTTAGAGTGCTGAACTGTGGTTCAGCGTTATTTTGGAGTAGTTTAGTGTCGCCAAAGGATACGATTACGGAACCGGAAAAGTAAACAACACTTAGAGCTAGCGTTCAGTTACCATGACTACCTATGAGGAATAATATTTAATTAACAGTAGTAATGGCAATGGATGGCAGAGAGTATGCAGATGGCCAGGGTACCCAATTAGTTTTCATAAAGCTCCATTCTACAGAGTGGGATACGTGATTGATGGTAAATAGAGAAGACAGATGACAGTTGCAGAGGAGAATTATTTGAACAGTGATAAACTTCTCTACACACCACCGAAGAAGCACTTCCTTGATGTAAATTTAATGGAAAATTTAATAAACAATTTTTTTCTCTCTTACTTGCTCGATGTGTCTATCGGCCTTTGAAACGTTTTATGGGGTTGTTTCTCGACGAAGAACGCTTACTGGCAAACTGGTGCCGATGTAATGTTGTTCGAACAACGACATTACTCGCAGAAAGATTTGCATAATGGCATCGCACATCCCAGGAGAGCCATTCTCTTAGATGAATAACGGAGAAGATTAATTGGCGTGCTTTGACCGTGGGATCCAGCAGCTGTTTCCAGAAGGAATATGCTTTTTACTTTATCCTCTTATGATTAAAATATGAGGGAATGATGATCTTCGTAAAAGAAACTTAAGTGACTTATTTCGTTAGCCAAGTTCCATCTGTGAATCTATCGCTATTTGTCGTCCCCGCTGGTGATCTCAAAAGATCTTTAAAAGAACGCGTGTTATTATTCTCTTGACAGTTTAACTTAGACAAACAGCGCCCTCTGCAGGGGTTGCCGCACTGATTCACTATTGGCGACTCTGCTGTCCGTTCCAAATAGCCTTTATGAATTCATTGATGCTAGCTGGCTGGTGGCAATAAAATCATAGAAATAGCGTCTTCCACTCTCCTTGTAAGACGTTTTCCATGGGAGATTCTGTAAAGAAAATATCTTATTGCTTTTTCTTGCGTGCAGCTCTGTAACAACCTCTTACATGTTGATGTTGTTCGCTTACTGAGACATCTCGCTGCGAAATAAATCAGAGAGCAATGGGGACAATAAATCCAGTTTATGCTCTCGTTGCAGTGCCATCTCCCGTTCGCTCAGCGATCTCTGGGATATAAACACCAAGCCTTTAATTACATTTTCCAACGAAAAGACTTCTTTCAGACATTCCTTTTGTAACCAAAACTGTTTTGTAACTGTGTTAAATTGCAGTTCCTTAAAGGCTTTGATTCTAAAACACAAATATTGACAAAAGTATATCTTTTAAGTTGATTTTCGTTTTCTTCCATTAGTATTTAATTGAAGTGGACGTTAACAAGAAGAATTCGATTTAAACAGCACATCACAAAATCTATTTTAAAAAAATCTTTGTGGAGAATCCATTTAAATTTCGTTACCATATGAATTAGTAGCAGTAGTAGGAGGAAGAGGAGGCATGTGATGCAAAAAAGCAAGATTATATAGCATCAGTCAAAAAAAAAATTTCACACATTCATTCACTCTAAAAGTTTGTCCAGTTCCTTCTTGAATTTATTTAAACTATCTGTTACTGCTACCCATATGCAGTACTTTGCATTTGTCAATGTTAAATTTCAGTTGCCACTTCTCAGCCCATCTGCCCAACTTTTCTTGATCCTGTAGCAGTAGCACATTACTGTCATTAACAACCATGCCAACCTTTAACACATGCAAACTTAGACATTAAGCCAATATACCTTCGCCAATATCATTGATAAATACAGAAAATAACAATGTCCCAACACCGAACCCTAGGGGACTCCTCTAATTAGAGCCCTGAGAGGAAAGAAAAAAAAAGCTTTAGCTTCGAGTTCAGATTTTAACATGGTGTAAGTTCTTTAGATCTATAAACACATCAAATAATATTCATGGAACACATTCCAGAAATTACATCACACGATCGAATATTTTGTATTCCTTCAGCAAAACAGATCTTCATTGCGTAACTGGTGGATGAGCCCTAAATCTTCCCGCAGATCTGGCTTCTACCCTCGTGGGTAGCACAGTTGGGACAATCACCGTTCTCCCTACACCGGATGGGGAAAACTCGAGTTCGAATCCCGTCAATGACGCAAGGATTATGGGTCATTTTCACAACGGGGCTGAGTTAGTCTGTCCCAAACGACGATAGTATGGTTTACCCTCCTGGAAACTCGGGTTTTCGTACAACAAACAGCAAATCGACCACAGAACACACGTAATTTACAAACATATTATATAAGGCTTGTTTGTTTGTTTGTTATTTGGTTTTTAGGAGCATTAGCAACTAAGGCCATATTGCTCCGGGATATGCGGTGGCCATTCCCTGACCTTTCCGCATCCTCCATATTTGGTGGTGACGGCTCGAACCCCGGTCTAATCAAGAAGCGTGTGCTACACACTGCTGCTCCTTCCCACCTGGCTACGGAGGCGCCTTTATATAAGGCACAATATGGTCTAAATTGCTCATGCGTCTAAATCCCTACCACTCCAACCAACTACTGTTGTAGTTGTTATAGGGTTTTAGGCCCCTCAGCAACGAAGGCCATATTGCAAAGAAAAACCCCCGAGTTCACAGGAGAAAAAACCATGCTACCCTCCCCTGAGACTGACTAACTCTGCCATGCTGTGAAAAAGACCCATAAAAATTCTCCTCGTTATTAAAGGGATTCGAACTCTGGTATTTTCCACCCGTTGTCGCGAAGATGGTTTCTGAGTATAAATTCATAAGAGCTCAAAATGAAGATCTAAAAAATTTAATTTTTAATTTTAAGCCCTGAACGGCCGGCCAGTCCATCAGTGACTTTATTCTAAACCAAGTCTTGATAAGGGCATTGTTGTATCGAAACTGTAACTCCCTCCGACTAATGTCAAATTTAGATGGGGGGGTGGACTCCTACACGAACAGTAATCGCATTTCCGGGCTCCCCGCTACGTTGGGCCTTGGAACAACGGCGCGTTTTCTTTGCTTCATTATATCAAAGTATCACCAAAAAAAAAAATAAATAAATTGATCCAACTCTATATTATGCCATACCGCGAATGGCATAGTATACAGTTGGTCATTTTCTCAAAGAATCCTTTTCCACTCCTCCAGAAGCGTCTTCAGGGTGTGAGGTGCGTCAACTTTTTCAATGAATGGTCTGTGGACGTTAGAAGTCCGCGGAATCCCTTTGAATGTACCTCTTAGGGCTCAATTTTAAGCCCCTCCAACTTCTAATTTTCATAAATGATATTGAAGCGTGTATCCCAGGGGTGTTATCAAAGTTTGTTGATTATCTGACATTGGGAAATTTGGTTAACAATTTGAGTTAGGCGATATCACTTCAGAAAGACTTACGCAAGTAGCATATAGGTTCCTTCTCCATACTAAAAAAGATTTGTGCTTTCTAGTAAGGAGAAGGACGCCATTATCACTCAATACAAGACGATGGTTGGAGACTGCATTTGGGATACTGTATTCAGGTCTGGAGCCCGCACCTGAAAAAAAAAAAAAAAAAAAAAGGGACTTCTGAAGATTCAAAGAAGGGAGACCAGATGAGAATAAAGGTAACTCAATGAAAATACAGTATGAGGAGCGGCCTAGAACGTGTTGTTGCTGTATGGTTTTAATGCATCAGCGACATATATTGCACATATCTGTAAATTGTATGTGTTCTGTGTTCAATTTGCCTGTTTGCTGGACAAAAAACCCGAGTTTCCAGGAGATAAAAAAAAAAAAGTCTGTCCTCTCCTGAAACCAACTAGTCACATTGTGTCTCAACTAGTCAAAGGGCCAATAAAAATTCCTCACGTCATCGATGAGATTCGAACGGTATTGGGCTACTCACGAAGTTAGGTGTGGAAGTGCTGCAGCTAGATATCTAAGGGAAGATCTGATTGGTACAAAGCACTGAAGAGGTTGAAGAAAATGAACGAGGAAGGCTGTTCTTCTTTGTTGGTGAGACAAGAACAAAAAAAATCTCGGACTGTCCACGTTTAAACTTTATGGGCTAATTTCCATCGAGGACCTATCTTCCGTTGTGTCGCTTATACGTCTACGCTAGTACACTGCTCTATCAGTATTTGCAAAATCAACCATCTGCATAAAATCTGCTTATTTCTCCCATTACTGTTGGTAGCATAGTATGTGTAAGAAAAAACTAAAACTCCTTTAACATAGGATGATCTTACCACTCCGCTGATGGTAAATCACTCAGCGAATCTCTAAATAAAATAATATGAAGTTCGGAAATTGCAGTTTTATTTCCCTGTTGGAGACTTCGCTGCACATTCCAAATGTTCTTTATAAATTCATTGAGCGTAGCTTGGAGATGGCAATAAAACCATAAAAATGGCGTCTTCTATTCTCCTTGAAATATATTTTCCATTCGAGATTCTACAGTAAAAGATATTACTACTCTGTTTTGTGCAGTTTTCGTTTACAAGTTGAGATGTTTTGCTTACCCAGAAACTTGGGCTCCGAAATAAATCAGAGATGGAGAACGATAAATTGAGTTTATGTTTTCTTGTCAGCGCAAAAATGCAATTACTGAGATTTTCAAGCGCTCGACTACAACAAATATTTACATATTCAAAGTAAGACTACTTTCTCAGTTTATTACTAAGATTTAGGATCTGAACTAGGACTCTTAAACTTCAAAGATCAAAGTGAAAGTCCAAATCGCATTCTTTCCTTTAATAACAAAGATCTTTGATCTTTTGATCAAATTGATTTCTGATCTTAATGAAATGCGAAGGAATCTCGTATTTCATGGGACAATCCAGTGTTTTCTAAATATGATAATCATTGTGATTACAAAGTCATGCTACGACCATCTGATACTGAACTCAACTCCTTTTTCTTACAGGTGTAATTCCTCCGCTCCATTTTGTAAGGATTATTCCTTGGAGAAGTTCGAAGATCATAAATCAACATGAGTTGCTGGCAGCCGAAATATGTGAGTAAGCGTAGAAGTCGTACTTGTCGATGCCAAGTTTTTCGCTGAACTAATCCTCATTGTAGCTAACAGGTGTAACCTTTTCACCATCTCCCTTGACCCGGAAGGGCTTAATATGGCGGCCTGGAACAAACTGGAAGGCTATCTGGTGTTGCGGCCTGCAGGAGGTATGTACATCCTTGTGTTTCTTTTTTTGTTTGTGTTAATACTTGTAATTAAATTGCTCCAACCTATCGTATAAACACAAAAAGGATAATTGGATCGCTCTGCAATATTGAATGAAATAGCTTAATTAAAACACTGTAGTTCTGGAAAGTGACATCATGATAGAAATGACGCTGTACACAGCCGAAATGATTGTGCAAAATGTACACTGTCTGTACATTTTGCACAATCAGTACGTTCCAGTTAGAAAGCATTGCACAAAGAAGCCAATATGGAAGTAGGAGCGTTTACTGAACTAGATAGTTGTTGTAGGGTTTAGGCACATTAACAACCTAAACTACATTGGGTCGTATATATATTATGATGTCTGTAAATTGTGTGTGTGTTCTGTGGTCGATTTTCCTGTTTCCTGGATGAAAAACACCATGCAACTCTCGTCTGGCACCGACTAACTCAACCAGGTTGAGAAAAAAAAACAATAAAAATTCTTGGCATCATCGAACCCTTTCCATCCGGTGGGGGAGGCCGGTGCTTATATGCACTGTGCTACAAGCGAGGGTAGAACTTGGGACAGTCACAAATTGACAAGTGACGGATTCGTTTAATGATTTTAAGTTGATTTATAACAAGACTAAAATGGGGGTGTCAGTTAACCAGTCTTAGTATTAAAATGTATTGGCCATAACGAAACGGAAAGGAACAAATCTGACTTTCTCCAACGGAAATGGTATAATTTTAGATAATCTAGATGGTGTAGCTAATCATTGATGTTGGTGGAATTTTTGGCGCATCAGCAACATAGACTATATTGCGCCATTGTGTATCATGCCTGTACAAGTGCTTATTCACGGGTCGATTTAAATGTTGTGCGCGCAGAAAGATTAATTCAAAGTCCTCTTCGATTTCAGGCGGTGGGAGTAGAAGCAAACCCTATTCTCTACAACCTAAGAATGACGGGAACATTATAATTTCTTTACAAGTTGGCTGCTGTTGAAATGAATGAGCTAACTCTTGGTGAGCGACCTGTACCGGTTCAGTTTTTGCTGGGCGGGGGAATCAACTTGTTGGTGGAATTCTACTTTGGTGTCAAATATGATTCCAAGGTAAGCTGACTGTTGGCATTCTTAATGGCACATCCGTCGGTAGAAGAGATTATAACGGAAGGACACTGCTTCCAGGAGAATATAATGTGCATGACTCTGTGGGATTGATCTTCAGGCAGAACTGTGAAAGGTATTTGTCGAGATCTTGGAGCTTGTGGTTTATTACCATGACACACCAGATTCGTCGTTATTGGTAGTAAACATTTTTGCAAAGTGCGCAACACTACACTGCTGACAAAATAAATAGAACACGTAGAAAACGTGATGTAACTCATGCAGCTTGCATGAGTTACATCACGGACAAAATTTGGTATGGTGTTGTACCATAGAATATTAATGAAATGAGGAGACAGCGAGAAACTTCGGACAGTTATAAGGAACATTTATAGGGGTTGTATATTTTTTTATAAGAACTACCATAAAAGGTCATATTACAGAAGTCAACGCAAGATTCTCGAAAATATGGTCACATGATATCAATACGGCGTATGATCCCCTCCAAAGGCTAAAAACTCGCAACAAAAAAATAAAGAGGGGTGGGCTGTTGATCATTATTCCGCCCGACAGTGGTACACCGCCTCCACAGTAAGTGTCCCTTTGATGTGCTAGGGTTGGTACCGCATTCCTCGATGTCTCCAGATGAAATAACGTCTAGGCATCTGTTTGCAGGCTAAAATAGGACTCATCAGAGAGCAGAAATGTACCCCATTTGTCAGAGCTCCAAGTCACATAGCACCATTTTCGACGAGCTCTATGGTTAATAGGATGTAGACATGTATAGTATCTTATGTTGGGCGGCTTCCAGACGCTAGTTCAACTCCTGCTGGTACACTGTGATGATACAGAAACTCTGCAGAAAGGCCAGAAGTGTGTGTAATGCTGTGTTTGTGCTGTACCTATGTTGTTTAGTTGTTTCTAGTCACTTTGCTACCAGGAAGCAATAAGCACCAAGGAGGTGCGTCCTGATACCCGTCTACGCTACGAGGAGGCGGACCACAACTGAACGCGAACCGCAGCAAACCTCGAGTCTCACGTACTAAATGTCCAAATCATTCAAAAAATGAGCAAATAAAATAAAATAAATATAAAGTAATAAAAATAATAAAAAAGTACCTGATAACTACAAAAAAATCCGAAAAAAAGAAATAAAATAAAAATCCCGCACCAGTGCAAGCTTGTGCCAGCAATGAGAAATACAAAAGAGGAAAGAATAACAGTAAAAGGAGGAAGAATAAAAAGTAAAAAAATAAACACTCAATAGACGGACAAAAGGAAAACACAAATTAAAAGAGGATAAAAGGAAGAGATAAGATTTGACACTGGATAATCTATGCCAACCGACGATCCCGCCTGAGGCTAGCAGGAGATAGAAGACAAGAAAACAGTGATCGTTCAGCATTGTATAAATAAGATCAGGAACTGTCCAATTCCAAGGTGGTGGTGGTGAAGATGGTACTTGACTTAACGATGGTGGTGGTGGCCTGGACTGGAGGTAGAGCCGGAATAGTAGTTCCCGAAATTGACGCACTAATGATGAGTTGTCCACGTCTGGTGAAGGCTTTATGTGCAAAATCTTTCAGAAGATTAAATTTTTCTTTGGAGTCCAGTACAGATGACTCATTGCTGGGGAAAATGGTTGACACACAGCAGACATGAAACTGACGAAGATCAGTTTCTGCCATGTTGTGTTTTTCTGGCAAATTTGGCTACCAGAAGCAGCAATCACCAGGAAAGCTGCTTCCTGGTACTCGTCCATGACCACGGGAAGGTAGGCCAGTCTTACTACCAACACTGTCAGGATCAAAGAGGACGAATCCTCAAGAGGGGCCACCCACTGCAAATAGTAGTGCAAGACCTGTAGTGGGAAGAAATCCTGGTGGCCAAACCCAGGGTAAAAAAAAAAAATCTAGTGGTATTTGGAAACATTTAAAAAATTCCTTTTATTTCTTTTTTTTTTTAGGAGAATTATTGTTATTTATAGTAATGGCACTAAGAAGAAGGCATTTCCTCCTTGGCGAAGGCTACAAGGTTGTTCTTGGCCTGAAGGAGAAGATCAACATGGTCAGATGATAAACTTGGTATAACAGTCTTGAGTTGATGTTGAAAGTCACTGTACAAAGAGCAATCGAAGAGGCGATAGTATCAGTCTTCTTTCGAGCCGCGAAAACAAGCATTTGTATGATGCAGACCCAGTTGAAAGAGTTTCTGATTTAGAGATCCATGGTCAGTTATGAGGAAAGAAGATTCTAAACTCAAATTTAACCAAGATTTTACCAATTTGAACATCGTAAACGAAACCAGGAAATAAACGCCTGGTGGCAGCACCAAGTCAGGAAGTGTCTCATCTGGTCTGCCAAATGTTAACCAATTCATTGAAGCACCTTATCTTGATTTTTCTTTTTTTGGGGCCAGATCTCAAATTTATCTCTGTTCCCAAGATTTTGGATGGAATTTGCTTTTTGATCCTAAAACAAAGGGCACAATAAATAATATAAAGATCGAGGGGAAAAGTCTCAGCAATGACTTGGACAGCAAAAGTCGAGACTGTTCAGCAGATACGGTAAATAGATAGAATCATCCATCTCTGAATGGAATTCAATTTGGACTGAATGAGAGAATTGGTTACCCTGTGAAACCATGCTCCTGGCGCATAGGAAACTAAGGCAGGAACACAGCATTGGAATACAGACCTAAAGATTTCCGTGAAAGATTCCACTCAGTTTTAGATACTTTAACAAACGAGCAAGTAAAATTTTTAACTTTAGAACTGAGGTAAATTAGATGGGATAGAAAATTAAGTTTGTGGTCAATAATAACTACAAGGAGCTTAGTCTGTGTAACGATAGGAAGTTGCTAACCAAAAATTCGGACTAGAGAAGGCCTTCTAAGATCTAATTTAGACCTAAAGAGCATCATCTTGCTTTTACTCAGACTGATTTTAAGCTTATTCAATGAAGACTAAGATCAATAAAATCCAACAGAAATTTATTTGCATTCACCTCAAGGGCGGCACGAGACTAGCCAGAAACAATAATAGTTAAATCATCTGCAAAGGCTATAATTTTAGAATGATCGAAGGAACAAAAAAGGCAATCGTGGAGGGCAATATTCCAAATGAGGGATCCCAGGACGGAGCCCTGGGGCCACCCTCGATAAACTTGCCTTGAAACTTGAAGAAATTTTTGACTTTAACAATTAAGGGTAAAATGATAACTGCCAGAATTATTCACCACTTTTAGATAAACTGAAGGAGGAACCGAAAGTGAAACTCAGGGGAAAGCTCATCCGAGAAGTGTTGTTTTTGCAGGATAAAGCTCCAAAACACAAAACATATCAAACATATGCCAAGTTGGTTGAACTAGGCTTCCAGCTTCTTCATCACTTCCATATTTACTAGATCTTGCACCCTCAGACTGCCTTTTCCCAAGTCTGAAAAAAAATTTAAAAGGTATCAAATTTGCATAAAATGATGATGTCATACGAGCAACAAAAGCCTGGTTTGGGGAACAGTCTTTCGATTTCTATTTGAGATGTTTACAAACGCTAGAACATCGTTGTAGAAAGTATGTGAAGTTGAAAAGCGAATATATAATAAACTATGTATATAATTGAATTATCTTGTTTCTTATCAGCAGTTAGGTATAAGTGAATTTGAAAGGATTTTATGATTGAATCCCCCCCCCCGAAAAAAAATTTTGCTACGTGTTGGACTAATAATATTGGGAAATTTCTCAAATAATATCAAATCTGATTAAAGTCATAGCCCAATGAGGCTGCTAGTCACTGTGTCTTACTAATTCAATATTAAAAACAAGAGCGTCTTAATACATAAACCTGGAAACTCCCCTTAAGATACGTGGGCACGAATCAGAGCTGTTATTCAGGGCCGTGAAAAAGAGGATGCGCTGGATGCAACGCAACCGGGTTCCCCCACACAGAAAAGCCCCAAGACGTTTCAGATATTTATTTAGCAGCAGCTGAAAATAGTATATTAATACCTAGTAACTTCTTACAGATTAAATTGTTTGTATTGGAAATGATAACCTCATTAACAATAATAGAACTATAACAGACCTTTGAATCAGTTCAAGACATTTCATTCAACCTTAAAATACACACTTGAAACAGAAAAAAATAAGAGGGCTGTTCAATAAACAATGATCATAATTTTTGAACAACCGTACTGCTTGCTATTTCTAACTGAGCTACGGAATTTAAAACCCAACCAGGCTGCAACCTGAACAGGCATAAACTTGGCCGTCTGTCAAGTTGATGCCTGTTCAGTTTCGCCTACGTAACAGGGACGTAACACGCAAGGAACAGTATGCTGC
Organism: Mastigoproctus giganteus; assembly: GCF_048544385.1. Lineage (NCBI taxonomy): Eukaryota > Metazoa > Arthropoda > Arachnida > Uropygi > Thelyphonidae > Mastigoproctus > Mastigoproctus giganteus. Next base: position 9,285,367 of record NC_143577.1, read on the forward strand.
TCTCAAATTTTGTTTCTGTCTCAAGAAAACATCAGCTGAAGCGTACGAAATGTTAAAAGAGGCTTATGATGAATCTACTCTTCCATATAGCACAGCTCGTAGGTGGTTTAAAATGTTTAAAAACGGACGTGACTCAATCACAAAAATCGGCGGTCCTGAAACTCCAATCACTACTGTCACTACAGAAACCATAAATATTGCTTCTGTAATCGTGAGAAAAGATCGTCGAGTAAAGCAACCCGCAGAGATGTTGAGAATATCAGTAGGCAGCGCGCACAGTATTCTCCATGACTATTTGCATATGACATGTGTTTGTGCACGCTAGGTTTCAAGACAACTCACACCTAAGAAACAGGAAGTTCGCATGGTTTGTCAGGAGCTGTAACGAATGGTTACTGAAGATGGTGACGTTCTGCACAAGGTAGTAACAACGGATGAGACATGGCTTCATCATTTCGATCTGGATAGCAACAAAATTCTGTTTGGAAGTTACGTCATCACGAACACCGAAGAAAGCAAAAGTTGTTGCTTCTCAGGGTTATGGTCATCTCTTTTTTTTTTTTTTGACATTCAAAGAACGATTTACCAACACGATGTGCCATGTCATACGACTATTAAGAGACCTTACTGCACACTTTGCGGAATGGCATGTCACAAATGACATAACTGCACGCAGGAGGGTGGATGTTGCACTACGACAGCGCGAGACCTCACATTGCCCATACTGTCATCAAGTACTTAGCCTGTAATAATGTCAAATGCGATTCTCATCCGCCCTACAGCCATGACCTTGCACCCTACCACTTTTTATTTATTTCCAAATTTAAAGAAGGAGCTGCAAGGTAAACGTTTCCTGTCGCCAGAAGTTGTAAAGACATCGGAGGCAATTATAAACCGGATGTCAAAGAATGGCTTCCACCATGTTTTTGAAGAATGGCAGAAACGTTGAGTAAGTGCATTCATCAAAGGGAAACTACTTTGAAAAGGACCATCAAGTTATGGATGATTACTAAAGGTATATTGTGGAAAAAAATTATGATCATTATTTATTTAACAGCCCTCGTACATTAATAACTAGTATCTTAATATTAATAACTTTTACAGGTTAAATTATTCATTTTGCAGATGGTAACCTCATTATTAGTAACAGAGCTGTAACAGACTTCTGAATCAGTTCAAGACACTTCATTCTAGCTCAAAATACGCCCTTGAAACAAAAGAAAACAAAGTATTAACTTTTTTTTTTTTAAACCTGGTTATTATAAGACAAGAAACAACTTTACCACAAGTGTATATTGAAAATCTTGCCATATACAATTCAGTGAAATATTGCACATCAGGTGATGGTTTTGAACGCAAACTACAATACGATGCGTAAATATCCCCGATTTACATCTGTGACTCCGTATTTCTAGTGGTGTTATCTAATCTTGTGTGCATCATAGAGAGATTCTGAAGAAGGGGTTCTGAAATTCGAGAAAGGGCGAGATTTAATATTTGGGGAGAACGACAAATGAAATACGGTTTCTCTACCTCACACGGCACCACTGTTTGCCTTACTCAAACCCACATAAATCTTCACTGATGGTATCTGCGTGCAGCAATAATTTTCGCTTTTGTGGATGCCACGATGCAGTGAACAGATGTGCAAATTAAAGCGATATTTTATCGTGCGTTGTATCGCCAAGAATTCACTACGTCTATTTTCACCCGTTTATTATAAACACGCCCAAAACGAAATCCTTACCAGTCGATGACGTCATCAATACATCAAGTTGCTGATGAAAACGGGAAACTCTCAGCAGTGATTTAGGATCATCTCATTGGGATATTTCCATCATCTAACTTGAATAGTCGATGGCTGGTGGAGTAATCATGATCCACAGATTTCACATTGCCAGTTCTTGAAGAGATCGATTTTTCTGTCTGGCAGCCAGAGAGAGAGAGAGAGAGAGAGTGAAAAAAAAAAAAGGGGGGGGGGGACGCAATTCAAGTGCTTCGATGTCCTTGGAACACTAAAAAAAGAGTTACTGGGAAGAAACCAACGTTTCTTCGCTCTAACTGGTTAGCGCTCCATCTTATGAAACTGATTGCATCTCAAACCACTAATCCCTTGCGATTATTCTGTGCTCTAACGGACATTGTGTTTCGTAATTAGAGATTTTGGCGACACTCTGACATGGAGGTTAATTTAACCCCTTCATTATGGCAGCACACCTGCCATAATGCTTATCTGGTTAGGAAGCATGCCTAATGGAAAAGTGTGCGCTAATTAGAATTGATAGCCCACCGTCCTCGTTGGATTTAGTAATTTAATATCTCAGCACAAACATTGTTTATCTCCCTTTGTGCCCCACCTCAAGGAGCCATAACACCTTCGTTTCTAATACGACGATATTTCTTTGATAAAAATAAAAGCTGTCTACTTTGGATTAACATGTCTAGCGTTCTTAATCCATTTACAAAAAATTATTATAAAACAAGAAGGTAACTCTTAAATCACGTGATCATATTGGTAAAGAACCCTGTTGTCTCGTATTTCAAAATACAAAACAGTATGCCTTTTTTTGTTTTTGTGTTTTTATCTTGAACCTTTTTGGCAAAGGAACGCGTCTTTGTACACTTTCCGCATGTTTCATTTATCACCAGAGGGCTTCCGTTTTTATTCACAATATAGCCTCTTGCCATTGAGCTAATGATTGTGGTTGCTAGGCTCTGCTCTTTTTTCATGAATACTCATGAATGGGAAAAGGATGTAAATTAGGCTGACTACCTACTCTCTGTTTAAGTGTTCAGAACTCCTCCAGCATTCATTATCTCTTCTCTGATGCGTATCTCGCCCCAATCATGGCTGAAATACTGAACACACTCAAAGGTCATTTAATCGTTTTCAAAGTACACACTAGAATCTCTTAACTTCTCGCCGAATCGAAAATCGAACTCCTTTTCGTGTCTCGCGCTCCTTTGCCGGCTTATAACCTTTGACCTTTTCAATTTACGTAGTGGGAGGTCAGGAATGCGACTGACTGCCATGTAGCTGTTGAAACCAGTTAACTTTAATACATTAGGTTCAAAAAATTCCCAGGGAAAGTTTTCGACAAATGGAAAATAAGACAAAATAGCAAAATAAACGTCAAGGTATGTGTTACTTTAATGAATGATAAAATTTAAAATAATACAATTTAGTTAACTTTCACAATAATAAAAAAAATATTACTTCAAATTTAATTCATGTGTTTTACAAACTTTAACGTTCTAGTGATTTACACAATATTCATCCTTAGATGTTAAATAAATGTAAATATTTCATTTGGTTGTTTATATTTCCAATAAGACAGTCAATATTTATTTGACTGTTACCTTTATTTTTTCGCAACCTTAGGAATTGAAGCGCATTTCTTTGCACAAGTTATTCTATGGGAGAAAAAAAGGAATTCTCGCTCGAAAGTAAAATCAGCTTTTAAAATACGAAAGTAAATAATAAAATATGTGTTCAACTTTGATGACGTAATGACACACCAAGAATGTCATTAGACATTTCATGCCTGCAGCCAAGTAATGTTTGTCAGTCTGTTATCTCGCAAAAGAACAATTTTATGCCTTTCGAGTAACAAAATGTGCTGTTCTTTGAGAAGCTTATAAAATTTAATAAGCATGGCAGAAAGAAATCAATAAAAAGTAAGAATAAAATCAGCTTTGGAAGCGTATTATATTTTGCATTCATGAATATCTGATATCGCGCTGTGACGAGATTTACTTTTCTCATTTGCTATGCGTGATCACTAAAACAGCACAAACTTCATTTAAATATCTTGTTTAATACTAAAAATGAACTACTGTGATCAATGGATGATGTTTTACTAACTGTAAATAGATAAATAAATTCGCCATACCTCAATAAAATCGGGAAGTTTAGTAAAAAATAAGTACTAGTAGTACTACTCAGTAGCTAGTAGAACTGAACAAAAAAATTGTTATTCGATTAACTACTACTGGATTTCACTAACGCCCTCTGGCTTAAATTTTAAATTTATTCTAAAGCTGTAATAAATAAATTATCTAATAAATTATTAAATTTATTCTAATTGTGTAATAAATAAATTATCCAATTTATTTATTACACAATTAGAATAAATTATTATTATTGTGTAATAATTATTATTGTGTAATAAATAAATTATCCAATTTATTTATTACACAATAATAAATAAATTAGATAAAAAATAAATATAACGTATTTATATTTATTATAAATATATAGTGATATTTGATTATATATACAGTGTCATTATAAAGTCGTTGTTCAGTTTTAAATTTTCATAACTTCTGTTCTATGCATGATAAAATCAATCTGTAAAAATGGTAAGTAAAACAATTTATTAGTTTTACATACATTTATTCTTGGGATTCTTAACATGTCTACAGTCATTACGAACAAATACGATTCTGAAGTTCTACAAATACGTTTTGCAGTTGATTTCCAGCGAACAGGGTCCTGTTAATACCCTGAATCATATTAGTTATCCTAGTCCGAAGATTATCTAAAGAGCGAGGTTTTGTTGAATAAACAACAGTCTTAACATGGCCCCATAGAAAAAAATCCAATGGGCTCAAATCTGGTGAACGTGATGGCCTCTTCCTCTTCCAACAACATTTTGTGGACTTGAATTTTGTAGTTTCAAGTGAAGTTTCACTCTGAGAAATTTACGCACTGTTAAGTCAGGAATACCCAGCTCCAAAGATGCCCGTTTTATTGATTTCCATGGACTTGCAGTAAAGAATTGTTCTACAGATGCCACACTTTCCTCACTTCCACTTGGCCTTCTAGATCGTGATTTATCATTGACGGAACTTGTTTCTTTAAACTTTTTCATCCAGTTAGTTAGGGAATTCCTGTGCTGTGCATCTTTGTTGTAATGAGTTATAAATCTTTTTTGTACTGCGCTCTGCCAACCACAGCACACAATTTACTTTCTCTTCTATTGAAACCATTTGGTCAAGCCTAATTCTAAAAAAATAATAATAAAATTTTTGCTACACTACAATGAAATTAATGAATCACTCTTAGTACATACTAAACTTCACTAAATTACATTTCTAACGTTTTTTACAGATTGATTTTGTCTGTATAGAACGGAAGTTATGAAAATTTAAAACTGCACAAGGACTTTATAATGACCCTGTATATAATCAAAAATAAATATAAATTAGATATACAAAATAAATAAATATTATTTCGCATTTGATAAGTATTCAATGGGGATCTGTATCCATTCACTTTTTATGGCATAATGGTTTAATATTTTGAGTACATTTTTATTACAAACTTCGCTCCATGCTATTAGCTTTCAAGAGTCATTTTACCGAGTTTCAAGTGAGATATTTCTTCCTGATTAAAATGTGTCCGGTTAATGACATCCATGTGGGTATTTGCTAACTCAACACACCAAATTAATAAACGGAAAACGTGTCGAGGAAGCTTTTATGGCGAGAATCGTTTCGCTACTAAAACACGATGGACCAAAATTACACTTGCAAGAATGGGTGTCCTAAGACCAATCCCATTTCTCAAATTAATTGAATCTTTCCCACCCACTCACGGTGTTGTCTCTTGAGAAAACATAGTCACGTGTTAAGTGTTGTACGCAAGCTAGTGGGATTACTAATTGCCTACGTGAATTGTAGTTTCGTATGAAAGCTTCGTCGCCATAATGAAGATGCGGGACTGATAAAATTCATCTTTCTGCGCATAAGGGCACTTTTTTACTTTCCTATTCACTTTCTTCAGCGATCGATACATCACTTTTGGTTACTACAGGTACTGTAGCATACATTTAAATTGACAAACTTCTTTCACAATGAAAATAAAAAAGACAATACATTCACTGATGTTAGCCCGTCGAGACTAATGCAGAGACATTGCCAGTTTCATTTTTTAAAGAATTTTAGATAAGATACATTTCTATGTTCCTTTTAAAGTGACAAGGCAACAAATGTTAATTAGTGTCAATTTTAAAATAGCACGTTGAAGAAGAATTAGCTAATTATTACAAATGCTTAAATTAATCAAGGAGTTCAATTTAGATCCTTTTTACCACCAATATGACAATAATTTATAAAATTAACAATTGTAATAAATAATGATTATAAGAATATGTAATTAATTTTATCCTATGATATCCTACTACAGAGATTCTCAAAATGGCGTACACTTATTTTTATCATGAATTATACTTAGATTTTCTTCGTCTTTGATTGTATATTTTGCTGATAAAAGATGACATTAGTTGTTAAAAACAAAAGGAGCTCACATTTGTGAGGCTTGGCACACTGAGGGCCCTGAGCTGGATATTATCATTCTTCTCTTTCTTGGTGATTCCCTCCTACTTTCTGACTCGTGTTTTCTCTCTCGGGGTAATTCAGAAATTTTTTTTTTTTTTTTTTTTTTTTTGGCTGGTGCAGCATAAGCCTCAGGCTTCCTTGTACCATATGGCTAATTAATAATAAATAATAATAATAATAAAGCGAAATGTGCCAATAATGTAATGTGTAAAAAATATGGCTGTAGGACGTTTGATGTTCGAACAACGCAAAGCAATTTTAAAGCGGGCGGACTGAGAACTTTTTTCTACTGGGCTCTGGACTTTGGTATAACCGGCCCATAAACATGATCGGCCCAATAGCCAAATGGAATTTTATACATTTTCATAGCGAAATCGTGTTTCTTTCACTATTTTACTTTTCTTATAGAATTCTAGTTAATAAATGATCAGAAATACAAAATATGTAAGAATACATAAATTAAAATACATTTGTGGAATTCTCCCGTATGTTCGCCTGTAAAGTGATTCCAATGTACATCGGCCCACCGTGCTTCAGCCGGTGGCCTGTTAGCCCCGGTACTGGTAATCCGAGAATGATCGTGGAGTTAAAAGTAGTTGGCTGGTATTTTTTGATGTATCTATCTACCATTTAGCTGTATGGAGGTGAAGTTATTTTCTACCAATATGACATTCAATATTATCATTGTGATGTTAATTTGCTATTAAACCATCATCACTACGTAGAATTTCAAGAATTTGTGATAAATTTGAGACGTATGATACCGTGCAAATCTCCTAAATTGTGTTAATCAACGGTGAAGAAAATTCCCTTGCAGAAATTTGAACGCTCACCATAAAAAATCTGTAAGGCGAGTTACTTGAGAGACTGGAATCAGCAGAGCAAGTGTACACTGCGTTCTCAAACGAGCTAAGTGGAAATTTTATGTACCAAGTTTGCTACACAATATGAATAAAGATGATCCTGATCACCCAGTTGAGTCTTGTGAACAGTTTAAATCGAAGATAGATGATTTTTGGACAACCTTATTTTGTCGGATGAAACAACGACATCCAAGCTCAATGGTAAAGTGAACCGACATAATGTGCACTGGTCCCCGGAAAATCCAATACCAATATAGCGCCCATATCATTGTGATGTTAGAACCTATTCTCATAAACATTTCACAGACCAGTGGATAGACCGATGACCTAAATATAAAAGATAAAAGTGGATCTAACTTCTTGACTAGGAAGTGTTGATTATCTTCCATTGTCATCTGATTTAACTCCGCTCGGCTCCTGAGTCCAGTTCGTATGTGATACATATGATACTCTGCCCGCTGACAGCATTGGGAAAATGCCTCGATATCAGACAGTAGTTCTTAGGGTTGGAAAAGACATTGAGTGGTTTCTTATCATCCAGGCTGACCTGACTGACGCTATTGGTTGTTTTGAGGCAATAATTATTCAAAACTAACATTTAATTAACACCCAATATTCATTCTTTGTGCATCTCCCGTATGTATTGGGCTCCCTCTTTGTCTTATCACTCTCCTGCCAGTGCCGTTTCTAGGATCCACGAACTATAGAGCCCAGACCGTTGATGCAGCCATGTTTTTTCCGAACATAGGTTCTCTGATGCATTGAGATGCCAATGGCTGCCCAGGGTTGAACCTAGAGATTTAGGGCAGCAAATAGGAGCAGTTAGCCTACTTCAGGACACAGTATTCCAGTCCCCCATAGCTTCTTCACCTCACTTTGGGCCCTTCAGACCATATTTCGGCAGCTTACTCTGGCTGAGATAAATATTTCATACCCTCTAAACCTGTTATCTCAGGAGTAATTAGTACGTATGATACTCTAGATAGCTGGTGTAATGGTCTCCTTTCAAATTGCCAACTTTGCTAGATGTCGGATGCCCTTTCTTCCAATCCAGATGCTATGGTTATATACCAAAGCATAGACGTCAGACGCCCTTTAGAATTACTCAAGGGCTGCAGAACTGACACTGGATTAAAACAGTATTAAAAGAGACGATATGTAACACCTCATTAACTTAATTAATGACCGGATATAAAGAAAATAAATAGAATTTTATTATTTCTTCTCCATCGCTAGGTTTTGGTCATTCATTCCAAAATGTCAGGAAAGAAAAATTGGTTTGCTGTCATTGTGTCACTGAGTAGCATATGTACTCCAATTGCCCTCATAGCTATCGCTTTTAAGTGCGCTTATATTGAATACCTGTTTTAAGGAATTGACAAGAAACATTAAAAAAAACATGGCTAATACAACTACTTCATCCGTTTCCAAGCTTAATATCGCACAGCTTAATATTTATTCTATTGCTGCAGTAAACCAATTCGCTAAACATCATTGCATGGCTAAGATTAACGGGTACCCACTAAGTACCGTATCATCCAGGCTGACCTGACTGAAACTGTTGGTTGTTTTTGGGCAATAATTGTTCTAAACCAATTTAAATACCTGCATCCATTCTTTGTGCTAGCGTTGAAGGATCTTGTGCTCTCTATTTGTCTTTTCGGTTTACAGCAATTGAGCCATGAAGCAGAACTATACATTTCCCTTCTTGAGAGAGCTTTGGCTCCGCTAAAAAATCGCAGTATCTTCTTTACTATTGATACAAACCCTCTCCAACCCAGCTTCCACTCCTGTTGTCTTATCTGATCAAGAGGATTTGCAACTAAGCATTCTCGATGAGATGTATTTGAATCATACATCAAAAAATCTCTCTCTCCGAACTTGGCCTTATGGCATTTGATTCGTTTCGTGCTCTTGAAAAAAGCAAGTTTTTACAACTACGTTTCTATATTCTCCAGATCCATGAAGAAATAAAACCTAGAAATCCTAAAAAAACGTTTCTTGGTGGAAAGTCAGACTTCTTTCCCAACTTTAAACTATTCATGGAGAGTATCAACTGAGACATAATCACAATTAAAACGAAAATTCATCATTACTAGGAAAATCTATACGAACAGTATTCATCACGCTAAGAAGACCTGGGAAATTTTTAGCGCAGTTTATAAATCGGTACGTAAAACAATATCCTCTGCTGAGATCTTCACATCAATCTATATCCAAGGTCTCCCTGATTCCTTATCTTGGAAAACGTCTGTTACTAGAATTGCTATCTTCATTATCCTCACATCTGATTTTACACCTATTTCTCAATCACAGCTAATCTCTAGCACACCTAATAGGAAGTTGAAACTAAAGGCGAAGTAACCAAGGATTTATTCCTAATGTTCAGTTTCAACTACCAACTACCACTGGCAAGAACTGGTTTCGCCCAAATAAGCATACCCTCGCTAATAACACAGTGTATATAATTACAGTCCTCCACATACGGAGTGGAAATGGACCGAGTTCGAAACCCGTCAATGATGCAAGGAACTTTATGGATTTTATTCATATTGTGGCTGAGTTAGTCAGTCACAAGCGAGGATAGCATTGGTTTTAATCCCGACCTCCCAGCTTTTACCCTCCAGCAAAACAGGCAACCCGACCAGAGAACACATGCAATTTAAATATAATATACATGGATGGATTGATGAATTTGTTCTCCTGGTTAACCCTAATATGAAATATGAAATATTTTTTACACCTTAATACTGATCAAATGAACCTTATCCTCGAATCTAGAGGTGGGCCCCAAGGATCAGTATTGAAACTATTTTTGTTTTTGTTGTTTGCTGTAGGGTTTCAGACGCATCAGGCTGTATATCATATGAGATGCAAATTGCGGGTGTTCTTTTGTTGGACGAAAAACCCCTGTTCCTGGAGAAAAAAACCATGCCTCCATCGCCTGAGATCAACTAACTCAGTCACGTTGTGAAAAAGACCGATAAAAATTCCTCATATCATTGACCTTCTTCCTTCCTTATCCACCCGGAAGGCGATTCTTATCCACTCTGCTACCCACGAGGGCCTTGTTATTTATGATTTTCTTAAATGACATCGGTGAAGGAGTTCAGCCCGGAATGTCAAATTTTCAGAGCACGTAAAGAGTAGGAGAGTGGTTAATCATCAACTAGTGATTCTTCAGAATGACTTACATAGTCTTCAGGGATAGTCAGAAGAGTGGCAGCCATGTTTTCATGCAACAAGACACTTGGGAAATAGTAACCACAAAATAACTTTTGAGACTTACGACACGGTCGGTTGTGGATTCTTTGAGCTGTGCAGATAGATCGTAAGGAAGGTCCATGATTTATAGAACATTTGCTTGTAGAGATAGGGAGATTATTTCCACTGCATAACACAATTGTAAGATTGCATTTTGAATATTGTGTTCAAATATGGAGACCTCATCTAATAAAAAGACAACGAACTTCTTTGAAACGATTCAACGAGAGGAAACCATCTCGGTGAGATCTACAAACCGTATCCGTATGAGGAAAGACTTCGATTATGGGCTAGAGAACATGGCAACACCATCTTAGAGGAGACCTCATTGAGGTCTATAAGGCACTGAAGGAGACAATAAAATGGTTGAAGGCAAAACTTTCACTGTCATGAATAATTTTCCTAGTGCGCAGGGCAGTAGTCTTAACACTGTCCTCCTCATACCCGATGGAAAATAACAAAATCCACGAAGATGTGGACATAATACACTTGGGTTTGCTAAATGGCCAAGGTAACATTCTGCTGCACAACCGCCCATGATACACACTGCTGAATCACCAATGATTTCACATAACCTCAGAGTAAATAGACGAATATGAATATGATAGTTGGCATAAATTCAAAAATATCTCTCAGTCCATTACGCCAAAGATAAAGATATTTACAGGGAGGAACTGTCATTTAGTTAATGAGAGTAACACAATCCAAAAGGTACAATAAAAGGAGGATTTAAGATTTAGTTTTAACAAGAAGATAAAAGATGTGTGAGGAAGAAATCAAAAGAATAAACTTAACGGAGAGAAACGTTAAATAAATCTTCCAGTTGGACAGATGCAGACTCCATTATCGCCCCTTCTGCTAAGTCCAGTGAATCCTCTCGATCTTCTTAGATTACTCCTGCTCTTACAGTGAGCCGTTTATTTGTCAAGATTTATATTAATCCTCATACTTTCCTGCTAAGATAACGTTAATCCCATTGTTACTCCCTGTTTTTTAATCTCCCTCGCTCGCTCTTTGTATAATCTAATTAGAGCGATCATAAGCTTTCCCTTTTTTCAGACAAATCTATTTTGTCTCGCTTTAATTTGGTTCTCTCGAGCATGTCAACTCTGACTATAGGTGTTAATCCTACGTTAATCCCTTCTTAGGCCATGTTCTGTAATCTAGGAAAATGAAATTTGCGTCTAACTTAAGACCATATTCTAATTGCGCTGTTCAAACCTTTGGAGTGATCAGTGCATTTTCTTTTGTTATTAAGTCACAGTAGTATTGAAAATTATGTAAATCAGAGGGCGCAGGTATCGCTTTCCTTCACCGCCTGAATTTACTTTTTAGGGAGAATTCTGAAACTAAGCACTTAGAATCGAAAAAGAAAAGAACCTATAAAAATTCTTAACGTCATTGACGATTCGAACTCAGACTTTTTGGTTTCACCCGGTGTGGGGAGCTTTCCTGAAATCCAAGTGTATGATATCAAAATTACTTTTTGCATCCAACTCCTTTATGACCACATCGTAGTATCCAATCAAATTGGTCATACAAGATTTTCATTTAACAAACCCATGCTGTGACTGCAGAATAACTGCATTCCTGTCTAGATGGTCCTGCATTACTTCTTTAACCAGTGACTCAGGTATTCTCTCTGGAATCGAAGTTAAGCCAACAGGTCTGTAATCGCTGCCACCCTTTGATTCCCCTTTATGGACTGTGGATACATTCGTGCCATCTCCAGTCCACATCTCCAGTATCATCCACAGATGTTCTCATAATCATGGTTTACCTCTTTCGTTGCCTCTCTTAATGCACTGGTACGCAAAACTTAAGAACCAGTCAGGTTTACATCTATAGCTTCTCATAGGCGTGGCCTGGATATGAGAAAAGCATACCAAAGGAACCTCGAGAGGTACAGAAATGATGAAGGAAACAACACCGACACAACAACCCAAACAAAATGATACAGAGAGACTTTATTCAAAAATAGCAACATAGCACTGGCTGCCATGATACACATGCATCACTGCCAAAGATGGAACAAAGGGAAGAGGTGGTCCTCAGTAGGAAATATGGCCAACCCTAATGTCGATGCAGGATTTGCACCGCCTGTCCATACTTAGAACAATGTTGTTGATAAGTTCTTGCGGTAACATCATCCATTCCTCTGCCAGCGCCCGGTGAACATTTTCTGGTGGGTGTGGACGTGCCACTAGGCATCTCCCCAGAGCATACGTGTTCAATGGGATTTGGATTGCGGAACGGGCAGGCCAATCCATACGAACAATGTCCTCACTTCCCAAAAGCATATCAACAGCTGGGGCGTGGGGCGTGGGGCGTGGCGTTATCCATAAAGACGAACTCGGGACCAATGGCACCTCGGAACAGACGCACACGGGGAAGGAGTACCTCAGTATAGTAGCGTGCACCGGTTACAGTACCGCCTTCCAGTATCTGGAGTGGTGTACGTCCATCCAAGATAACTCCTCCTCAGACGAGAACACCTCGACCTCCATATCGATCCCTTTCAGTGATGTTTGCGGGGTGATACCGTGTGCCAACCTCTCACCAGATTAGCTGACGTCCAGAATCGCTGCTGAGACTGAATCTACTCTCATCAGTAAAGAGTACTTTACCCCTTTGTGCTGCTGTCCAGTCTTTGTGTTCGATGCACCATTGTAAACGGTGTCTCCGATGGGCAGCTGTTAAAGGGACAAGCCGTCGGGTAAACGGTCCACCTTTGTGGAGTCGCCTGGCCACAGTAATTCGCGATATTCTGTGTCCTGTGCAGCTGGTTTGCAATGGATCCCGCTGTGTGATGTCGGTTCCCCTTGGCCTGTAGGAGTATGAGCGGTCATCATTGGGCGTTGTTTTTCGTGGACGACCATCACTGGTCCTTCTAACAGCTGTACCTGTCGTTCTGAAGGACGACCACGCACGTGAGACGATGCTATGAGTGATACGGAACTCTGGTCACACTCCTCCTCCTCGCACTTCGATTCCCAATTATTCGACCCCAGGTAAAGTGATCCAGATGTTGTCTACTGGCCATTTCGTTGTCTGCAGCACAGTATGAATCATACCAATGGAACGTGTGTAACAATCGTGCTCACCATTCGGTAAAGTGCACATAACTGCTGAACTGCTGCTTTTATCTGTTTATGTGAGCCCTCTCATCAAGATTCAAATTTCTGCATGTGCATCAGCTTTCTACTGAACAGCCACGGTTATGCAAATCTCCACAGGCTGTTTCATTCGATTTTGTGGTTGTAACCTTTAGAAATAGTGGTCCTTAAGTTTTGCACACCAGTGTATAATTAGATATATCTCATCCACTCCAACTGCCTTATTTACGTTTAGTTTCAACAAATTCTCCTCTACTTTCCTCTCAGTTATCACAAAATTATTTAGCTTCCTGTTAAAGTTTGATAAACTTCTGGAACCGACTTCCCTAAAGAATTCCTCGTGTGTAAATGTAGATGCAAAATACCTAATCAGTTTGTGAGCAACCTCAGCAGATAGCCAATAGTTCTGACATTATATTTAGTGAGTCAATGTGGTTTATCCCTTTTCTTCTAGATGTTAACATAAGAAATGAAATCTTTTGCTACTTTTCTTCGTATTCGTAGCCGAAGACTTCTTGTAATCTCCTTTAATTTGCTTTTGTGACTTCAGTGCAGACTATTTTATGCCTCTTGGAGGCTTCTGTATCTCCTGATAATTTATATGCATCACATATATCTTTCTTGTCTGCCACGTGTCTCATTAGATCATCTGACATCCATTTAGGTCTAAGCCTTGAACAATGTTTCTTAGTTGGTATGAAAAGCCTACTGTCTTCTATGATTTCCCTTAATGCTTCCCATTTAGAATTTGTTGTTGGTAACGTTAGTATCCCATCCCAGTTAAAAAACAATCTCTCTCTCCTACTACACTGGAGTAACGGACGCTACCATTTCAAGGTTATACCCATAACCTTGAAATGGCATCATCCGCTATCAAGGTCACACGCCAATTCATATGAAAGAGATTATACACGTGTTAGAACAAACCGGACGTGACATCAAGAATACCGAGCACCATTTCTTTCCACTACACGCCTTCGCAAAGCTGTGCTGTGTTTTTGCGATATTCTTCCACCAGACATCGTTCCATACCATCTTCACTCGCAATTTTCAATAAGCAGGCATGGTATCCAATTTTCTTTCTGATTGCTTACTGTGGTTGATGATAGATGGCCCTCTGTCTTCTAACTTCTTTACTAATGCTGGTGTTCCCCGAGGTTCTGTTCTTTCTCCCACAATTTTCTTCTTGGATATTAATGACCCTCTTCCACTGACTGGAAATCGAATCCGTAGTTTTTCTGATCCCACAACTAGGAGGTCATAAATTCAAATTATAGTGAAAGAGATTGGATTGTGGGAAGTTTTCTTTTAACCAGGGAGTCGATACGTTTACGCATGTTTATTATTGGGTTTACTTTCTGCTGTAAAGTTCAGCACAAAGTAAACACCCTCGTTACCTTCGTCTGAGGTGTGTTTACTTTCTTTTTATTTAAGTATTTATTTATTTTTTATTTTATATATACAGTACAGCTCCTGCTTGGCACCACAATAAGTTGTCCTCCTTTGTTTGTTATTACCTTTGTTTAAATTCCTCTTACGTAGCTTGTTATTTTAATTTTATTTAGTTTTATCTTGATTTTTACCTTTTTTACTTTTATTTTTATTTTAGATTTGATCTGATTTTTGACCCTTTCAGTTTCAGTCTCTATTCGGTCGGCTATGAAATATATGTCAGCTCACTTTTTTACCTCTTGCTATGTATATTTCATATCAGAAACAGAGGCCTTACTTCTTGCTGTATTTCCTTTAGTTTTGGCTGCTGATCCTTGATGAAGAAGTTAAAATCATCGGATCTGTAGCATTAAGTACTATTTGTATTATTTTTACTGTCCACCTTCAAACTCACAGACCAAACTTTTTATCTTCCTCATTTACAGAGCCAGCCCTCCACAAGCGAACCTAGGCGGTCGCTTAGGGCGCAAAGGTCCTAGGGGCCCATTCCAACAAAATATCGTTTTTTAGTGGTTAAAAAAAAATAATTATTTAAATTCAATAAGATAATAATTACTTCTAAATAAATCATAATAATATTCAGCAAACAGATAAATATTGCAGATGAATGGGTGAGAATAGGTAAGGGGATTGGTAGGCAGGGTGATGGATAGATAGGTGGATGGATGGTACAGAATACAACTGGGATGCAAATTTTAAGTCTCGCCTAAGACGTGTGAAACTTTTGCGCCGACTCTGCTCATTTATTCATTCAACTTCCGTTTACTGGAAAAACCTTCCTTCACACGTATATCCTGAAAATTATAATCTATAGAAATATCGAATTTCAACAAGTACTGTATCTTGTCTTCTCAGCCTTAACCCATGCCCCTATCAAGTACACTGGTGTGCAAAACTTAAGGACCAATACTATTTCTAAAGGTTACAACCACAAAATCTTTACTTAAGGTACTCTTTACTGATGAGAGTAGATTCAGTCTCAGCAGCAATTCTGAAGGTCAGCTAATCTGGCGAGAGGTTGGCACACGGTATCTCCCCACAAACATCACTGAAAGGGATGATATGGCGGTCGAGGTGTTCTCGTCTGGGGAGGCGTCATCTTTGATGGAAGTACACAACTCTAGATACTGGAAGGCGGTACTGTAACCGGTGTACGCTACTGTACTGAAGTAATCCTTCCCCATGTGCATCTGTTCCTAGGTGCCATTGGTCCCGAGTTCGTGCTTATAGATGATAACGCCACACCTCATCGCACTGCAGCTGTGAAATGCTTTTGGAAAGTGAGGATACTGTTCGTATGGATTGGCCTGCCCGTTCCACCCATCTAAATCCCATCGAACACTTATGGGACGCTTTGGGACGACGCCTAGCGGCAAGTACACACCCACCAGAAAATGTTCACCAGCTAAAGATGGCGCTGACAGAGGACTGGATGATGTTACCCCAAGAACTTCTCAACAACATTGTTCTAAGTATGGACAGGCGGTGCAAAGCCTGCATCGACATTAGGGATAGCCATATCTCCTACTGAGTACCACCTCTTTCTTCCCTTTGTTCCATCTTTGGCAGTGATGCATCTGTATCATGGCAGCCAGTGCTATGTTGCCATTTTTGATGTTTGATTTTTGATGTCGGTGTTGTTTCCTTCATCATTTCTGTACCTCACGAGGTTCCTTTGGTATGCTTTTTCCATATCCAGGTCCCTTTGAGAAGCTACAGGTGAAAACCTGACTGGTCCTTAAATTTTGCACACCAGTGTAGTATAGATTCTCATACTTTTTGCACTTTGAGTATTCGCAAACACCCAACCTTCCTCATAAAAAAACACTTTTTTTGAGTACTCACAGTTGTCGGCCACTGCATGATACAATCCTGCTAACAAGAACTGATCTAGTACTGTAAGCAACAAGTTCTAGGACTTAGAGAGCAAATTATGTCCTAAAACACTTTCAAAAAATATTCATTGGTCATGTAGTATCTCAACGTCAACGATCAAGTGAATGTCCTGGAAACAAACACCCTCGTATGATCGAATGTCCTAACTTAAAAAAGCTAGTTAAATGACGCGAGGCATTTTTATGGAATTTTTTTCCCAACATGGCTAAGCTGGTCGGTCTCAAATGAGTGTTGCATAGTTTTCCTCCCAGACACTCGGATTTTTTGTCCAACAAATAGCAAACGGACCAAAGGATACATGTTTCAGACAAATAACACTGATTTCGATATGCTTTCGGAAAAGTTTTATTTATAATTCGGCTTGACCACATACACTGTGCTGCCACTTTATTAGGTACACTTACCTAGTAGCGCTAGTTGAGCTTCCTTTAGCCTTCAAAACAGCCTGAATTCGTCTAGGCATGGATTGAACAAGATGCTGAAAACGTTTTGCAGGAATGGAGTACCATGCAGACATGAGTGTGTCACGCAGTTCCTTGAGATTCGACGGAGGTGTAGGCCTGCAGCAAACAGCCCTTTCCAACTCATCCCAAAGATGTTCAATAGGATTAAGATCCAGGGACTGAGCGGGCCACTGCAGCAAAGAAAAGCCATTGTCTTGTTCCTGGAACCATTCCATAGTGATTCGGGCTTTGTGCACCGGCGCATTATTCTGCTGGAAGTAACCATCTGCTGAGGATAAACTGTCAACATGAACGGATGCACTTGGTCAGCAACGATGTTTAGATACGATGTGGCATTCAGACGTGAATCTATAGGTATCAATTGGCCCGTGTGCCAAAAAAATATTCCCCACACCATAACCCTGCCCCCACCACCTTGCACAGTAGTCGTCAGACATGACGGGTCCATGGATTCATGTTGTTTTTGCCAAATTCCTAGCCTTCCATCAACATGATGCACCAGGAACTTCAACTCGTCAGACGAATCAACTGTTTTCCAATCCTCGATAGTCCAGTGCTGGTGTTGCTGTTTCCACAGGAGACGTGCTCTCTTGTTCTTCATTGATAACAAAGGTACGCGATGTGGCCGTCAGCTGTTGTAGCCCATTCGCGGCAAAGTGCGACTAGTGGTCCGTTGCGATATTTTGTTCTGCGCACCAAGGTTGTATTCTGACGTGATGGGTGACATTGTGGCCCGTCTGTTTGCTTGCACAATTCTAGCCATCCTCCTCTGACTTCTCCCATCAACAAGCGATTTTCTTCCACAGGAGTGCCGTTAAGAGGATATTTTCTGTTCGTTGCACCATTCTCGATACACCCTTGAAACTGTGGTGCGTGAAAAGTTCAAGAGAACTGCCGTTTCAGAGATGCTTCGTCCAGCACGTCTTGCACCTACTACCATGCCACGTTGGAAGTCCGTTAGCTCACTCCTTTTCCCCATTCTTGCTACGGTTTGTACTAGAAAAGTTGTTCTGCTGCATTTATATCCAAAACTGTGGTCATGTGACTTGCAACGTTGTGGGACTAACCATTTGTGTGGATAGCAGGGGTGTACCTAATAAAGTGGCAGCACAGTGTACGTCATAGAACAATGGATTTCAATATTTCAACAGGGTTCTAATCTATAGGTTACCCTGTGTGGACATTGCTCCCTAAAAGGTTTCAGAGAGAAAGACATCTTGGAGGGTTCTTGTTCAGATGGACTTTGGACATTGTTGCCTACTTTGAATGGATGTACCTCAGTCTCTATACGGTACTATGAACTGTATTTGTAACACTGTATGTATGGTATTGTAATATACGGCGGGGTTGCCCGAATTTGGCAGGGATCGCTGAAACAAAAAGAAAACCTCCAATTGGGGCAGCACACTGGCTGATAATCTGTTAGTCGGTCTCAAGTGTACATAGCAAGGTTTTTTTTCCCCAGAAACTGGCGCTTTTCATCCAGCAAAACAAGCAAATCGACCATAGAACAGACATAATCCACATGGGTATATGTAATAACCTACCGGGTGACCCTAATATAATAGTTTGGTTTGGTTTGTGCGGGTCTCACACGCTGTGCATCAGAACAGATTAATATTTACTAGCAGAGTAGACGTAGGATGTGGGCATTGCTCTGATTACTGGTGCGAGTCTGCTCTGCTCTCCTCTCCCTTACTGAACTTCCAATGTCTGCTATTAAGTATTTATGTATTGTATGAGTGGATTCATGTCTCTGTCTTTAAGTACAGTATTGTATAATATGGCGGAAATGCCAGTATAATAAATACATAAGTAAATAAAGATCATAGGAGGTTACAACCACCTATTTGAGAAGAATATTACCATTAACCATATTTAGCGATCACGTGAAATCGAACCAGGTCAACTAAATACTCTAGAATTGTTTATTTGGCCATCTCAGCCAATGAAATGTTCTGTTTTTACTCCAGCACCATCATATTGTGAGTGAAGTTTATAACTACTCTTTAATGAATGATCTTTATTATACGATAATGACCATTACCATTAACCTTATTTAGTGATTATATGGACTAGAACCAGTCAACTCCATCGCATGTACTTCTGCGCTATCGGATTGACCACTCGGTAAGAAGTAACTAAGAAATGAAGAAAACATAAGAACGTCAGATCCTGTAATCCTTAAAGATAAATATAAATAAACTTTGTTTTCGGTACCTATCCATTTTACTTGCTTTTTAGTGGATTTAGTGTTAAATATCTGTAAATAATTCTAATGTTTATTTGATCATAAGCTCTTAAGGTTCGATGGTATCCAACAATCACCAGGGAATGCTTCCAATCTCAAAAATTAATAATTCCTGCTTTGAAATTCTCTGTTTCATTAAAATGCATGTTGAGTGTTGGCTCCTGGAACTAATGAATTCTTTCCCTGTAGCTCTCAGTCGCCTAAAGGCCAGGAAGAGACAGTGGTACGTCTTTGACGAAACCGGATGTCAACTATTATACTACAAAACTGAGACGGATTCCAGGAGCAAGCAACCGCTAGGTGTAATCAACATCAGGGGCGCTGCTATCTCTCTAACCCTCGAAGAGAGTAACCAGTTTGTAATTCAGTAAGTCTAATTAAAATTTTTTAAAAAGTTCAATGTAAATGTTTTTTGTAAATTCGGGTGATAATTGGTGTTGATTCAACATCTTTTCCTCCATAAAATTCTTCGAGTGGCTACTAGCAGTAAAAGACCCATCCACTGTTTTGTTGCTGCATCCCTGCACATCATCAAAAAAAATGGCCCCAGGAATGGTGACTTCATTTCCCCAGAGGGCCAGTGTTTATTGCTTACTTTAAAACAGTTTCGATTCCAAGCAAAGAAAACCCCGGTTGCTATAGAAACGTATCTTCAGTTACCACGGCAGCGATGAAAATGTCGTTGGCGTCAGACCACTTCTGACTTGCAATACAACGAAGATCTCTGTTTGGTAGAATTTTAAATTAACTTTTCATAATTTCCCGAGGAAGTCCTGTCAGGACTGTGTGTATTTGGGTAATATTTGCCTTAGGGGAGAGATGAACTTCGATTTCTAACCAGAGAGACAATATCGTAATCCTTGTACACTGTTTGAAACATCCCCAAGGGCACACAGACGAGCAAAGGTTTATTAATAATTGACCAATGACTGCGCTCGAAAAAATAAAGCTATTTTTTATTAAATTCTAAACGAGATTTCTATTTTAAAATCATTAAAAATATAATAATAAATAAAATAGAAAAATATTCACCGGAGAAGGCTAAGGTAAGCCTTTTATTTTCTGTTCAAATTCCTTGCACGGGTTGGAGGTTGAGAAGATGAAAGAAGATATTTGTTGACATTAGACTTCTGTAAATTGTAATTTTCTGGGTATGAAGGAAGGTTGTTCCAGAAAATGGAAGTTGAAGGAATAAATGAGGAAGAAGAAAAGTTGCTTCTGTGAGTTTGAAGTTGGACAGTAAAAGGATGTTGACTGATTGTAGCACGTGTTCAAACTGTTCTTGTAGAGAGAAAGCAGGAATTATAGAAGCCAATTCAGAAGAACAGGGCCCATGAAAGTATCTATAGAAAAGTATCAATAGGGATATATACGATGTAATGTGCTATCATCAGCAAAACTATGGATAGGATTTCCGGTCAATGGAAGAAGGTCATTAATATACAAGAGGAAAAAAGTGGGAGAAAGAACTGAACCTTGGAGTACACCAGCATTAGTGGAGAAATTAGAAGACAGAGAGCCATCAACCATCACCCTCAGTGAGCGATCAGAGAGAAAACTGGATAACCAATTACAGAAACTGTTGATAAACCATACGATGGAAACTTATTTAGAAGACCTTTATGCCAAATAGGATCGAAAGCCTTTGAAATGTCAAGAGCAACAGCTTGAGTTTCACCAAACTTTTCCATTGAATTTGTCCATAGATGGGTAACATACTCCAGAATATCACCATTGCATCGAAACTGATGGAATCCATACTGGCGATCATTGAACAGATGGATGGTTTCTAGACAGTTTAAGAATTGACCGTTAATTGTTTTCTCCATTTCTTTGGAAAGAGTAGAGGTGACTGCAGTGGGACGATAACTAGATGAGAGGGATTTGTCACCCTCTTTTAGAAACTGGCTAGATATGAGCAAATTTCCAAGAAGAAGAAGGAAAAACACCTTTATATTTACTCATAATCATGAGAAAGAGCGATAAACATATTTTAATTTAAGCTGAAAGTTATAAACGCAAGTTTTATTTTAGATTTTATTTCCTCCTGTCAATACGCTGTTATTTACTGAGAATTTATGAAAAGCGCCATCTGAAGGAAATGTGAAAAAAAACAAACAAGCAGAAGATAACTGTTCAAACGTAGATAATAAACTGCGCATAATAACAGCGCACTTCAATTTATAAGTAGAACTGTTGCCATAGTTACTAGAATAAAAATGTCATAATTGGACTATCAAGCATTACTTCCATATTTATATTATCTAAAATAAGTGGATGGCAACTGAAATTCCAAAAAAAGCCTTTTATCTTATCTAGTTTTACAAAAAAGGATTCGTAATAAAATAAATTTTCGTTCTAGAGTTTGAATTACCCACTCTTTGTAATTTAATTTACTTAATGGTCTGTAAATTATAATAAAAAGGATTCTTAGTTTCGTATTTAATTTCCTTCGCTTTCAGCGAGAGCTGAAATAATCTCGAACGAAACTTTTGCAGGTTCTTGAAATGCTGGAAATATTAATATTACATCGCAGAAAGGCTAACTCTACTTTCAGGTGATTAACTGGATGTGTTTGGACGTCTATATTATAGTGACGTGGGCTATTACATGATGAATAATGAAGCCATTCTCACAAACACTTGGACCACACCAGCGTTTGCTTTTCTGCGTCTCCTGCCAAATTATAACACGCGTGAAGGCGGATAGGCTACTGATGAGGGATTACAGAAGGACTGCTCGGTGCTATTCATCATAAGAGGGCAATTAATCGCTGCACCCTCTGGTGTTAAATATTGGAACTAACCTCTTGTTTGTTTTAAGCTATTTAGTCTGCTAGGAGGAAAATGCCCTTAATGTTTAGAAAGCTCTACGCCATAATGTGTTGCTGAGTCATTACGCTAATTAGGCTCCTACTAAGTACTCTTCGACCCAAGTTTTCTGGAAGAAATGAAAAGACTTGGTATCCATCAACTTCTTGTTTAACAGAGCGAGTAAAACAATATAATGCTTCTGCAGTCCAGTTCGACACCCTTCTTCCCCTGCTCCTTATACCAGATGTTTGCCCTCAACGATCTTTATTGCATTTAATTAATCTTAAGAGCCCTAACAGACATCAAGCAATTGAAATTTATATTATAATCATTTGCTCTAGTATCACAATGCGCTGTTGTGTACACCTTTTCTTCCCATATTAACAACCATCGCCGTGTTTTAAGATTTGAAAATTATTGTGATACACCGCCCCACCATTAATATCTGGACGCCCCTCTGTTGATAGTTGGTTAACTCCTACCCATGTATCATGGGTAGGAGTATCATGGAAGATGCTGTTATCAACGGAATTAACAGATTTACAGCGCAGAATGATCTCACAGCACCACATAACAAACGGTCTGTACGTGATGGTATTGAAGTCCATTGGTGACATTATATACAAATGGAAGTGGACTGATGCTGAAACCAAATGACCAGAAAAGCTGGCTGAACTTGACAGGAGAGCCCTGCAAAGAATCGACCGCTTGGAACGGAAGTCGACGTTGTTGCAGTACACACACACACACACAGACCTTAGTACAGTACGCATGATATGGTTTACTACGGTCGTGCAGCCATCCACAAGCCAACTCCTATTAAATCCAGACGCTTTTGGTAGTTTGGTGTAAGGTCCACAGTTCTTGGACCAATGGAAGGCTGTGCTTTGGAGTGAGGAGTCATGGTACATGGTCTATCATTCTAATTGTCCTGCCTAGATGAGCGGATGCCCAGAGAAATGGAATGTGGTGGAGGCAGCGTGATGGTTTGGGGTTGTTTTTCTTGGTTTGGCCTGGCACCATTGGTTGTTTTGGCAGCACGTCGGGGGATGGTCCGTACCTATATCAACAAACAAAGCTCCATGTCATACTCCTCACGTTATGATTGACTGGTTTGGGGATATGAGCGTCCAAAAGTTGGGCTGTCCAGTCCCGAGATCTGATTTCAATCCTATAGAGAACCTTTGGAATCAATTGAACTGTCGGGTGTGTGAGGACAGGCTGCCTAAAGTACAGCTGAACTGTTCGCTGCTTTGAAGGCCAAATATTGGAGGACATTTACAACCAAAATGGCGGAGAGTGCTCCACATAGACTAGAGGCGGTCGTAAAGGCTTAGGCATTATTAGGTTTACTCTAAATAATGGTTATTTATAAATAAGTAGATCTCCGGATATTAATGGTAGGGTATATTGTTAAGACTAAATACAATACCTGATAAGTTTTTATTTCTTCCAGCTCTGAAGGAAAAGATTACGCCCTAGCAGCTGACAGTCATGAATCAATGATGATATGGGTAGTTGCATTACAGGTATGTTTCTTCATTCTTCTTTTACTTCATTTAACCCTAGTTCACAGGATCGGTCCTAAAGTTGAGGGCAATAGGCATGAGACACCCGATCTCAGTATTTAAGGGCGGCTCAGTATATATACTCACTAGACATACAATTTCACCAAATACGTGATAGAGAATCCCACCTCGGTATTTGCACCGGGGTTTCTATACTCTAGGACCGACCTTGCGTAGTTAGTGTTAGACATATAGTGCAAGGAAGTCACAGGCTTTGCTGCACCCGCAAACTAACACAAAAAAAAAAAAATTATACCCTTCCTACTCACATAAGTAACCATCCAGTTGACCTTTGAATTTCTTAAAATTATCAGTTTCAACTCTATTCAGACAACTTGTTCTACTAATCAACAATTTGCTGGCTAAAACTAAACTTCCTACCAGTCTACCCCATTTATGGCCCCTAGCTCACTGAAAATTCCACTTTCATTCATTTTACTAACCCCTCTCAGAGTCTTGTAAACCTCAATCAGGTACCTTTTAAAGTTCTGGTTGCCAAATTCTGTAGCTACGCATAACGGTAGCCACGTAAAGTTGAAGTCTTTCCTCATAGTCGCCCTTTTCTGGCTCTCGCCTTGAAGATGCCCGTCTGTTGACCCCTCAAGGAGTTTGATGTTCTTTTTTTCAGGTGAGGTCTCCGCCTGAAATGAAAGTGAAATGCGATCTTACAGTTGCTTATACAGTGGGTCTGTGACCTCTTTATCTCTGCAAGATATTGTTCGATAAATCATCGATAGGACACCATGGGCTTTACTAGTCGCCTGTTTTCACTCAGAAAACTTCAAATCTGCCTGTATCGAAACTCCCAGAACTCTTTCTTCCTCTACTGTTTTTCATTTAACCTCACCAAGTGAATAAGTTATTTTGGGGTTGCTATTCCCTAAGTGTGAGACCTTGCATTTTGCTGCATTAAAACATAGCTACCACTTTTCTGACCATTCTTGAAGTCTGTTCAAATCATCCTGAAGGAGCCTTGGCATTGATATTAACGACTCTCCCAATACACCCTTTACGTCGTCAGCAAAGTTTGACATCACACCTGCTGTCCCTTTCTTCTATGAAAATAAGAAACAACAGTGGTCCAAGAGTGTTACACCAATATGAAGAATACCCATTAATCACATCTGTCCTTACCGCCTTCTGTCCTACAGACATCTTAGAATCTCTCCAGTAATTCCAACATGTTCCAGCTCATTGAGTAACTTCCCATGAGGGACTGAGTCAAATGCCTTGCTAAAATCCTAATAAACCTTGTCGAAATTATGCCCTATCCAACTCACGAGTAACTGTCAAAATAGCTTACCACGTTAGTTAAATATGCTTTTCCTCTAACAAAACTGTGTTGTGTGTGTGTGTCCTTCGGGATGCCATTTCCAAATGTTCTTTTATTTAAATTTATTTAAATGTTCTTGTAGTTACCGACTTTCTCTTAGTTGTTGTTGTTGCTGCTGTTGTAATAGGGTTTTAGATGCATCGGCAACTTAGGCCATATTGCGCTGTCTATGTTGGCACTTCTCCACTCCAAAGGAATCTCCCCCGAGTCCACTGATGCCCTCATAATTAACCTCAGTGCTTCAATGCACTTTCTGGCCGCCTCCTTCAAACTTACTGGCTGTATGACATCAGCTCCAAGAGCCTTACTTGCCGTTAAACTCCAAAGTTTTTTCTAATCTGAAATATCAGCAACGCTGAATTACCGCTTTCCAGCTTTACTAATGCAACCCTCCACAGCATGAAGGATCTTTCTTCCTTATAGATGAATGAGAAGTACCTATTCATTTCATCAACAACATCATCTTGGTTATTTGAGACTTTTCCGTACTCTCTCTCTCTCTCTCTCTCTCTCTCTCTCTCTCTCTCTCTCTCTCTCTCTCTCTCTTTACACAAGGGTCCGATCTGATTCGTTTTCTCTTTCTTTGAATTCACATACATGAAAAACTCCTTGTCCCCATTCTTTTCTCTCTTAGCCAGTGCTTTCTCGTTCAGCCTTCACCACCCTAACCTTTTTTGTGTACTATTGCAGATCACCTCGTATCAGCAAAACTGCGAAGTGTTGATTGAGCCCATGGTCTCTATTTTAATATTATCCATAACTAGAATTAGAAAATTGAGTGTTTAGCAGTCTTAATTTTGTTAACTTTGTTCGTTTGCAGTCAAAACGTGACGCCTCCGTTAACAAAGTTCGAGCAACGACAGAAGACAGTTCTTTAATGAAGAAAGAAGCCGTTCAAAAAACAGATTCTTACCCGGTAAGTTTTTATAATTAAGAATTATAAAAATTAATTTTAATTTTTATAATTAAAATTATCTTCTCTGAACACCAACGGTGGAGAATTGGAAAAAAACCTTCCTAATTTGACGAATCCTGATTCTTGCTATTTCACGCTGATGGCAGGATCAAAATATGCCGAAAACTTGAGCCCATAGAACCATCCTGTCAGATGTCTAAAATGTAGGCGGGCAGTGATCATGAAAGGAAGTTTGCGTGGTGGATATTAGGCACCTTGATACCAGTGAAGTACAACGTTCGCATGCGACAGGTTATGGGGAAAATTGTTTCCACCAAGGCGTCCCTTGAGGGTTGCAGTATATCCATCTACAAATGGGTTATTCTAACAAAATAATGCACCATGTCACAAGATCAAAAATACATTGACAGTGACTCCCCGCCACTAGATCTCAATCTAATTGAGCACCTGTAGGCGGAATGAGCAATACTTTCAACACCTGGTTAGGTCAATGTTAGACAAATCCTGGCTGTTACGAGAGCTAAAGAGGAGCGAGGCTACTCGCTATTAAGTAAATTTACCCCAATAAAATGACCGCTTAGTGTAATGCCAACAATCGTATAACACTCCTCAGCCAACAATTATACAACAATCATAAGTCAACAGTGGTATAACAGTAGTCAGTAAACAATCATACAACAACCATAAGTCAACAATGATATAACAGTCGTCAGTCAACAATGATACAACAATCATAAGTCAACAATGGTATAACGGTCGTCAGTCAATAATGAGACAACAATGGTATAACAGTCAATGAGACAACAATGATATAACAATAAGTCAACAATGATACCTGCTTATCAACAATTACTCGACAATACTAGAATCTCTTTATGAACAACTATTCAACAATGAAAACAGTTTTACTGGTGTCTACCTGTATTAAATATTTAATATAGGTAACACGACACCAGTAAAATTTGTTCTTAGAACTGTATTTGAACTTTGATTCAAACCGCTTTGTACAGAATTTATCGCGTTCCAAATCTTAAAAAAAAAAATCTTAAAATCATTAAAAAAAATAAAATCTACAAAGTGCGTTGATGAATTTATGACAGAAAGCGAATCTGAGATCTCCACCATCCAATATTTCAGCCTTCCTCTGAGCAAGATTACCTCATAAATACGAATGGAATAAACATAGATTCATTCGGACAGTCGTCGATTCTCTGAGAAGTAGCTCTCGCTTAGTTAAAGCAGCTGCCGCTAGTCGGCAGCACTAGCTCCCATCGAGTGTTGATCACAAAGGTTATAATTTCACCCGCTGTTACCGATGGTTACAGAAATCAACTTTCCGTTATATTTGTTCAGCGACTGTCACGCTGAAACTCTTTTAACACATCTGCACCAGTAAATATTTAGACAGCAGAAAGAATTTACCTCTTCCATCTGCCCACCGCTGTCGGCTGCCTCTTCACTATTTGACATTTAGCGAGCGCACATCTCATCTCCGGTGTTGAGGATGTCAACTGCACTAGCGCGCATTATTATTCGGTCGAAGCCGTATACACCGCCCACATAACCAATAAATACATTTCGCCTCGTGTCAACCACATTGACAGCAAGAGCGAGTCGAAATCCCGAGCGGCTTTGGAGGATGAGTGCAAATCCCATTACCTTCGGAAGGATCCACGAGGATTTTGAATGGGACCTGGGTTCACCAACAAATAGTGTGACCTGATCGTTCTAACCAGTCCACTCCCTCGTATTCTTAGCTGATACTTTACTAGTATAATGTATTTTCAGGAAAATTGTATTTTCTGTCCGCCAACCAGGAAAGTCACGCTTTAAAAAACTCAGAAATAGATATCACAGGATAATTATAAGAAATATACATAATTATTCTTAATGGCATCTCATATTATGCTTCCGGCTAATTTGAATAAATATTCTGAACTAGCCGGAAGCATAAAGTGAGAATAATATTCCGAATTAGCCAGAAGCATGACTTTCTTGGTAGGCGGATCAAAATAAAAACATTTCTTCAGAATTCTGGAAACTAAAGTAATTAATGGTATCAGTTTTAATTGCTTTAATCTTGGTTGAGCATTAAGGTGCCTTTATTTTTAATGAGCTAAAAAGCTATTGGCCCAACCCATTGTAAATAAACTTTAAAAATAATAGTAAAAAGTTTAAGTGTAAACATTTTGTAGCTGTGTAAATTTTGTTAAAGTTTTGTTACCTGCGGTTTCGTTGTGATTTTGTCACGAATGGGTAATTTTGATTTTTTTTTTTTTTTTAATAATAAGGAAAGTAACTGATTTGATTAATTGGACTTTTGACCTAATTCCTAAGCTTATTATTATTATTATTATTATTATTATTATTCATATGGTACAAGGAAGTCTGAGGTTTATGCTGCACCAGCCAAAAAAAAAAATTCCTCAGTTACCCCCTGTGTGTGTGTGTGTGTGTGTGTGAGAGAGAGAGAGAGAGAGAGAGAGAGAGAGAGAGAGAGAGAGAGAAATAGAAACACATCACCAAGAAAGAGAAGAATGATGATATCCAGCTCAGGACCCTGGGTGTGCCAAGCCCATACTCACCAGATGTGAGCCCCCGGGGTTCAAGATCCGTCCTCGATCTGGTCATCAGACCTCAGACCATACAAGGCTGTTAAAAACTCCTCATGCCTTAGATATCTAAGATTGCCCTATTAATTAGGTCAAAAGCACTTAATTAATAAACCTTGTATTATCCACGTGCTTCATTTCAAAATAATCGGTTATTTTACTGTTGTATAAATAAAATAAAAACGATAACATCAAATAAATAAAATAAAATAAATTTAAAAAAAGATAAAATAAAAAAATCACATTAAATAAATAAAATAAAATAAAATAAAATAAAAAAGATCACATAAAATAAATAAAATGAAATAAAAAAGATAAAATAATATAATAAAGAGATAAAATAAAAAGATAAAATAAATAAAATAAAATAAAAAAGATAAAATAAAATAAAAATATAAATAAAATAAAAATATAAATAAAATAAAATAAATAAAAAAGATAAAATAAATAAAAAAGATAAAATAAATAAAATAAAATAAAGTAAAATAGAAAAGATAAATAAAATAAACAAGTCATTAATAAAATAAAATAAATTAAATTAAATTAAATTAAATAGATAAATAAAATAAAAATGTCCTGATGTGTACTTTTTTATTTACTACATAAATGCGCAAAAGTGCTACGAGATGGCGCCACAGTTGCCATTTATTATCAGCAGCATACGATGCAAGAAAGCAAACATATATGCGAATTTTCGCAGGTCTATCCTGCAGCCATCCCCTTTCTCATAAACGCCCACATACAATGGGACATAAATTTATGTCCCATTGTATGCGTGTGTGTTGTCCCATAAAGAAAATCTCATAAACACAGACGAGCTCCATTGATCCCATCCCATAATGAATAAAAAAAAATAAAAAAATCCAATTATGTTTTCATTTTAAAGTGAATTTCTGAGACAAACTTTAAAGTGTCACGTGTTCACTGTTGCAGAGTGACCAGGAGATCCAGGCAGTACTGAGGAAAGCTCAGAACGCAGAAGAAAAACCAAAAGTATTTCGAACGCAGTCGTTGCATTTGAGGGGAAAATCGAAGAATGAACCCGCTCGCCAGAACGCGGTGACCCGCATGCGTAACCTGTGGATGGGACAGAACGCAGAAGCGGAATCCAGTTGTAAAGGTAAAAATTGTCTTTGCGCATGCGCCAAGATTAACAATAAAACGGTCACTATGGTAACCAAAGACAGTCACCATGGTAACCACTGTAGTAACAATGGTAACGAAAAAAATGCGCCAAAATATATTTCCGCGATACTCATTCGCGGTTACTATGGTAACGCTCGTTGCCGCAATTATATAGTCGCCGAAATGGGCACGATACCATAGCAACCAAATGTGGTGGTTGCCATGGAGATCACATGTCACCGTAATTTATTTTCTTGACGATATTTAAAAGTGCGGTCCCCCATCGATCTATTTATCTGATCCTTTGCTTTTTTTCTCCCCTCCACCTTTCTGTAGACAGGTTACACCCCCAGTATCGTCTGTCACCCCTTCCCCAAAGTGCCAGTCTGTCTGACGGTGAGGAAGTTGTCCGCAACTGCAAACCGACTTTCAGGACGACGGAACGCAAAGAAATGTGCGCGCTGTCCGCCAACAGAGTTGACCCTGCCGTCCAAGCTATCGAATCCGACCTGACAGCGACCGACGACAACAACAACGACAACCACAGCGAAACACCAAAGTCTTCGAACATGCCCAACGGCGCCACCAACGGAAGTGCGAGGTCGTCGTCCTCCTGTTCGACCACCGATTCCTGCGATGCGTCCGACGATGCGTTTGAGGAGGATGAAGGGGAGGCAGTCGGGTCCCTGAGGGAGAACAGGAGAGTGTCCGTGCATTCGATCGTGTCCAGAGACAAAATTCGCTTACTTCGTCAAATGAACTCTGACCCCCTGAGAGCTGACGACCCCAGGACAACGAAGGACAGAACAAGGTCAGAGAAGTCATAAAATAATTAAAATTTAATAATAAGGAATTTAAATAAAAAATTATTTTAAAATAACTAAACAGTAAATGCAATTTTCAATCTAACCAACACACCGTACAGCATACTCTATATACATACACTCACTGGCCAAAAAGTTAGAAACCGTTATACAGTATCTAGTAGGGCCACCTTTGGCCAGAATTACTGCCAGTACATGGCATGGATTCCAGTTGGTGTCAAAGAGAGTCTATCCACAGATTTAACCTTTCTTTCATCAAGATATTTGTCAGCTGCTGTATTGTAGTCAGTAGAGAACCACGAAGCCGAACAGCCCTTTTCAGCTATCAGATATTTTCAATTGGATTCAGCTCTGGAGTATTAGGCGATCGGAACTGATATTGGAAATCTTAAAAATGATCCTCGAACTATTCAGACACAATTTTTGCGCGGTGAATGAGTTGTCGTCTTGAAAGAATCCATTGAAATCCGGATAAAAATGAAGCATTGCAAGATGGAATTGGTTCGTGTGGTATTCAATGAATACCATACGAACACGAATACCTTTCTGTGGTATTCATTGGCGATAACGAGACCTTCTAACGGTATGATCGGCTCCGGTCGGTGCTAACAGAACATATCCCATACCACGATACCACCTGGACCAATTTGAGAGGTGAATACGAGAGAGTCTGGATGCATGACTTCATGAGGTTTACGTCACATTTTCACCTTACCATTAGTTCAATATATATATATATATATATATACATAAATCGAGATCCGTCAGACCACATGATCTTTTCCCATTGTGGAACAGTGGCCGTTCTTGCCACCATTCCAGTTGAATCTTTCGATTTTTTACTGAAGTTGCTACAAAATCTGAGATTCTCCAACTGCCACAGCATTTGTCGGTTGAGAATAGATCTTTCTTTCGTTACCCAAATTGAATTTTTAAGTCACTTTCTGGCCACTGGACCTTCATTCTGACGAACAATTCGCATTAAATTCTTGCAATCTCGTTGGTTGCTTTCGATACATCAGCGATTTCCTTTGTTTTCTCAATTTCGACTCCAGCTAAAAATGCAGCTTTCTGAAATCGGAAAGATCACCAGTCTTCCCAATCACCGGATCGACTAATAAGCCCCAGGAAAGCTTGCATACTGTCTATAGAAGGCTTCGTGACCTTGGTCTTTATACATGACAACCAGATGTCTGTGTGTTCCCAACGTCCAAAAGCGCCCAATGGAACTAATGCTTCTTTGATCAGTAAAGATTCCAGCTTTAATCTGATCCTGGACACGCTTTAATATGTAAGGATCAGAGAATGTAAGTGAGAAAGGACAATGGATCAGGGAATCGCTTGGATGGTGGGCTAGAATTGCTTTCATTCGCTGTACTGGTCTCTGTATATGGCCAGAATAATATACGATTTGTAATACCGATAAGTCCACTAAAATCATATCAATGCCCCACTCCCTCCGATGATATTTGGTACTCACCGTACTAAACCTTTCTTTCTTTTCCAGTTCTCTGTCCGGGAATTCTATGTCTGGTGATTCTGCCCTAGGTGGCAGCGAGTGCTCCTATTCTTCGAGGCTTCAAGAACTTGAAACAGAACTCATGTAAGTAACTTTAATCTTTGTATGGAAAGTGGTATATTTTATCTATTATCAAAAATAATGCATCCCGACAAAAGAAAGTATAAGATGCATGCTCTTGGAGGTATTTTGTCTTCTCTCCTTCATACTTACAATGCCACTGTTGTGATCTCAACAATCTTTTAGAAATTCTAAAAGATTGTTAAAGATTTTAAAGTTAGAAATTCTAACTTTGTTTTCGTTCTCTTTCTTACAGTACGATCAAATGCGAGCTTGCTAAGGCCCTGAATCGTGAATCCGCATATAAAAACGTGATCGAACAGAAGGAGGCGTCCGTAACGGAACTTAAAGATCGTCTGCAACGCGTCGAAGTCGGGATGGAAGAATTCTGGTAAGTTGGATTGTTCTGGTGAGTTAAAGTTGCGTTAGGAGTCATCAACTATATTATTTTCATATCTATGAATGGTCGCTTGAAATCCTAAATATTGATTGAAATCCTAAATATTCTTGCATCCTTGTTGTCTAGGAAACAATGTCCTGCGAAGAACGCAGCAGGGGCCCAGAGAATGCAGGAAAAATGTCGCATTTTGCAGAACCACAACAGATTCTTGAACGAGGAAGTTCTGAAGTTGGCGCGAATGCTCCAGCAGGAGCAGTCCAACAACCAGAAGAGCAAAGCGTAAGCAATATATCCAATAATAATCTTTTTTTTTTCTTTATCTTTCTCTTTTTTCTCTCTAAAATGTACTTTTTCCTATCAGACGAATCCACGAAATGGAAGGAGAAAATGACCAGTTTAAGAGAGACTATGTCTTCCTTCTTCAGTCATGTCTTCGTATAACTTGTACAGATGGGCCAGAAGCTATGGAAGTATATTTGTACGGAGGTGCAAGGGTAAGTTCACTATTTACCATTTTAGTATTTCTACCTAACTGTACCGAAAGTATGATCCTAATACTTTTGAGAGTACAGCGTACATAAAGCGTAACTTATACCTAATGAGAGGGTGATCTTTTATTCATTACACCATTTTATTCATCTGAAGAATGCAAAATATTGTTTAGAAACAGCTATTAACACCTCAACTACATTTAGCAATGTTGCGAAATTCAACATTTTTATCTCAGGACATATCACATGTCCAGAGATAAAAATCAGGCTGGTTCAAATCAGATGACATTGGAGACCATGCTAGTTCTTTATCATGCACCTCAGGGTAGTGGTTAGAAACCATCCTGTTGACAAAGATTTCATCCAGGAACTCCTGGACAATTCTGGAGAGTTGTCCAGGAGTTCCTGGATGAATTTTTTTCCTGGGAGAGTTGTCCAGGAATTCCTGGACAACCTTCACAACCTCAGCATTGCCAACCAACTCTCCAAGACTTTATAAATAGTACGATGAATAAAACTACCATGTATTTTGTAAAGTAGCAGAAATATTTTAATATATTGAAATATAGTGCTTTACACATTAATAGACAGATATAATTCCTAAGAATGGTATTGGATTGACCAAAATTTTCCATACTTGTCTATTCGAAGGGTAATAAAAAATACTTTCTTAATAAATTCTTTTCTTTTTTTACCATTTAGCACAAGGGGAGAGTTTTGGCACTTCTGGAAGAGGCCAGGAGGATCAATCCCACTTTGCCAAGTTACGACAGGTAAACAATACTTGGACAACTCTTAACATTGGTAGTTTGGAAGTAAAATTTTACACTCGGACTAACTTTTTCAACACTTTGGCGTCTTAGATCCACTTTGTATTCAAGGCAGCACTTTTGTTTCCTGGAAGTCGTAAACAAAAGTAGCGCGACCAATTTATCCCTGCTGTTGCCATGGTAACTGTTTCTGTGACATCAAAGACCCATCGCGGGTGTTGATTAGGTTTCATTTCAATTGCGCAACTTTTGACTCTTTCTAATTTTCGTTTTTGCCTTCTGAATAGCAATAAAGTCCCTTTATGCATATTCGAAGGAAGTGGCAACTGCTTTTTGTTCTCTCTCTCTCTCTCTCTCTCTACTTTCTTCGTGGTCTGAAAGTAGTTCTGTTTATTTTTTTTTCAGTTTAAGTAGTTCAACATGTCATGTGGATCCTCTGGGTTTTAAACACATCTACACAGATGACAGCCTTATCCTACACTATATATGCCGACAACTCCATCTACATTACAGCACCCTGGTTCCAGGCTACGAACGTCATCAACATCAGTGGAAAATTTACATTAAACAGAATACTAATCTGCATATGTCGGTAGGCCTCATTCACCTTAGTCCATCGATTATTTTATTGATTTTTCTATTTACTTTTCAGCTGATTATAAGCCCTTTTCTTCCATTATAGAAAGAATTAAAACTGCTTGTGCGAGGAGGGATACCAGCCCATTTACGCCGCAGAGTTTGGTGCGCCCTCTATCGAGCCAGAATTGGAGATGTTATGAGAGATAAAGGATCCCACTATTATAATTATCTTTGTAGCATGGCTCCAGACTCAGTAGTAAGTTTTATTCTCGTTGGTGAAGAATTATTTTATCTATTTTAATTAAATTTATCTGGTTATTTTAATTACTACTAGGGGGCTTTACCCCCTGCTCGCTGCTCTCACTTCTTTTGATAAAATAAAATAAAATACAGAAGCTTTCGACACTGTGTGTGTCTCTTCCTGAGCTATGAATACATAAATACGTTAAATCAAGGATGGTACCAAGTGATCATGCTCTAGCATGACCAGAGCAGAAGGTTGTTTTACCACAATAAAACAAGCTTCTGTTAGTATTTGTTACGTATGACCATGTAACCTGCATCCCTCTGCTCCCATTGGCTGAATAAATATCACTAGAGGAAAATTATTTTAATGTATAGAAAGATACTTATTGCTTTTTACCAATTTTAAAAATCATTTTGGTATTTTAAATTATTTTAATCATAAAAATTAATTTATTATAAATTTTAAAATAAGGAAAAGAATTATTTTATATTTTATGTATTTTAATTAAATTTATCTGGTTATTTTAATTATAATTATTATCTTATGCAATTTTTTAAATAATTTTGATATTTTAAATTATTTTAATCATAAAAATTGTTAGCATACATTTTAAAATATGGCAAAGAATTATTTTATCTATTTTAATTAAATTTATCTGGTTATATTAATTACTATAATTATTATCTTAACCTTTAATGTTAAAGTTTATTAAAATAAATAAATAAATAAATAGATGTATACATAAATAAAATACTAAACAGATATGAAAAAGTGTTAAAAAGCATTTTAAAATATGACGAAGAATTATTAAATTTATCTTATTGTTGTAATTACTATAATTATTATCTTATAAAAATTTTAAATATAATTTTGATATTTTAAATTATTTTAATCATAAAAATTATTTTATTATAAATTTTAAAATAAGGAAAAGAATTATTTTATATTTTATCTAATTTAATTAAATTTATCTGGTTATTTTAATTATTATAATTATTATTTCATGCATTTTTTAAAAATAATTTTGATATTTTAAATTATTTTAATCATAAAAATTATTTTATTATATATTTTAAAATATCGCGAAGAATTATTTTATCTATTTTAATTAAATTTATCCGGTTATTTTAATTATTATAATTATTATTTCATGCATTTTTTAAAAATAATTTTGATATTTTAAATTATTTTAATCATAAAAATTATTTTATTATATATTTTAAAATATCGCGAAGAATTATTTTATCTATTTTAATTAAATTTATCGGATCATTTTCATTACTATAATTATTATCTTATACCGATTTTTAAAATACTTTTTTATATTTTAAATTATTTTAATCATAAAAATTGTTTTTTTATAGATTTTAAAATATGGCGAAAATTTATTTTAACTATTTTAAATAAATTTGTCTGGTTACTTTATTTGCTATAATCATTATCTTATAAAAATTATCAAAATAATTTTGATATTTCAAATGATTTTAATCATAAAAATTATTTTATTATAAATTTTAAAATATATCTATATTTTTAGCACTACACTTATGCAGAGTTACACTCCTACTAAATGTAAAATAGAATGAAAATATTCTTAACTGAAGAAGGAAACGTGAATAAAATTGATATTTTTGTCTTTAATAGAAAGTAACTGAACACAGAAGACAAATTGCTCTGGATCTTCTTCGGACTATGCCTGAGAATATTCGTTTTTGTGATCAAAATGCTGATGGAGTAAGTCCTTTATTGTTTTAAATTTTTTTTGTGGAAAAATTTTAATAATTGTTAACTATTATACCTCTTTGTTGTTTTGATATAAGGATATGATAGTCAATCATGTTTAAACAGAAATTTGACGTATTGTGCTGCCATCTTCTGTCATAAAATGTAAACACATCAAAAGTATTGAAAATTAGATTTTTTTGAACCCCTAAAATTCCTTTCTTAATGTTTTTAAATGTTTCAAATTATTTCTGCATTATAATTTTCAATAAATTTAAATAGCTTATTATTTTTGGAACAAAACTTATTTCAAAATCACTGACCAAAAAAAAAAAAAAAAAAAAATCTATCTGTGATTGTGCTGCCATCTTGTGTTGGGAAATTGAAAACTAACAAAAAAATTGTGTGATGGTGCTACCATCTTGTGTTCAGAAGTTGAAAACTAACAAAAAAATTGTGTGATGGTGCTGCCATCTTGTGTTGGGAAGTTGAATAACTTCTATCATACTAAATTATTTTAAAAAATGCATTTTTCTTAACCATTTCGTTTCCAAATATTATATTTCAGTTTCTCATAACATTAATTACATGTTAAATTTATTTTGTAGGTAAGAAAGATGCAAGAAGTACTCCAAGCCTTTTGTCTTCATAAT
The DNA here is from genome assembly GCF_048544385.1 of Mastigoproctus giganteus. Classification (NCBI taxonomy): domain Eukaryota; kingdom Metazoa; phylum Arthropoda; class Arachnida; order Uropygi; family Thelyphonidae; genus Mastigoproctus; species Mastigoproctus giganteus. The sequence continues at coordinate 9,322,647 of NC_143577.1, forward strand.
CCTTCCTTGGGCTACTGCCAAGGGATGAACTTTCTGGTTGGTATGTGTCTACTTTTCATGGAACCCGAAGATACCTTCTGGTAAATATTAATTACGGTTTTCATCTCATTTGGTCCCTAATGCTGTAGAATGTTTTGTCATTTAAGCTTAACCAGATGCCAGAAACTTTGGCCTAACACTGTCAGCAAAATATGGTAACTCTCGATATTGAAAACAGTTCAGTACATTAAATGATAGTCACTCTAAAAATGGACTTTTGGACTTAATAAAATTAAATTAATTAAAATATTCATTTTATGTTGATAGCTATGCTCTTCTGTACTAAGAGGAGTTGTTTATTTTTTAATAATAGTCATTTTTATATATTTATGCTTCTGAATATTCTATTAATATATTAATATTATATTGTTAATAAAATAAATATATTTCATATATTTTATTAGGTGTCTTGTGGCTATAACAGAGCGTTACTTCACTCCGCATTATTTTGACCACAATTTGGTGGGTGCCCAAGCCGATCAGGAGGTTCTGAAAGAACTCCTAAAAGACAAGATGCCCGCCCTCTACAGCCACCTCGAGGTATTGGATATCGAGCTTTGTACAGTGACTTTAAATTGGTTTTTGGCCATATTCTTCGACTGCGTGCCATTTGAGGTAGGGAAGTTCATTTTACACTCGTTTTTCAACGTTATTTTTTAATATTACCTCCTAGTATTGAAAAATATTGGTATTTGAATACTCTGCAGGGAATATGTGTATACACTGAGTGGCTGTTTTTTTTATATATACACCACCTAATAGCGAATAGGTGCCCATTTATCCCTCAGAACAATCTGGATTCTTATGGCATGAAATTGAGAGGTGTCGGAAACGTGCCACAGGAATGTTGGTTCATTTTGACACTGACTTCCCACAGTTGCAAATTGGATGCATGTGAATTCTACTACCAAGAACTTGTTTAACTTCATCTCACAGCTGCTCAATTGGGTTTAGATCTGATGACTGGGGTGGTCATCGCAGGAGGCTGTATTCGCTCTCCTGAAGAGCGAACGTTCATAGAATCAGTTCTGTGAGTTCTTGGAACCAATTCTGCCATTGTGGCATGGCGCATTGTCCTATTGGAGGAACCCATTCACAGGTGGATACACTGTAATCATTTAGAGATGCGTCGGATTTAGAGATGCGCCTAGTCAGAGATAATTTCCAGATAACTTGTGCCATTTAATTTGCTCCCATATTAAGGGGATCAATGTGCACCATAAAATACTCCTCACACCGTTACATCGACACAACCATGATACGTAGCAGTACGGGTCAATTGATTCATGCTGATTTCGCAAGTTCTGATCATCCCATTAGCGTGAAACAGCAGCACTGGGATTCGTCAGACCTGTTCCTGCTGTTTCATGCTGGAACCGGGATTCGTCAGACCAGAAACGTCTTTCCAAACCTCCACTGTTTGGTGTTCCAGAGCCCACTGTAAAAATAACTTCTTGTTTCGTGATGACAGAAGCGAAAGCCGGTTCGGTCGTCGTGACAAGGTAAGACGACAGTGAGTTCTGAAATGTCTCTTTGGCTACCACCGTCCTTCTGGGTTGATGAAAAGCTAACAGTCACTGACTGTTAGCTTTTCTGTTACCCTGCACAAGGTTTGTCAATGGAGGTTGAAAATGCTTGTGCAGAAATTGCTGAAGGAGCTTCCATTTTATGAAAAGGGTTGGTGTATCTAATAAAGTGGACGCTCAGTGTATGTACACTGTTTATTTATTTCACCGAAACCTACAGCTCAATTAATGAGCTCAACGGAAACCATGTTTGAATCCTAATAATAAAAAAATGAAAAACCCCGCTAGTGCAAAGGGTTGAAGTTAGGTTCAACAGTCTTATTTCGAAATTAATTAAGAAGACAGCTATTTTTCAGGAATCAAAATCATCAGCCACTGCCATCTTGTGTTAATACACTCTTATTTTAAGCCAGTTGAGTGCAGCTACAAACTATCAACTCACAAAAATTGAAAGAGAATAAAATTAACTAATTGGGATTCACTGAAGACACTTGCTGATCTTCTTAGAGATGGAGCAAAAATGTCTGGAGATATATTCTCATAATTTTTCATTAGCTCATATTTAATTTCCAAAAAGGTCTTGTCGAAATTGTGTCCACAATCTAGCAAAAGAAAACTTTATTCAATACGTTTGTAGATCTTTTCCAAAGTTGGTCTGTTAGAACATCCACCGTAAAAGAGTGAACTAATTTTGTTATGAAATAATCTCCAATGGAAACAAAACACGGTGGTCCACATAATTTTAAAAAAAGAAAATCAAGCAGGGGTCTTCCTATAATTCGTCCTTTCATTTAAAAATGGAAAAGGTGAGTTAGAATTTCTTAATTAAAGACTTTCAACAAATCCTGGTGCTTCAAAGGAACAATTTCATCCCTCCTAAATTAAAATTTATTTTATTAATTTCTTAATAAATTGATTATTCAATATGCTCAATTTATTTACCTTATCTAAAAATAAATAAAACAAACATTGCGCGTTGGAATAAAGATAAATCTATCTGATTTATCTTTATTCTGCGATTTATTCTATCTGATCTATTAAAGTTATAACGCAGTCATTAAAATGCTGATGCGGCACTCTATCGACAGATGGCGCCACATACAAAGTAATAATGTTACTTGGACCTTCTTGATCAATATTGCTCAGGTTACATCGAACTTTGTGTTCTGCAATAATTCTGCAGGACACCAAATCCCGATTAAAGATGTCTTAATCAAAAGATAATATTCTTAAGCCATTAGCATTATAATTGTGAACTGTAGTACGTTGTCATGGCAACAATTTATCTTCGGGAAAAGATAAAAGAATTTTGTTGGAGGTGCCGGGGATCGAACCCGGGGCCTTTCACATGCAAAGCGAACGCTCTACCACTGAGCTACACCCCCTCATGTTTGAGATGTTTATATTGTGAATACTAATGCATTGGAGACTTCGAGACTGTAGATTAATTTTTTGAAACTTGCCATTCTTTTTAAAGTAGAGCAACATCAATGCGACTCGTCGTGAAGGCAAAGTTTCTTCTACTGATTATATTAACTATGCAGTTCAAATATTGCTCACTGAAAAAATAAAATAATAAAAATAGGAGAGGGATTTTTCTTCTAGAACCATTTAATTTAATTAATTATCTATTAATATTACAATATACCTATAATCTCTTTATTTATTAATTAAATAAATTCATATTTCATATTAATTATTATTATTTAAATCTGTTCCTGAAAATAGAGTGGTATAAGCTTATTTTTCAAGTCGAAGGGAAAAATTTTTATCTTATTTGGTGATTGTCCATAATATTTTTTTAGTCCTAGATTGTCCATAATTTTTTTTTTTTTTTTTTAACGAAAACTCGAAAGGAATTAGAACCTATATTAATTGGCACCGTGCACAGATTAAAGTTGTAAAAATAATACAAGATACTTGCTGATGTTAGACTTCAATTTCTGTAGATTCTAATTTTCAGGAAATACGTATGAAGGGAGATTGTTTCATAAAGCAGAAATTGAAGGGATAAATTAGGAAAAAGAAAAGTTCGTTCTGTGAATTTGAAGTTGGACTATAGATGGTTGCTGTACATGTTTATACTGGTTTGGAAGAGAAGGCTGGAATTATAGAAGCCAATTCAGATGTACAGTGCCCATGGAAATCGTTATCAGAGAGTGGAGAGACATATAAGAGACAGGTCATTAATGAACCTACGGCCCTCTTTTGAATGGGGTCTTAAAACCTGAGAGAGAGAGGTTGTTGGGGGCATCATAAGATCCATAGTTGAGTCAGTAGTTGTTTAGAACAACAGCATCGCCTTAGAGCTAAAGAGAAAACCCGGGTTTTTTTAAGAAACAATATTCGTGATGTACTTATGCCACGTGAGATTAGAAGTCAAGGTTGGAGAATTGATCGACATTCGAGTAGTTGAAGCTGTCTGTGCTGGGAAAGGTTTGTCAAACTGGGAAGTGGAATGATGGGGAAGTCTTCAGCAAAACTATGGATAAAACTTCCAGTCGGTGGAAGAAGGTCATTAATATACAAAAGGAAAAGAGTGGGAGAAAGACCTGAACTTTGGGGAACACCAGCATTGGTAGAAAAGTTTAAAGACAGAGAGCCATTTCCGTACCTCGCAGTGGACAGTCAGAGGGAAAACTGGATACCCAATTGAAAAAGTAGTCGGCAATCCGTAAGATGGAAGCTTGTTTATAAGACCGCTATGCCAAAAACAACCAAAAGCAATAGAAAAGTCAAGAGCAACTGCTTCAGTTTCACCAAACATTTTCGTTGAATTTGTCCATAGATGGGTAACATAAGCCAGTATATCACTAGTAGATCGACACTGACAGAATCTGTACTGTCAATCAGATGGAAGGTTTCTAGATAGTTTAGGAGTTGGCAGTTGATGGATTTCTCCATTGCTTTATATAGATTAGAAGTAAGTGCAATGGGACGATAATTGAATGGGAGGGATTTGTCAGTCTTTTTTGGGAATTGGCTGGATATGAACAAATTTCCAAGCAGAAGAATAAATAATAAAGTGTAAAATAGCAACGTAGAAAAGGAGTAAGCTCAGGAGCACAGGTTTTGAGATCAATGGAGAAATACCATCAGGTGATGGAGCTTTCTTGGCATCGAGTTTTGTTCCAATGTCTTCTGACATTCTTTTGACGGAAGATCACAAGAGGCATTGAATGGAGTGGACTGGGAATGGTTGGAAGTGGTTATTAAGATCATCAATACTTTACGTTAATAGAAACGTAGGACGCTAGTAGATGGGATTTATCTTTAGCTGAGGTAACAATAGAATTATCAGGTTTTAACAGAGGTGGGAGTGTTGATTGGCAAAAGTTGCAGCCAATTGGCCAATTTTTTACAGTAGATGAAGTTTTGGAGTACGTGCAAAAAATTTATTTTTTGTCTATTGTTATGGTAAATAATTGAGTGTGGCCTTTTTTTTTTTTTTTTTTTTTGTAGTATGTCTTTGAACAAAGACCTTAAATATTTTGCTTTTTGTTGAAGAAATCAGCGTCTGAGAAATAGAAATTATTGTTGAAGCATATGGTGAAAAGCTTTATGAAGAGTCAAGACATTGGAATGGTATCTTTAAAGAAAAGTGGATGCTGTATCACTGAGTATGGCACGAGGTGTGAGAGACCTTGCACGCCAACAAAAGACAAAGTCTCTGTCTTAGAAGCTTTTCGGTGGATCACATCAATCAAATTGAAGACATGGCCTCTCAACTTGCGATATCATATGGTAGCTATCGTGTGATATTTAGAAATAAAAATATCATGCAACGTTGTTTCCAAATTTTTAACATGTGATGAGGAAACAAAGTAAGAAGTGACGTTATGTGTGGCTAAGGAAATTACTCCATTAGAAGGAATATTGCCATGGGGCAATATTCCTTCTAATTTTGCGAAAATAATTTCTTCGTTATTATTTATAAGGCGCAAAATTAGTTGAATATTCCTCATTTACCTGATTTTGATAATTCCTTATTCAACTGATAGCTAAAGTTGTTATTTTGAAATTTTCATTATGTAAATAATCTACAAATTATATTTAATTATATAAAAATTCGGCCTTCGAACTTTTTATCATGTTTTGTGCATCTTGTTTATTTACAAAAAAAAAAAAAAAAACAGTGGGAGGATCAAAGCTTAGACAATTTATTTCAGCTAAAGGATTTGTAATGAAGTTTCGTACTCTGAAATACGCTGAGACAGCCATCGCTAAGAAACGTTAACCACTTTGTTATGGCAGTCAAAATAGCAGCGTTCAATAATGAGCCATGAAATGGCTTGGACGGCAGAAGGATTCGCTATCCTTAGCTTTGCTGAAGATTGTTGGTGCAGCCAGTCAATAAAGACCCATCACAACAGCCTTCTACATTTTCTACAAATACACGACGACAAAAAAAATGCGTTATTCATCTTCTGGTAATGCTAACAGTAAACAAGTACCTGATAATTTAGTCTTTTTTTTTTTTCCTACTTTTTTCCGTTGCTGAAAAATGAACGTGACTTCCACGATAAATCCCTTTAACCTGGGATTCTCAAACTCTGGGTATATCCACTCCCGGGAATAGAGCGAACAACTTGGGGGTTCCAAAGTTTTTAGATTTTACCTCAAGTTTCAAATGCGAGTTTGTTGTCGTTTTTTTTTTTTTTTTTATTTCCAATGCCTCGAATATACATATTGTTTTTAGAAGGTAGCGGTATCGCAAAGTTTAAGAATCCCTGTCTTAAACGTTTCCCATAATGCATTCGTACCCATAGCACATAGTCAATGGGGCCTAAAAACTTTGTCTTGGGCCCTATTCCCTGATCTAGGTTATTCCCCCTCCCCATGAAAATGTCCAGATCCTTGTTGAGAACCAGATTAGTATTTCTAATCTATACCAACGTTGTCATCATAGAATCCCTCCTGCGTTCTTTCAATGATATACAAGAACTTTCCCAAAGAGACAAAGAGTTGATTGTCCCAATGCAGGCCCGGGCAAACTATGGCCCGTGGGCCGCATGCGGCCCGCCGCACATTTTTGTGCGGCCCGCGAGCTTTAATTGTATTGTCGAAAAAGGTTTACTTATTTTATGCCTTTTGCGACGCCTTTTTGAAAAATAAATTTGTATATGTAATACATTATAGAATTTGTCGAGTTGTAAATTGTTTTATCATCTCTGTATTGTTCAAATTGAGATAGAATTTGAAATTGTGCGCGAACCGGAGCGAGCCAACGGGCGCTTTTATAATTTGCGATTATAAACTAACCGCGCGAAACTACGGTAACAGACAACCGGTGATGAAGACAACGGCTTTGCTGCGGTGTCGGAGTAATAGGATAGGACTGCTGACCGGTCGCAGTTCCAATCTGTTTTCTCTGACAGTCATCCAGCAGTTAGTTTTTTTGCGTTATCTTCGGTTATCATCTTGGTGCCAGTAGCGATAAAAATAATATTTACGCCCTTTTAAAAATGAATAAAAAACGAAAAATTCAACAAGAGCATCGTGTCTTCAATGAAGAGTGGAACACAAAATATTTTTTTGCTAAAATAAATAACAAGACTATTTGTCTCATCTGCTGGGAGAGTGTCTCAGCGTTGAAAGAGTACAATAAATACTAAACATTCCGAATATGGTGCCAATTTAACTCCGGAAGCGAGAAAGAAAACTGCTGATGGATTGATTCAAAATTTATCTAAACAACAAAATGTGTTTACGCGGCTAACTAAGGAACAAGAAGCTACTGTAGAGGCAAGTTTTGTTATTTCTCTTATAATTGCAAAAAGCAACGAGTCTTTTTGTGATGGAGACTATATTAAAGAATGTATGACAAGCTTGTGGAATTATATGTCCTGACATTAAACACAAATTTGAGAATATAAGTTTATCTCGGCGAACAGTAGTAAGAAGAATTGAATGTATCGATACAAATTTGAATGAGCAATTATTATCAGTATTAGAATCCATAACATGGTACTCGATAGCTCTCGACGAAAGTAACGACCAAAAGAATACTGCGCAGTTATTAATTTTCACACGTGGATGTACCTCTAATTTTCAATTTCAATAGACCAAATCTTTCAATAGACCAAACAACGGGAGCTGATATATCTGAAAAATGCTTAACAAGATATAATTTACAATGGAACAAAATGGTAAGCGTAACAACTGACGGAGCACCAAGTTCGACAGGTAAAAATGTTGGAGCGTTAAAGAAAATTCGGGATAAAATTTGTGAAAATTATCCTGATTATAATTTAATTACAATTCATTGTATTATACATCGACAAGTATTATGTAAAAATGTGTTAAAAGTTGAACATGTCACATCTTGTATTACTAAACTTGTAAATTTAATACGATCGAGGGGCCTGAAACACAGACAATTCGTTAATTTTCTTCAAGATATTGAATCCGAGTACACAGATATTCCTTATCATAGCTAAATTCAATGGCTTAGCTTAGGAAAAGTTCTTCGGCGAGTATGGGATCTTAAAGATGACATCATTTTATTTTTAAAACTGAAAAATATTATGGACTTTCCCCAGTTAACTGATAATAACTGGATTTGTGATTTTGCGTTTACCCTGGACATCGTGACACACTTAGATACTTTCAACACCGTGTTACATGGGAAAAATTTATACGCCCATGATATGGTAAAAAGTTTGAATGGATTTAAATTAAAACTCCAGTTGTTCCTTCGACATATATTAATTAACAAGGTAGACCACTTTCCAACCATGAAGTTGCTGAAGATTCCAGAAAATAAATTTGAAAAATATTGTGAAATTATCAACGCTTTGAATGACGACTTTTCACAAAGATTTGGCGACTTCCGAAAAACTGAGATAAGTTTGGCAATAGTGCGCGACCCATTTTCAATAGAAATTGATAGTGCACCGAGTGAACTACAGCTTCAGATTATAGATCTGCAGTGTGATACCGATTTAAGGGAATTGCACCGTCGTGAGGAAATCTGTAAATTTTACAATACTCGTAATTCGGACAAATTCGACGAACTTATAAAGATTTTGCCAGAAAAATGTTGGTTATTTTTGGATCAACCTACATATGTGAACAAACATTTTCCATCATGAATCTAAATAAAAATTCTTTACGATCAAGCATCACCGATGAACATTTTACAAGCAGTTTTAAGAATCTCAACTACAAAATTAACACCCGAAATTAAAAAAATGTTAAAAGATGTAAAACAGTTCCATTCATCTCATTAAATTCTTGGTGTTAGAGAATAATTTTTTTATGTTATATTTCTTCTTCATGATAATAAATAATATATATCTAAAAATAGTATTTTACGTGCGGCCCGCCTTCTTTTTGAATTCCTAATGTGGCCCTTCAAGCCAAAAAGTTTGCCCAGGCCTGTCCCAATGTATAGGCAATTGGTTAGGCGAAATCTAGAATTTTGCATGTAGGTTCTTTATAAAATGAGGGAAACCTCATTTTATAAAGAACAAGTCGCAGAGAAGGGCAACAAGATTAGTTGAGCACAAAAGGATATTCTTACCGAAAAAAAAAAAAAAAAAATGAGTGGGGTTCTGTAAATTGCGATCTCTGGAAACTAGACATCTGCATAGGTAACCAATTGAAGTGAAGCGGCTTTAAAGTGGTTCCCACATGATAACCATAATGCCCCTCCCTAGATAAAAAAAGCGTGGTAAAGATTAAAGACTGGTCCATTATTTTATTAACGGTTGCGTAACATTTTGTAAAAATTCTCATGGCTTCTCTGAAATCGATGTTTTTAAGAAGACTGATCACGTTATTTGATTTCAATCAACTAATGATCGAACGTCTCTATGTGTTGGAATTTGAAGCAGAAATTATGGTTTCTTAAGTTTTTAATAACTCTTAAACTCAAAAGGAGTAAGCGAGATACGTGTAAACTTTAAACCACTTAAAAATATTTGAAAACTGTAGTGAACTCTATTAGGTGTTAAGTAAGAAAACTACCGTTGAGTTCTTCAAAAATTTTGTATCCTTAGCCATAAATCTTTAGTAACTCATATATAGTAACAACTCCAAGTATAAATAATTTTTTATCGGATATTTCCAGCTCAAGTAAGTAGTTGAGTATACTTCAAAACTTAATTAATGGGTTACTTTAAGCTAACCAATTAATTACTTAATTAATGGGTTAACTTAATGGGTTTTTATCATTAATATAGTTGGTGCGACTGGACTAAATTGTTGAGAAATTTTCACGAATCTTCTTTGGACGTGGTAATAATCTGTTCATGAACCATGCTTTGTTGTTGAATTTAGATCCAACTATGCTAATAAAAAAAAAGTAAAATATAACTTCAGCGTTAATTTTTAAAATTCATTTTATTATCTAGTAAAATTTAATTCATAAAAGCAATTTTAAACAGTTCATATTTTCAACTCACAAACATTTATACATTTCAAAATTGCATCGAACAAACTGGATAAGAATTTATTAGTTAAAACAATATTTACAAACATATAAACCAGCCGAAAGAGGGCGCTACGTATCATCGTTTATACGTATTACAGCAGTTGCTGTACCGATTGTTCTATAAACTGAAGTGTGAAATTCCGAATTAAATTTATTAATTTAGGTGATACGCAATTAATGTACGTAATTAATATGACACCAGTAAAAAGTATTAATTTATAAGGAACAAATACCGTGAAAGTTGAAGAATATTTACAAAACTACTCAGGTAAGAAGGCATTGATTAGGCTTACTATTAAAAGCAAAATGTTTTATTTTTTATTTTTAAAACGAGAAAAGGAAATACCGAATATCAGAAAATTTTCTGACTGAAAAGAAACCAGAAAACAAGAAGTAGAAAGGAGAAAATAAATAAAAGCACTAAAAAAAAAAAGTTACATTGTGGTTTTGCCCTCTTAACAGCTGAAGAACTTTTGCAATTATACGTATTTAATTTTCGGCAAAGTTATTGAATTGGAGCGTGTTAATACCCTGATTATTTAAAACATTATTTACATAAAAATCTTCATTATAACCACTTTTCCGAAATAAAACACTCTGATTTCTGTAATGTCTCTTCTCTCCTCACAGTTCGGCACTACGTTCAAATAAATATATAATACATGACTAAAATTGCATAATGAAAATTAATAAATAGAGTATATCGCGTTAAATATGTACAAAAAAATACAACCATAAGTATATCATTACAATGGATACCACACGTATATAAATTAGCTATCATTACAATTCATTAAAGAATGTTATTTACAAAACTAAAATAAATTAATTTTAAGTCACAAGTTTTGTCGAGAGATGGCGCCACAATGCACCACATAAGTTAAACTCCTAAACAAGAAACTATTCCTTGGAACTTCGCTGTACTGCCTTCCAATGGCAAGCAAGAAAAATAATCGAATCATAAGGGTGCGACTGAACTTTGAAGTTTGTTTTAGCACACAGTTTTGAGAGGAACCGTTTTAAGGGCATTGGCCTGACTCAGTGTTCGTGTGAATCGTTCTGTACACACTCAGTTATTTAAGAATATTTCCATGGGCGAATCTTCATTTCCACTCGAGTCAGCTGCACCCACTCTTGGTCTTTGCTGTCATACCATGTAACCCCCGACTGGTATTTGCCATTAATGTTGACGTACTGGCAATGATTGTACCAGAATCCGCTGGAGTAGTACTCGGCACAGTTACTGTTGCTGGCATCATTGTCCCGGTCCATTGCACTGAAAGACATTCCACTGTGGTAGTCCATGGCGTCACTTGCGTTCCCGTGGTAACCGCTCACAAAAAGTTTGTAATTATCGGCTTCGTCTGTAATGTAAAACTGGCTGTATTCTGCAAACAAGTGCTCTCCGTAGATGTCCCACATGTCGATGCGTAGAGAGTAATTACCGTTTTTGGTTAATCGATGGATAAGTTCGTTTCCCAACCAGTACTCCCCTCTGGGATTCCCGAAGCCACTCTTGTAATCGGACCACCCTCGAGAAAAGTCTTCGCTTCCATCCTGTCGGCGTTGGATGATAGTCCATTGACTTCCTGTCGTCTTCATATCACAGAACACCTCCACGGGTTCAGAAATGCCCTTGGGTTTGATCAAATATACCCCGCTCCTATATTCCATCGGCTGCATTGGCATTGATTCCATAGAGCAATCTGTGAAAGAGAAAGAAAAAATATTTTAATTAAGGAATAAGCCAATATTATAGCATCTTGTTTATTTAATAGTAGACATCATAATTCCCAAATATCCATTATAAATCGTAAATTATTTCTATTAAAAGTTTTTATTAATCATTTGAATTAGCACTCAGAGTTATGACTTTTTAAAAAACTCATAATAGCCAGAATGGTTGCGATATTTACCTTCGGGTAAACGATTCATCAGTTTTTTGAGATCTTCTTCAACTTTAGAAGTGAGGTTTTGTAAATCAGGAAGCTGGGATTTCACAATTTTCATTTCTTTCTTGGTGTTCTCTTCATACTGAGAAAGGGCGCTAGCGTCTGCTTTAGTATTCAGTTGTTTATACAAGTCGGCAAGTTCTTTCCTTTTTTCATTTATATCTGAAGTCAAAACAGAAATACGAGACTCGAGAGCATTCATTTTAAGTTCCTGTATTGCTTCTGAACTGTCCCTCTTGCAGTCCTGTATAGTGTGATTGATCACGTTGTTCTGGATGGCAAGCAGACGAAAGTGGTCGCGCTTGATCTCCAACTGAAGCGTATTCATGTGGTGTTTCAAAGACTTCCAGTTCTGAACTTGAGTCGATTGATCTTCCCTGAGTACACCAAATGAAGACTGGATCTGGGCCACGTTGAACTCTAGCTTGGACATTTCTTTCTGTAGATCGTCTACGCTCTTGTCGTATTTTGTCTCCAGAGATTCCATGGCTTCAAAGAGTTTCACGGTGGAAGAATGCAACTTGGCGATTCCAGCGATGTTTCTGGTAGCATTGTGAACATCCTTTGAGTTTTCCTCGGACTGCCGCTGCACGGCTTGAAGACGAAATTCTAATTCTGTTAGGTGACGTCTCAGGTCGCCTTGATCGCCTTTGCACTTGATGGTCTCGTTAGATACGCGGTTCGACACTTGCTCAACATGGAGGATGGAGGCGTTCAAGTTACCATGTCCACGGAGAAAATGTCTTATTTCTTTGTCGAGTAGCACCTGGTGGTCGCTAATTTTTGACAAGGCCTGTCGCAGAAGATTCACCTCGATCTTAAGCCCTCTGTGATGGCGAAGACGGTGATCTGAAAGAGTAAAAATAAATTTTGAGAATGAAGAACAATGAAGTCAGTCAATCAATCACAAAATCAGAATGGAGAACAATGAAGTCAGTCAATCACAAAATCAGAACACAGAACGAAGTCATTCAAAGCGAAGCAAACAAAAATAGCTAATTACCTTTATGGTGCTCTCGAGAATCTTTTTCGTATTCGGCAATGTCTGCGATGTCTTTCTGCACGGAAAGTTCTTGAATAAGAGCATCCTGTATAAAGAAAAGGAATAATCAGGACCAAATACTATATATCATGCAAATACTCTATATCATGCAAAATCTCTAAGCTAAGTCGGATTATTGATGAATAATGGCAGGTGAGCGCCCTCTCCCAGCATTTAGAGGAACTAGAAGGAAATGTTAATTATCAGGCAAAGTACCGTAAATGGCAGGTAAAGGGATTATTTAAGCGAAACGGAATTGGACGTAGTAACTCTGTCCCTGTCTCTCTCGGGGATGACAGGGGAAGTTTAAATGGCAGGAAATCATAATCACAGAACAAACAATGCTGTTTGCGCAAAGCTGTTAATTTATGTGCCATTAAGGCCTTTTGTGCATCGCCAGAGAAGATTCGCGTAACTTAGAGGATTAAATTATCAAACAGAAGGCAAATTCTGGTTATGATTCTAAAGAAGATAATTATGGCTTTGAATATTCTATGCAGGAAGGAGCAGGGCGAGCAGAACGTTTCCTACACCATGCTCTTTGAATTTCATAATATGATGCAAATATTCTTTCCAGTTCCATTTTGGAACAAAAGAACAGAAATAAATTGAAAAAGAAAAGAATTGTAGCATTAGTAGATTTATTTTTACTTATTTGTCTTAGATTTATACAATAGATTCCACCATTAGGTTTAGACTCAGCAATATTGTAACCATGGTTACCACGCTGTAGTGTTGTACCATGGCTACAATATAGCTCAGCAATACTCTAAAAATGGTGACAGAACGCCCCTTTGCTACTTTAAAAAATAAATACGCCGAATATTTTGATAGAATTTTGGGCTTTTAAAGTGAAAACTTAAGGTGGAAGAACTTGAAGTTGCAACTCACCTGTTCACTAAATCCAGAACTCAAACGGTGGCGCTCAATTAGTAATTCTTCACGGACTGATATCATCTGCAAATAAAATTAAAATATATTAGTAATTCAATCAATTCACCTATTGTATGGTTTAATGTTTGAAAGTAAGAAATATATGCAGGGTGTTTTAATGAAAAGGCACCGGTGAATTTAGAAATTTACGATTTATAAATTAAAATTTTGCCTAATGAATGGGAAAGTTGTTTCCCGTCCTCGATTTAGTTTAAAAAACGATATTGTGTACTTCTTGAAAGGAATATAACTGATATTATATAAATAAACACACATACGAAAATTATATGGGAGGTTACATTCGGTTCAGAAATACACGGATAACATTTTTAGGCTAAACCGAGGACGGGAAACAACTTTCCCACTGAGAAAAAAAAGCAGTTTATTAGGAAAATTTTCAATTTAGAAATCGCAAAATCTAAACGGTAATACTAAATCGAACTTTAACATAAAATTCAAATAGAGATAAAGAAGCGATAAACCGGTATCATTTAATATTTAATTTAAACACCCTGCACTTTTATATAATGTTAAAATACATCAGCTATGTAAGCAAACTTTATCTGAGATTATTTGGTATAAAATGGATTTTATATACATTTACGAAACTAAAATGATTAATAAAAGCTTATATTCGGCAAGATAACTACAAAATACTGTGTAATTTTTATTTATTATATTCGAACATCCTTTTTCATCCCTTCAGAACCGTTAAGTTGTTATGAAATATGGCCAGAGCCAAGTATCTGACCGTGTCTTTTCTGGGGGTGTAGGGGGAGGGATATCCCTGCATATTATTTATTTACAGAAGCAAGTTATTTTATCTGTTTTGATAACATCATTCTCTATGATTAATCTGTCTAAGGATGTAATATCTAAATCAGATGATCAGCCGCACCAAATCCTTCTGGTAGCAAAAGATTATTTTGACGGACAATTTACCTATGCGAGTAAAGCCACGATATCGAAATAGGAACCTGGACTTCTGTGAGAGGAGGTAGTTCTCCCCGACGTACCCCTACCTACTCCCTCTCTCTCTCTCTTCAACCCACCTCGTTCTGTATCCTCAGCAGGAATCCCTTTCAAGTTCGAACTCCTTTCATAGGTCCAACCGAACGAATGGTGTAGGGTTTCCCGCCCATTCAACCCCAATAGAGCGGGAGGCCCAAAGTGCAGACGCCCGCAAAAACAACAATGGCCGCTGTCGACCGACGTGCTTTTCAACGTTCGCTTCAGACATCCGGCGCTCGGATTAGTAGAAGCATTCATCCGCTGCTTGCCAACGCCAGTCTGTCTGGCCGCTTTTGTGTGCGTGAGGTTTGCTATTTGTGCCTCCACATTCCTCTCCTCTCCATCATCGCTCTCCATTACGGAGCGGCCTGCGGGACCTTTTGTTCTGTCACGTTGTTTGCTGTCCCGGGGTACTCCTGGCGACATTAAAACTTCGAGTTCAACGACAAATTCCAGCGTCGTCGACACTAGGACACGGTGAAAAGGGGTTCGATTAATGGGCAAGACGGTAGAGGGAACAGAAATTTGGCAAATATTCACATAAGAACTTCTCGATACGATGCGGAGAAACCTGGGAACACTGAAATGCGGGGTCAAGTCCACCGTGCGTGAATTACACCTAGTGTAATAAATTGCAGGCACCCGTCTCCACCCTCCTTTTGAATAAGGACCACGGAAGATCCTGTCAGATGCCAAGACGGAGTTGTCGCATATCTGCAGTCTGCGGTCCCTCCCGACCGCAGAATAATTACAATAGGTCACTGGCTACCCGTTTAAGAAATTAATCTTTTGGTTCAGTGTGCACAGCAATGTTTAAGAAATTCAGTTTAAATAAATTGGAAATGCAATCATTTTGCCCAATTTTTTTGACATACCTGCAGTACTCCTGTTGGTTGGATTTTCAGAATAACTCGCCAAAACATTGGTATATCGCGTCTGTAAATTGTGTGGGTTCTAGGGTACGTTTATCTATTTGTTTTATGAAAAATTCCAGTTTCTCCAAAAAAAAAAAGTGAAACCCTTGTCCGAAGTCGGATAACTCGGCCACAGCATAAAAATAGAAGGTAATCGAATTCAGACTAGTTTTTGCATGCTCGCCGTTTAGAGTTCGCTTGTTGTGAGTCACTCTATCCATGTTGAAGGAATAAGTTCACATTTAATTAAAGAAATAAAATGAAATATAGTTCGAAAATACTCTCTGAAATCCCTTACAGATCCACGGACCAAAGGGTAGTTTTGTAGCCGAAAGATTAGTAAAAAATAAACGATATTCGATAAAATAATCGAACTTTGTTATCATCGTTCCTTGCCATCGGTCCTTCTAGAAATAAATGTTAGCTCCTAAGAACTAAAAATATTTTCAATAGTTGAGTTCTGGCTGATTTATAACTTCGCCTGGACATTTCCTTTCCAGGTAGCATTAAAATATCGGCAGAAAAAATAAATCACAGTTATCTAATATAACCTCCGAAGGTGTAGTACGGTATTTTATAAAAATAACTGTCCCAAAAAGAGGCCTGCTGTGATAATTGCCCTCAAGAATACTTCCTGTATCAGTCTTTTTTTTTTTTCTTTCTTTTTTGTACGTATCAGTTGGCATCTTCTCCACACAAGCTTGCTTCTAACATGTCAGGCACTCAGCACTCTCCCCAATGTGCTTGGATTACACCTCGCCCGACCAACCAGTGTTTCATCGCTTTGCTCATTAAAAACCGGCCTCGTTTAACTTTTCGCTGCATGCTGCAAAGCCATGGCAGGTGACTCTTTAGATTGAAGGCTAAAGGTCAATGAGACGCGGCCGGGGCAGCTCGCACTGCGGCAGCTGGAATACGGCAGCTGACAACGCAAGCCAGCTGCTTAGCTTGTCTGGTTCAACTTTACCTGATCATTTGTTTCATCTCTCTCTCTCATGCAACACGCGCAAGCGATGTCGAAACAATCTGTCTTTCTGACTCAATCCAAGAACTTGGTTTTATTTTCAAAATGTCTGACGGTTACAATCGAAGCATTTTTAATAGGCATTTGTGATTTGAATTAAAATCCTACTGTATTATCTGGCAGGTAATAAAATTAACAAATTATAGATAATGCTATGCCGTATAGTAAGCACATTACGTCATAAGAGTTACGTTGTGCGGTAATTACCGTATAACGTAACCAACGTAGACAAGGAAAATATTTGACAAGAAAAGTCAAATATTAGTCTGAACCTTCCATTGATCGAACATGTTTGGTATCCAATGGCGGCAATGATGACGTCACAGAAGGGCATTCACTTGCCCCCAATACTGCATGAATAGCCTACATCTGCTCTTGACACGATTTTAGTCTGGTTCCTGTTTTTGCTTTCCTCACCAACTCTCTCCCTCCCTCCGATTTTGAAGAAGGGCCCTTCTCTATTCACCTTAGCGCTTTTCTCGTATTGGGTCCCGACGTGTACGCTCTGTCAGGGAGCACATTGGTTGCCATTGGTGACGGATTAGAAGGGGGAGGGGGAGCAGAAACCGTATTCTTGATATTTGTGCGCTTAGGTCACCTATTGTATAAAGGAAAGTTCCAAGCAAACCCTATATATTTTGATGAAGTTCATCTCCTTATGATGAACAAATAATAGGAGTACTGTACTCGCGGGGGGGGTATACGAACACGAGGGGGAAGAAAATCTATAATCGAGCAATTTTTTCCTTAACGTTTAGAAAGTTATAAATATTTCGTATTAATTTCGTGTTATTACCCAATGTGTTAAAGCCTGATGTTATCATAAACTGGAGAAGTGTCTGGTATCTCCGGATGTTTACCAACGGCTCTGCGCAATTGAGCGCAAACACACTGACATCACATCGTATCCCACGTGAATATGATCATGTGACGTAGCCGAGGTTATCTGAAAAACATTGAGGAACGTACTACGCTTACTGATAGCAGTTGGGAAACATCCCAAGCGTGTTTTTCAATAAACAGAGTTCCTATCACGCTTTCCATCTATATTACCATTATAATAGATGTCTTCACCAAAATTGTAATCTATACGAAATGACAATATCCTAAAAATGGGATTAATATAAATACTTGAAATAAAATTTTGTAATTTGTAAAATGTGCCATAAAATATATTAATGAATTCCTCAGCCCTACCTTAAAAATCTAAACATTTACTGATATAGAAAGTGAAAGACGCGCTAAGCCTAAAAGTACATAGGCTAATTTTCCCCCCAAAACGTTTCATCCATTTAATTTACTGAATTATAAAATTATACTATACTGCATTTTAAAATTTAATTTCGCTACGACATTTTCATTCCTTTTTTCTCTCAAACAACTGAAACGTTTAATAAGAACCTAATTAAACAACAGTTGAACATTAAAGTGACAATGACTGGTGCGCCACCTAAGTTTTTTCGAAGTTGTTAAAAATTAAATTTTATTATCAGAGCTGAAAGTTTTAATGATTTTAAAAAGTAAATTGCGTATTTATTTTGCTTATCTTGCTTATCAAAAAAGGTACTTATCTTAAGGTTTTATTGAAGTATTTTCCAATGAAGAACAAAGCGATAGCCAAGATAACAATAAATACATTTGCGAAATATTTCTAAATAATCGTTGCCTGAAAAAGGAAATCGGTGTCTGAAAAATGCAAGGGGTGGTAGGCATAATTTTGCGTCCTTGTCCCTTTTGCCAAAGAAAATCGTAGGGTGTTTAACTCGGTTTCGCCCATAAATTATAGAATATCGTTGGATGCATTTTAAAATGTCATCAAGTTGAAGTTATTGCGAAGGATTTTTGCCGCGAAAGAAGTATGAATGTTTTTACCGTTCTGGTCAGGACACTAAGCAAAAATTTCCTTGAAGACCACCTGCTGTTATTTTAAATCGCACGCAGTCGCCTACAGGCGCGGCCAAACCCCTCTTTCTTTCTTTTCTAAAGTCATTATTCATTCCGTTCGCATTTTCGTGCACTGTATTTGTCGGCGTTGTCCGAACAACACCTGTTGCGCGTGGCGGACCAGAACCCACCATCATAGCTTCCGTGCGGTGGTTGAAAACTTGAGATTACCACATTAGCATGTTAGAAGGGAGTGGGGGTCTTAGAAATAAGGAAGAACTGAATTTGGGAAATAACTCAGATAAAAGAACAAACATATCTTTATTACGGTTTCAGTTATATTCTCTTCAAATAGTTATTCGATTTTCAAAATGAAATTTAGAATTTAAAGAAATATTTTTTCTTTTTTTTTTTCGGATTATCCTGGTAGCAATGAATTTGAAATTTCCTGTTGGTGTGAATGCGTATCACTAATCGAAAGAAAAGATATCCACAACACCTGCGCCATCTGGTCAACACACGGAAGTTGAAATCTGCTTAAGTTCAGTTGGCATATTTTGTGCCAGCTGAAGTTTATTATCAATTCCTTTGCATGCTCAGACCCAGAGGGGAGGAGAAGGGGAAAAGAAGGTAAAACCTAATTAAGTGGTTAATGATTGCAAAGAATTTGAACTGTGTCATGTGTACAAAAACATTACATCCCTCAGCGCAGACAAAGCTAAGAGATTAACGCAATATATCCAGAAGGCAGTCCAGACGACCCCTCCAAAAAAAAAAAAAAAAGAGGGGAACTGAAAACGTGAGCACCTGGCGTTCTGACGAAACTAAGACAGACCCTTTACCCGCAGGGGTCGGGGGGAAAGAGACCCTTTCAACGACACGCGACCAACTGCTTCTTGTTCAACGTATCGACCAGGCGAAGCGGAATTTCAGGGGGAAAAAAAATCTAAGGTTAGATAACTGGTTTTGTAGACACAGCGAAGTGAATACGGTCTCCAGCGAGCGGGCCCCTTCGCAGTTTGTTACGTTAAGGACTGCTGAATTGATGAATAGCTGTGCGAAGGTTATACAGTGAACGCTGGACTTGGGCATTTTCTTTCACCTAAATTGAGGTGGTTACATGGGAAAAAACTTTATTCCCCACAACAGTTTCATGATCAATATGCAGTATGAAAACTTACTCTTTAGGGGCAACAGCATTTTTTACAATATTTCCATAAAAAATGTTCTCATTAATAACACAATTCCAAAAAAGTTGGAGCAGGATTTTAGGACTTGTTGTATCAGGGCTTTAGGAGCATCAGTGACCAAGGCCATGTTATTCTGCGTATACTGTCTGTAAATTGCGTGTGTTCTGTGATAAATTTGCTGTTTGCTGGACGAAAAAATCCGAGTTTCCGGGAGAAAAAACCACGTTGTCCTCGTCTGAGACCGACTAACAGCCAAAACGTGGTTAAAGAAAATAATTCGTATATGTCTTTCTTAGAAATACTTTTAATGGATAAAATCAGGACAGTGTTTTTTTCTTGTTCAATAAACAAAACAATGAACTCAAGTTACTTAGCTCCCAAGATCAGCACCCCATTAAACTATAACTGGTAATGGAATATCGAATATAAATATTTGATATTCCATTTCATGATAAATGAAACTCAAATAAGAGGACAGTCATTTTGTGAAATTATAGCATCAGAAACCAAATCTTAATTTAAAATAAAAATCATTCAAATCAAAGGTACTATTTTTAAACTACACAATTCTTGTTACTCACCTCTTCGGAAAGATGCTGATAGCCGACTGTTACTTCCTGGTTCCTTTTCCTTAACTCGAGAATGTCTTGTTGTAGCTGGCTGACTGTGGCCGAGTCACGTTCTTGATGAACCTTGAAGCCCTCAATCTCGCTTCTCAAGGATACCACGTCAGATCTCACCAGGCTCATGTTCGCTTCTACCATTTGCCGCTGACGAAAAGCTACGGAGATGTTCAAAACGGATGCCATCTCGGCCATCTCGTGACGAATCTCTTCCACTGTTTTCTGCAACCATCTTGTTGTCACTTGGGTGGATCGAAGTTGATTTATCACAGACAAGTCCTCTTCGTGTTTGGCGCGCACAGCTTCGACTTCCTGCCTCAATTTCTGGATCTCGGCGCGGAGGGAATCTGACTCCAAACGAATATCACCCATAACCCCAGCAGCGGCCGCTTCTCTCTCTTTTACCGATACCATTTCCATCAGATCGTGTTTCAGTTCCTTCAGAGTAGCATCGAGAGCCGATAAACCGTGTCTTTCTTTCTCCAGCATCCTAATGGCCCGAGAGTTCATGTGGATTTCACCTTTGACTTCGGCTACCTTTTCCGATGTATCGGCTGTCGAAGTGGAACCGTCCTCAAAAAGGGTCGGAGGCGACACCAGTGGGACCACAGTGGGCGTTAAGCCATAAGAATGCAGCTTGTGTAGTTTGTCTTCCAGAACGAGAATGGTAGCTTGGTCTTGGGCTCGAGCCTCTTGAAGAGCCAACACTTGGGACTGCAGTTGACTTACAATCTTGGCAAGTTGACCGGCATCATCCCCACTCACAGCAACTACACACCCCGTAAAACAAAATAAAACAGATAAAATACACGAGAGTGTTGACCACCTCATGGCTATATGGCGAGACGGAACACGGAGACGAGCGTACTCCACAGTTAACGATCCGTTCGCTCGGTGTGCGATCATCAATTTACAGCTGAAACCGCCTCCGTCTAAGGTTTTATACGGAGACGGGACGTCCTGGAGACGAACGCACCACGTGCCACCAGAGGGGCGGGCTACAGCGCGAGGACGGAAGCAGTCACGATTCCCTCTAACCTCCGCAGCTGTCACCGGAGTGTAAGGAAGAAAGGGGAGAGGGGCGGAGTGGGGGAGTGAATAGCAGATTGCTCTCCCTTTCTCTTCGAGCATGCGGGCTCGTGCAGGGTCGTCTTGAGCGTGCGCCTTGCTCGTTGGTAATGAATTCACTATCACTGACGGACGCGCGCACACTACTATGTAATTGTAGCAGGCACGCGCAATGGAAACCGTGCCAATGCACACGGACCAGCCGCCTGTTCGAGTTTAAAGTGTCTGTTCCCTCCACGACCCTCGGAAAGTATACAAATTATAATGCACAAGTAGCAGATGATATTCTTCGGCGCACTATCTATATGTACTTAAATAATCCGCAGGAAATGCATTAAAATTGATCACTGAAGTATAACAACCAGAATTTCAGCAATGGTTTAACGGAATAAATTGGTAAAAATAAATAAATAAATAATAAAAATATGTACGTATATTTATTTATTTATATATTCATTTTAAAGGAAATAACGACAAATTTATTCTATTTTTTTTACATTTCGTTTCTCATAAACAATAATAATACAGAAGTAGCAGACGACAGCTGGCTCAATATGCGGAAATCTGCTCTGTTGCTATGAGACAAAAACAGCAGACGATATCGAAATATAAATTTTAGATCTTAATGTATCTGCAAGGCAATTTCAACAGAAAACGCATTAATATTTATCGAGGAATTATCATAAACAAGCATGTTCGTCAATCTACAAATACGATTTTAACAAAACTCTGCTAGAACACTATTTTTGGAAGAAGAAGAAATTATTTGTACAATTCTGTTCTTTTCTTTGAACATCACTAAAACGAGATACTGAAAAAATTATGAACTTCATAAGATCGATTCGAATGAAAAATGAGTGCAAAAGACCTCAGTTCAAGTCCAATCGATAACGGGAGGAATTTTTATGGTCCTTTTTCACAACATGGCTGAGTTAGTGGGTCTCAGGACAGGGTGGGATGGGTTTTTCATCCAGAAAATTGAGTATCTTCTCAGACCCACTTAAGGATTCAGGTTTCTATATCAAATGTACGTTTTAGATGACTGACTGCATACATGATTCCAGAAAATACATAAAGATTTGTGTACTTTAAAATAATCTTCATATTTTTCAATGTTATTAGATCTAATTTCAGCAGACAGACAATTTTATGCATTCTTTTGATAAAATGCTCTCTATGTGGGTTTTGAAAATGCGTTTCGAGTCTAAAAAGACCTCAAGAAACTTAAAATTCCAAAACTGCACTTAAAGACCCTCGACAAAAATTGTCAGAAGGAAGGTATCAACCGCTAGTGAGAAGTCGTATTGAGTTTTAGCTGAATTCAGTTTCAGGTTAAAGAAGGTAAGATAATTATTAAAGTTTGAGATTCAGAAGACACTTTTAATGCCTCTTCATCTAGTAAGCCGCCGTAGCCGAGTGGTCAGGCGCGTGGGTGCATAAGTACACGTGCCTTGAGTGACCCGAGTTCAAGACCGTGACTGCTGAATACGGTGCTGTTTCTTGTATTCTCTCTACCTTGTGAACTCCTCTGACCGTTTGGTCGTCCTAGAGTATAAACAGAAAATTTATTTATTTATTTACTGAAGGAGATTTGAGGCATGAGCGAAGTGAAGACGTCGTATATAAGAAATCACTTTGTGGTGAGAATCTCTGCCTTGGAATCCTTAGTTAATAATTTATCCTCAGATTTAAAAAGAAGTATTTTCTTTGGTAGATAAGTTCAATGAAGGATAACACAGGATCTGTGATTAGAAAGAACTCTTCAAGTCAAGGAGGATCAAGGAAGAAACCGAATCAAATGCAGAGGATACGGCAAAGGAAACAGGATAAAAGACCATCTCCTAATTCAAATAGTTAAGGATGGTAACAGTCCTTAATATGATAACTGAAGATTTGGGGCACAAAGCAAAGTATACATTTTTTTAATAATTTGAGCCAGATTGAAAAGATTGATCGTTCGAAATTGTGGTGGACTGGCCAGTGTGTCTGTTTTGGGTACCAGAATCACTCTGCTCATCCAAATTTTCATCGTTTTTATGATATTTATTGAATCGAGGAACACAAAGCATATTTCTAGTAAAACCGCTTCTACAATCTCAAAGCAACTGGATTTGGGTCTGTGTATTAGGACCACAAATCCTTATCATGTTTCTAAGAACAAAGTCACTTAACCTCAGTTCAGTGCAAAATAAACTGAGCTTGTTGACGCGTTGCTTTGTATGTTTTATGTAATAATAAAACTACGTCAATGTTCCAACAGCTAAATTTATATTTGATATATGTCCTTGGAACTCTCCATAAATATCCTGTCCAAACTGCCATAAGTTGGTTTTTTCAATGGACCAGTTTCATCATACAAAGTGCAATGCCTAAGTCCCGCGTAATTTCGCATCATTCCATGATGGAATAACCAGCTCTCGGCTACTTTTAAGGGAAAAAAATCCGCTCTCGTCGAAATTGCAAAAGGAATCCATAGATCTACACTTTCACTGATTTAACCGTGAACTTTTACTCACAAAAGTTCACGGTTTCCCTTCTTCCAGCAACTGAAACACTGTCTGTAATGCAGGATGTAATGGGTTGACCACACCCTCAGATTCTCTTCGCACCAAGCATGATGGAACCACCAGGAGTGATGACTTTGTTAATATGCGAAGCATTATCAGGATCAATATCTCCAAACAAGAACTAATTGAAATAATAAATCAATATAATTGCTCTAGTCTCGAGGCAAACCAATTTCCAAGTTACGTCCTTATTATTGCATTGATATCCTCTTTGACATCCCGATCAACAGAATGTTCGCAGAAGTCTGAGTTTTTCCTTCATGGCTTGAACTCATCATCATGAGTTTAAATTCCTTCATAGACAAGTCCACCTTCATGGTTGTTTATTTGATCCAAAACATTCTTTGGAACAAGGAATTTCACACTTGAACAGCAGTTATATTATAGTATGGCATAGGCATTTTACACCCTCGCGGGTAGCAGAGTGGTTATAATTACCGTCCTCCTACACCAGGAGTTCCAATCTAATCAATACGAAGAGGTTTCGTGGGATTTTCTTAAGATAGCTAAGTTAGTCTGTCTCAGCAGACCGACGGAAGAATACTCGCAATTATAGACAAAATTTTCCTACCCTTCATAGACTTAGTTGCTTTGGCACTTAACACAACTTAACCTAATGTAATCTATTTTACGTCATACGATGATTAAAGATGGCCACAATGATCAATGTCTTTCTTATTCCACGTTAAAATCTCGGCTTTGACTGAAGCTGACCACCATAGAGCCAACAGTAACCTGTCTGCATTGAATTGTACGTACGTGTGTATCAAGGCCAGTTTATCTGTTCATAAAGTGGAAACTTACTTCTTCACCAGTGAGCTAACGACTTCCCTAACTGCAGCATCTGACATCACATTTAAGTTTTTTTTCTTCGTTCACTCTCTCAAATGTAACAAGCATCAACAGTTCCTTGCTTTGTTTTGAAGCAAATTCTTGGTACAACCGTAAGACTTGGAATTTCTTGGATATTTTCCTCCTTCCGTTGTGTCTTGAAGGCCATGCTATAACCACACCTGCCATCTCAGCGTCCTCTTTAGGACTAACGAGGTTAGAGCGGGAATTGGATGACCTTATTTCATATTGTCATGGCCAAGTACACTCCAGGAGATAAATGGTGATGCGTGTGTTAATGTTGTGAAACGTTCGTTACTCAATTTCTTCTTGTCTTTTATTTTTTTTTAAACTTCTTGATGCATTCATTACTCGTTCTATTTTCAATTACATTACGATTTCTTTTATTATTTTTAAATTAATTCTTCGGTTATTTTATGGAACTAATCATTACTTACGTTTCACAAGCTGGACTCCTAAAATTGCCTGTAGATGTATTTATTCAAGTTTAAATTCTAACTGGACAGCTGAATAATGTCTTTTCAAAGGTCTTTCGGCTGGATGTATTGAATTTCACGACCACTTTTGTGAAATTCGATAGGCAGAGGAAACTTCCCGGCGTCTTTGTCTACAGAGATAGTAGCTGAATCGAAACACGCATAATAATGGCAGTCCATAAGTTCACCATAACAGAATCCATACAAGTAAGCAAATTATGCGCGTGCGTGCAAAAGGGATACAAGTTAGCACGCTCATTTTCAATTGCTATTAGATGAATTATATGAATCAAATAATTCGTTTACTCCAGACTTGGTATATAATGAAAAGTAGCAAATATTCTTCCGAGGTGTTTCTATTTCACCCCCTTTTTTCCCCGCCTTCCTATATAAATCCCCAGCTAGACCCTAATTGTGCTTCGATTGTCTAGGATGACGGTAAGATGACCTTCTGTCTGTTCTTTAGGAATATGACCTACTTTTTTTGGCTTCAATACATGGCCACATGACCTCGCTTGTAACGATAGATCTATGTTGACACTGCGATGATAAAGAGGAGGGTGATGAGCGGGGAAACTAGCGGATCCGCTATGCATAGGGGAAAAAAGTTCTTTTATTTCAATCTGAAAATTTTTTTCCCCTCGAACACAAAATATTCTCCTCACGTGCAGATTACCATTTCCTGAAAGAGATGGCGTATTATATTTACAACTAATCTGCTAAATTTTTAAAAATTTGAATACCATAGATGAGGTCCCTGTGTAAGACCGGAACCTCAGCCCGTCCATGTGAAATTTGGACTTTTGAAACTTTTTTTCACTGCACCAATTAATGATATCCGAAAGGAAATGACGCCAACAACCGGAAGTGTACTCAAATGCACATATAATTGAACAATGTTATTCTTTATTCATTTCTTCTTCTTTCCCTCTGTTTTTTTTTTTTTTTTCTTTTGTTTGTTTTCCTGCATTGCAGTTACTTGGAGCCGTAATTCACGTGCCTACACACTGAGGAATGGACTTCCTCCCAACACATCCTTCGACATAACGCATGTGGTCGTGGGCACGTTTTGCGTGAACTATTTGTACCTGTCACCTCACAGAAGTAATTAATCACAGCCCGTTCATATATCACATCTGGCGTTAGTAAGTACCCTTCCACGGGCTTTCTCGGGCCAACAAAATGTATATATACGTCATCCCATTCGCACCATACCGGCAACACTGGCAATTGTTATTTTAATTCCGACGTAAACTACCCCTTACTTGGGTTTGCATCGAAAAATCCCCTTCCTCTTTCTTGGTGCGGCGGAAAAGGGGGAAAAACACGCCACGTGGCATCACAACCTGGTGAATGCTGGATACAACAAGCTCAACATTTGACCGTACGGTACTGGGATAACAATGCTTCAAAATAACTAGAAAATCATGCAACCGAAAGCGAATTCCAGTGTGGGCAAGTTCTGAATCAATAAAAGAGCGCGCAGATCAATCACTGAATTCCGCACCCCGTAGGCACACGTCAACCATCAATTCCCTTGACCTCCATCGATATCCCATGGTATCGATAGGGGGTCAAGTGAATTGACGGTGGTTTCGTCATCTTCAAATTGCCACTGCAGACAGGACCATATCAGCGGCTGGACAAAACCAGGCAAATACCGACACTCACTAGTGTGTCGGTATTTGCCTGGTTTCTCAAACCAATCTGGTTTCTCACAGGTTTCTCAAACCAATCGATTATTCTTTTGCTGAAATTGTATTTCTTCTAAGGAAAAGTTAAAATAAATCTTTGACGAGTTTTTCTAACACTTTTTTCTTAGGTGCTATGAGAATTAGGTAGCATTCTTTTTAGAATGTGATTAAACGGCGTAATATTGAAGTGGTAAAGCTTTACCAATATCTATTATTATTTTTTTAAATCCTTTACATCATCCAAATATAGATAGAATATTTCCTTTGAACATACATTGAACAAAAATGAAAAATCGGATGGATATCTCTTATATTGGAAGTGATTCTGTATATAAATTTACAGCATTGAAGACTATCAATATATCAAATCCCGGTATGGGCAAGGCATTAGCTGCAAAATACAGTATTATCGTGTTAGGCTGCAAATATGTAGGAACCACAGTATTTTTCCCAACAACCTTCATTTTTCATATTTAAGTTATTAATGATCCAAATGTCTATTACTCAATATAACAGCGCATTGGAAACCTTAAATATCTGAATGATATTTGCTGGCGAGGATCTGTGAACAGCATCCTTTATCTTTGTAGTCAACCCTTAAACACCATTATTCCATATCATTACTTTGGGTTGCAGGGTATGGAGTAGTACAACGTAGCGTGGGCATACCAAGATCAAAAACGGACTTTCTAAAAAAATTAAACCATGCAGCCATCTCCCGAGACCGACAAACTCGGCCACAGAATGGAAACGCCCATTATAACATCTCTCACCTAGGCATAATTCGAACTTTGCCTATTCTAGACGATAATGCTTAGCAATTGTAACCACTTCGCTGCCCGTGGGGGTAGAGGTCGAGATGCCTTGGCACTTCTATCAATTAGCACAAATCAATTTTTACCTCAGTTCCTAAGTCAGGAGTTTAGTTCATTGCTTAATTCCATTTTGTACATTTAACTTTCAAGAGGACATTGAAAGTATTGATTGAAAGCAAAACCATATCCGAGGTGCTGTTTTTAATTTACTTTAATTATAATATATCATTGAGTGATACTGAATATTTATCTTTTGCATTTCCATAGTGGATTTGTATTTGCTATCATGATTTCGTCTGTTCAAGTTTAAAATGGTTGCTCTCAGTTATAAATCTTAAAACATTTCTTTGAGTCTTCAGCTCAAAATAATACATAAATACCGAATGGGTTGAAATCACAGTTTAAAATCAACTGAAAGCTCTGTCAATGATGCTCATGGGTTGGATTCATTGATATTAAAATCAGGCGAAATGGGATCTCTGGCGAGCTCCCAACCCATTTATGCGGATTCCCGTTTAGCATGATGAATGGATCATACTATACTGTGGTGTTTATATTCGTGTCGATATTTCCCTGCCAACTGGTCCTAGTTTAGGGGATGATGGGCCTCCCTAACTGGTGTGAATTGTCCCTGCAACACGATGATGTCATCACAGGGGTTCACAGACAGTGACGGCTATTAATGCACGTCGTTCGTCGCTGTCATAAAGGTGCTGCCCCCTAAGAGAGACCACAAGAATGAGTCTCCTAAGATTGCCACCTATTGCTTAAGTCGTTAGATAGAATCAAACAAGTCATTCAAGATTTTATTTTGAACAAACTCGCGACGCCTAGATCGCTTCACAAAAGACTTGAACTCCCCAAGCTTTCATTTTCTCTCTCTCTCTCTCTCTCTCTCTCTCTCTCTCTCTCTCTCTCTCTCTCTCTCTCTCTCTCTCTCTCTCTCGCTGATGTCACGTGCGTCGTCCTAGCCCTGTCATTCATGGGGAGGGAGGGAGTGAGGGAAAAAAAAGTGGAGTGTCCTTTAGCCATGCCGACATACTCTCTTGTGGAGCCATCTCCGTGGAAAAATGAACACAATGCTTGTCAGAGAAAGCGAAAGTTCCACGCAAGAAGGGTCTACCACTAAAAAGACGACTCTGGAAGAAAAGGGCACTTCACCCGGAGAGGTCAGAGGTTGTGTGCTCACTAATTTGATTTCCTTAGCACGTTTCTTATCCAGTAGCCCTTCTACAGAGAAAGAAGCTTTTCTTTCGCGGCCTCTCCTCACTCTGTTCCTCCTACTGCGATGAG
Source organism: Mastigoproctus giganteus (assembly GCF_048544385.1). Classification (NCBI taxonomy): domain Eukaryota; kingdom Metazoa; phylum Arthropoda; class Arachnida; order Uropygi; family Thelyphonidae; genus Mastigoproctus; species Mastigoproctus giganteus. Next base: position 9,351,987 of record NC_143577.1, read on the forward strand.
AGAAATGTTTTCTTGTGCTAGTTGCTTAGCAACTGAGGCTTTTGAAGCATTCTTTCAGTTCTGATATTGCAGGAAACACAGAGAGGCTGCGTGGCCAATATTGGCACAACGAATGGGATTTCATATGCTCTGTTCGTTTCTTATTATTTATTTATTTGTCTCCATCAGATCGATTTATCAAATTCTCTCTCTTTTGCCCACAATTTATTATCTTTTTCACAAATAATCTGTTGCAGTAGTACCTCAGAATGCTGCCGATCAAAAGCAATCAAACAACACTCCAGATAACACATTGATAACACATGAGGTTATCAATCTTGTCGAATCGGGGAGGCTGCAAAATTTATCTGAGATTGTTGAAGCAATGGGATACATTCTAATGCTAAGTGGATTATGGTAAATTGTATGTATTCTATGGTTGAAGGATTAAAAATCTAGGTTTCCTTTAGAAATGACCTATGAAATTCTCTCCAGAGACCGACTAACCAGGTCACAATTTGAAGAATGTCTAGAAAATTTCTTCATCTTTGACGAGCGATGAGAAGCGAATCCTTGACTTTTCTACTTTTTCTACAGTCTTCCGAGAAAGGAGGGATTTTACTGCACTACTGCGAGGGTCACTTAGGGATCACTAGTTCAAAGCAGCAGAGTGGTTAAATCACTTTCCTCCCCATACCGGATGAAAAAGGCCCGGGTTCGAATCCCGTCCAGCAAAACAGGCAAACCGACCACAGAACGCACACAATTTTATGCACATAATACACATGAGTGGATGAGGTTATTCTCGGGGAACCCTAACGTTACCTTTTTTTTTTTTTTTTCCACGGATCACCAATAATTATGTTCGGACGAGTTATATCCGAAATCACCTAAAGGATCAAAAATAAATAAATCAAAGGCACATTATTCTTATGCAAAAAAAAAACACATCAATAGGTAGAGGTGAAAACAGCACACATTTCAAGCTGAGCGAGAGAAGGCAGCTATGGATAAACCAGCATAGTGACGAAAGATCTAATCAGTCGCCAGACTGCGTTCGAGTTGCAATGACTGGACTTCTGACGTTGGAAATGCCTGGAATGTTTTTTGGAATGCAATTATTGTCACGGAGAGGTCCTGGAAACATTCTTAAAATCATTTCGGATGCCACCAACTGACACTGATTGCACATAGTTTCCAGGCCACATTCCAGAGAGCTTCAAAGTGACATGTATCCTTTATGGGCAGAAATTCGAATATTCAAATTGTAGAAAAACAAATGGAACTAAAATTTTCCATCGACGTTATGCGCTCACAATTCTATAAGTCACGTTCTAATATTTTTAATTACCTCAACGTCCTGAAGAAAATTCAAATAATATTCGAATTAAAAATCACAGAGTACAAGAAAGAAAGAAGAAATATAGAAATGGTGGAAAATTGGCAGGATGACCCAAGAAGTCGGCGTTGGGTAATTTCTCGAAATGTGGATAGAATTGCAAAAGTTCAAGAAATTAGCATTACTGGCATATAATGCAAGAAAGAGTTTATACAGCATCAGCAAAAAAAAAAAAAAAAAAAAAAACCTTCCCATTCCACCTACTCTTCGCTTCAAGAGTTTGTCCAATTTTTCCGTGAATCTATTTAACTTGTCAACTACCACAACGACAGATGGAAGCATGTTCCAGCAATCAACCACTCGCTGGCCTAAGGAAAATTTCCGCACATCTATTCTGCAACTGTCTTTCCTTAATTTGAATATACACTGAGTGATCACTGAATTATGACCACCTATCTAATACTTCGTAGGTCCTCGTTTTGCCCTCAGTACAGCGATCCAACGTGGCATTGATTCAACAAGATGTCGGAAGCGTTCAGGAGGAATGGCCAACCAAGCTGTGTGTAATGCGGTCAGCAATGCACGCATGGAGGTGATTCATGTATCCAGACTCCTGATATGCCTTTCCACAGTGTCCCGCAAGTGCTTTATGGGATTGATATCCGCGGAGTTCTGAGGCCAATCGATGTGCTGCGCCTGTTCGCCTGTACGAGTCACGGCGGCTCCCGAACACCCCACCAGTTCAGCCGTTTGGGAAATCAAGGCACTAGCTCATCGAGTCCCCACAATCTGTCCTTTATCAAAGTCCGATAAATCCTTCCTTTTACCCATCACGCTCGGAATTTTACTACCTACTGAACCACCGACACCTTATCTATGCTACGTAGATCGACTAACTGCGCACTCTCGTACTTCACGTGGTCAACGGGTCGCATTCAGTTTTCATAGTAGTGGTCATAATTCAGTGATCACTCAGTGTATTCCCCCCTCAAGTGCGTAATCTGAGCAAGCGCAAGGATCAGCGTTGAGCTTGCTCAAATTATTCAAGGTCTTATACACCTCAATCAGATGCCTTCGCAGGTGCCTAGTCTTCAGACGCTGCAATTTGCAGAACTGAAGCCTTTCTTCGTAAGAGCAATTCTCTGTTCCCCTCATCAATCTCGTTGCCCTTCTCTGTACTCGTTCCAGCAGGTCTACATCATTCCTAAAATGAAGCCTCCAGACAAGTATGCAGTTCTCAAGGCGTGGACTGATCATTGCCTAATACAGAGGGATAACCACCTTCTTTTCCCTGCTAGCAAAGTTCCTGTAATATCACTGAGAAGATCCCATGAGCTGCTCTAACAGCCTGTTTGCACTGCTCTGAAATGATGGCTGATAAGTTGGTTATGAATAAGGAGACGACGATTCGTCAAATTATTCTTGAAGATTTAGGAAAAAGGAAGGTCTGCACAAAATTAGTGCTGCACGTTCTCAAGGATGAGCAGAAGCAACGAAGAATGTCATCATGCGAAGACTTATCCAGACTTTTCAAGACAATTCTAACTTCCTTGTTTCTGGAGATGAGTGTTGGGGTATTTCAGTACGATCCACAAACGATATGTCAAATCATGCAGTGGACTTCATAAATGATAGCCAACGCCCATAAAGTTTCGTTCACAGAAATCGAAGATCAAGACGATGCTGATCATGTTTTTTTGACAAACTGATGCAATTCACAAGGAATTATTGCTTGAATGAAAGAGTCAATGCTGCATTCTACGTACACGTGATTCAAAGACTATTGAAGGGCATTTCTTGTGTGAAGCCACAAATTCTTCCTCCACGACAATGTTCACGCCCATTTTGCACTTTTTGTGAAGACATTTCTGACAAAACACGGCACTGTATACAGATCAATCATCCACCCTACACTTCCGATCTAGCACCAAATGAGACTATTAAATTAGGCCACCCGAAGAATTAAATTCATTATGCCGTGCTGTGTATCTTATATTTGTTAATTGCGTATGTTCTATTGTCCATTTGTCTGTTTTGCTAGACGAAACACCCGTTTCTGGGGAAAACCTTGCGATCTACGCCTGAGACCGACTAACTCAGAAACGGAGCCCCAATCTAGCACCAGCAGACTTATTTTCCAAGATGAAAACTGCCCTCAAAGGAAAGAAATTTCAGGATGTTGTGGACATAAATAAATGCGGAGAAAAAACGGGAAAAAAACAATTAAAAAAAAATAGAAAACTCACAACTATCTACAGCATATTTCATGAATAAAATAAGTTTCAAAATGCAACTTATCAAACCAGTGATAGATGTGCTTTTAATATCTAATAATTCCCAATGTATATCTCACTGAACTGAGAAAACATTTAATAGTCTTAGAGAAATCTTGGAGAACTTACTGGTGCAACTGTAAAAATTATATTTATTTGTTAAATTTTATTGTGTACTCGGTGATTCTTTTGCAGGTTGTACATCGACAAGCAGATAGTGTGAGGAACTTTTAAAACGGCGTAATAAGTGTATCCAATCAGGTGGTGCATTCAATTACTTTTAATAAAAATTCCTCACGTCATCCAGGGGTCTCGACCTGAAGTCTTTTCCACCCGGTGTCGGGAGGACGGCTATCCCATCAACTTTGCTACACAAGAGGGCCTTTCAAGTTGATGGTTCCTCTTCAGCATAAATTCAGCAATGTGTGAAATTGTGCCCAAGAGCGTACGAATGTGCAAATCTACCGTGAAGGAAGGAAAACTCTGCATATATGGTCCCAAAAATGGCAACTAAAGTTTAATGCTTTTAAATGTAAGGTTATGCATTTGGAAAACAGAAGAAGAACGCTTTATTGCATACAGAAATCCTGCAGTCACGTATAATCTAGGAGGAACACCAGCTAAAAGAGGTTCAGACCACAAAGACTCGAGGTGTTATTCAATCTGCCATGAAACTTTCTATGCGATGTAAACAGGCAGCTAGGCAAGCAGATAGTGTGTGGTCTGTGATTTTTTTCTAGCAGGCAGAAGGACGTCATTATCTCTCTTTACAAGATGATGGTTAGATGGCATTTGAAATACTGTATTGTACTGGGATCCGGAGACAGCACCTAAAACGACACAACTTCTGGAAAAGGTTCAGAGAAGGGAGGACAGCTTGCCCTCGTAGGTAGCACAGTTGGTAGGATCGCCACTTGCCCACACCGGGTGGAAAAGACCTGAGTTCGAGTCCCGTCCATGACATGAGGAAATTTTGTGGGCGTTTTTCACAACATGGCTGAGTTAAGTGGTGTCAGGTGTGGGTAGCATGGTTTTTTCTCCCGAAAACTTGGGTTTTTCGTCCAGAAAACAGAAAATCGACCTCAGAACACAGGTAATTTACAGACAGTATACACGGAGCAACATGGTCATACATAGTCGCTGATGCTCCTAAACCCTATAACAACAGCAGACAGATTAGCGAAGAATAGAAAAGGAAGCACATATAGTGTTTCCTAAATTAAACTTATCATTGGATTAGGACTAAGAATAAGTCCAGACCATGGAGAAATACGAGGCCGGCAGAACACAGTAAGCTTGGTAAGCATGGTTACTGTAGGCACCAACGTCTGAGGACTCCGATATTCAAAATTTTCATTATAATAATATTTAATAAAAGTATCTCAAGGGCGCCAAATACGTTTATGCCTAGGGGCGCCTAGGGCTGCACCTGGAGAAATATGTTTACATAGCACAAAAATAATAAATGAAACTATAACTTCTATCTCAGTCTAATATCTTGATTCTTCATATTTGATTGGCTAGTACAGTGCTAAGGTATTACCAATTGGATTTTGGAGAAGGGGAGAAAAAAAACGCAACTAAAAGTATCTCCTGAATGAAGGAAACCTTCCAATAACACCAACAGAGAAAGTGACTCTCTTCGGTTTCCTGATGTGCGATTTACAGACTCCGTTCAATGGTTAACTATGGGTTCGCGTAGCTTAAGCGTGGCCACGTTTTCGGGCTTTGTAGTGAGGGCAGATGAACAGTTAGAATCGCTGAAAAGTGCTTCCAAGTCTACAGTCAAATCCCCAGTCGAAATCATCAAAAAAAAAAGGTACCGTTACTTCTATTTCCAAACATCTTCAGATACAATACGGAACACGCGTTCTTTGCAGCTGCACCGCTTGGCCCAGTCAACAGCTGGTAAAGTGAGAGTGTTTTCTGTGGCGACATCTGGCCTCCGTGACGCAGTGCAGGGGTTACACAATGGAAAAAGTGGTTACAATAGGCACAAACGTACAAGGAAAAAAATGCTTGAGAGATGACCAGTACAGCGCCTGTTCTTTGCCAAATAATAGTTAAAAAAAAAAAGAAGGAAAGAAGGAAAGAAACGGAAAGGTGCCAGATCGCGTCATTTTAAAATACCCGCAAATATTCGATGAGCGAAGCTAGCAGGAAATGGAATGGTTCGTGTGCAACTCAACCAGCTGTAAATAACGGCTTTTACTGGGATCACTGAATCTTCAAGTACTACTTCAGGCGATGGAAGTCGCTCAGGTATTTCAGTAGGATCAATAAAATCTGGAATTCCTGTAGGATGCCTCAAAGCGGATCACTGAATACTTCAAAGAAATCAGCTTGCAAAATGGCAACTGAACATTTTTTTCAGTTAAGCCTGATTTCAATTTATAAAATTGAACTTTGGATGAAAAACCAAGATTTTTTTTTTGTGGTTTTCCACTTATATTTTCTAAAATCGGCTACAAAGCATTTTTATTAAATATTTAATTACCCAAATGAAAGAATAGAAATGGTTTTCAGTTACCATAAATATTAACTCTAAATGATTTCATTAATTTTTAATGACCTTTATATTAAACAAGAACAAGATCTTAGTACTTTTTCTAATATTAGAGCATAATAAAAATTCACAAAAAAAAAAACATGCCCCATATTTCCGCAGGATGTTCTCAGAGGATAAAGTCCAAACTTGAATTTTCCCGCCTCTGCTGGTGTTTCGAAACATTCCCACAGGCAGTGCAAGGGCTTTTACTCAACCGAGGACCGAAATGGGTGTCAAGAATGTTGACAGAAGAACAAAAACAAAATTATGTTGCAACGGTTAACGGATGTTTCGAGTTGTTTAAAAGAAAACCCTGGGAACTTTTTATTTGTTTATCTCTATGTGTGAAAGATGGCCTGATCAATGATAATCATGGCACCTTTATGAGCTGAGATGATAAAACAGAATTCAATTTAAAAGGATTCGATTTATAAGAATTCGATTTTGGACACATTTATGAGCTGAGGTTATAAAACACAATTCAATTTAAAAGGATTCGATTTATAAGGAGAATGGTCCTGTGATACTGGATTCCATGATTTAAGGGAGTAATACCGCACATCCAGTGGAGAGAGTAACTAAATTTTAATAAGTAAGTTAAGTTAAGTTAATCTTAACTTAATTTACTTATTAAAATCTAGTTACTGTCTCCACTGGATTGCGGTATTACTCTCTTAAGATTCGATTTATTAAGAAAAATTGTGTCCTTTTATAAATCAACACACAATTAATTAATTACTGGTAAAAAAAAAATGACGAGGCGGTGCTAAAGCAGCGCTATAAGAAGAATTATGACTTAGTTCTTTAGTACTGAAATACATTGATCAAAACAAATAGAGGTCAATTGGACAATTTACAGTATCGATTTCCATTGTGGATACAATGATAGCACAAGTTCATGGATTGGCGTGTAAATGTAAATAAAAAGTACTCCAACAAATACAGACCGAGAAGATGCAATTCAGCCCTCGTGGAAAGCCTAGTTGGTAGTATTGCTGTTTTTCCCCCCACCAGGTGGAAAAGACCTCAGTTCGAATACTGTTGAGGAATAAATGCCCCTCACACGTCTACCTACAATAACATTTCAGGCGCGTTATATTTTTTAATTTCTTAAATTAAATATATATATATATATATTTTTTTTTTTCTGTGATTACTAGAAATGAAAAATTTAGTTATCTCTTTAAGAATTAATTACAGTACTAAAATTATAACTTTATATAGGACACTTAAAAAACTCTATAGGTTTACGTTCTTTAGACATTTAGTTTAATTACAACTGACTGTACAATATTTATTATTCTTCACTCCATTATTCTTTTCAGTTTTTTAAGTCTCTCTGTATACATGTATCTCTTCACAAACGACATCACGTTCACGAGTCTTGCATAACGATTACCGCGAAGAGTGCACGAACTGTCTAATGCTAACCATACTGATTTAAAACTATATTTTCATCTACATGAATTTCTTTTTTCAATAAAAATTGCATGGAAAAAAAAATCATTACCAGATTTCTATTTGCCCAATTTTTATAAAAGTTGGCTCGACAAATGCAGGATGTCTGTATGTAATTCTTCCTCTATGTGTATATATCTTATGTATTTGCTGATATTTAATCCTGTTACACTCTAATAAGTGATGTATGTATGCGCCACCCTCCTAGGAAATTTCTGTACAGGGGTGTTTGTTAAATAAACTGATAATAATAATAATAATAATAAATATTTCTAACAAGCCCAAATAGAAAATTTCATGAAAATCAATCCACTGGGAGTCCTTCTGTTACATGCTGACGGACGGACGGACGGGCTGGTGAAGACAATAGGCGCGTAGCATATACCCACAGTGATCACTAAATTATGACCACCTACCTCGGATAGGCATTGACTCCACTAGATGTCTGAAGACTCTGCAGAGCTCATGCTGCCTGCAATTGGGTTCAGGTAAGGAGAATTTGGAGGCCAATCAAGTTGGGTGATATCTTCCTTGAACCATGTGCACTGTATGGGCCCAATGACACAGCGCATTGTCTTGAAAAAAAAATGTAACATGTTTCTGTCAGGAAAAATGCAACATGGCAGGGTGCGCATGATCTCCTAAGAGCTGCCAATAGACTTCACAAGTGAAACATTGGTCCATACGCACCAGGGGTCCTAGTTCTTACCAACAAAACATGCCCTGTATTAAGCAACAAACGCCACCTGCAGTGACATGGGTTCATGGACTCGTGTAACTTTCGCCAAACACGAAGGCGTCGGTTGGAGTGTTTCACCAGGCATTTGGACTCATCTGCCAGTACACTCATTTCCAGTCCTCCAGTGTCCAACCAGCGTGTTGTTGCTTCCACGGTATTCGCCGTCGACGATGATCAGCAGTGAGGAGAGGGTGTTGTTTGGGTTGTCCGTTGTGGAAACCGCCTATACATCTGAGTGTGCAGCGTATCCCTGATGACAATGCGCTGCACACTCAGATGTATGCGCTGCGCCTATACATCTGAGTGTGCAGCGCATTGTAATCAGGGATACTGTTCTTGCACTCTTTGTACACCTTAACCACAGTGGGCCGTGAGCAATCGACAAGACGTGCATTTCCGATATGGAAGCAGCCGACGCACGAGCAGGTACACTCACGCCCTTTTGAAACTCTGATGTCTTTTCTACGTCCTAGAACTGCTACACCGTTCGACAAAATTAACAGAATAAAATGTTTTTCATGAATATTTTATTATGAACAGTGTCCCGAAGTTGGATATTTGATATAACAGGCATCCTGGCATACAAATTCTGGGTATCCAATAGAAATCAATCTACCTTACACAGACGAACATTATCCATATTATTCATGCCTATAAAAACACGGGTTGCGACACACTTCAATCCCCTTTTTTTAGGCTTGCTCAGTGGGATAGCCACATCTCCAGTACCGATGGCAAGCCATCATCATTTAGATGATTGTTTGGGATGGCGGCCGTTGGATAACTTGAAGCCGTCCACCCGCAGGAGAAGGCGGCACGTTCGCTTAAAGTGTCACGCAGTGTCGTCTCGGCATTATGAAGCAGTTTCAGGATCCAGAAACCATTACAAGAAGAGCTGGCCAAGGTTATCCGAGGCTACGTCAGCCAGAGCAAACCGCTGTCTGGCTCTAAGAGCAAGACGGAACCCTACGATGTTCTGTCATCAACTGTCTGTGGAGGTTACTGCTTCCCCAGGTGAAAACATTTTCAATCGGACTGTGTTTATAAGGCTCAGTTCAAGTGGTTTCTACGCAAGGAAGCCAGTGGTTTGTATCTCGTTAACCCCAAATCACCGCAGAGCTCATCGAAACTGGTGCCATAAACATGTGACTTGGAGCACTAGCAAATGTGGTACAGTTCTCTTCTCTGATGAGTCTCGTTTTAGCCTACAAACAGATTGTCGTCGATGTTATTTCATCAGGAGACAACGAAGAATGCGGCACCATCCCTCCAACATCAGAGAAAGGGGAACTTACGGGTGGAGGCGGTGTTCTCGTGTGGGGCGGAATAATTATCAACGGCCGCACCCCTCGTCATGATTTTGATAGAGGTACCATAACTGCGCAGAGGTAACGAGAACAGATTCTCGAACACCCTATGTGCGACTTTTTAAGGGTGCAGTTGGCCCAGATTTTCTTTTTGTGTACGACAAAGTCACTGCACATAAGCTCAAGTGGTAAAGGAATATCTTGAAACTGAAAATACACAAGGACTGCCGTGGACAGCACCATCTCACTCACATCAGACTTAAATCCGATCGAACATGTGTGGTACGCCCTTGGGCGCCGCATTTTATGCTGACAGTGAAATCCTCTGTCACTTGGTGAGCTGAGGTTTGCACTGGTGGAAGAATGGGGTTTGTTACCACGCAGAATGTTATCAACACCTTTGTATCGAGCATGTTCACCGCTGTCAGGCCTGTTTAGTCGTTGGAGGGAACATTCACCGTACTGATGTTTGACCATATTTTAGAGCATTTTGCATCGACTTGTGTAATGTGATCTTTTTGTTAATCCTTATACAAATCCTATAAATGTCCCTTATACCTGCCCGAAATTTCTTGCTGTTTCCTCATTTCATCGTTATTCTGTGGTACACCACCATACCAAATTTTGTCCCGCTTCATCGCTAGCTGCACGAATTGCGCCACGTTTTCCCTTAATTTTGTCGAGCAGTGTACTTATCGCTGAGTGAATAAAATAATAAACTTTTAGAAGATGCACTCTGGACGCATAAATATCAACTAATAGTACAGATAAGGTATAAAAATTATATAAATTAATAAATAAATAAAAATTAAATAAAATAAATGATTTATCACAAACCAAGGTACAAATTATCTTTTCAAGAAGCCACATGACATGGTATATGAAAGCACTAAGTGTTGCGATTAGCCAGACAATTTAATGCAAGTTGTGCAAAATTTTACTACTTGATATATATACTTAACTTATTTATACATTATTTTTTAAAATAAGGATAAAGCTGACCTGCTAGCATCCCATTTCTCTTCCAACTCATGGATTAATGATCTTAGTAAAATACACTCCCACCATCACCATTCTCAACACGCTCCATTCAATGCCTCCTGTGGTCTTCCGTCAAAAGGATATCAGAAGGATCTTGACGAATCTTGATGCTAACAAAGCTCCAGGTCCTGGTGGTATTTCTCCACTTGTTCTCAAAACCTGTGCTACTGAACTTACTCCTGTTCTTTGCCGCCTTTTTTCACTTTCTTATTCCAAAGGTGTTTTTCCTTCTGCTTGGAAATTTGCTCATATCCAGCCAGTCCCTAAAAACGGTGACAAGTCCCTCCCATCCAATTATCCTCCCATTGCAATTACTTCTATTCTTTCTAAAGTAATGGAGAAATCAATTAACCGCCAACTCTTAAACTACCTAGAAACCTGCCGTCTGATCAACGATCGCCGGTATGGATTCCGTCAGTGTCGATCCACTGGTGATATTTTGGCTTATGTTACCCATTTATGGACAAATTCAATGAAAAAGTTTAGTGAAACACAAGCAGTTGCTCTTGACATCTCAAAGGCTTTGATTCGTGTTTGGCATAAAGGTCTTCTAAACAAGCTTCCATCTTATGGTTTGCCAACTGTTTTTTGTAATTGGTTATCCAGTTTTCTCTCTGATCGCTCACTGAGGGTGATGGTAGATGGCTCTCAGTCTTCTAACTTCTCCACTAATGCTGGAGTCCCCCCCAAGGTTCAGTTCTTTCCCCCACTCTTTTCCTCTTGTATATTAATGACCTTCTTTCATTGACTGGAAATTCCATCCATAGTTTTGCCGATGATAGCACATTGCATTCCACTTTCCATTTTGAAAAATCTTGCCCTGCTCAATCAGCTTCAACTTCTCGAATATCCGCTACCAATTCCTTAAATATCGATCGCCAGGTGATTCTCCAGTGGGGCAAAGACAGCTTAGTTCATTTCAATCCTTCTAAAACTCAGTCTTGTCTCGCAAAAAGGATTCTTCTGCTCCTATGCTTATATTTGGTGACACTCCGATTTCTAGGCAAAATGCTATATCTGTTTTGGGGATTACCCTGATTTCTAATCTCTCTTGGCACAAGCACATTACAAATATTGCTCCCTCTGCATCTAAAAAACTTGGTTTTCTCTTTCGCTCTCGGCGTTACTTTTCTTTCAAACAGCTGTTCACTCTGTACAAATCGCAAATCCGCCCTACCATGGAATATTGTTCCCACATCTGAGGCGGTGCCCCCAAAATCTCTCTCAAGCTTCTAGATTCCATTCAGAAGAGGGCAGTTAGGTTAATTAATGACTCCTCTTTAACAGAGTCTCTCCACTCTATCTCATAGACGTACCGTTTCTGCTGCATGCCTTTTCTACAGATACTTCCATGGGCACTGTTCTTCTGAATTGTCTTCTATAATCCCCGCTGTCTCTTTCCAAACAGTCCGAACACGTGCCGCCACCAGCCAACATCCATTTACTGTCTAACTTCAAACTCACAGAACTTTTCATCTTCCTCGTTTATTCATTCAACTGCTGTTTTCTGGAACAACCTTCCTTCATACGTATTTCCTGAAAATTACAGTTTATAGAAGTTCAAGTTTAATGTCAACATATAAAAACAATATAACATAGATACATATAAAAACAACAAAATTAATGTAAATTTAAAGAAGATTAGAGACTTTTAGAGAAAGTTGGAGAATTAGAAAATACTGGAGAAAGTTAGTGAAAATTAACCTTCTCCCTCTCTGTTACTTCCTCAGGGGCTTCGAGCAGACATATAGCCATACTAGAGGAATGCATTATACATACCCGTTTCTGTAATCTCTATACCAGTTTTGCTAGGTTAACTTTAGGTAATTACTCGGTGAATAATTTGAATAATGAGAGTAATTTTTTGAATATATGTACTTAATTTTAAATAAACACAGTGGTTTACGTATATGACAGCAAACCATGATAGGAGATTCAAAGCCCTACGGGTATGTATCAGATTAAAATATCATTGTACCTCACCTCCATATCCTGTGGTGGTCAGTCTGAAAAAGAAGACTGGAAAAATTGAACATTTTTCAAAAAATTGAACATATTTCAAAAAATCAAAAAAATTACTCTCATTATTCAAATTATTCACCGAGTAATTACCTAAAGTTAACCTAGCAAAACTGGTATAGAGATTACAGAAACGGGTATGTATAATACATTCCTCTAGTAGGGCTATATGTCTCCTCGAAGCCCCTGAGGAAGTAGTAGATGTATGACCATGAGGGAGAATGTTAATTTTCACTAACTTTCGCTAATTTTCTCCAGTATTCCCTAATTCTCCAACTTTCTCTAAAAGTCTCTAATCTTCTTTAAATGTACATTAATTTTGTTGCTTTTATATGTATGTTATATATTTATATATAAGGTTATCCATACCAGGGCTAGATTTATATATAACTAGCGGGTTGGTTGGGGTCACAAAAAACCTGATGCTCCCAAGTAGTACCATAATTTTAAAAAGTAATAATGTATAAATAAGTAAAGTACATATATAATCCATGCATGTATAATGTCCAATTGCCACTGTACAATAGCATTAACGTAGAAGCTGATACCCTCATTTACGCTATTTAAAAATTTAATATTTATATCTAATTGTCATTAGACATAATTCCAATATATATATATATATATATATATATATATCCTCCCCACAGCGGGTGGAAAAGGCCCGGGTTGGAATCCCGTCGATGACGCGAGGAACTTTTATGGACTTTTTTTGCACTCCGTGGCTGAGTTAGTCGGTCTCAGGCAGATAACAAGGTTTCCCCCACCCAGAAACTGGGGTTTTTGTCCAGCAAAACAGACAAATCAACCACAGAACAAGCAATTTACAGACACAACACACACATGGGTACATGCAATAACTTACCGGGTGAACCTAATACAACAATTTGGTTCGGTTTGTATATATACATAATTACGGCTTTATTAGGTACACCTCCTGATAGCAAGTAGCTCTTCTAGCCCCTAAAAAACCTAATTCATCATGGCAGAGACTCAACGCAATATCGAAAGCGTGTTACATGGGATACCGATTCGCGTCCCATGTAGCACGCAATTGTTTCTCATAGTTGTTTGCAAATTGGATGGCTGTGAAGCTATAATTCGGAGGGTTCGTTCCATCTCATCCCTAGGTGCTCAACTGGATCACTGGAGAGATCACCGCAGTAGGCTGAATTCACTCTCATGTTCCCAGAACCAGTTCTGTACAATTCAGGCCTTCTGACATGGCGCATTATCCCGTCGGAAGAACTCATTCACAGATGGATACACTTCAGCCACGAAGGGACACGCCTGGTCGTAAACAATTTCCACAAACTTGTAGCATTGAAATATTCCAGTGATATTAAGGGATCCAGTGTGTACCACGAAAATCTCCCCATAACCGAATATGAAGAAAACAGCATGATGAGTCCAGCCTGTAAAAATGGGTCCATGGACTCATAATGCTGTTTTTGCCATATTCTGGTCTTCCCATCAGAATGAAACAGCAGGAACCGGGTTCGTCAGATCTTAGCAATGTTTTTTTTTTTTCTGTTGTTTTTTTTTTTTTTTTTTCAATCCTTCAGATCTAATAAAAGGTTTTTCAATTATTATTCACGTTTTTCTGTTTGTATGTTAGCTTTTTAAAATTTTTAAGAATTTGAAAAATATTTTAAGCACGGTCGTATTTGCAATTTTCTTCCTCTTAATAATATGTGAAAGTGTAGCTTTGATCGATCAGGTTTTGTGCCCTTATGCATGTCCTCAAAAAAATTAGTGTGTGTTTTTTGTTTTAGTCGTGTTCTGATTACGAATGAAAAATTTGTCTAACACAGAATCTCCATCAAGTTTTTGCTAAAACTCAACCAATGCCATAGGCATTTTCCACAAGTTGATGTGTTACGAGGATGATACAAAGGTAAGATTATGCGCCTTTGACGTTGTGGAGGGATAATGAACGTGATGGATTATGCGAATTTGGGATGCACAGGAACTTCCAGAACGGACAAAATTGGGGAAAACTGGAATGATCACTTCAACCAAACTTGATAGTCAGTTAGGCTCGTCATAATAGAAAATCTCAAGATAAGGGAGGTTTGCACAATGAAACAACCGAACGATGATGCTCTCCCATAATAACAATGCTCCCTATAAGTTTTTTGTTTCCAAGATTAAAAATTTCTTTGAAAGGCACTCATATTGCATCAAAAACAGACGTTTCGAGGAACACCAAGCAAGTAAAAAAATGATTTTTCTCTAAAGGAATTTAGCTTTAGCATTAGCAGAGGCATATGATGCAAGAAAGAATTTCCAGGATGAATTAAAGAATGGAATTCACATTGGCAATTGTACATACAGGTATAGAAAGATTACTTTCAACGCTACTAGAAAACATGATTGATCATTTTACACATAAATTTTGTACTGATTTTATCCAGGAACTTTATTATCAGTCCCTCATATAGTGTATAAGTCTGATAAAATTACCATGCTTTCATGCTAACGATGCCACTCATACAAAAGTATAAACATCTCAGCCGACAGGATAATAACAAAGAATCTATCAAAAACAAGGTGTAGGAACAGAGACACCTGGAAGAGAACGCTGTAAACATCTTTTCTTCTAAAATAATTCCAAGGCGGCGGAGCGTGGCATCAGCATTCCCAAAGTACCAAGAAGCTTCCGAAATGCCCATTATAACCGTAGAGGATCGCTTCCGTCACCCATGCCTTTGTCCAGCCCATACACGCCCAAACCTGCTTCCCACTTCTTAAGAAGAAAGAAGAAAAGCAGGTAGCTTTTCTTCCTTCTGCATAAAGGCAAGACGAAACCCCGTAACGTGTATACTTAGCTGAGTTATTATAATGCGGCTATGGTCAAAGGCCTTTGTGTCAGACATTCTCTGTCGTTTCTCTTTGTTGCTACAACAGTATCTATCAAAATCGATTTGCATGATTTATGTATCTACAATACAAAGCAAAAGGATTGAGGAGGGAGAAATTTCATAGACGCTCATTCTCTTTTGTTGCAGAAATCTTGAAAGATGTAACAAAATTTTCAAACACCGTTTATGAGCAGGGCACAGTGCGACTTAAAGTAGATACGGATTCAAATTCAGTTAGTCGTCGGCCTTTCTAATTTTTTAAGACATCTTATATTTCCGACTCCTACTCCATCTCGTCAGGTAATTTAAACCGCCATTTACAAAGGAGTGCCAACTGGCAGAGACCAGTATACGAGATTAACTGTACCTGTCCTGGCATGTGGTACAAGGTCACTATTGCTTTATCTTTTGCAGTGATCACGACCCTTATTGGTAGCCCCTCGTCCATAATAGCGTCTTACCTAGACTCTGACCATCCCAGTAGCAGTAATAAGATGGAGCAGTTCTGACTTCAAGCGATCCGACTTTTCTTAGCGGCCATCTGTTGTGTCAAGTAAGAATAGCCCAAGGCGTCTATGAGGAAACTTCAGCGAGTTTAAAGATAGCTGAAAAGACGCGAGCTACAGGCAATGCTAAAGACACCGAGTTCTCCGTACTGCTTTATGCAAAGTCACGCGTGAGTAATCCGCACGTATTATTTTTAAGGTTTTTCAGACGGTGAGCTTGTACTGCATTCCCTTTTATCAGTAGCCAACGGACAGTTGCTCTGTCCTCTGTCAGGGATGCTGGCTAGCGCGCGCGTCAAGGTCAAGGGTTGTCATCAGCCACCAATAGCAGGGTGTAGCGGAAGTCCGACAGGTCTGCTAACACCTGCCTCTTCACCTTGGAGCGAGCCACTAATGTGCCATTGACGTTTTTACAACCCTGCTTGGCTGGAGGCACACCGGGTACCTTGGGCAGACACGCGAACTGACTCGCAAACAAACCTGCTCCAAAGTAGTACAATACACAGAAAATGTTCCTTTAAGAGGGATATGCAGCTGTGCCTGCAGTGTAATTAGGAATTGTTTGAAGACTCCAGAAAGTATATAGGTGACGTCACCATACACACACACCTCAAGCCATAAGCCGCAGAAGTTGAAGGCATTCGCAGAATTTCGAGGGTTCTCTCAAAAATAAAGGTACCTCGTCTTATTACAGCAGTTTTAACATTGAAATCAGTGTCTGTTCCTGATTGTCCACCATCCACAAAGAGAGTGAGATCTAGAATCTGTGGTGCAGCAGACTGAAATTAGTATCGAAATTTGCATTTTAAAAACAAATCCGTTGTGAATGCGGGCTAACAGTTGGAGGTCCGCTGTAGGATGGTTATCACTACCACTACAACAGGCTATGGTGGCGTGCTCAAGCGCGTACAAGGAACGGGTAATAGCTAGGAAAAAAATAATAACAAAAAAGTATCAGGCCATCAGTGCAAAATGCGTGGGCAGAAACAGGTGTTCGACAGGTGGTCACCACAGTCTGGTTAAAACTTATGAAATTTCATATATGTATAAAACAAAAAAAACATTTACACCATCCAGAATCGTTAAGATTTTAGGTCTTTGGTTAAAATTAATGAATGAAACGAGAGAGAAAGATTTCTAGAATGTTGCTATACTCAAATTTTAAATGGTTATTGAGTTCCTGAAATAAAAATTAGACAAAAACTTACATTTCAGCAGGAAAGCCCTCTAAATTTGCTTACCTGTTACCTGTTTAAATTTGTCTTGATAACTGATACCCAAAGTTAAATCGGAAAAGTCCACAAGAGTGCAATGTTATTTAGTATATTTGTCTTGCCTTTTGGTAAGAAAGGTTTAACTCTTGTCTAATTTATACTTCAGGGACTCGATAAAATTATGTCTAATTTCTACTTCAGGGACTCAATGTTTAAAATTGAATAAACATGTATCCCATGTAATGCTTTTCATACAGAATATTCCCAGTTTGTGGTACCACAAAGTGGAAAGAACCCTTAGGAACCGTCTAGAAAGAAAACATACATAAACACTCCCGCCTAAAAGTCTGGAATTATAGCGTATAACAACAGTTTTCGTTAATTTATTTTATTTTATTTATTTATTTTTTTTACTCAAAGAGCGCAGTAGCACACGCTCTTTGAGTAAACTGGGGTTCAAGCCCCTGACTGCTAAATACGGTCGATCTGCTGACCCAGCGGGGAAGATTATGGTCCATTTCCCTCAACATTTACATTTGAGGGCAATGTTAGTAAAAAAAAAAAAATCAGCACACTACAAAGTATTTTAAGATCTTTAAAAAAATTTAGAGAAAAAAAAAATTGAAATGATTAATATTAACAACTATACTGACTTTTCATCAAATATTCTCCACGAGATTTTATCACTGCCTTACACAGATGTGGCAATTAATTTTATAATGGTGTCTTGACTAATGGTGTTCCAAATGATCTGCAAAGTGTCCCATGAATTTTGTGAAGATGGACAGACTGCAGAGTTCAGTCTGCTCGGTAGCATAATAACATCGTCACCGTCCTTCCCACATCATATGGAAAAGATCCGGGTTCGAATCCCGTTAATGACGCGAGAACATTTATGGGCTTTTTTCACTCTCTGGCGCAGTTAGGTGACCTCGGGCGTAGATGGCAAGGTTTTTATTATTATTATTATTATTATTATTAGCCATATGTATTTCCCGGAAACTAGGATTTTTCGTCCAGCAAATCGACCAGAGAACACACGCAACTTATAAACATAATACACTGCACGGTAGATGAATTAATATTCAGGTAGAGCCTAATATATGACAATTTATTATTATTATTTATTATTTTTTTTTCACGGACTTGACGGTCCAGATAATTACATAAAAGCTCTATTTGGTTTAAGTCAGGCGATTGGGGTGCCCACACCATAATTTGCAATAACCCCTCCTATTATTTAGTTGCTAGAAACTCCATTCACACCTTAGATCTGTGCTTCGGGTCTAGTCTTGTTGCAATATAAAATTTCTTCTCCAAAGTCGGAGTCCAGAGGATATTGCAATTATAGCCTTCTTTTCTTAAAATTCCTTCAATTCTGACAATGTTACCCACTCCAGAAAAACAGAATCAATCCCAGGTCCTGATGGCACCACCACCAGGCCCTAAACAATGTGGCGCCATTGTTTTCTTCAGTTGATCGTCTCATAAACTCTACGCTTGGATCCAAAATTTTTAAATTTAGATTTATCGGCCCGTACGTTTTTTCCACTCTTCAATCGTCCAACGTTGATGGTTCTTAGGCCAAGTGAACCGTTTTCGATTTTTCCAGTTTTACTAAGGGTTTTCAGACCGGGCTTACACGACCATGAAGTCTTGCTTGTTTAATACGAAGTTTTACAGTGGATGTAGACACAGAAGTTTCTCTGTTTCTGTTGAAGTCAGCGAGGAATTCAGATGTAGTAAGTCCTCCTTGCGTTCAGAAATTAGTGTTATGGTCTTGTGCTTCCATTTTTACGAGCATACATCCTGATCGTGTTTTTTGTCCTTTAAACTGTCCGTCTTCTTGAATCGTGGAATGGTAGTTTGTACTCCTTTAAATGGAACTTCTAGCTTTTTGCCAATACTTCTCATGGAACAACTTTCTTTATACACCGTTATAATTGCACTTCTTTTTTTTTTTTTTAACACTTATTTCTTTCCATATTTATCTAGAAACACACAAAACTTACACCCAAACACTCTTTCTGAATGACGCGGTGTTCGATTTTATAATTTTACAGTTCTTACTTCTCGATTAATATTATTGCAATTAATGTAAAACACTCTAGAATTAGCTATAATCTTCTATAATATTGAAACAATATTTCCACTTTCTAGAATATTCTAAAATCAGCTACAGTGTCCAGGAGCCTTCTACAATATTCTTGCACATTCAGGAGTCAGCTACACCTTTCTGGATTATTCTAGAAATTTCTTAAATATTATTTCAGTTTTTTATTTTTATACATAAAAGAAAATATTTCAATAAATATTGGTAAACCACTTGGTCCTATTTTAATAAAAACTTTGAAAATTAAGAAAAATAAAACGTGATTCCAAACTTTTAGGCGGGAGTGTATGTGTTACTGTAAAAGCCCGAAATTCAGTAAATCCTAGGAATAATATTCATCCATATAATGTTAACAGCTTTGTAATAATTTAAATTTCTATATGGCTTTAACGAATTGTGCATATTTTATATTATGGAAGGAGGAAATTACCAGCATCCTTTGCGCATAAACTAACGTTTGGCTACGCTGAACGAAGCAATTTATTCCAAGTCTCAGTTTCCTATTAATGCTGGCAGATAGCCAAATGGCAGCTAAGTGAAATTCGGAAGGTCAGTGGGAGTCCAGAAACCAGTCTTGTGTAGAGTTTACTCGCTTTTACAAACATGTTAATACATATGCGCATGCAATTCTCTTGCCCCCCCCCACCCCATTTCACAGAGACAAGGACACCAAGAGGGTGGATTTAATACAACTTTTGAGCAGTATACAGCATCTTGTTAAGGAAGTTCTCGTTTTTTTATTCCACTTGTGAAATACTTCAGGAAAGTGGTTTTTCAGCTTAGGGGAATAACAACTGATGTCATCAATCTTGGAGAAACTTCAAGAATGAATTAAGACATCGGAAGAGGCATTACACACACTGATGGCATAATGAACTTTCTCGACAGAACTTGATTCAACCCTCTGTAGCATGGTGGACATAATCAGTCTTCCCCCACTACGGCTGGAAAAGGCCCGAGTTCAAATACCGTCAATGGCTCCAGGAATTTTTATTGCCTTTTTTTCACAATGTGACTGAGTTAGTGGGTCTCAAGCGAAGGTGCCATGGTTTTTCCTCCCGGAAAACTAGGGTTTTCGTCCAGAAACTGGCGCCTCATAGCCATAGTTGCCTTGGCGATTAACGCATACACACAACTTGATTAATATTGCTAATGTGGTTCTACATCGTTTGAGTCGTCCTGGTGCACTATTGAACACTAAGCGATATCACCAAACACGGAGGATGCGAAAAGGTCAGGGAATGACCACCGCATATCCCCCCGGAGCAATATGGCCTTAGCTGCTAATGCTCCTAAAAACCAAATAACAAACAACAACTAAGCGATATACATTGAGTTCGTTTTGCATTAGCAAATCCTCTTGTGTAAGAATGGATTGCTTTGTGACGCTGGTTATGGCTCAAAGTGGGGAACAGCTGATATAAGACTGTAGTTAAATAAATAAATAAAGATTTATTCTGAGTATCTGCGAGGAAGATTGGGTCAACGTCAAGATCCTTCCAACTTCGAACTTGGAATGATTATGGAAGGAAGGACGTGTAGATGCCAATATCCATAGTTCAAAGCTCTGATTTGTATAGGACAGTCCTAGAGATGACAGGTCCCTCCCCCCATGAGTGACTTTATTAAACCACCTCAGGGTCCAATATTATGTGGTGTGCTTCTGTAAGTAGTCCGAACCCTGCTCAAGGAAATAATGCGGTGAAATGGCTGTGTTTTTAAAATAATCTCTGATGTGGCAGTGCGATCCGAACTGGACTGAGAATTATGTAAAGTAAAAGTACTTCTTTCTGAGTCTGAAAATTATCCTTGACTATTTGGAGGGAAACAGAGAACTATCAGGTTGAGATCTTTAATCAAATATAGATCCAGTTTCAAACTACTTGAGCGCAATCAATAATCAGTAATGTGATCAGTAAAAGAAGTTGCAAAGATCTCAGGTGGTAGGTAAGCAAGACTAGCTCGGATGACAGAAATCCGTGTAAAGTATACGCAATAAACGCATTAGTGCAATTACCCCAATGGGTAGCAGATGTCCTCTGAAAGAGCGATGTCGATGAATGTCACCTGCAACAGGACGAAGGGTATCCAGATCAGGCTGAGTGCAAACATCATCTGCGCACTGATTTTTATTTCATTTTCAGACAGAAGCAATGATCAGCTGCGCGATTTGCTTTAATCTCACCTGCTTGAGCCTTTAGAAGGAGGTCGTCGTTCTAAACGCCTTGAGCTGACCTTAAACCACCTGCCGGTTTTTTGTTTATTGTGCGCTCGCGATGCCACACTTAGGACTGTGCCAGTCCTACGCTAATTAATTTAAAAGACATCTGGAAGAGTTTCTTGACTGTATTTTTCAGAGACAGCCTCTTATTTTGTTCACAGCTCAATTTATTACAGTGCATTAACAAAATATAGGAATCCTTTTCGAGCATCACCACGTGGATCTATTATTGAAACGTTTTTTTATAATATTTAGTGAATTATTTCAGTAATAATTATAAAACCTTAATAAATATTACCAACTGATTAAATCCTAAAATGAACGTGATTTGTATCTGAAATCCATAAACACAAAGGTACGTATTAGAAACTATAGTATTTAGTACCATGCATGAGTTGAAGGTTGAGAAGATGAAAGAAAATACTTGATGACATTGGACTTGAATAATGTCATTTGAAATGTTATTTTAAAGATAAAATAAAAAAATATATATAGATTGCAATTTTCGGGTAATAAGTGTGAAGGGATGTTGTTCCAGAAAAATGAAGTTGAACGAATAAATGGGGAAGAAAAGTTGGTTCTGTGAGTTGGAAGTTGGACAGTAAATGGATGTTGACTGTTTGAGACACATGTTCGGACTTGTTTGAAAGAGAGGGGGGTGAAATATAGGGGCTAATTCAGAAGAGCAGTGCCCATGGAAGTCTCTACAGAAATGGCAGGCAGTAGAAACACAACGTACAGATGTTCAGTTGGTAGAATTGCCGTCCTCCCCACACCGGGTGGAAAAGACCTGGGTTCGAATCCTGTTGATGACAAGAATTTTTATGGGCCTTTTTCACAACGTGGCTGAGTTAGTCGGTCTCAGGCGAGGGTAGTATAGTGTTTTCTCCCGGAAACTCGAGTTTCCATCCAACTCGAACACACGCAATTCACAGACAGAATATACGGAGCAATATGGCCTTAGTCGCTGATGCATGTTGTGGTTATTGAGTTAAAACCCAACATGCATAATTTAAAAAAAAAACTGTCATATTAGGGCCACCAAAAACTGAACTTTTAAGCTGATGTGTGTGTGTGTGTATATGTCCATAAATTGCGTGTATTCTCTGGTCGATTTGCCTGTTTCGCTGGACAAAAAATTCGAGTTTCCGGAGGGTATAAATGCCGGAACTTTGCTATCCGTGCAGACTAGTTCAAGTGGAAACGGTGGAAGTTGGAACAGTTTCTGTTTTGTTCCCCGTGATTCACTGGGACAATCCCGCTGCCCACTCTGATTCTCAAATGTCCCGGTTACTCACTAATTTTTTTAAAATTGAAATCAATTTCGAATATAAACTTCGTCCTGTAACTTGCAGATTATGCCCAGTCGATTAGATAAAATAAAAAAATAATAAAATTTCTGTCTATACTCCACATTGTCAGAGGAGTTCACAAGATAGATAGAATACCATATTTGCATCATATTTAGCAGATCACAGGATTGAATCGCAGTCACCCAAAGAACGTGTACTTATGCGCCTTCGTGCTTGACTACTCGGCTACAATATAGAAGTTATTACAGATTCTCCAGTTTTTGCTACTTACATATAATGTAGCATTAATTTTTCAGGTAACGAAGGAACTTATAATTGGACTTTACACAAGGGAACCACAGGGAATAAAAATCTATCCCTCGAAAAATGTTGATCCTAAAAGCTTCCAGTGGAATCAAATCCGGAAAGGACATCAGGTAAAGACAGTAATTGCAAGCGGGGTGGATGAATGGCAATGTAATCTCTATCATTCCTTGGGTTATGTGTTGTTCTTCAATAATGTGGTCTGCTGTTGTTTTTGTTGTAGTAGGGTTCTAGATCATCATCAGCATCGGCAACTAATGCCATATTGCTTCGTCTGTCTGTAAATTGCTTGTGTGTGGTCGATTTTCTGTTTACTGGACAAAAAACTGGGGTTTCTGGGAGAAAAAAAAAATTGCCACCTTTGCCTAAGACCGACTAACTCAGCCACGCTGTGAAAAAGGCTAAAAAAAAATTCTTCACGTCATCGACTGGACTCGAACTCTTGTCTTTTCCACCCCGTGTGGAATGAGATCTGCTTTACAACTGTAATTCTGTAAGACTTTTCAATGATACAGAATTGTTCGTTTGTAATCTGCAGCTTGTTGTAAATATTGACTGTATTGGTTTAAAGCAAACATTCTCTAGTGTCTTTTGAGACGTTACAGGTTGCATCGTATACAGAATGTCTACTGCAGCACAGTTGGTAGAATCGCCGTCCTCCCCACACCGGGTGGAAAAGACCTGAGCTCGAAGTTTTTATCCCCGAAACTGGTATTTTTCGTCCAGAAAACAAAAAATCAAAAACAGAACGCACGAAATTTACAGACAATATACACGGAGCAATATGGTCTCAGTCGCCGATGCTCATGAATTCCTACAACAACAACAACAACAACAACAATGTCTACTGCGAAGACCAGACACCCTCAGTGGTCCAAAGAGGTCCGTACACTCAGCTTTTCAGGCTCCTCCTAATGTAGTAGGAAACTATTGCGACAAATTACTGCAATTAGAGTTATACAGGGTGGTTATAAAGTCCTTTCCTACTTTTAAAAATTAATAGCTCGAAACCTCTAGGTCAGATCGAAAAACAATTATTGCATTGTAATCAGTACGTATATATATATTTTTTGTTTTTGTTGGTTTTTTTCCTTTTGAAACAATAAAATATTAGTTCGAAATTTGCCCACCACATGGTCCAGCAATTTATTCACTCCAATAAACAAATTATCTTATTTTTTTAATCAAGTCCAGTCAAGTTCGTTTTAAAATGTTACTTAAGGATAAAACACTTTTAATTAAACTTTATTACAAATATCGTAAAGCGTTTCGAAAAAGGATATGCAGTATCTAACTCCTAAAATAATAGTGGACACTTGAAAGATTTCATCGTCAATAAAGATTGGTGAAAATGAGTGGTGTCATGGACGCCACACGCGACTGCGTGTGGCGTCCATGACAATGTAGACACAAATGGCGACAACAAATCTATATTTGAGATTTGTTGCAGCTCTGTTAGAAATTTGTTGGTGTATAGGTTGAGTTTCCATCTCTCCCAGACTGGAAAACGAATTCCAAACGTCTTCAAAACCTTCAAGATGTTTGGAATTCGGTTTCTAACTAATTAAGGTTTTGCTTATAAACGTGAGGGTAGTAGTAGTTTGGTTTTAGGAGCATCAGCGACTAAGGCCTTCGTGTATACTAGCTGTAAATCGATTTTCTGTTTGCTGGAAGAAAAACCATGCTACCATCGCCTGAAACCGACTAAATCAGCCACATTGTGAAAAGGCCCATAAAATTCCTCACGTCATCGACGGGATTCGAACTCATATCTTTTCCGCCCGGTATGGGGAGCACGGCGATTCTACCAACAATGCTACCCATGAAGGCATTTAAGTGTGTATTTTTGTTTTTGATTATTGAAGTTTAATTCCAGGTTTTGCTTCGTGCAAATTTCCTCTATATAAGCTTGGCAATATTTAGCTGAAATACTTGAATCCAAAACACTGTATCTAATTTTTCTGCGTTCCTTATTTCAAAAATATAATTCAGTTGCATATTGGGCAGGGCGCATGTCTAACTTTTCCACTTCCAAGTAATGGGAAGCGATGAGCAGCTGACTGCTCACTGGTGATTCTATGGGGGGAAGAAAGGTGGGAGTATTGAGGTCGCAGGAACTCGAGTTTCACCACCTGTCCCATACAGCGGCGTGTGATATGCCATACTGCCACCTGCCCCCTTATGGGCGGTCATCTCCTGCAGCACGCGCGGACTACCCAGCTCAATTGTAAGACGCCACCTTTCACCAGAGGAACTAATTTAAGTAGGTAAGTTAGAGCACTACAACCATCTGCTGCTTTCGGTGGGTGGTACTCTTGCGCGTGCCGCAAGCACAGGGAAGTGGTGTCTCGTTGTAAGAGTAGGTGGTCACTACCCCCGAGGAACTGGAAGTGCCCTGAGCCGTAATCCGCTTGATGAAGGAACACTGCAAGTTTATAGGTGGAGGGGTTTGCAATTTCTTGAGTGTTTGTTCGGTACCCTCACTCTTCTTCCTCCCCTAGTTCCCCTATTCCACTACCAAGCCCACCAAGACATCACCATATATCCGGAAATTGGACAGATGGTTCAGTGGTAGCTAGGAATGTTAAGAGTTTTTACTGCGCCCTCTACATAGCAGAAACTGCTCTTGCTTATTTCGAATCTTATGGACTTGTTAAAATTACACTACGATATTGGTGATACGACCTTAAATTCGGTTATGCAAGAACTTGGTTTCACTCATATGCATAATTTTATTATAAATGAGTGAACAAACTTTAAAGAGTTATTTTTAATCGTTCAATTTTAATATTTTTGAATTTTAAATTACTATATTAATTTTCGCTAAATCAGTATTTTTTGGCTCAAGTAACTAGATGGAAATTTATTTCTATCTTCTGCTATGTAGAGGGCACAGTAAAAACTCAACATTCCTAGCTACCACCGAACCATCTGTCCAATTTCCGGATATATGGTAACTAGATGGAAATTTATTTCCATCTAGTGTTGTGGCATCACTAGATGAAGATGGCATCACTCGAGTCTTGGAATTGTTGTTGAATGAATTGAAGAATCTAGTGATGGA
Source organism: Mastigoproctus giganteus (assembly GCF_048544385.1). NCBI lineage: Eukaryota > Metazoa > Arthropoda > Arachnida > Uropygi > Thelyphonidae > Mastigoproctus > Mastigoproctus giganteus. Next base: position 9,378,288 of record NC_143577.1, read on the forward strand.
AACGTTGTGGAATCTATTGATGATTCCATAACACTAGATTTTCACCTAATGTTGCAGAATCATCAAAATCAATTATTCTTGGAAGAGAAATTTCTGCACCCATTTTCAATTTCTGACCGTGTGTGTGTGTGTTTCTCCTGAGAAACACACACACGGTCAGAAAGGATCCAAAGGTTTCCCCTGAGAAACACACACTGCCTTACTCTGCCTTTGGATCCTTCCAAGAAACTCAATGTCTTAGATACGGTCTCCATAGTTGGAAACAGTGTTTAAAGTGCAGTCTTGTAATTGCTTTGAATAGTGAGGTGATGACCTCCCTATCTCTACATGCAAAGGTTCAATAAACGATCGCTATAACACCATGGGCTCTCCTTGTCTCCTGCCTGCACTTCACTGAGGCACTTACTATCCGCTCGTACTGTAACCCCCAAATTCCTTTCTTCATCTACTTTTTTAATTCAATTCCACGAACTGTATATGTTATTTTGGAGTAACTGTTCCCCAATTGTAAGGCCTTGCATTTTGCTGCATTAAAACAGAACTGCCTCTTCTGTGATCATCCCTGAGGTCTATCTAAATTGTCCCGAAGAATCGCTGCTGGCGCTCATCACTCTAAATCTTCACATATCTGCAAATTTTGAAATTTTGACATCACACCCTGTATCCCTTCGTCGATGTCGTTTATGAAAATCCAAAAACAACAGCGGTCCAAAAATTGAACCTTGGGGAAACCCCACTTCTGACGTTACACCAATCTGAAGAATATCTATTAATCACAACCCTCTGCCTTCTGTCCACTATTCACCCTGCGATCAATCCAAGGAGATTTCCCGTGATCCCCAAATGCTCCAACTTATACAGTATACTTCTCGTATGCAGGACTTTGTCAAATGCTTCGATAAAATCCAAATATGTCGAAATTATTTCTTGCATCCAACTCATGAGCAGCTGTGTTAATATAGTTAACCAGGTTAGTTCTTTTAACAAAATGCGTTTACACTAAACAATGTAAACTTCACTTCACTGAGACCCCTGGCTTTATGGCCGTGAAGGGCAATAAAGTTTCTCTCTCTCTCTCTCTCTGTGTGTGTCATAGTTTGAGAGTTTCTGCCCTAAAATTTTATTATACGAGTTTCCCTTAACAAAACCGTGTTATTGTATCCTTCAGAATTCCATTTCTATCCAAATGTCCGTGTACTGTACTCATGATCATTGCTCTACGACTTTTCCTACAGTTGAAGTCAAATCGACCAGTTGGTAGTTATCCATTTCCTTCTTAGAATCACCTTTGTTACTTTATTTATTACCAAAAATTAAGAAAATCAATAAACTGAAAGGTTTGTCAAATCAAGAGAAATTTTGGTCGTTTAGACAGGAGGAATGCAGAAAATTTGAAAATAATAGAAAAAAAAAAAAAACGAATATATTTTTTAATCAATTTATTTTGTGTAAAAGGTGATCCTACCTGCTCCTACTCATAAACAGGTTGTAAAGTTTGTATGCTCCTATTATCAACTGTCCGTCCATATTGTAACAACTGTACAATATGGACAGACAGCCATGCTGAAGATAATATACACATACTCGACTAATCCATGCTACTATTCCAAGACTGTGCAATGGTACCTAGAGGACTGGATGAATAGATGGGTTGGGGATCCCGTCTTTGAGGGCTTCCAGATTTCTTTATGTCTGATTTTAATGAAATTTGGGAGATCTCGATAAATTTTTCTGAGACAAATATAAAAGTTTATGAAAATCCATCCACTAGGGATTAGTTATTACACGCGGACATGGCAAAGACTATTGGCGCTTTGCATAATGCGCCTTAAAAACGAAGATGGTTAGTTCACCCTATCAAAAATTAAACTGTACATAATCACCAAATTAACCATTTGCAGCATGGCATGTTAAGAGTTTGCATTTTCAGTCTTACTTTGGCATACGCCAAATTCCTCTCGAAAAGAATTCACCCAATCGTCATACTCACCAAATTGTCGTAGCAACTAACTGTCTTTCATCAAATTCGGTCTGCATTTTATCGGAGCATACGTCAGCAACGGAAATCGACCCCAACATCCAAATCTCACATTCAATCAGTACTTTTTTTTTCTGCTACTGCTCACCGAACGGAAATCAGACACGTGGTTCTTTTACTTCCCCCAATGATTGTGGACTCGTAAGCACAATGGAACGCAGGACGATGGGATTCCTATCGCTTGTCGGAAGTCGTGGGGTGCAGGGGCGGAACTCGAGATGCGGAGGGTTCGAGGATGTGCTACAGTGGATGCGATTGTTCTACGGTGTGGGTAGGAAGCACGTGTTTCAACTCTTTGTCTCAAGGCGAACAAGGAAAAGGAAGAAAGAGGTACAAGAACCGTCGGATCAATGAAAGTCGAAGAATAAGATTATAGCGAACTGATTGCTATTCGAAACGCAACAGGAAACTCCATAGATAATGGAAAAACAGTCTCCCATAATCCTCTTCCTTCTGCTAATCTCGATAACCTTGAAACTAAAGCCTTCAATGCGAACTGCACTTTAATTTTCGTGCACAAAGTGTGTGCCTAAATAGTAGATGCATCATAACTTCCTCTCATGCGCAATGTGGTTTGAAATAATTTAAAGAGAACTTCGTATAAGAATTCTAGAAGAGCATCAAGCTGAGAAATGAATTATCATAGACCTTGAAATACGACCCAGTTGTTAGTGTGCAGTTTGAAAATCATGAACATCGAGCCTGCTTGTTGCTAAAATTACGCGGACCGGAACGGAAGTGCATCACCAATTTCTCCAATTTCCCGGAAAGACCAAGGGGCACCAGAGCACTCTAAAACTACCAGACACCAAGAATCAATATTGCGCTATCTTTTATTCATTATGATAGGTACCGTGGTCGCTGGGAGAATGGCGAGAGAATTTCTGGAAAATGGTGCTGATTGAATGATTTGGAACGTTAAGAGAGAGAGAGAAAACAAAAGGAAGTGCAACATATCAAAACAAACATAAAAAATGTTTTGAAAGCAAAACAGAAGGAAAACGAGTAAAAGGAAAACGGAAAGCAGAAAAAATAGAAATGAGGAAAGAAATTAAAGAAAGCAGAAAAAAGAGAAGTGAGAAAGAAATCGAGAAAACGTAAATAGAAAACGTAAAGGAAAGGAAAAACATATAAAGAAAGAGAGGAGAAGGGAAGGAAGAAAACGAGTACGGCGAAAGAAAGGTGAATATATAAAAGAGGAAGAAAAGAGAAAAAAATACAGAAAACGGAGAAACAAAATAATCAAGAAAGGAAAAGAAAGATAGAAAGAAAGAGAGAAAATATAGAAAAGGGAAGTGAGCTTAAGAAAAAGAAAACAGAAAGAAAGAGAAATAAGAAAAGATAAGAAAAAAAAATAGATATCATAAAAAAAGAAAATATTAAAAAGAGAAAGTTTTTACGACCAATAGCACATTGCAGAAATGGAAATATTCATTGGAAGAGCAAAAAGCAAGTCGTTTAAAATGGATCGGGACTGAAACGAAAGGTTAGACCGGGGGGGGGGAGGAGGAAGGGAAGGGTCCGTAAAAAATTGTGGAAAGAACCAGATAAAGATAGCAAGATATGCAGATTGTGAATTGTGACTTTGTACGCCATTATTAAATCGAAGAAAAAATTAAAATCAAATATCCAAAATGTCACTTTATGATGCTCTCTCCAGCATGACGAATGTAAAACATTCTTACGTACTTAGAACACAGTTCCGAAACTGAAAATATTCAGCCACACCTTAGAACACACGCTCTGATGAATAAAGGTTTGTTAGTAACTGCATCGTGGCTTCTTTTGTGCATTCAGATAATAATTTATTGAAATACCACTAGTTGAAAGATAATCTCTTAACTGGCACTCATGATATGAACTTCGGTGCACCAGCCCCAAAAAAGAAATTACCTTTACCTTTAGATCAGGTTGAATTAGGTTATAAGTGACTGAAACTTGAAGTAACTAGTTGAAATTAGAAAACATTATAATATTTGTAGCACACATGGTTCCAGTTGGTGACGTTCCTAATAAACTTCTTGATTAAAATTCTTGAAGAGATTGCCTTATGTTTATCTATGTTGCTGTTAATGTGAAATAATTTATTCTACACAAAGAAATAAATATTTGTAAATCATTCCATTACTCAAATCATAGAATGCACCTTACCGCATTAATCGTAGCGACGTACTGAGTTATTTTGTAACCATTAAACTGAGTGGTGGACTCCCAATCCGTTTTCGAAATATGGCTGGGTGCCGCCCTTAACCATATAACTGGTTCGAAGAGATTAGGTTACTCCAGAAGCACTTGCTGAAGTTGAGAGTGAGACGATTAGTAAGAGTTGCACTGAAAAAACTCGATCTCTCTCTCTTTCTCTGGAGGGACACAAGTTCCCCATCACGTCAAGTTCATCAGAGAACTCAGAGCGTGGGAGTTCTGTACTTCCTACCCTTACGTTTGCATACTTCCAGAAGTATATATATCTAACAGAAGGCTTTAGTATGAATGAATCCAAACTGGTTGTTATGATGTCCAGAAGGTGAGAAGTCAGTTAAGGCCGAGGACTGGGCGTCGTAGAGATTGTTTTTCTTGATTCCTTTACGTGAACGTGACTTGTTTTACGAAGCTGAGAGAGAACTCCGGACTAGCTATTTGAATGAACACACTTTTTTTTCCAAACTGAGCAAACTTGTTAACGAATTTTTTATTTTTTTTTTTACAGAATGTACTCTGGTGAAAAAAAAAATTTACACTACTGGATATACGGCTCAACTGTTAATTGGCGAGCATTTTTCTGCCATTAGTAACCGAAATACTGGTTTGATTTTTGCGCCAAGGAAACTACAGCCACGAGGTATCAATGTATTGTCGATAAATTGAGTGTGTTCTGTGATCGGCTTGCCTATTTAGCTGGATGAAATGTCCAAGTTTCTGGTAGGAAAATAATCATGCAACTGCCGGTCAAAAACGAATAACTCTGCCAAAATGTGAAAAAACACAGTGAACTTCCTGCCATAGGGTGGGCAATTTCAAACGGAGTGGAAGAAAGGTGATCGTAAACACTAAACAATGTGGGCCGTAATCACAGTACACAGACATATTTCACGTGAGAGTTATTTTGTGTATAAAAAAGGATGCGACACGTATAATTCTAAAACGTACAATTCTCCATTATTAGTGTTCTGTTGTTCTGTCAAAGGAAAGTCCATGATACGTCCCACCATCCAGTTCTCTGCATCGCCCTGTGCTCGATCCTCCTGTAGATCTCGTACTATTGGGAAATTTCGAAAATAATATTATTAAATCTTCCTGAAAATATCAAATCGTCCAGTAAATAGCAAAATTGACCACAGAAAACCCGCAATTTTCAGACATTTTATATACGGCGCAATATGGCCCATGTTGATGATACGCCTAAAACCCTAATACGCCTAATAACCAACCAGAAATGGGGGGGGCTGCATCCATGAGCGTCCGCAGGGATACATTTGTGCAAAGTCTGGGTAAACCCGGACGATTACTATGCGAGTAGTAATCATGAATTACAAATGGAGAAAAAAAAACAGATAGTTATAATCAATTACGGAGAGTAAAAATCGATTAAAAAAAAGGCAAAAGGGAGATTTAAGGGATGATAATTGGATGTGAATATATTTATTTTATAAGTACACCAACACAAGCAATGATTAATTCATTATAAGCAGCTGTTCATGCAGTAGCCTATTTTTTTTTTATAAGACTGGGTCTACGGCCGCACAAAACTAGACCACACGTTGGGTACCTCTGAAGCAGGAGAGAGAGAGAGAATGAACCCCGGAGTAGAGGCATGTGATGCAAGAAAACATGTGTATGTAGTATTAGCCAAAAAAAAAAAAAAAAAAAATTTCACACATCCGTTCCCTCTAAACGTTTGTCCAGTACCTCCTTGAATTTATTTAAGCTATCAACTTCCACAACAACATATGGAAGTTTGTTCCAGCAATTAACCACCCGCTGGCTAACTACAACTGTCTTTCCTCAATTTGAATTTATGCCCCCTCAGGTTCGTAATATGAGCAAGCGGAAGAATCCCATCTGAATTCAGCGTGCTCAATCCATTCAAGGCCTTATACACCTCAATCAGATCACCTCTCAGTGCCTAGTCTCCAGCCGCTGAAATTTGCAGAACTTAAGCCTTTCTTGGTAAGAGGACCCCTTCGTTCCTCTCACCAATCTTGCTGCCCTTCTCTGTACACGCTCAAGCAACTCTACATCCTTCCTAAAATGAGGCCTCCAGACCTGTACATAGTACTCAAGGTGTGGCCTGACCATTGATTTATACAAAATGATAATCACTTCCTTTAACCTACTAGAAAAATTCCTGTATATCACTGACAATACCCCATGACCTGCCCTGGCAACCTATCTGCATTGCTCAGAAACTTCATATCTGACTGCACAATTACTCCTAGATCTCTTTCATTTTCTACCACCCTAAGTGTAGTACCGCACAGTTGGTACGTTCCTCGGTGTTACTTCTACCCATATGCATTGCTTTGCATTAAATGTTAAACTTCAGTTGCCACTTCTCAGCCCATCTGCTCAAATTTTCTAAAGTCCTTCATCAATTGCAGTTTACGGTTTAGATTAAAAATCTAAAACCAAAACTTGTAAGTTCCCTAAATAATTAAGGACTTGGTCAAGGTAGCAGAGCCCTAGGAACTCTGATTTTCATCAAAACCTTCTCTCAAGTGCAAATTACGTACGAAGCTTCATAAATTAGGCTTCTCGTAAATAAGGCTTCATCCTTCATAAATAAAAGCATTTAAATGGCTGAATGATTTGGTATACATAGAAAACTCAGATATTGTAAAAAAATCGTTAAAAATCAAAAGTACGAAATAATTAAAAGGATTATTTTAAACTATAATAAAGTTAAAATGAAGAAATTCAAAAACCACACGACAGGGGAGCAGACTGGTAAGCTTTACTGGTGTCTAGATATGTTTTACAAAATTAAAATAAATAATGTATTAAATTATGTAATAATACGACGCCCAGCTACTCAACAATCCTGCCCAACTTGCTGACAGGATTGTTGAATATCTGGAGATTTCGATTTTTCATTGGTTGAAGCTCGCGTAACTGCTAAATACGACGGTTTTCTCGTATGCTTTCTATCTTGTGAACTCCTCTGAACTTATTCTTGCGGATCCTGAAATATAAACAGAAAATTTTATTTTGATTTACTTGATCAGGCATTTTTGTTTGTCTTCGCTTTTTTATTTTAATTTGCTTCAACAACATTTCTCTTGTGAGATGAAGCTGTTGTGAGCATTATTGGATCTTCTCTTGATGAGGTAAAAAATGCAATCATAGAGATCGATCTAATTTCGCATGAATGAACAGGAAGTTGAGATAACGTACCCTTAGAGTTTGCCTGCTTTTCGTTTTTTGGACTTTCCAGAGCAAATCACTACCTATGTACGTGTGATCATTAAAAGGAAATAATGCTTCTGCTGAGCAGCAGTTAACTGCCATTTAGAATTTTTCAGACTGCTTTCCAGAACTCAAAGTTTTACTGTATAATTTAAAACTCGTTTCTTTATTTTTGATGCTTTGATCATTGAATCTTTGTCCCCGGATTTTTTTCGGGACATCTGAAATATACAAAGGTTGTCAAAAAGTTCTGAGAACGGAATACAAAAGATAGGTATAAAATTCTATGATTTTTCTTTCTTTTTTTCAATGTAGTCACCCCGAAATTCAATACACTTATTGTATTTAATCTAAAAAGAGTTTAATCCTTCAAACAAATAAATAAATAAATCTTCAAGTTGGAGATCAACCCAGGTTTTTATAGCTGCTTCTAGCTCTTAAATCATCTTTAAAATGAGTACCACAAATGTGACAGGTGAGGTTTTAGGACAAATAATAGTCAGGCCAATTCTTAACTGTAGTGGGTGGTTTAATTGTTCGAATCCATATTCATGAATTTTAGCCTGTGCAACCCGGGCTCCAAGAAATTCAGGATCAACACTTTTCGTGATGGTTGAGGTTCGAAACTTTTTCGCGGCTCGATATTCCTTGTTCTTTCACTGCATTCTTTCAAACTTGGATTTCAAATGGCGCGAAGTTTCACCAGTCACAAAACGCGGATTAGGAAGAATTAATTTTAAATTCTCTTTTGATGACTTCACTCTCTGATTTCTGTCAAGAATGTAAAAGCTTCTGAGAACCCATCTTAGATAAACTTTGGCCAAGCCAAATTTGCTCGCGTATTATTGTTAAAATGGTTCCATAGGAAATGTTAAGTACTTTTTCAAGTTCAGACACTAATTCTTCTGTTTTCTAAAATATTTTCTTCAACGATGCCAATTTGTTTCAGAATTGATTTCCTCAGATGGACCAGACTTTGGATCATCCTCAACTGTCCTCTTTTACTGCCGACCATCTTGCAACAGTAGCGTAACTAGATGGTACTTCCCCAAACAGTCTAGTCACTCTTTCATGGAATTCTTTAGCATTTTTTTTTTTTTTTTCATTCTTTGGTCTCTGCTCTTATGATAAAATCGCATTCAACGATTCTTAATTTGCTGTATATCCATTCTTCTTCTTTTTAACACATACCAGCATATAAAATTAAATTTGCAATTTTATCATATTATAAGACATTAAGCTATCGAAATAATCTACTTTATAATTTATTAATTCAATTTACCTACCCTGTAAGGTGATGAAACCATGAGGCAGCCACGTATGTATGAATGGCACAAACGGTTCACAGAGGGATACGGAGCAATATGGCCTTTGTTGCTAATGCTCCTAAAAACCAAACAACAAACAACAAACAGAGAGGGATGGGAAGATGTCCACGACGACAAGAAGACAGGAAGACCGCCAACTTCAATGACAAACGAGAATGTTGAAAAAATTCGAGAGATCTTGCGCCAAGGCCGTATTAAAGATAACAGAATGTAACAAGATGGGCCATAAAACATTCATTGGAGGAGCTTTGAATATAAACTGGCTACTTATTTCTCCAGCTATAGTTGTACGTGATTATACCATGGCTGCAGTCATGGCTACATGTTACGAATTACATTTTTGAGTTTCGTTTGTTCGTTACTTTCCATAGTTTTATTTATTATGGTTGTGGTACTCTTCCTTTGCTGACTGTGAGAGTGTCTCCTCTTGCAGAGGCTCTCGTACGTTTGCACTGCTAGAGATGTGTTCAATTTAATTTTTTTTTTTTTTTTTAATTCTAAGATTATTTTATTTCAATCGTTAAGGTTTAGTACTGAGGAGCAGAATCGCACTTGTTCAAACAACTCGTAGGTAGTAGTTGGTATAATCGCTGTCCTCCCCCACACCGGGTGGTAAAGACCTGAGTTCGAGTCCTATCGATAATGTAAGGAATTTTTATGGGCCTTTTTTTCACAACATGGCTGAGTTAGTCGGTCTCAGGCAAGGGTAGGATGGTTTTTCCTCACGGAAACTCGGGTTTTTCGTTCAGCAAACAGAAAATCGAACACAGAACACACGCAATTTAGACAATATATACGGAGCAATATGGCCTTAGTTACTGATACTCCTAAAACCCCTACTGAACAAAAACAAACAACCTTAATTGCTGCATTAGTATGCTGTTTTTGTGGTATTATATTATTATTATTTTTTTTTTTTTTCTATAATAGTCTTCTGAGAACTCTGCGAAATTCCAAGTTCCGCGGAAATCGGGTTAAAAACCATTGATTTAATGCAAAAATAATATGAGCTGTCATGAAAGTAAAAACTAGAAACCCAAAGAGATGAATGAATTAGATGATGTATCATGTGTGAATTAATGGCACTGTAAATCAAAGATGGTATAAATCAATCAGTGCGTGCGTTTCATCATTTATATTTACACACGTATGTGTACATGTATAAAGTTTACTGTCTAACTTCTTTATAATATACCAATTGGGTGGTACCACATTCGAGGTGGTGGGGGAACAAAAAAAATCTCGAGATAATTATCCAGTCCGAAATTGACATAACCCCATGAGCTGCTAGGGCAGCTCATGGGGTTGTGACGTTACGTCAATAATATACAGGAACTTCTTCCAGAAGGTACAAAGAGATGATTGTCCCACATTATACAAGGCAATGGTTAGGCCACATCTTCTGTATTCCGTACAGGTCTAGTAGCCTCGTTTTACGAAAGCCGTGGATCTCTCTCTCTTGGTACGGGCGCAGAGAATGACAATAAGATTAGTTAAAATCACAAACAGATATTCCTACCATGAAAGACTTCAGGTCTGCATATTTTAGAACTTGGAAACTAGGCATCCCCGAGGAGACCTGACTGAGGTGTTTAAGGCCTTGAACAGATTGGGAAACTTCATTACGATGGTGTTCTAACTCTTTCTCAGAAAACGCACACAATGGGACAAAAAAGGATGGCTGCAGGAGAGAAGTGCGAAAATTTGCTTTCAGCCAGAGAGTAATTGGTTGTTGGAACAGACTTCCATCTGGTGTTGTAGAAGTGGGTGGTTTGAATAAATTTAAGGAAGAATTACACAAATTATTGGAGGGGATGGACAGATGAGTTTTTTTTTTTGCGTTTTTTGCGCAATATACAGCTCCCCTCATATTGTGCAACAAATTTATTGCAAAGTAATTATTTTAACTATTATCTTGAATCTACTATAAAGCTTAGGTTATCAAAAGCAAACACAGAAAAAAAAAAAAAAAAAAATCCGTGTAACCCTAAACCTGTCAGAAATACTGGCTCAGTATTCCTGACAGCACCCTTCAAGAAAATATATTGCGGAGGGGAGAAGGGCGTGTCATCCACGATTTTGTCTAAATCGAGAAACTCCGAAGTAATGCAGGGCTGCTAACCGGAACACTACGATTCCTGTCCGTACAATCGTGTTCCGTTGCACCCAATCATTTTGCAATCCCAACTTTTCGGTGCCCTTTGACCCCTTCATCCGCGTCTTTCTTGCTCTTTCGATCCCATCCAGATTAAACCCGAGGAAGTGTTGCTTTTGTTCCAATTTTCCACACAACCAGGGAAACGATATTCCTATTTCTAGGGGTCCATTTCCCCTACCTCTCTCATCCCTCAACACTCCACCGACTTACGATAAATGCTACAAAAACGGAAACGTAAGCGGGAGGGCGTCCGGACTTGTGCGATTACATTACGGACCATTGTTGCAGCACCTGTGACGTCACAGGAAGACACGTGCCTGGACTACACGACCTGATTGAAGTTTTTGGCGATAACTGGAGAAACGGTCGGTGTATCCGATGGGTAGTTTTTTAACCGAGGAGGGGTGTCAAATTTACAGCGTCTCCTAGTAATTCCTTTTACTTACTGGAAATGATACGGCGCATTACACGTGTTTCCGGCTCGCGCTACTACTGTAATTTTTCATTCTTGACAGCACGAGGGCCATGTGCACGTGGCACCAGCTTTATTCCAAGAGTTGGAAGTCCCGCACTTCCGCTGGCTTTTTGCATTTTAAAATCGTCTATTTTATGAAACCGCAGATGGTTCAAATGTAGAATATTGTCCGTTTTTTTTTTTTTTTTTTTTCCTTCTTTTATTCTATGTTTGTGTGTTATTTCACAATCGGAACAGAAGTCGGCACTTCTTTCTTACGTTGCTTCGCATCCGCAAAAATGTGGAAACTGTAATGTTCCTGTCGGAAACAGGAACGGATCGAATGAGTTGTATCTGATGCTAGTTTCCGTTATTTATCTGCATTATGCATAGGACCCTTATTCATGCAGCAACCAAAGCATTGGCTTCTTGGCTTCGAAGTGACCAGGACCAAACGATGAATTTATAGATCTCTGGTACTAACCTGCGTTTGAGTCCGTGATACCTGTCGATATTTTCTTTCAAATTTTCCTACCAATTCTCCCTCCACCCCTTTTTTTTTTAAACCAAAAACATAATTATTTCTTAAGGTCGTTAGGCATGCACATTTTGATGGCCATCCGTAATAATTTCTCAATGAATATTGCTAAATGTCATTTTATAATAATTATCTATCCATATGTAGGCACCAAGCATATGCGCACCTTTACTCTTAACCAAATATGGTCCAATCAGTTACAAATATTGAAATACTATTTTCGAGAAAACGCCGGATTTTTCGTGCAAATCATATTAATATGCGATATCCATTGCCCGAAGTTCAAATTATTGTTCAAGACTCTTAAGAATTCATTAAAGTTCTAGGGCTGGCGCTGTTACAGTTCATGTTCGATAAGTTTGAAAATAAACGGAAGTGGTACGTTGCAGTTCAAACTTCCTCCAACAGATAGTGGTACAGAGCCTGTCCAGTAAGCTGAATGGTTGCAAGTACCACTTTCGTTAGTAGCGTTAACGTGTAACGATTTTGCAATGGAGCAACAAACTAATGTCAAATTTTGCTTTAAACTGGGAAAATATGCAATAGAAACGCATGAAATGAAAATTGAGTTATGATGATGAAACGTTAAGTCGTACCAGTGTGTTTGAATGGTATAAGATGTTAACTGATGAAAGTGAGAATGTGGATGTTCGCGATGGATGTGAATATGGAGATGATTAGTCAAATTCTGCATGAAGATTTAGGAAAGAGTCTGCACAAAATTTGTGCTACGTAGCATCACGGATGAGCAGAAAAAACGAAGCGTGTTGTCATCATGCGAAGACTTCATCTAGCTTTGTCGAGACAATCCTAATTTCCTCGACTGTATTGTCACTGGAGATGAGTTTTGGGTGTTTCAGTAAGGCCCAAAGACGAAGCGTCAGAGCATGCAGTGGATTTAATCATCTAGGCCCAAAGAGTTTCATTTACAGAAGTCCAGGAAAAAGACAATGCTGATCATGTTTTTCGATAAACAGAGCACCAAGACAATGCTGATCATGTTTTTCGATAAACGGGGATGATTCACAAGGAATTTGTACCTGAAGGGGAGAAAGTCAATGCTGCGTTATGTGTACAGGGGATTCAAAAACTATTGAATCGTATTTCATGGGTAAGGCGCAAGTTCGAGAGAAAGGTAGCTGGTTCTTATTTCACGCCAATGCCTATTCTGCATTTGTTGTGAAGACATTTCTGACGAAACATCGTACAGTACAGATCAACCATCCACGATCTAGCAAATTATTATACAGTATTAGGGTCACCCGTAATTCATTATTATTATTATTATTATTATTATTATTTTATTTCCATATCAGTGGGCACCCCTGGAACAGCCTGGTTCGGCTAGAAGGATGTACATTCCAGTTGATTACATTCATTGGAATTGCAAGAGATCAAAACAGATTGAAAATACACAACAAAGTAAAATTCAATACATAAAATAATAAACAATAAAATAAATAAATAACAAACAATAAAAAACACAACGGTGAATCCAGGAAAGCCTTTGCAGGGAATTCTTTTCACATAATGCTTATTGTTCGTGTTTATAGAGTTCTTTCATTACATAAACCCGTATTTGTGTCTGTAAATTGCGTGTGTTCTCTGGTCGATTTGCCTGTTTTGCTGGACGAAAAACCTGTTCCTTGCTATCTACGCCTGAGACCGACTAACTCACCCCCGGAATGAAAAAAAGCCCATTAAAGTTCCTCGCGTCATCGACGGGACTCGAACCCAGGCCTTTTCCACCCGGTGTGGGGAGGACGATGACAATACCACTGTGCTACCGCGCAGACCCACGATCTAGCACCAGCAGACTCTTTCTCAAGGTGAAAACTGCCCTCAAAGGAAAGAGATTTTAAGATGTCGATGATATAAAGAAAAACCGAACCGAACTGAACATCATCTGTTTGGACTCCTTCGCTGACTCTTTTCAGAAACTTTCAGAAAGGTATAATAATGCATTCAGTTAGGTGGTGATTATTTTGATTAAAAATAAAACCATTTCTGAGATCCTTCACATTTCTGTTTTTTTTTTTTTTTTATTGCACCAGTCCAAGAACTTTATTGTCATACCTTGTATGCATAACTCTAGATAATGACCTGTATTTCCACTTGGAACAAACCCAATTCTCTGAGCCACTTAATTAATATTAATATTAATTAGTAATGGCATTACTAAGGCCAAATGATGCAAGAAATGAGACTTTTTCTTCAAGAAATCGTTGGAATAACAACTGCTTCATCATCTAACTTCTCAAACAAGAAAAAGTTTAGGACAGCTTTTTTTGAAGTTAAACCAACAGAAAATAGAAAATCGAATAAAATCAATGCATTAAAATTAGCACAAAGCAATTGCTGTAACGACAAACACCACAAGAATTCTAAAAGAAACACACAAGAATAACATTTATAGATGAAATAGGAAGAAGTTAGGGTAATTCAAAATGATTGATGACTCCCAAACACACAAGAGTCATCAATCACCCATTCAACTTCAGTCCTGGGTGCAAAAAAAAAAAAAAAAAAAAAGATTTTTTGAGAAGACTTTTTACCTAATCCCCCTTACCAGAAAAAAAAATAATAAAAAACATCAGACTGCAATCATCTAGGAAAGAGACTCTTACTGAACACACCATTAATTGGTCAAGAATTGTACATATTATAGAAGGGTTGGACAGATATAATGGATAAAATTAATTCATAAAATGTATTCATTTTATTTATTATATCTACTGTATTTTTCTAATCCTTCTAATAATCCGCCCAATTCTTCGTCTGCGAAGGGTAATTAGCACAGTGCTGTAATCACCGTCTTCCCCCCCCACACACACACACCGTGTGGAAAAAGTCTGGGTTCGAATCCCCTCAGTGAAGCGAGGAACTTCTATGGGCTCTTTTCACACTACGGCTGAGTTGGCCTGTCTCAGACGAAGAAAACGTTTTTTCTTCCGGAATCCTGGATATTTTTCTTCAAGAAAAACGGGAAAGTTGACTAGAGAACACACTCAATTTACCGATGTAATACAAATGGGTGGCTGAGTGTTCTCTGGGATAATCCTAATATGAAATATTTATGACGATGGGAGGGACTTACTTGGCCTTCTTGCAGGTGGTGAATCAACATGTTTCCATTGTTGATTGCAGTTTTGGCTCTCTGGTAGCGATGACGCATCCATATTTATATTTCAATCATTGATTTCATCCATATTTATAAATCTGGCCAAAAAATTTTCAGGATCTGCTTGAGAGAAAAATATTGCTTTTGGAGTTTTGAATCGAAGACGTTTCAGATTGTGTGTGAAAAGACTGTGGCCCATCATACCAGAAACTTTTGTGATACGTAATTCATTTGGGTGCCTCCGTAGCCAGGTGGACAGGAGCAGCAGTGCGTAGCACACGCTTCTTGATTAGACCCGGGGTTCGAGCCCGTGACCACCAAATACTTTAACAGTTACTTACTGATCATCCGCCGCCATGTCATGAATTTTATTGATATTTTTCCGATAGACGAATTTTATTGATGTTTTTCCTTTTCTCCCACGATTAAATACACTCTCCCAATAGTGGTCAGGAGCGCAGGTGCATAAGTACACGTGCCTTGAGTGACCGGGGTTCAAACCCGTGACTGCTGAATACAGTGCTGTTTCTTGTATTCTGTATATCTTGTAAACTCCTCTGACCGTTTGGTCGTCCCAGAGTATAAACAGAAAATTTATTTATTTATTATTATTTTAAATTCTTCAGATGTATTTATCATCATGAATATTCTTGCTCCTTTAATTCCTTTTTGTAAAGATATTTTATTTTACGGATCGATGTTCAATATTTTCCATTTATACAAGATCGAACTTCAATGGCCAAAAAAAAAAAAAAAAAAAAGGGCTGTAAGTTATGAACTTTGCATGTGTGTTCATGTAAAAAACATCGGGGGGGGGGGGAGCACCAAAAATAATACATCACCTTTCTATTCGAGGCTAGAAACTTATCAAATAACCCTCATTACAGTGTTTCAGAGGGATGGATGTCATGTCAGAAAAAATGTCTGTTGTTTTGGAATTAAACATTCCTAAGTCGTAAGCTACCAACTTTCCGAAGAAATGGAAGTCCAGAGATTCAACTAAGCCAAAGAAACAACTAGGTAGGTGTAAAATATCGACTGATTGGAGCTGACTCGCATCTCAGTTTGGACCTGCGAGCTGCCACACGCAAACCCAATGTTTCCATGACGTGCAGAGAGCTGCATTTAAATTTTCGCGGAAGAGATCTTGCCCACAAACCGTCGATAACAAAAAAAAAAAAAAAAAAAGAAAAAAGCAAACCGTGATTGGACAGGCACTAGGCAGAGCGAACCTGTCCTGTGGATCAGTGGAAATCAGTCCAATGGCGCGATAAGTCATGCAAGATGATTTTCTGGTCTGATGGACGTGTTCATGTATTGAAGATCACTACTTTCATTAACCATGATTTGGGGAGATCTAGTATCGGCAGGTCTTCATTGTGTGGAATAGGTTTATCGCAGATGATATGTTAGGGTATTCGATGCTGTGCTTGTCCCCCCCCCCTTTTTTTTTTTGGACATCCTGATATTTTTGTCATGCAGAAATAGCAATCGTTAATATGGTTGCGTGGTTCTCGCCGCACAACAGGAACTGCAAAAGGCATATTTTTAATTTTTTTCAGTTAGCCACATTCTCGGATTTGTGGTGCAGGTACATATGTGGAGCCCAAGTTTTGTACTGATCATCAACATTGCAACCACAGTACAAAGAATATGCACTTCCTATAATTCAGTAATCTGCAGGTCAGTGGTTCCCAATCTTTTGTCACTCAAGTCACACTTGAAGTTAAAAGACATATATTCACGGCACACCCATATAGTGGTTGACATTAAACCCAATGGAGCTTGCCTGACGTAGCCGAGTGGTCAGGAGCGAGAGTGCATAGTACGCGTTCCTTGAGTGAACCGGGGTTCAAGCCCGTGACTACTAAATACGATAAATATTTGTATTGACGATTTATTGTAAACTCTACTGACTTGGTTGTCGTGCCGGAGTATAAACATTTATTTAATATCGCGGCACACTTGAAAAGGTTTCCAACCAATGTGCCAGGACACACCGGTTGGGAATCACTGCAATGTAGATTTTCTTCCTATACGTTTTTATTGTAAATCTTCCCCACACGTAGCAGAAATTATCAGTGTGATTCGGTCACTTCCTTTGCTTGTATCTAAACATTTTAACAAAACACAGAAGGAATAAACTATATGCATAGACACTTCACAGCCAATTCAAAAGCATGTACTACACACTTTCCCGTTGACTACTCGGCTACATCAAGCCTATGCACGTAATGGTGCATGATGGAATTTCAAAATATTTTTTTCTGTCAAACCTGAACAAGAAAAATTACACATCGAAGTTTAATTTTCTAGAAGTATAAATCACATCAGACTTCTATGAGTTTTCTCGCTTTTAAGAGGTGAAATTAAGGGTGAAAAAAACTTTTAATGATGGCAATCTATCACACTTTTTGTAACAGTGGAAAATAAAATTAATTGCATCCCATCTCTTCCCACTAAAATAACTTCAAGATTCTATGAAGATTACCCTAATTGCCATACTGATATTCTTATAGTTTAAGTTCCACATCTCATTAACCTTTTCTTAAAAAGAGAGAGGGGGGGGGAATTCTACACCATATTTTTGATCTATGTCAGATTTTACTTAACATAAAAGCTTGCACCATGCTTCAAAGCGCAACGATGAACTTAGAAGTCCACTTCTGATACTCACGGGGACAATCCGAGTGACACTAGCTGATGAGAAAGATTATCTGGTATTACATCCATTAGCTCCGATATGGATCAGGTGTGGCAAACTCAACTGTGCTTAAGAGTCTTTTCTAACCCTCATCACCATAAGGAGAGGAAGACATTTAACTAAGTTGCTAGACTGCAGCTGGAGAGAGGGGAGAAAACGGGGCTATTGTCCTAAACCCCAAAACCGGTGGATAGATATTATCATGGTTATAAATATAAAACGTTCCGTCGGACACTTCAACAGCTTGACATGAAGTAACAAAGATGATAAAACATATTACCAAACAACAGTTATACAAATCCAGATTAACAAAGTTGTGCAGCATACACATGGGAACCCTCCCCCCAATTATCTTTACAACTTAAGAGCGGCACATGCAAGACTGCTTCTTTTTCGCTAGTCATTTTTAATCTGTAGATCGAGAAAAACCGACCTACTACACATAATTTCCATCAATATACTCTATTATAGGCAGACATTGTAGACGAGTTAATTTTCTTTTGCGCCAAAGCAACTAAGGCTATATATGGTGTCGGTAAATTGCATGTATTCTATAGTTGGTTTGACGTTTAGCTGGATGAAAAACTGTGCAGTCATTTCACAAGGAAGGAAAAAAAAAAAAAAGAAAAAAACCCCATAGAAATTCCTCTAATCTGGATAGGACTCGAATAGGTTCTTTTCTGCATGGTGTGGAAGGATGGAGAATACGTAACCAGTGATATCCACGAGGGTTAGCATTATACAAAAACTTTAAAACACAACAGTTAAGAAGATGCCTGAAAAGTTTAAATACGTTAACAAGGGTAAGGCTCCATTTTCTAAACTACGTTTACTTTTTCTTTTTCATGCTCCCACAATCCGAGGGCGAGTGGCCCGTCTTTGGACCCTTTCAAGAAGCACAATGTCTTTTTTCAGTTGAGATCTCCATACTTGAACAAAGTATTCCAAATGTAGCCTTACAATTGCCTTATACAGTGGGACTATGAGCTCCATATCTCTACAGGATAATGTTCGGTAAATCATCGATAGAACACCAAGCGCTTCCCTAGCTGCCTGTTTACACTGCTTAGAAATCTTATCTGCTCCCATTATAAATTCCGGATTTCTTTCTTCCTCTGCAGTTTTCAATTCAACCCCAACAAATGTGTAATTTATTTTGGGGTTGCTATTCCCCAAGTGTAATACCTTGCATTTAGATGCATTAAAACATAGCTGCCGCTTTACTGACCATTCTTGCAGCCTGTTCAAGTCTTCCTGAGGGAGCGCTAATTGGTACTGATCATTAACAACTCTATTAATCTTTACGTCGTCTGCAAATTTTGACATCAAGCCTTCTGTCCAATTGTCGATGTCGTTTATGAAAATCAGAAACAACAGCGATCCAAGAACGGATCCCTAGGGGACCCCAATTTTGACTTTACACCAGTTCCGAAGAACATCCATTAATCACAACTCTCTGCCTTCTGCCTGCAGTCACCCAGCAATCCATCATAGAATTTTTCCAGTAATCCCAACATGTTCCAGCTCATACAATAACCTCTCATTAGGGACTGAGTTAAATACCTTGCTAAAATCTAAATAAACTATGTCAAAATTGTTCCCTACATCCAGATCATGAGTAACTGTGTCAAAATAGCTTACTAAGTTAGTTAAACACATTTCCTTAACAAAACCATGTTTTGTGTTATTCAGAATGTCATATCTATTTAAATGTCGCTGGATTGCCCTCTCAATCATTGTTTCTTTTATTTTCCATACCACTGAAGTCAGACTAACCAGTGTGCAGTTACCAACTTCGCTCTTGGAACCACTTTGTTTGTATTGGTGATACGTTGGCACTTCTCCAATCCAAAGGAATCTCTCCCGAGTTGAAAGATGCCATTATAATTAATTTCAATGGTATAAAACACTCCCTGGCGGCCTCCCTCAAAATTACTGGGCATGTCATCAAATCCAGGAGCCTTACTTGCCTTTATGCTGGAAAGATTTTCTAATAAGCAGTTATCTGTAATTTCGATCGGCGGATAGGGGAAACCCTGGAGCCCGCAAAACTTTAATAAAATACTTTGAAAAAATATCTGTAATTTCGAAATCATAATTTCATATGACCCAGCCTCACTTGCTCAGCCCCTTCTCGGCATGAAGGGTCTTTCTTCAGTAAAGACAGATGCAAAGTACCTGTTCAATTCATCTGCAACATCAGCTGGTTTGTCTTAGACTTTCCCACACCCAGTGCATAAGGGTCCGATCTATTTGCATTATTCTTCCTTGTATTCACATACATGAAAAATTCCTTGTTCCTGTTCTTTGCTCTCTTGGCCAGTGCTTTCTCGTACGCAGCCTTGGTCTCTAACTTTATCTTGGTTACCATTACAAATCAACTTGTACACGTTGTAGGCTTCATTACTATTCGTTGCCATCATGGGTAGCACAGTTGGTAGGATCACACTCCTCCCCACACCGGGTGGAAAAGGGATGAGTTCGAATCCCGTCGATGACGGGAGGAATTTTTATGGGTCTTTTTCACAACGTGGCTGAGTTAGTCGGTCTGAGGCGAGGGTAGTATGGTTTTTTCCCTCCCAGAAAGTCGGGTTTCTCGTCGAACAAACAGAAAATCGTTCTCTAAACACGCGCAATTACCAGATAATATACACGGAGCAACATGGCCTTAGTTGTCGATGCTCCTAAAACCCAATAACAACATAACTGTCCCATACTATATTTTTCTGCTCTATTTGACTGGCCAGCCCTGCATTTATCCATTTCGAGATCCTCGTTCTGCAATATTTTATTAATGATATGTATGCGTTCATGGCTTCTGTGATTTTTGCTTTAAAGGTATTCCATAATTCAAGTGTATTCACCCTCACTCTTCAATCTGCCCAATTAGCAAATGACATATAGCACCTTAAACTGTCAAAGTCCCCTCTTCTGAAATTAAAACCCGTGCCTTTACATTTAACTAGAGCAACCTTTAACTAGTTTCTTCACCTTCCAAATGACGACTGCGTGATCACTACCTGCCAATGGTTCTTATATGTTAAGTTCAATGATATAATCTAATTCGTGAGTAATGATAAGGTCAAGAATATTCTCGCCCCTAGTATAATTTCTGACATGTTTGTACAAATAATAATCATCCAGTTTATTTAGAAAAAGTTTTACCAGAGATGAGTTCCCGCCACTTATCCCGCCACTCTGTCCCACACTGGGGCAGATTGAAATCACCCATAATAAGACATTCGCGCTTGCTTGCCCGTTCCATTTGCATGTAAAGACTCTCGTCATATTCTTCACAATCTTCTGGTCTTTAGATTACCCCCACTCTCATTATACCTTTGTTTCCAACTAACTCACAACGCACAAATTCTGTGCTGGCAGATAACTTCAGATTTAACAAAAGGTCTTTTTGCGCTCAGGTTACTTTTGATAAGAAGCATGAGACCACAGCCCTTATCTTCCCTATCTTTCCTAAATACATTATATATTCATACCATAGTGGGACTCGTTATCTCCAATTTCGGGGTGGCACCACGTTTCTGTCAGCCCTATTATGTCAGCAACGTTAGATGTCCTAACTCAAATTCGGCCATTTTTTTGATAACACTCCTGACATTACTGTAGACACAGTTAAGACTACTTCTATAGTTTACTACCCTTGGAGATATTTAAGCTTGTTTCCCTATATTTGACATCGCGTCCATTTGAAACGTTGCTACACCCAGAACATCTTGCCAACATCAACTGTTGTGACAACAAACAATTATTCTTAAAGTAAGTGCAAGCATTATTTTAACCCATATGATCACATAAACGCGGATCTATATTACTCTTATCTCCCTAACTAGCAGTTTCCCTGAACCCTTAAAGTATCCTCAATGATACTGGAAAAAATCCCCACCCTTGTTCAAATGAATACCATCTTTAAAAATAGATTCCTTCTACCTACAAGTGCGGGCCATGCTGAAAAAAAATTTCCCCATGCAGATTCCCTCAAGTCTTGAGTTAATCCACAAGGTTTTTCAGCACATAATCCCTCATAATATAATCATACTATTTGGATTTGGTTTTGGAACTTCAACAGGGTACCTCAACATCCACCGAAGAGAGGCCAAAAAGCCTTGAAACGCTGCCGTCTGGGTGGTGGTATCCGCCGAGAATAGTCTTCTCCATAGGTGAAGCGTTACTTATTCGAAGTAGTGCAATACCATGGCAATTGTGAAGGTATTCACAATATGAGATATAATTAAAAGGATTCATTAAAACTACCTTGGTAGTAGAAATGATGTGTGTGCATTGCCTATGCACAAACAAACTCCTTCATACTCTTAGACATTTAGCCAAGAAATATCTTTTAGAGAATCACTTTTTTTCTCTTTTTTAATTCACATTTAATATGCGAACTAAAAATGCTCGCGTCTATTGAGTTCAGTACATAAAATCTCATAGAGGCGTAGGCAGACAGTCCACAAACTGTAACAAATATTCTTCCCCCTTTTGTATCCCCCCTCATCTCCTTTGCGACATCCGTCTCATTAGTTTGAAGGTCAGAAGCAAAAATCGAAGTCACCATCGCCCGCATCTTCGACAAACACCTGCCGGCCACGCGATAGGCGGAGTGCTTGCACGTGCGGGCGCTAAAATGCCTTGCGGGGCCAGGTGCTTGCTTCTTTGGCACGCGCAAGCGTGCTTCGCAGCTTCCTTGGTATTTTCTTGCTCAGGCGGGTGCCTGCAGTGATTCTTAGTATGAAAAACGCCTATTTGGCTTTCGACCGACAACTGGTTTTTCTTTAGACGTAAACTACACTTCACTAGGCTGTCGAGACTTAAAGACGGCAAGATCCCTCAAGATTATCTGCATTATATAAGACAGAGTAGACAAAATATATTAATTAATCCCAAGTTTTATTGGGATGAAACTTGGGATATAATTAATATGAAAGAAAAATGTTGAGGCTTAAGGAATCCTAGAATTCTTACGATTATCTGCTTAAAAAAATCCAAAGCAGATAAAAAAAAAAATATTAATCCCAACTTTTATTGAGATAAAAACCGTATTTCAGTGGTTTTTCACGAAAAAGCAACAAGTCGAGACTTGAGGACGCCAAGCTTCCTCAAGATTATCTGATTTATAAAAGACAACCAACAAAATATATTGTCTCAAACTTTGAGATAAAACTGCATTTAAATATTTCTTTCTTTCTTTTTTTTAACAGAGAAATAATAAACTGTTAATTCTGCCATTTTATAAGCAGTTAAAATAATTGGAATAAATTAATAAGAACTATAATAAGAAAATACGACTTTGTTTAGATTCATACTTTTTTAACCACGCAATTACAATCATAGTCCTCTGCAAATGATGTTAGACTAGAATTGGCGCATGGTTATTTAAAGAAATAGTTCCAAGTGAAAAGTTGTTGTTGTCCCCAAAATATGTAAATTATTGTACAAATCACACTACCATGAAAGAACTGTCATTCAAGTCTTAAAACTCATTCCTTAAATGGCACAAATACAGCAAAATATTAATATAAATAATAATTTTTAAAAAGCATGACTTTCCAAACGAAAAGCATTAACTATGAAGTATTCCTAGTGTGGGCAGGGAAAATATAATCAAAAATAATATCTTACCGTTTAATTTCTTTTAAAACATTGCTTAACCTTTTAATACTATCATAATTTTGTACGTCTTAGCAGTAATAAATCAGTTATAGAAATCAATACTAAAAAACTGCACAATCAAAATTACCTGCACTCTTAACTTCCATTTTTGAGTGACTGACGCGACATCTGTCTTTTCTTGGGATCTATTATAAATGTATAATTATTATAAAATTATTATTATAAATTATATACAGTATTTCATAACTAATTTTAAATAGCTTTTCAGTATTTAAATATATTCGCATTTTTAACTGCTTTATTTATGCCAATATTCAGTCTTTCTTATTATATTTATAATAAATTTAATATTAGTTTTATAATTCGTATTAATTTTAAAATATTCACATTATCTGCCGCTCTACTATTTTATTGTCAGCTTAAAATGTTAAAATCGTGTTACGAAGAAATCCATATCACCACTAAGACGACCTCAGACGTTCCTATCTGAAAATCGAGGTCACCAAAGGGATGTTCCTGTGGCCTTAGTCGAGCTTTCTACTGATGGCTTAGCTTTCAACTTGGTGGCTTGATCTTTATCTGTGTACCATCAGCGAAGTAGGAACCGAAGCGTACAAAGCTGAAAAGAAGGGCTAGTCCCAGTAATTTAACAACAAATGAAATCCTGGAACTAAAAATGACGAAAACAGATAATCAGGCATTTGAAAGAATATGCGGGAGGTACTTGTTTCTTAATCGGCGATCTTCAACAAAAGTTTCTTTTTCTAAAAGTCTGCAGAAAATAAATAACCCAGTGAAGATCATTAATTAAGAAAACCGGATTTCTGAATAGCGTCAAGATGTTTATCTGTTACTAGGGGATCATTAAGAGGGCACCCCCTTATCGCTCTATCAACATTATCCCTTTATAGCTATCATTATAAATATGATGTAAAGTAATATCCAAATTTTCGTAGCGAGTCATGTTTATCCCTAACAATCTGTCTATCGTTGTGTGTTTATCTAGTACACCAAGATATGCGTTGGGGTATAATTATTTTTGGTAGATTATTAAAAGGGTACGTCACTATTAGATGACGACTTGTCTTTTCGGAGCTTTAGAAGACATTATTTGTTAATCAAAATGTTTACTGAAAAAAAAAAAAAATGGGTTACAATGTAATTAAGAAACGGGGTCTTATTTCACCACAGGTTATTCATAAATTGAAATAGTTCTATAAAACAACACTACTCTGTCTTAGGTTTTACTGTCAGCCGTCTGAGGACGATGATTGTCCCTTCAGTGACGGCGACAGCACTTGAACTTGGGCTCTTGGGACGTGGACTGCGTCCGCGTACATTAATGACCAACAAATTGTGTTGGATACGAAATCGAAACTTCCAAAAGAGTGGAAGAGCCTAACATGGAAAGCACGCTAAGCAACATCTTTCAATAGCGCACAATTTCTTTTCATTACCAGATGTTCTGTGTTACAGAAAATAAGCACTTTATTGCTAGCAGATAGAGATGCATGCAATTAGTGAAGAGAAATTTCGGTTTTATTTATTTTAAGATGTCTGGATAATAGAGACTAACTTTACAAATCAGGGATATAATCCTTGGGGTTGTCACCGACATTCGCTCAGGTACAGCAAACTAGAACTTGCAACCTGGGAGTCTGAAACGTGGTGGACCTAATACTCATGTGACGTTTGAGTCAAGTGGATTGAATTTCGGCGAGATAAATAAATTTTCTGTTTATACTCCGGCACGACAACCAAGTCAGTAGAGTTTATAATAAATCGTCAATACAAATATTTATCATATTTAGTAATCACGGGCTTGAACCCCGGTCCACTCAAGGAACGCGTGCTATGCACTCTTGCTGTTAACCACTCGGCTACGTCAGGTCTGATCTAGTCCTTCTGCATTAGTTACTTCCTGATCCAGTTACTAACAGTTCCACCGCGATGGTAGAACTGTTAGTAACCTTGTGTGTGTGTGTGTGTGTGTTTTTTTTTTTTTTTTTTTTTGTTTTAGTTAGTTGTTGGTGCATCGGCTTCTGTGGCCATAATGCACCTCCCAAGGTTTTTGCAGTACTCTGATCCAAGCCCAAGGCGGGATTCGAACCCGCGACCTTTGGGTTGCCAGGCAGGCACTTTACCTATCCGGCCAGCCCGGTCGGCAGTAACCTTGTATAACCTCATGCAAGTCCTGAAATATGGCACCTAGCATACTGGAGGTAACCGCCCAATGAACCATTGCTATTAGTAATAGCAATGGCTACATGATGCAAAGAAGCCTATGGCTTATGCTGCACCAGCCAAAAAAATAATAATAAATAAATAATAAAATAAATAAATAACGAAAAATAAATAAATAACAAAAAATAAATAAATAACAAAAAATAAATAAAATAATAATAATAATTAATAAATAAGAGAAAAGGAAATGGACAACCTAAGCGTTTCCCTCTTCCCGTAGGTAATTATCCAGCAGACATTTGAATTTTCCCAAACTGGCAGCCTCTACCACCCATGTAGGTAACTTAGTCCAGTAATTTATAACTCTCTGGCTAAAATAAAACTTCCTGCAATCCAGTCTAAACGTCTCCCACCGTAACTTGAAATTATGGCCGCTAGTTCTAGAATCATTTTAACCGTAAAAATTTCGTCCTCATTCATTTTGCTTATGCCTCTCGGAGCCTTAAACACTTCAATCAAGTCTCCTCTAAGGTACCTAGTTTCCAAGCTCTGCAACCCACACATTCGAAGTCTTTCCTGATATGGACGTCCTTTTGCCGATCTCACCAGGCAAGTTACTCGTCTATGGAACCTTTCAAGAAGAACAAAGGTAAGCAGGGGTCGAAGTGTGACGTACACACTACACATACGAATGCCACCCCTCAGGGAAAAATAGGTGGCAAAGGGCTCTCATCTACCGGTAAAAAAAAAAAAAAAAAAGGTAAACTGCAGCCATTTTCAATCCACTGCAGGATGGAAGCCTCCTCAACAATTCATGCTGAGGGACATGGACCATAATCTACCACGCTGGTCCAGTGCGGGTTGGCAGATCGACCGTATTTAGCAGTCAGGGGCTTGAACCCCGGTCTACTCAAAGAGCGTATGCTACTGCACTCCCACTCCTGACCACTCGGCTACGGTAATCCACAACTTTGCTTATTGGAGACTTGAAAGAGTGAAACCTGTGTTTAGTCTCCAGAGCAAAGTTCTGCCAAACTCTCATCTTTTCCATCATGTAGTAAGGGTAATGTCATAAGAGAGGTTATGATGGGCATCATGGCGAAATCCAATCTTCCTTACATTTCGAGGATACAGTTCTAAAACGATGTTCGGAAGCCTGCTCTAGACAGTCCCCCCCCCCGACCTAACCTATTGATAACTCTTTTTCCCGGAACCCAAGGTTTGTTGTTCAGCAAAGCAGGCAAATCGACTTTGTGGTGGGGGAGGACATACATATCCTCCCCCACCACATTTGCTTTATTACTGAGTACATCACGAACAGCCAAACTAATAGAACAAACTTAACTGCGAAAAGATCTAAATCACCCAAAGACTTTCGTTCATTTCACAAATACACGTGGTCTCAGTTCCAATCTCAATGATGTCCATTTCCACTTAGTCTGCCAAACTCAACTTACTTTTTCTGAATTCCAATTATATGTTCAGCCACTGCTCATCTCAGTTGTCCTAATTATTCACTGTTCGATTCTTCTCGCTTTAAAGGTGGAACTTGTGCATATATCCGCAATGATATTCCCTGCCAGAGAATGTCAAAGTGAATATATCACAACTTGGATTCTCCGCTTTTAGATCTTCTCTGGCTTAAAATCTCTCTACTCCATTTTGTCAAATTCATCTGTTGCCTCTATCGATCTCCCAGGTCCACTAATCACTTGGAACTCTTTGACTTCCTTTTTAAGAAGCTCTACTTTCACCAGGCCAACTTTTCGTAACAGTGAGGTGATTTTTCTTATCGATTTTATGTTCACAGCTCCAGTTGACTCCAGTTTTTTAGCCACACGGAAGCAGCTGGTCAGATTCTAACACTTTTTGTAACAGGCTTTTTCAATTAATAATGGCCTCATAGAGACTGTTCATTTACCTACCAGAAGTACAGATTAAATTCTAAAACGATGTTCGGAAGCCTGCTCTAGATAGTCCACCCGACCTAACCTATTGATAACTCTTTTTTCCCGGAACCCAAGGTTTGTTGTTCAGCAAAGCAGGAAAATCGACTTTGTGGTGGGGGAGGACAGGACATACATGTCCTCCCCCACCACAGTAATAAAGTAATAATCTCTTGATCTTTTTCTCACGAACAACCTTTCCAAGTACATGGCCCAGGTGTGTTGTGCTTTAGGCACAACTCACCTGGACCATGATCACAACTTGGTGATGTTCTCGTCACCAATGGAGCTTTTCTCTCGTGGTCACTCCCAGCATCGTTCTGTTTGGCATTACAAGAATGCAAAATGCGACGATATCTGCGAGATTTCCGTTCTTCCTCTCCTTAGTTGGATTAAATTTAAAATTTCTGATATTAATCTTTTCTCAGATCGTGTCAGTGTAATTATTCTTGTAGGGATAAAATCCATTATTCCACACTCCACCTTTTATCTAAACCTTGGTTTCCCAATAAATATGCTGTTCAAGATAACAATGTTGCATGTCGCAATTTGCTTGCATTTAAATCTCCAGATTCATTTTGTGCCTGCACCAAAACTCGCAACAATTGTAAAGCAGTTATTAATCAGTCCAAACTAGATTTTGAACAGGCTAAGCAGAGTAAACTTGCTTCTTGTCCAAACGATAGTCGAGCAGCATTCTGGTCTCTTGCCAAATTTTTCCCATCTCTACTCCCACCTGTGTTAAAACCTAATGATTCTGTCGCATTGTTAAAGCCCACTTGCTAGCATCCTGAGCGCCTCCATAGCCAGGTGGGAAGGAGCAGCAGTGCGTAGCACACGCTTCTTGATTAGACCGGGGTTCGAGCCCGTCACCACCAAATACGGAGGATGCGGAAAGGTCAAGGGAATGACCACCGCATATTCCCGGAGCAATATGGCCTTAGTTGCTAATGCTCCTAAAAACCAAACAATAACAACAACAACAACAATAACCTAGCATCGTACTTTTTCTTCTAACTCTTCTATGATGATCTTGGTAAAGCACTTCCTACTATTCCCAGTACACTCCGCTTAATGCACCTTATGGTAATTCGGCAGAAGAGTTTTGAACAATCTTGATACCCAGAAAGCTCCAGGTCCTGATGGAATTTCTCAACTTGTTCTCAAAACCTGTGCTCCCGAGTCTATTCCTGTTCCTGTGCTCCTGAGTTTATTCCTGTTCCTGTGTTCCTGAGCATATTCCTGTTCCTGTGTTCCTGAGTCTATTCCTGTTCCTGTGCTCCTGAGTCTATTCCTGTTCGCCTTTTCACGCTTTCTTATTCCACCGGTATTTTTCTTTCTGCTTGAAAATTTTCTCATATCCAGTCAGTTCCTAAAAAGAGTGACAAATCCTTCCCATCATATTATCGCTTCTACTCTTTCTAAAGTAATGGAGAAATTCACTAATTATCCACTCATAAACTATCCTGAAACCTTCCAAATGATCAATGATCGCCAGTATGGATTCTACCAGTGTCTATCCATTGGTGATATATTGGCTTATATTACCCATCTATGGAAAAATTCAATGGAAACTTCTTGGGGGAACTTATGCAGTTGCTCTTCACAAGTCAAAGGCTTTTGATCGTTTTTGACTTAAAGGAAAATTATTTTAGAATAAGTTTCCTTTAAGCCAAAGAATAAGTTTCCATCTTATAGATTGCTGACTAATTTTAGTAATTGGATATCCAGTTTTCTCTCTGACAGCTGGCTGTGGTAATGGTAGATGGCCCTTTTGTATTCTACATTCTCCACTAATGCTGGTGTTCCCCAAGGTTCAATTCTTTCTCCCAATCTTTCCCTCTTGTATATTAATGACCTTCTTCCATTGAAGGGGAAATTCTCTCCAGGGTTTTGCTGATGATGGCACATTGCCTTCCACTTTCCAGTTTGAAAAATCTTGCCCTGCACAAACAGCTTCTACTTCGCAAATATATCCACTACCATTTTTTTAAATGCTTATCGCCAGGTAATTCTCCAGTGTGGCGAAGGTATCTTAGTTTAATTTCAATCCTTCTAAAAGTCGGTTCTCTTATATACGAGTATCTCGCAAAATGGATTCTTCTTCTTCTACGCTTATCTTCGATGACTCTCAAATTTTTAGACACGATCACTACTACAGATGGTTGCAGTAGTAGTAATAATAGGGATTTAGGAGCATCAGCAACTAAGGCCATATTGCCCTGTGTATACTTTCTGTAAATTGCGTGTGTTTTGTGGTCGATTTTCTGTTTTGCTGGACGAAAAACCCAAGTTTCCGGGAGAAAAAATCCATATTACCCTCGACTGAGACCGACTACTCAACCATGTTGTGAAAAAGGCCCATAAAAACTCCTCACTTCATCGACGGGACTCGAACTAAGGTCTTTACCACTCGGTGTGGGGAGGACGGCAATTATACCAACTGTACTACCCACCAGGGCAACTCTGAAATGGTTTCTATTATTCCTCCTCTCTCTTCCAACCAGTCCGAACATGTGCAGCAACCAGTCAACATCCTTTTACTGTCCAATTTCGAAACTCACAGAATCAACTTTTGTTAGTCATCATTTGTCCCTTCAACTTCTTATTTCTGGTACAACTTCCTTCACTTTTTTTTTTTTTTTTTTTTTTTTTTTAATATTTCCTGAATAATACAATCTACAGAAATTCAAGTCTAATGTCAACAAGTATCGTCTTTCATTTTCTGAACCTTCATCTCACGTATGATGCTAAGTACTGTAGATTATAATACCTTTCGTGTTTGAGATTTTCATTAAAAAAAAACATAAAATAAACTGATGATAAATGAATAGATAATAAATGATAAATCTGGAGATTAAGGATAATTGATTATGCTTATGATTCATGAAATGGTACCAGTAAAGGTTCACAGTACATAATAATTTAAAAATAAATAAATTTATTTATATATTTTTTTGTGTTCTGGGAATTACCACATAAAAGCCATAAGATAGAAAGAATAGAAGAGCATCACTACAATTCGAATTTAAAGAAATACTTAAATAAATTCTCTATTTCTACTCCGGGGCGATCACGCTATCAGGAGTTCACAAGATAGATAATACATGAAACAGCACTGTATTTAATAGTCACGCAGGCTTGAATCGCGTTCACTCAAAGAACGTGTACTTGTGCACCCTCACATATCACCACTCGATTACAGTTTTACAATACTGTACAAATACTACACTGGTGTGCAAAATTTAAGGACCAGTCAAATTTTCATAGGAGTGGCCTGGATATGAGAAAAGCATACCAAAGGAACCTCGTGAGGTACAGAAATGATGAAGGAAACAACACCGACACAACAACCCAAACAAAACGGTACAGAGGGACTTTATTCAAAAATGGCAACATAACACTGGCTGCCATGATACAGATGCATCACTGCCAAAGATGGAACAAAGGGAAGAGGTGGTCCTCAGTAGGAGATATGGCCACCCCTTAATGTTGATGCAGGCTTTGCACCGTCTGTCCATACTTAGAACAATGTTGTTGATAAGTTCTTGTGGTAACATCGTCCATTCTTCTGTCAGGGCCATATTCAGCTGGTGAACATTTTCTGATGGGTGTGGATGTGTCGCTAGGCGTCTCCCCAGAGCGCCCTATATGTGTTCGATGGGATTTAGATCGGTGGAACGGGCAGGCCAATCCATACGAACAATATCTTCACTTTCCAAAAGCATATCAACATCTACAGTGCGATAGGGTGTGGAGTTACATCCATAAAAACGAACTCGGGGCTAATAGCACCTCGGAACAAACGCACATGGGAAGGATTACCTCAGTACAGTAGCGTTTACCGGTTACAGTACCGCCTTCCAGTATCTGGAGTTGTGTACGTCCATCCAAGATAACGCCTCCCCAGACGAAAACACCTCGACCGCCATATCGATTCCTTTCAGTAATGTTTGGGGAGTGATACCGCGTGCCAACCTCTCGCCAGATTAGTCGACGTCCAGAATCGCTGCTGAGACTGAATTCACTCTCATCAGTAAAGAGTACCTTAAGTAAAGATTTTATGGTTGTAACCTTTAGAAATAATGTTGGTTCTTAAGTTTTGCACACCAGTGTATTTTACTAATACTGTAAGCTGGTCGTTTACTACCAGAGTTGAAGCTTAGATGCGTCTTACGAGAGAGATGGGTAAGATTTCGGTTTTTACTTTATAATAATAAATTTTTTTTTTTTTAATTTGATGTACCGGTAGACATTGAGGGAGAGTTTATGGTGCCTGTGTATCTAAAGGATTTGGAGACGTTTTCCATAATTGCAGCTACTCAAAAACTGTTAGCACGGGGGTTATAATTGCTGTTCTCTCGCACCATGTGAAAAAGGCTGGTTTCGAGTCCCATCCAGAAGAAAGAAATTAGCATGGGCTAAACCAGCGGTAGAATGCACACAATTTATAGAATTGAACGCCTTAGTCGCCTTAGCCTAAATCTAAACATAACTGTGACGCTTTCCAAAGAAAATCTCCATAAGGAGAAACCCCCTCCCTCAAAGAAACCTCATAAGAAGTAATCACATGGATTCAAATGTGGTCTGTAGAGTCGCTACATCAAACTTCAAAGCGACCATCATATCGATTGATGATTACTTAATCATGGAGAGGTTCGCTAACACAAAAAAAAAAAAAAAAAAAAAAAGGAACCGCATTTGCGATATGTGGTCTCGACTTATCACTTTTTGAATCTCGTACATGTATCTCGTATATTAACACTCATACCTTGAAGATTTAGAATAATATGGTATTGAAACCTTTCAGATGATGGTCGGCATTTGATCAGATGAAAGATTTCTATAGTTTAAGAGTTGGCGATTAATTGATTTCTCCATTACTTTAGAAAGAGTAGAAGTAATTGCAATGGGAAGGTAATTGGATGAGAGCAATCTGTCAACCTTTTTAGGAACTGTCTGGATATGAGCAAATTTCCAAGCAGAAGGAAAAACACTTTTGGAATAAGAAAGTGAAAAAAGGCGACACAGAACAGGAGCACAGGTTTTGAGAACAAGTGAAAAAATACCGTCAAGATTGAAGATTGATTGATCAAAATCCTTCTGACATCTTTTTGACAGAAGACCACAGGAGCCATTGAATGGACCGTGTTTGTTGGGAATGGTGGCAGATGGTTTTTCGAAAATAATCAATACACGATTTGGAAATAAAATAGGATGTTAGCAGGTCAGCTTTATCTTTGGCTGAAGTGGCAATAGAGCCATCTAATTTTGACAGAGGTAGGAACAGAGATGGCAAAAGTTGCGATCAATATCTTTGGCAAGAGACCAGAATGATCGGCTACCATTTGGATAAGAAGCAAGTTTTCTACTCTTAGCTTGTTCGAAATGTAGTTTGGACTGATTAATAACTGCTTAACAATTGTTGCGAGCTTTAGTGTAGGCAGAAAATGAACCAGGATATTTGGAAACAAGCCAATTAAGATATATGCAACATTCTTTTCTTGAAGAGCCTTAGCATATTTATGGGAAAACCAAGGTTTAGATAAAGGTAGAGATTTTAAGGTGGAGTTTTGAGTAAAGGATTCCATCCCTATAAGAATAATTTCCCTGACACGATCTGAGCAAACGTTGACATCAGAAGATTTGAAACTACCTGTGCTATCTTATCCTGTGGGTTACATTGCAGCACATGTGTGCCCCACCTTTTGAAACGTTTACACGAGACTTATTTACAAAAACTTATCTACAACAACAGCTTATATTCTTAATATTTTTAAATTTACTGTGAGGGACGTTTGATTTTAATGGAAACAAGCCTTGAGCGGAATGCTAGCAGGATCAGCATCATGTTTTTAATACAAAACACTCAACATTACACAATAGGCGCTGTCGATATGGACACTATTTAGACTTGAGCGAGACCTGCTCTCTATTGTTCCTAGAGTTTAGGATTGAGGATATATTGAAGTATCCAGAAGAAGAACAAAGCTTGTTTTAACTGCGTGCACAGAGACACTGAACAACGACTATCGATTCGGAGGTATGTTTCTTAATTAGGTGAGGAGAAGAACCGTCCCCAAAAACTTGTCTACCGTATGTGGTACCTTCGTAAAGCCTTTCTGCATCAGTCTTCAGTGTATTAAATATCTTGAGAGTGTTTGCTGAGAAACATCGCCGAAGACTATCGAGCATGGTGATTGATCTTTTCTTTTTTTAGTGTCTTTCTCCTCTCCATTACTGCAAAGTTCCTATCGTTATATGCCTGAATGCATTTCAACGCATGTTTTGCCAATTCTGATTCTTTAAAGTTTCCTTCGGCTGCGTGTCTATTGTGTTCATCTGATCGGGTTTAAAATCTTCTTTCAAAATCGGGACATTCCAGTAGCGAGGGTAGCATGGTTTTTTCTCCCAGAAATTCGGGTTTTTCCTTCAACAAAAAAATGGACTTCGGAACGCATGCAGTTTATACAATATACACGGAGCAATATCTCCTTAGTCATTGATGCTCCTAAAAAAAAAAAATAAATAAATAAAAGTGCATTGGGTTTAAACTGTGGAAGTGGTAAAAATGTAATTGTAACGAGGCTCACGTGTTTTGCAATGAAATCGTCTTAATTAGCTTGTACCGATATTATCAGCAGTCGGATTACGAAACTACACGTGCTAGGGGGAAAAAAAATTCATTTTGTTGATCAGTGTTATCTGAGTCATGTCAGTCAACTCCAGCCTGGAAAGATTGTTCATGATTCGTGGTGTAGAATTGCACAATACGACACGGCAGTTGAAATGAAAACCACTTAGGGGAAGAAAGGACTGTGGGAACCTCATTTGAATGGCTTGGACAAATTAAATAGTGCATTATATCTTTTATTCTTCCACAGCGGGTTCGAACCAGATGACATGCAATTAATTAAGGAAGGATAGTAATAGACGTAATAAATGAAAATTCTCTTTTAGCTAAAAGTTAGAATAAACTGGAGAGCTATGTAAATTGCAGGAAGGATACCTGGTTTGAAAAGATGAATCTTCTTTGTGTCGGTTTGCCTTCATTAATACAAATACTAATCTAAGAGTTCACATACCTAAAGAACCCGCCCCCACCTCTTAAAGTATTGCAAGGTTGCCTGAAAGGATCATTATTATTTTTTAGAGGAAAAGTGAAAATCGGCAAATAACGGTTAACTGAAGACCACCATGCTTTTGACGAGAAATATCAGTGGATTTCTGAAGATATTGGGTACTATTTACCAAAATAAATCAATGATATCAAAAATGAAATCAATCTGAGACCATTAGATAACAATTACGCTTTTAGTATTTTTCTGTATTACAAACATTAGAACCAAGACTCAGATTGCTTAAAATTGTCCATGCCTTGTTTACGTTTCTGAAACGGTCTATTGGTTTCCATTTATGCCCCGACATCCGGTCATACTGGGAGTTCACTCTCCCTCGTTTGCCACATGATGTGACCACGGAACAGGTAAACAAGCCGACTACACTGATAAAGTTGTATTTTGACCCGTTTGACCTTTGGCCTTTTAAAACTTTGTTTCGTCCACCTGGAGTAACAGACGTTTGAATAGAGCACGTGTTCTACTGTGGCCCTTTGTACGCATTATCCCCCCTCCTTACCCACCCACGCGTTTGGAATGTCACGTGCAAAGAGCTCGTTGGCTTCTTTCTTCTTCCTCCATCTCTCAATGCGGGCGACCCCGTTGCCAGTCCAATAGCACTTATCGTCTTTCACCGCGAGCTATTTGTGGCTCTGTTACTCCACCATCTGGTGCCCACTAATAAAGGAGACTTTCGAAATGTGGCCGCACGAATGTAATGTTTGTGTTTGTTTGTTTTATTTGCCAGATGGTAGAAAGGAGAGCTCAGTCATCAAAGAAGTTCCTTACACATTTAATTATAGAAGATGAACGATGCTCGGATATTGACAAAGTCTACTCGACCTCAGTAAGCTTAATCAGATCGAACCTAAGCTTAATCAAATGAAACAACAGATAAAAAGAAAAACAAATCAGCCACTTCATGATTGCACCAATCAGAACTACAAAACTCATATTTGCAATGGCTATCGTTAGCACAACTTGACTAGAAATACGAAAATATAATTTACTGATAAATAGCCACTTCATCCAATGTCTGACTTCAATGCACTCGTACCTTCCTTTCTCTAATGAATTTTCTTCCATGTTTACTTGACTTTGTTTTGCGCTTTTCTTTAATTCCAATTATTTCCCACTCATCCACCTCGAGGTTGCAGCGGTGACCAGAAATATATATATATATATATACTATTGTCTTTCATCTTGTCCATCCGTTTATCCGTCCACATGTAACAACTGGACTCCCAGTGTACGGATTTTTATGAAATTTTATATTTGCATCATATAGAAAGATTTGTCGGTCAAGCCGTCCCAACTTTCATTAAAATTGAACAAATAGCAATCCGTAAATTATTATTTCTTTTTTCCAGAGAAATTCAAGGTAAAAAGAAATGTATAGGTTAAATGTAGTTTTAATGCAGTGTTGTTAACTTTAGACGGTCCATGCACGCTTACTTGTATTGCGATGTAAAACTCGTAAATACAGTGTTATATATGAGACTTAAAAAAAGCGTATGCGGGAGAAAAGATGAATATTACACAATTGTAATTAAACTGAACAACTAAGTTTCGAGAAGCTACATAGTTTTATTAAACGTTCTCCAAAATTATAATCTCAGTAATTCTTTAGTATTATTATTAGTATTAGATAAGATGGAAGTTTGTTCCAGCAATCAACCACTCGATGGCTATAGGCAAACTTCCGCACATCTATTTGCAATCGTCCTTCGTCAGTTTGAATTTATATCCAACCCTCATGTGGATGGTCTGGGCAAGGAGAAGAATCCCATCAGCATTGAACTTGCTCAATCCATTCAAAGCGCTTTCATAGGTAGCACAGTTGGTATAATCGCCTTCTTTCCTACACCGGGTGTAAAAGACTGGAAAAGACCAGAGTTCGAGTCCCGTCGATAACGGGAGGGATTTTTATGGGCCTCAAATTAACCACAGAACATGAAAATTACAGACGGTATACACGGAGCAATATGGCCTTAGTCGCTAATGCTCCTAAAACTGCACTACAACGACAACCATTCAAAGCTTTAAACACCTCATCAGATCACTTCGTAGGTGCCTAGTCTCCAGAAGCTGCAATTTACAGAACTGAAGCCTTTCTTTGTAAGAGCACCCCTTTGTTCCTCTCACCAATCTCGTCACCTTTCTCCGTGCTCGTTCTAGCAGCTCTACATTCGAGGCTCCAGACCTGCGAAGTGATTTGGAGTTTTTACAATGGGATAATCACCACCTTATCCCTGCTAGCAAAATTTCCATATACCATTTTCAAAACCCCTTGAGCAGTCCTGGCAGCCTGTCTGCAATGGTCAGAGAATTTCATATCAGATTGCACAATTACCCTCAGATCCTTTTCATATTCCACTACCTTACTACACAGTTGGTACGTTACTCTGGGGTTACTGCTACCCATATGCAGTACCTTGCATTTGTCAATGTTAAACTTCAATTGCCACTACCTAATTTGTCTGGATCTTGTTGCAGTAGCACGCACCCTGATTACTATGATTAACTACCCTGCCAACCTTTGTACAAATTTTGTATTATCTGCAAATTGAGAGCAGTGTCCATTGATAATCATTCTCTGTCTTCTACCACTCAACTATCCCTTTATCCATAGCAGTGACTATCCCTTAATGCCACAATGCACAATTTGTACAGAGCAATCTTTTATGTGCAACAGTTTCAAAAGTTTTTCTGAAATCTCAGTATGTGATGAAAAAGTAATTAAAGTAATTATTATTATTTTATTTATTTTTATTATTATTTTTTTGCATCCAGTTCCATTGTTGCTGCATCATAGTATCCAATAAATCATAGTATCCATCAAAAATCCGATAAACTATTGATCTTTCAAGATCGCCCTTTAACAATTCCGTGCTGTGACTGAAATATAATTGAATTTGCAGTCTAGATGGTCTGGCATTACTTCTTTAACGGGAGGTTCCATTATTTTTCGCGGAACAGAAGCCAAGCTAACAGGTTTGTAATTACTCTTGTCACCTCTTGATTCCCGTTATGGATTGGGGATACATTCGCACGTCTTCAGAACCTCCCCTGAATCCAGAGATGCTCTCATAATCATGACTAAAGGTTTGTTTATTTCTTATGCTGCATCCTTTAATATGATTGGACAGATCCCATCTGCTCCAACAGAACATCTTTTGCATCTTTTTTATAATAGGCTTCAACAATTTCTCTTCCACTTTCTTCTCAGTAAAAAATCATTAATACCCTGTTAGAACTGGACACATTTACATCATGCCTATCCTACTATAATGCTGCAACTGACAAATATCCTGACGAAAGAATGGTCAAAAGGGGACTAGAATCCCTCAAACACCAGTGGAATCTATGCGAAGACGTGCATAGGCTGCAATTCAGCAAAAGGTTTCTAATTTTTTTGTCCAGTGACTGAGATTCTAGGTTCTTAAAGCAGATTTTAACTGTAACACACCACTACGTGAGACAGGAACGATGACTGTAAAAACACTAGGGTGGAATTCTACGTGGAATATATGATAAATTTTGAAGGCGAAAAAAACAGAGGTCGAATTATATGCTGAAATATACGGTACATTCATCATAATATTTATGCAATTAGCATAAATGAAATGAGAGTTCATGATAATTGGAAGAAAACTAATCATTAGAGGAAAGTTTAGGTTATTAAAGCGATTTTAATTCATTTTAATTTAGTTCGTTACCATGTGATCCCTTCCCTACATAAAGATTTTTTTTTCTGTTCATTTAACATCCTTCATTAACCTATGATTTATGTTAGCATCAATGACTACTTTGATAAATTTCAAGTTGTGCTGCAGGTTTTCAAATCTGCCATACATTGGAAATCATTGACTTCAATTAAAACACTCCAGATCCATGAAATATTCGTCTTCCTTGTCTATATTTGTCACGTATAATAAGGGAAGACAGGCATCATCATATTTCCCTCGTAAAATGTCCACTTGGAAGTTGCATGTTACGTAGTGCAGCTCCGGTACGTTAGTTAAAATCCTCCTGTCCACTTGGAAGTATTCGATTACGTGATATTTGAGAAGCGAAAGCACGAACAAAGCCATTGTCTTTGAGAACAGCTGGAAGACATGTCAGTAAGCATTGCCTTTTAAAAGAATTTTATGTGGTCATAGTTCTTTTACAAGGGAGATTAATTAATTAATATCAAAAGAGATATGAGTTTTGTTAAGGATATACAGGCATTTTGCCAGCAGGGGCAAGGAGATAATTATTCAGCTGTATAAGGCAATGGTCAGGCCACATCTTGAGTACTGCATACATGTCTGGAGGCCTCATTTTTAAAAGGATGTGGATTGTTGGATTAGAGAAGAGCAACGGGGGGGGGGGTTACTCTAGAAAGACTTCAGTTCTACAAA
This sequence comes from Mastigoproctus giganteus, assembly GCF_048544385.1. NCBI lineage: Eukaryota > Metazoa > Arthropoda > Arachnida > Uropygi > Thelyphonidae > Mastigoproctus > Mastigoproctus giganteus. Next base: position 9,417,314 of record NC_143577.1, read on the forward strand.
CTGCAGCATCTGGAGATTAGACACCTGCGAGGTGATCTAATTGAGTTGTTTAAGATTCGAATGGATTGAGTACGATCTTTCCTCTTTCTCGGATAACACACATGAGGAGTCATAATAATAATTATTAAATCCGTTTATTAGTTGTAAGACTTACCCCGAATACAGCCTTCTGGCTAGGAAGGCTACAAATATACATGATAACAAATATACATAATTTGTATATCTACAAATATTCATCATAACATTTACAAATATAGTTAATTATATAAATGTTGCATAAATTGTTTCATACAGTATGAACTGCACGGTATTCCTGTAACAGAATATACAGATCCACAGAGTACTGTACTCAGCAAACGGTTAGAATTTCAAAGTACGGTATGTATCCCTTATGATTATATTGTAGTAAGCCTTGTCTGCGCACAGTCTCTCAGCATCAATTTTTAGAACATTGAAGATCTTGTGGGGGAACATCCAGTCGAAGCACGATAGGCTTTTCAGGTAAGGACTTATTGTTTCCACGAGGTAATGCCTAAACTGGCATGGAGAAGAGCGCATGAGATGGTGAATGGCTTTCTTCTGACTGTGTTCAACCATTGATGGATCCAGTATTCAGAGCTATAATGTTTCTTCAGGCAAGTTCAGGTGCAGAGGACCAAATGGAATGTGTAGAGCGGAATAGGCATGTAATTTAATTTCGATGGTTTCTGCAATTAATAGTTCCGTATAATTACGTTGGACACAAGTATTTCGGCCTTGTTGAATAAAAATATAGTTTTCGTTAACGGCATAAAAGGCTAATTCTGACGCTGCTGAACGAGAAGCGAACTGAGGACGCGTGCTGTTTTACGCGAACATTGAGCGGAAATGGCGTCGAGCCTTGGTAAGATGAGTCGAAATCACCGCAAGAAACATTGTATATCAAGTACTTTATTTGTGTCGCGAAAGAGGAAAGGATTGGGCGATTGTTCAGTATAGCGTGGAATTTCCGTATTGGTCTGGCCAGAATCTTAAATTCGGTAATTTTGAAGGATCTGTTAAACTGCTTGTGCCACTGTTCAACGTATGGAACAGAAATAAAGTATTTTTTGATGTTACTATTGTTGGTTGGTGTAATTTTTTGTGTCCTATCCTTAGCTTGTACCCTAATTCAGTTTATAAGGGGGGTAACCCCTGTTTAAGAATCTGCTGGTTAATATCTGTATTTCTGAATCTAAAGCAGATTCCGTTGTTGAATATTTATAGGCATTGAGAAATTGATTAAAGATAATAGACCTTTTGTAGATGAATGGTAAATGGATGATAGCTGTTATAATGTCGAAACACAACTAGCACTTGCCACATCGCAGGTGAGTACTAAGATAATAAGCTTTGCTAAGAATCTTAATAGTTAAACTTTCCTTAAAATTTCGGTATTCCAATAAGCAAAAATACCTTTCCCAGTTTAGGAAACTTCGCGACAAATTAAAAAATTATCTGCATCCAAACGATTGGTCTGTATTGAAGACCTCAATAGATTTACGACGTAAAGCACAGACTACAGAAATAAAAAAACAGATACATTAACAAATTGAATAAATTATCGCGGGTATCAAGCAAGGTTCATACGAGTTCAAACACACGCTCGCGAGCTTTTGACCACTTCTCAGCCACTTGGTGAGCTAAGGTCTGCGCTGGTGGAAGAATGGGATTTGTTGCCACAGAATCTTATAGACGTTGGTTCATCGCTGTAAGGCCTGTTTAGACGTTGGAGGGGACTGATGTCATGTGGCCATATTTTCGAGCATCTTATATCGACTTGTGCAATGTGACCTTTTTTTTTTTGGTAATTCTTATAAAGTAAACTTTACCATTATCAATCCACTGTAGGATGGCAGCCTCTCAACGTTTCATGTTGAGAGAAATGGACTATAATCTATTAGGCTGATCCAGTGCGACTTGGCAGATCGACCGTATTTAGCAGTCAGGGGCTTGAACCCGGTCTACTCAAAGAGCGTGTGCTGCTCCTCTTCTGACCACTCGGCCACGGAGGCCGTTTTTAAAAGACAATTCTTATACAGCCCCTATAAAAGTCCTTTATATCGGTTTCGCCGAACTTTCTCGCTGTCACCTCATTTCATCGTTATTCTGTGGTACCACCATTCTAAATTTCCCGCTTCATCGCAACTGCACGAATTACACCACATTTTCTGCGCGACTTGTACGCATGCTGACATGCTGCACAGTTTATCTTCGTGAAAAATAATGTCGAATGATAATTCTAATTTAATTTCTTTTTAATATTAACTTACTTTGGAATTTTGCAGTCCCTGCGAGCATTAATATCTTGCAGTAAGCTGATTATTACTCAACTTGTATTACGAACTGAGTATTACTAGGGGTGTACCGCATGGGAGAGTTCTCTAGGTATTCCTCTTCGAAGTTGCCTTCAAACCATTTCTTGCCACATCAGATAACTTTCTGTGTTATGAGGATGATACGAAGTTTTTCCTACAAACAAAGGATCAGCAACAACTGCCTAAGGTGATCCTGCATGGTGATCCTGCAGTTTACCTTTGAGCAATTGGCCTAAAGCCTAAGGTGTATTTTAGGCCCCTCAAATCAGCTCAATTGTCGATAACAAAAAAACAACCGCAATAAATCCACTGTTCATCAGGGACAGCAGAATTAAACCCGTCAATCATGTCAGTGGTGGTGACTGATAGAATTAAATCTGTCAGTTGCCACGTTGACCAGGCCCTTCTCTCACACAAAAAGTAAAGATGTATGCAGCATTATTGGCCATTAGACAGGAGTTGGCGGGTGCCTCATGACCCAATGGTGATCGTGCACTACACTCAAGTTTGTCTCATTTCATGCCGTTAACGAAAACTATACATTTTTATTCAACGAGGCCAAAATACTTGTGTCCAATGCAATTATACGAGACTATTAATTGCAGAAACCATCGAAATTAAATTACGAATACATGCCCATTCCGATCTACGCATTCCATTTGGTCCCTTGCTTCTAAAACTTATCTGAAGAAACATTATAGCGCTGAATACTGGATCCATCAATGGTTGAACACAGTGGGAAGAATGTCCTTCACCATCTCACGCGCTCTTCTGTGATCACGGCATACGGTCGAAAAGCTGTCAGCTTCAGGAAGGAAAATCGTTTATCAAAATGTACGTTAAACTTTTTAATTAATTTTTAACTGTTTTCAATTGATTTTTTACTGTAATCAATTTGCGTTAATCTTTTATTCGTTTTAATTTCTGGAGAATATCATACAGAAGTGGTCTACGTATCATATTGAGGTAAACTCTTATTCTTCTACAAATGCATAATAATAATACTCAGCAATATTAGTTTTCGCACATTCTTTATGTAATTGGTAGTTTTTTTGTTTTTTTTTTAAGCTGCATGGGCATGTTGTCTTCACCAGGTAGATCCGCCCGTTTGTCCGTTCGCATGCAGCAACTCCGCGTAGCATTCGTGACATCAGTTCCTCACCCTTACAGAAATCTATATTAGTTTCGTTTGTGGAGCGTTAGTAGAGAGCGAAATTCGGACCAACACTAAACTTTCAGCACATGTTTCGTTGGTCTCTATTGAAAGCCTCCAGAACTAATGGCGATTCCATATATACCCCCTCCGCAAAGAAACGCAGTAAATTCGCAACTGCAACTCCAATCATATTAAAGATATCAGAACTTATTTAGAATACTCATAAGGACCTTTTACCAAATTTCATCTATTTCAGGACCTTTTACCAAGTTTCTTATGTATGTCGGCCCTATATAAGATATACTGACTAAAATTTTTAAAACTTACTAAAACTAAATCAGCTGAAGTTTCTCTGTTATGCACAGTAATGTGAAAACCGTACATTGTGAAAAACCCCACGGTGTTTCTCCTGACCCCAGCGGTAGTCCGTGAGTGTGACCTGTAATCGATCCCCCCTCACTGCAAAGGGATCTGTAATCCTCATATTTATCTTCTCACTTAGTTCGGGGGACAGTATTTAGGAAGTGTGGAGTCACGCTTTATGAGGCAACTAATATAATTTCCGGCATGCATGAATTTAACCCTTACTGTCCCCTGAGTGGCACTAAACCCAGGGCAGGGGGTACCACCCAGATGCTCCCGCAGCACTCTGCACCATGGGGCGTGTAATGGCTGCCTTATAAGTCCTAACCGCCTAATTATACCGCTCTCGTGCTGCCGATTACACGGCAGAGGTGGTCACAGTGCGTTCCAGCTGCTGTCAGGGTAGTGTGCACAACAAATACGATTCAGACGCCGTGCAGGCGTTCGTGTAGCGGAAGTTGGGGATCATTGTACTGCATTATTGTGTTCCGCCTTGTATACCTTCCACCATTAGCTGTCAGAGGGCGCACAGCGTCACATTTGTACCGTTAGGTGAGGAGGGTGTTTTGCTCCTCCGGAAGGATCGCAGTTGACCTTCTAGGTCACTGGTACAATCCGAAATTTCAACTGATATGACTGCTACAAAGGAAAGGGATTAAGGAGACCCAGAAGGGATAATTATTGCATATTCCTATAAAAGATAATAATGATACCTAAATGAAGCATTTTAATGGAATCTACCTCCATGTGATGTGGCAATGTTAGCCTCCATTCACCATCTCATACTCTGAGAGGCTAATAATTAGCAGCCTCTTAGGATAACTCTACGGCCAAATGGATTGTTTTAAATCTTTGTTTCAAGTAGTGCACCTTTGATATTTCTATTTACACCTCATCAGTGGCTGCAAAGATTGCAAATGAAAGGTTTTAATAATAATTTAAGATTATCAGTTAAAGTTACTTTTTTAAAAAATTGATCTCGTATTAAATTATACGTATTATATTAAGGATAGATTTTCTTTAAAATTTAAGGATAAGATAAGGTTTGACTTAATAAATATGGTTATTTGGAGTATACAGGGGTTACTCCCGTTCTGTACCAGAGACTTTCTTAAAGACAGAGTTTTAAAGGATTAGTAATCCTTAATATACTTGAGGAGACAACCAAAGATTATTCATATTTATTCTTATATCAAAAGGATTAGCCTTGTTACTCTGGGACTAGTATATTCTCGTTTATGTAGAAGAGTTAATCTCTTTTAACCAGAGATTTGACTAAAATACTGCAGAAAAAGTTTCCCTTCTAACCTCATTACCTGTTTGTTAATGACATTATTAAACAACCTATTCTTTAGGAATAGATATTTTATGCAAATCAATTTTTTAAAAAGTAACCTTAACTGATAATCTTAAATTAGGTTATTTTATTGTATTATAGTAACTTATAGCGTTTCATTTGCTGTCCTCGCAATTATTGGTGAAGTGGTAAGAATGTATCACGAATCTCTAATTCCCATTTGTATATGATATCCAATTGTAAATAAACCTACGCATCATGCCACTCAAGCATCAACTAATAAGCTCTTAAACTTCGTTTTGATGTCATCGCTGCTGTATTATTCGCGCCTTGCATGGGCACGTCAGCACCATCACTGGACCACTGACATGTGAAAATCTGCCGCCTGGTCTTATGAATCTCTTTCCAACTCTATCATGCTGATAAGAGTATCCACATTTGGAGAAAGCAACACGAGACCAATGCACCTGGATGCACTGTTGGTGTTCAACAGGCCGGAGTCAGTGGTGTTACGGTTTGGAGACTTTTCGTGGCATGCCTGCGTCCTGGGATAACCGTTAATCGATAGCTTAACGCCAACCAAGTACATTATAACCATGCTGACTGTGTATCCAGACAACTCCGGAATCTATTAAGAATACAACGCTCTATGCCACAAAGCCCGATAAGTTGCTAATTGGTTTCAGTAACATGACAATGAATTCTCCATCCTCCCATAGCCACTAAACTCAGCCGAGCTCCAACCAATTGAGCATATTTGGCACCTTCTAGAAAAGTACATGCGGTGCTACTACCATCCACTTGACAATGTGCCAATAATGCATATGGACACCTTGGGGATCCCATGCCAAGACCTATGTGGGCTGTATTACGGGCAAAATGTTGTCCCACGTATTAGATAGGTGTTACTAATGCAAAACCAACTCAGGGTAAAGACAGACGTGTAACATGCGGGAATATAATGAGAACCTTGATTACACCAACGTATCATATTGTGACTAGCCTCGCATTCAAATGTATCGTACCCCCACCCCCGATGACACTCATGTTATCAATGGTTGCGGAAGATTTTTTTTTTTTTTTAATCTGGTGCGAGTGACAGGGCAAAATCAGAGGATTTTACCTCTAGAAACACTCTAGTTTTTCATCCTTCCATCCCGAGTTCTTAACCTACACTTCACGAGCAGAATACATAGATACATCATTCTTTACTTTCTTTTTATCTAATCTAAACAACTTAATCTCTCCTTTGCTGGACAACGTTTTGTTACTATTATCATTATTATTGTTATTGTTATTATTATTATTAGCATAAGTTGCAAGGACGCCTGACGCCTGCACCAGCCAAAAAAAAAAAAAAATCCCGTGTTACCCTGAGAGAGAGAGAGAGAGAGAGAGTCAGAAGTAAAAGGGAATCACCAAGAAAGCGAAGAATGATGATATCCAGCTCAGGACTCTGACTTTGCCAAGTCCATACTCACCAGATGTAAGCCCCTGGGGCAAAAGAAAGTGGTTGGAGGTGCCAGGGATCGAACCCAGGGCCTTTCACATGCAAAGCGCTCTACCACTGAGCGTTACCCCCACGTTACGGTAGATAATGCTGCCTGATATGAATCAACCAATTCCGATGAGCGACCCATTTGAATTTTCAAAGTAGCAGTTAAAAAGTTTTGTCTAGAAAATTTAATAGGGCATCGATTTCATTTCGCTGAATTGTGGTGGCGAAAAAAGTCTAGGTTCTGGACTGTATAGTAAAAGCAGGTTATAATGGAACAGAAAGATCAGCATGAGGAAATTGGTATATGGCCTCATCATTTTTTTTTTTTTTTAATCTGGTGCAGAGTGATAGGGCAAAATCAGAAGATTTTACCTCTAGAAACACTCTAGTTTTTCATCTCTCTCTCTCAGGGTAACACGGGATTTTTTTTTTTTTTTTTTGTGGCTGGTGCAACATAAGCCTCAGGCTTCCTTGCACCTCATCCTTGAATGTTTGCTGACTATTTAATAAATAAATATATATAGATGAAGATTCCAAATTTCCTCCTATCGTAAAGGAAAAAAATGTCACGAAGTCAATACCTGTATGCAAACTCGCCCTCGCGGAGTACCATCGTCGTCCTTCCCCCCCCCCCCCCCACCGTTTGGAAAAGTCCTAAGTTCGAATCCGTCGATGACGTGAGAAGTTTTTATGGTTTTTTTCACAACGTGGCCTTATTCGGTCTCAGGCGAGGGTGCATGGTTTTTCTTCCAGAAACTCGGGTTTTTCGTCTAGTAAACAGGCAAATCGACCACAGAACTTACGCAGCTTAGAAAAATAGCGGCTGATGCGTCTAAAATCCTATAACAGCAAACAAATATGCCAACACAATAGTGTAACTGAAAATGGCTATTCTTCTTCTTATTATTAAAATCAGTTTATTTCGCAAGAAACCTTGGGTCATCCCGGGACGGCTCTGTGCCAGAAGGGTGTATTATACAAACGTATAATCATTATGAACTTATTACAGATGTATATCAATTTGTTTATCCTTTGGGTTTACATCCTGCAATAAACATTATGTTTGCATAACTTAATCTTTATTGATGGATCGGTGGCCAATGCCTACAGTCAGTGGTCAGGGTTTTAACAAACAGAACTGAAAAATAAGAGGTGAATTTAGATTACTATAAGAAAATATATTAGTAAATTGAAGTTAAAGTAAAAGGAAGAATTAGATGATCACTTTTTAACTATGCGGATAATGTGAGAAACTGTGTGTTTTCTTTTCGGCAGATGCAGAATAAATCCTCCTTCTTGCATCATTATGCTATTTAATATTGTACTAACACTAATAGTAAAATAGAATTCAGAGCCTTTCATCGAATATTTAAATAAAATATTAAATTAGTTAATTTATTAACGAATCCATATTTAGAAATCATTTCAAGATCTTCTATGGCAACGATGATTAAAGGAATTGAATTCCATTTATTGTCTAAGAATTATTTTAGACCTGGTTCCTAAATGATTCAGCTAAACGAACGTATTATGATATAGACTCGAAAAAAAATTATATTTTTATTTGAAAAAGATAATAAGAAACAGATTCAGAATAACAGATTTAAAATTGCAAGACCAACATTGATTGATGTTTTTGTAACAGTGAAATGGCCTAGATGAATTTTCAAAGTGATGAAATTTCAAAGTGGGAAAACCTCATATCGAACTGAGAATTTCTGGTTCCATCATCAGCATCTCTACAAACTCGAATTAATGACCTGAAGTTCTACTGCCGCGAAACAAGTTACCGTACCTGCGACCCACTTTAAGCCAGCAAAAACCTCGTGGTCTCTTCCCTAGCAAGGACTTCTTTTACAATTTTAGCCAGAGGCTGTTAACATCGCGTGACATTTGTATGTTGGGTCCCAGAGTTCAAGCCATTAATGTCAAATGATAGTTTCTGCCCGAGGTATCGTTCTGCTCTCCGTAATACTAGCTGTGGTTTTCCGTAGCAGTCATGACCTCGGCACGGGCGTTGTTACGAACATTTTTTTTTTTAAATAAAATAATTCCCCCCCCCCCCTAAGTAAAAGGGAATGATAATCAGCACGATGGGGAAAAAATGCTTTATCGGTCATTGAGTTCATTGCGCCAGTCAATCACTTGCTAATTGAATCACGTTTTTGATTTATTTTTTCAAACTTCGTGGAATTAAAAAAATAATAATAAAAAAGAAAAATTCCACTGCATCGACATCAAAGGACGCAAAGTCACAACGAAGAAGAGATATATGTTATTGTCTAGAATACAAATTGGGGTTTTTCTAAGCAGTTGATCATCCAAAAGTAAAATAATTTTCACATATTATGCTAAGCAAGTATGAGTAAAAAATAAATCCGGCAGGTGGATTTTGTCGTGACGTTCCTTAACACTAAAATATGTCTGGAATGAGACGGTAATGTGTTTGGAATTGCAATATTGTATTGCGAAATATTCGTGTATAAGAACTGTTGTTTTCGAAATACTGTGGTTCGTATATGTTTGTTCATTGATAAGTTAGATTGTTTTGTGGAATAAAAATGTAACTATCACTTTGTATGTACTTGGATGTTATCTCTTATCAACTGGTATTTAATGACTGTGTTGGTATAATTTCTCTGCATTAGAAAAAGAAAAAAAAAAGTTTTCTCTTTCATGCTAAATATTACAGAAAGTTGTTTATGTCGTTTTAATAATAAACATTCGTTCAGTAGCTAGGATTTTTATGTTTAGTTTTACGATAACGAAAAGAATCATTTTTTGGGTTAGGCCTAAGCTATATTTATGAAAGAAAAAAAAAATATTAGTATTGGTAGTAGTACTGGCAAATGATGCAAGGAAGCAAGCATCAACCAAACTTATAAAACATTATAAAAAAATAAATAAAAAAAAAAAAAACCACTGGCTGATGCTATTGCAGCATCAGCCAAAATTATATTAAAAAAATAAGTACACGTGCCTTGAGTGACCGGGATTCAAACCCGTGACTGCTGAATACGGTGCTGTTTCTTATATTCTGTTTATCTTGTGAACTCCTCTGACCGTTTGGTCGTCCCGGAGTATAAACAGAAAATTTATTTAAATACTACCCACCTCATCTGGCTCTTCCATCTAATAATTCACTGGTCGTGGGGATAAATCGCTCCCTGTTGAAATTCAGGGTGATTCTTATAGATTTCACGTTGCTGAATTCAAATATGGCTGAATTCAAAAAAATTTCTAGTAAAAAAAGATTTTATATATTGCTGTAACACCCCCCCAGTTTTAAGGGAGAAGGTATTAAAGTCAAAAAAGATTTTATATATTTTAAGATAATATTACATACAGTACTAAATTAAGAATATACAAAGGAATTTACCATTATTCTGTCTTGTAGGAATTCTTCTTATCCTACTCTCCTATAATACCGATGAATTAACGAATGATAATTTAAAACTCAAAATGTGTTCCTCACCTTCAGCCCATGAATGATTCAATACTGCAGGATGGAAGCCATTATGTCAGAAAAATCGCGACATTAAAAATATACGTTAAAATTGCAATAAAATTATAATCCACTGAAATTCCTCCCTCATTCCTCATTCGTTCATTCATCGGTATTATAGGAGAGTAGGCTAAGGAGAATTCCTATAAGACAGAATAAAAGTAAATTCCTTTGTATATTCTTAAATGTTAATATAACGTAGGATATGTTAAGTCTTTGGAAGCTCTTACATAGTACTAAACGTTGAACAATGGATCTATTAACCTTATTCTATTTACAAAAATGTTTATCTGATTACAAAACACTTATTTTGTTGTGTTTTGCCTTTTATAATCGTCCATTGGTGTCTCCCGTACGAGATTACAATATTTGGACTCCGTTTTTCCATATGGAAAACATATTTCTCAAATGAAAAAACATATCTTGTTTTTCCATTTGAGAAATATCTTGTTGAAACCTTTCACCGCGTTCATCGGAGACCGTTCCCAAGTTTCAGTAAATAAGGTCTAATTGGGAATGTAGGAAATGAATTTCGGTAATTAACCTACGATATTTGAAAACTAATGGTGATGAGCGCTTTTTAAGCACATATCTGAGTTTCTGCTGGTAAAGATCCTGTATATCATTGACAGAATCTCATGAGCTGTTCTAGCGGCCTGTCTGCACTGCTCAGAGAACTTCATACCGCACTTCAATTACTTCTAAGTTTCTTGTTCTCTAATTGGATTGTTACGGATCTTTACTCCGAAGAGCTCAGAGTAAATATCCGCAACCATCCAATTAGCAACAACTGTGAGAAGCAATTGAGTCAACGTGCTCCAGCATACCCGTGATACGCTTTCGATATCGCGTTCAAACAAAGACGTGACGAATCCAGATTTTTCTAAGGACTAAAGGGAAGCCAACTCATTGTATACCTAATAAAGTGTCCACTCATTTGCGTATTTTAATGATTCTAATTAGGTACTGCCATGCTGTTATTGATGTCGGTATATGTTTTTATTTTATTTTTGGAAGCTCTGTAAGTACGGCGGTCATTTTATAAATAATTTACAGTGCGAATGCGGGCATGGTCATCATCATAGGTTGCCATCCCATCTGGGGTTGGCGATCAGCATCTATTGTAAACATCATGAAATAATTGTTCCACAGTTTTACCTGACCATTCCTTCAAATTATCCAGCCATGATATTCTTCTTCTTCCTCTTACCATTAATTCTTCCAGTCAGAATAATTTGTTGCACCCCATATGGTATGTGCGCATGGTATAGTGATACAAACACTGAATATTACATAAATTAAAACCCAGGCTTCAAATGAGTAATGTCGCATATTTATTTTCTCGTTTTTTTTTTTTTTTTTTAAATACTATATAAAAATGGACGAAAACAGCAACTTTACTGAGAACTGAGATATCTCTATTTAGCATTCCTTCATCAGAATTGAAATTTTAGCCAGAAAACCAACCGAAACTACCGAAAACCAACTGAGAGATGTTGATGAATGTTGTGTGTAGGATACCAAAGTGTTGGTTGGGATACAGTCATAAGAAATTATAATAGTATAATGCTTTAACCATTCATTATAATTATGTTTATAGTGAATGGCTGAAAGAGTTTATTTAATAAAGTTTTGTTTTTTTAACGAAGACAAGTGTACATTATTTTGTTCAATCATATTTTAGCCACGAGGCCTCTGCCTTCCTAGAGTATAGGAGGCCTTGGTACAAATACTGCTTTTGAGGCACTTAGCTGCTTCTCCTTTAAACAGTGCACAGAATGCCTTGTACACTCTCTCCCCTTTCCAAGAACCAGCCTTGTGTACGAGGGTGAAAAACTGAGTTTTCAGGATAAAAGCCATATGGGCCTCGACTGATTGACTCATGATAAGCCTCAAAAAATTCCTCCCGGCCGCTCAGGAATCGAACCTGGGTCTTTTCCACGTGGTTTGGAAAAACTCAGTAGCTGGTGGCACGCTGTGCTAGCTCGTGATGGCCATAATTGAGTAAAATATTCGAATGATCCATTCGGTTATGGAAAATAATTCGCATGGTATAATCGAATTATTTCATTCGATTATGTAATTCGAGTGTAATCGAATGATTTATTGTAATCGAAATAGTCGAATGATTTGCTGAAATCGAAATAATCACTGATGACTCTCGAGCATGCCCATTACGCTAGCTGTAAGGCTACCGAATTGGCATAACCCTCCTCTTCACAGTCTTTGTACAAAAATAAAAATAAAACCGTTTCAAATTGCTTGTGTAAAACAGTTATAACAGCAGATGTGACAGCATTATGTGAAAAGGTGATGGGAGTTATGAAGATCACTAGAATTACTTTCAGATCTGTCTGCTGTAATTACTTTTAACTTCTGAATGATACGTATCATTCAGGAGTTAAAATTGCAATGGTAGAAGAATTGCTCTTCGTTTTATAGAGGATAATAGACGTTGGACTAGGGTACGGTGTCCCCATGATCAGTATTTTTATATAATAAAAAAAAAAAAAAAAAAACTGCAAAATTGTGCTTCTATTGGTTAGACATGCAGCGGTGGACCTTGAATGTATTGAGTTATTAAATACTTTTGTCCAAACGTCAAGAAAAAAAAATAATAATAAATTAAAAAATAAAAGTACAGTATTTAAATTTTAAACGCCTCCAAAATTCGTGTACTAATTACAACGCCGTAGAACTTCTTTTCCTTGAAAATTAGAGACGCGTTCCATTTCTTTTACACATCATAAACTTCAGCATGAGCGCTTTGGGGGAAAAAATCGAAGCAGATTGCGCCTTCTACTTTTTAGTTTTTTACTGTCATTTTTGAACCTTATAATTCAGTTGGACGATCAGCTCTTGCCAGCCTGGTGATATCCAGAGACCCAATAATTTGCTACCGCATCGCCACGGGGCCGAAACTTCGCTCTTGTCTGACTACCCCAGCTACCAGCTGCCTGGTAGCCTGTAATTTGTTCACCCCAGCAACCACACTGCAGTGAGCTGCTCAGGGTTGTCTGTCTTAGCTCTAGGCGTCCTTTAGTATCATCTGCTGGCTTGCTTTTACCTGGTTGCTTTTTATCCCCCTCCATACCAGCCCCAAAATCCTGCCCTGCTCTCAGAATCTTTTCATTTATTCCCCTCCAGTTTTCCCCCTACACAGCAGCGCTTTTCTTTATTCAGTCAATGGCAATGCAGTTGGTTTCCAATTGCATGCTATAAAAACATATTTGTATTTTATGGTTTTCTAATACGTTACAGTAAATACTACTCTAATTGACGAATAATATCGTTTACCATACTTTTTTTACATTGGTCGTATATACTGGATCTCCAAAAAAAAAAAAAATGTCCAAATTGCACAAAGTTTTAATTTACAATTAGGAAAGAGAGAGAGAAGTTATTCTCTATTAGAGAATTTATTATTAGAAAAGCAGGACTCATAAGTGAGACGTTTTTGAATTTCACTGTTTTAGAATTTGGATTTTAAAGAAATACAATTTGTTGTACAATGAAAATTGTATACATTTTCTCTCTCCCAAAATTGTTTTAATGTCGGGCCATAAATCTTTTCCTTTTGCTATTCCCACGGATATTAGTAAATAGTAAACATCGATAGAAATGTTTTCCTTTTTGCAAATACAGAAAAGGTTTGCTTCTTTGTATTACCCGGCCATTATAATGGCTAAATAAATTTTAAGTTATACTGCAGGAACTACCATATGAGTCATAGGTTCAAAATATAGAGACGATATCAGAACATTGCCTTATTTAAGGGTAATGGCGGTTTCAACCACGGTCAACTCAAACTGACGTACTAATGTACCTTTGCGTTTGGCCACTGGGTTATTTTTGCTTATCTGAAGTGCAAATCAATATACTAAAAATAAACAGGATTATTTTACCCAAATCTACCATCTGCTGTACTTTCCTACTTGGAAGCAGGACTAGTCGTTAAGGAAATGAACTTCAAGGATTCACACAAAACAAGATATGGTGAGACATTTAGATCTTCCAAAACTAGCAGAGTACATGATATTAATACTCCAATCTAAAATCCTACTCTCTCAGGGGTATCGTTTCCTTAGTGCATACACAGTGAAGAGTTCATTCCACACTTTCTCAGAAAGAACACCAAGTGAGCGGAGATTTCCATTGATTCTTCCAAACTAACCCAAAAGACATTCTCCTTCACAACAGGCACGTTTATGCTTCTGTTCCAGTGGCTCTTTCGGTTCATTTGACGGAAATCTATGAAAAATTCAAACTTAAGAAAGTTAAAATATGAAGGACACAATGGGCTACTTCGTGGAGACTTGAAGGTTCTACGTATGTTGTTGGCCCAGCAATCAGATTAAAATATGTTTTATATATGAATGGAATGGTAGTAGAGCACGAAGTCTCCATTGGAGAAGATGATCACGTACAGAGAGCCCTGTACCAGGTTTATAAAGTATTTAACACAAAGTCCTATTATCTTCTTTTCGTGTCGAATTAAGATTAAACAATCTGTAGAAGCTTTAGATAGGAATGGTAATTGCTTTAAATGTCTTTGCAACAATGAATTTTCAAGTTTATAGCGAAACAGAAAGAACCGTTGTACCGCAGATAAGAAAGTTAACTTCAGATGAGCAACGATCGTCGAAAAAGAAGCATGGATTGGCTTCTTTTTTAAAAATGGGCTAAAAAAAGTTCATTAACTCCTGGGAAACAAGAAAGATGCCAATTGTAAAAATGCTCAATAAATTTTAAAAATTTGGGTGCAAGATGAATTTGAAAGTTCATTTCTTTCACTAGCATAGGCGCTTATTTTGAAATTACTTTAGCAAACTTAGAAAAATTAGCATATTAAGATACGTCATTCTACCAATTTCAGTTTGCAGGCCCGTGTGTTATTGTTCGAAATTATCAAATAATATTGGCGGTAATGTACCCCTTTTATTTTAAGATAAAAGGTTACATTACTACTATTAAAAATATCTGTAGCGGATTTCTTGGGGTGCTTAAAGTTCATTGATCATGAAGTAAAACGGTGTTAAAATTATTTAACAAATAACCTTGGTTTAAATTATATCTTCTGGCCCAGCCAATTGAGTTGCAGTGCCCGAGGCCTTTTTCGTTACGGTTTAATGAAGTAAATATTAATTGACTTGCAATGCCAGTGTGGCTACACAAACTACATATTTTATTTTGTTAAAGACACTCCCAAAAGTCTGCACGAAGTGGAGGAAGGTCATTTACAATGTGCCGTTTCAGAACAACTAATTTATTCAATTAAGATAAGTGATAATGGATAAAGGTGTGATGGCTCGGGGTATCTCTTCAACCCCATGACGCAACCTTCAACTGACACACTGCTGGTGGGTGGGGGAAGACATATGTACTACTCACTGGCAGGAAGATACTTGTCAAAGTGTATGCAACCGTAACGTCTGGATTGTAGTGCTCTTTACCGGAACGTCTCTAATAGCAGAAATGGATCTCTAACATTAACGGATCCGATATGTCTTTTGTTGTAACAATAACAATAAAAAAAAAAAAAACGAATTATTTCCGCTAGGACACGGGAGACGAAAGGTAGGCTTAATTAGTTGATAGCAAAAGTTTAGAAAAAGATCAGGACTTGTACGACGGTAACAGCTTGACTAAATCCCCAAGTATACTCTACTGCTTGTGATGAAGTTGCCAAAATGGCTACAGATGAGGCTGCTTTATCTGCCGGTACTGCTTCAGGCGAGGGTATTTACACACGACAGCAACAAACACCTGCCCATTCTGGAGAAAAAAAAAAAAGGAGCAAAAAGTATAATCGGACGCATAGCATTCACAAGCCCTTTGTGCCCGCTCTTGTAGCGCGCGTGCGGCTTCAAGCTACCCAGCTGGCGTGTGCCGATGGCCTACCATAAACAATCCACGGTGATCCAGCTCATGAGGGTCTGCCGCAGCGGATGTGTTTAAGACACTTCGTTCTGCCCCCCTTCCGACTGTTTCCAGAGTGGTAATGTTATCCTTGAAGCTTCACAGTTATAATCCCCCCCTTTCCTTCAACCCAGACTCATTGGTGAACAGACATGTTCCTTTGCAAGGACAGTGGCTACTGGAAATGTGATTTTATTTTTAATTCAAATACTTAAAAGTCGTAATGAAACAAAGGTAAAAAAAAAAAAAAAGGAATAAAACTGGTTTCACAAAATATTTCACCTCTTTTAACTAGTTTCACTACAAGTACCGGACCAGCCTTGGTCTCTTTTATAAATCTATAAATACAACATTTATATTCAAATCTTGTTCCCAAGTTTACAGATCTTTCTCTTGGCGCCATCTATTGGCAAACATTGGTATTGAAATAATGAAGTAAAACTTTAATAATAATATTAACACTGTTTACACGAGGGATCCCAAACTTTGCCAAACCGCCCTGTAAAGTGATAAATTAATTTTTGCCACCTCCAAATGATAAATGAAATGGGCAACTCTCCCCAACCATAAATAAAACTAATAATTTCCCTTGGATTAAAATGTGAAAGAAATAAAGGTGCCACTTACTTTTAATACCCAAAAATTTTAATCTATAAATCAAAGAAATTATTCATTATTTAATGATTATGAATTTATTTCAATTCAACTGTTTTACAAAATAAAACAACTGAACTGAAATAAAAACAGCAAGCAGTCCTATTTAAAAATCTTAGGCAAAATTTAAAAAAATATATCCATCTCCACTTTAAGTTACTATTAAGGAATGGGTCGAAATTCAAAGTTTGAGAACACTGATTTATATTGATATTGTCACTTTAACTCTGTAATTCTTTCTTTTTAGACTCTGCTTCGTGTATGGGATTGCTTTCTCCTGGAAGGACCCAAAGTGCTGTTCCGTTTTTCATTGGCCATACTCAAATTGAATGAAAGTGCCCTATTGTCAAAGCACGACACTGTGTCCATCATGCGACAATTAAAAGCAGCTGCAAAATTGTGTTTTGATGTTGAAAGTCTAATAAAAGTGAGTAAAAATTCGTCTATAATATTATTATCTAAATGATGCTAAATGAGACGTTTCACTCGATTGGAGAGGGGGGATTTAATGTGAGAAGAAATAAGTAAAAAATGAAATACGAGATAATGTTTATGCAGATAGATATTTCCAATTCCGTTGTAAATCTGAAATTGTTTTTACTGTTTACAAATATGTATAAAACGAAGTTATAATGCCAGAATGCAAATGTTTCTTTTTTTTTTTTTTTTATGAAAACCCCAAACACGAGAGGTATTAGAACCTATACTACTTAGTACCGTACTTGGGTTGAAGGTTGAGAAGACGAAAGAAGATATTTGTTGACATTGGACTTGAACTTCTGTAGACTGTAATTTTCAGGAAATACGTATGAAGGAAGGTTGTTCCAGAAAACGGCAGTTGAATGAATAAACGAGGAAGATGAAAAGTTGGTTCTGTGAGTTTGAAGTTGGACAGTAAATGGTTGTTGGCTGGTGGTGGCATGTGTTCGGACTGTTTTGAAGGAGAGAGCGGGAATTATAGAAGCCAATTCAGAAGAACAGTGCCCGTGGAAGTATCTGTAGAAGAGGCATGCAGCAGAAACAGTACGTCTATGGGAAAGCGAGTGGATAGACTCTGAGTCATTAATTAACCTAACTGCCCTCTCTGAATGGAATCTAGAAGCTTGAGAGAGATTTTGGGGGCACCGCCTCAGATGTGGGAACAATATTCCATGGCAGGGCGGATTTGCGATTTATACAGAGTGAGCAGCTGTTTGGAAGAAAAGTAGCGCCGAGAGCGAAAGAGAAAACCAAGTTTTTTAGATGCAGAGGTAGTAATATTTGTAATGTGCTTGTGCCAAGACAGATTAGAAGTCAGGGTAATCCCCAAAAGAGATATATCATCTTGCCTAGAAATCGGAGTGTCACCAAAGATAAGCATAGGAGCAGAAGAATCCTTTTTGCGAGATATAAGACAAAACTGAGTTTTAGAAGGATTGAAATCAACTAAGTTGTTAATCTTTGCCCCACTGGAGAATTACCTGGAGATTGTCATTTAAGGAATTGGTAGCGGATATTCGAGAAGTTGAAGCTGATTGAGCAGGGCAAGGTTTCTCGAACTGGAAAGTGGAATGCAATGTGCTATCATCGGCAAAACTGTGGATAGGATTTCGAGTTAATGGAAGAAAGTCATTAATATACAAGAGGAAACGTGTGGGGGAAAGAACTGAACTTTGGGGGACACCAGGATTAGTGGAGAAGTTAGAAGACAGAGGGCCATCTACTATCACTTTCAGTAAGCGATCAGAGAGAAAACTCGATAACCAATTACAAAAAACAGTTGGCAAACCATAAGATGGAAGCTTGTTTAGAAGAGCGTTTATGCCAAACACGATCAAAAGCCTATGAGATGTCAAGAGCAACTGCTTGTGTTTAACCGAACTTTTCCATTGAATTTGTCCATAAATGGGTAACATAAGCCAAAATATCACCAGTGGATCGACACTGACGGAATCCATACCGGCGATCGTTGATCAGACGGAAGGTTTCTAGGTAGTTTAATAAGAGTTGGCAGTTAATTGATTTCTCCATTACTTTAGAAAGAGTAGAAGTAATTGGATGGAAGGGATTTGTCACCCTTTTTAGGAACTGGCTGGATATGAGCAAATTTTCATGCAGAAGGAAAAACATCTTTGGAATAAGAAAGTGAGAAAAGGCGGCAAAGAACAGGAGCACATGTTTTGAGAACAAGTAGAGAAATACCACCGGGAACTGGAGCTTTCTTGGCATCAAGATTCGTCAAAATCCTTCTGACATCCTTTTGACAGAAGACCACAGGAGGAGGCATTGAATGGAGCGTGTTGGGAATGGTGGGAAGTGTTTTACCAAGATCGTTAATACATGAGTTGGAAGAAAAATGGGATGCTAGCAGGTCAGCTTTATCCTTGGCTGAAGTGACAACAGAACCATCTGGTTTTGACAAGGGTGGGAGCAGAGATGGGCAAAAGTTCCAGCCAATAACTTTGACAAGAGACCAGAATGCTCGGCTACCATTAGGGAAAGAAGCAAGTTTTCGACTCTTATCCTGTTCAAAATCTAGTTTGGACTAATTAATACTCGTTGGCATTCGAGATGAGCGGACGCGCTTCGTCAGGGCTCCTCAGTTAAGTGGATTGGATTACTGTTGGTTTGTGCTTTTAAATATTTGATTTATTTAGATATTGTTGGATTATTTTGTTATAGGTTTTCCCGTAACAGTTTGATTTTAATAATATTATAGATATAATTTTTTAAGTTAATTTTCATTGATATTTAGCTAATTTTATAATGGTAGTTACGAGATCTGCCTTAAACACGTCACAGGGTATCGTGACTCACACGGAAATAGCCGATGGCGATTTACGGGTGAGTCATGATTTAATCCGTTGCGGAACCAGTGCAATGTTTTCCAACGTCGACCTGGTGACTAATCATAGCTCACCTGGGGATTCTTTTCTTTGTGATCGATGTAAGGAGTGCACCAATCTTAAATTACAATTTGATGCACTGGTGGAACAATTTGAGTCCCTGAAAAAAAACGGGTGCTTACCCTCGAGAATAATGCATCTGGGAGCTCGTCAGGGACTCAAGACTCCAGCAATCTACCAAGTGATGCACACCCAAATCGGTCCTCAAAATAGAAAAACCAAGTGCAAACTACTCTGGTTAAAAAGGACATTGTTTTATTAGGAGACTCCATTTTCAGGGAAACGGGGAATATTTTTTGTAATAAGGATAGGTGAGTAGAAGGTATGTCTGTATGTATCCAGGGTATGTCTGCCAGGAGCAACTATTAATGATGTCACCAACAGATTGTCCAATTTTAAAGGGGGTAAAGGGAATATTATTATTCATGTGGGGACTAATGATATTAAACGTACACGATCTGACGATTTGTTGGAAAAATACAGGACCATGCTGAGGAAATGCCGCGAGCTAGGCCACAATGGCTATGTGTCTGCAATTCTGCCCAGACACGATAGGAGGGATTATATGTTAAAAGCCTTGGGGATTAACTCAAGACTTGAAGGACTCTGCAAGGCTTTAGGGGGGGAAATTTCTATCAGCATGGCCCACACTTGTAGGTAGAAGGAATTTGTTTTGTAGAGACGGGATACACTTAAACAAAGGTGGTGCAAAAGTTTTTGCTAGTATTATTGAGGATACCTTAAATGTTTCGGGAAACTGCTAACTAGCAGTTAGCAGTTAGGGGGGGGGGATGTGGATAATACTGACACGCGTTTATCTGATAATATTGGTCAAAGTAACTCTTGCACATTCCTCAAGAGTTCATATCTGTTACCCCAACTGGACATATTATTTAGATGTTCTGGGTAGCTAATACAAGTGAGCGGGTAGCTAATGCCAGGGAAGAGAGCCTAAAAAACTTCAGTAGGGTTGTTAAATATACAAGAACAGTAAGTCTTAATTGTTTATATAGTAATGTTATAAGTGTCGTCAATAAAATGAGCGAATTCAAACTGCTGGTTAAAACAAGTAACGCGGACATAATAGGGCTTACAGAGACGTGGTGCCACCCGGAAATAGGGAATGATGAGTTTCAGTACGGCTTGTATAATGTATTTAGGAAGGATAGGGTAGTTAGAAGGGGTGGTGGGGTAATGAAGCAGCCTGAGTGCGACGATATCTTTCCCGGATTCAGACGTTTCACATGCTAGTATAGAATCTGTATGGTGTGAGATAGTTGGAAACAAAGGTATAATGCGAGTAGGAGTAATCTACAGACCAGGTGATTGTGAAGATTATTAGAAATGGAATGGGCAAGTAAGCGTCAATGTCTTATTATGGGTGATTTTAATTTGCCTCAACTAGATGATTTGAAATCATCTAGTTGAGTCAAAATTTGAAATCAACTAGATGACTGTTATTTGTATCAACATGTCAGGGAAAGTACTAGAGAAAAGAATATTCTAGACGTCGTCATCACCCATGAATCAGATTACATAACAGGGCTGACAGTAGAGGAACCAGCAGCAGGAAGTGATCACGGAGTTCTACGATGGATGATGGTGAGAGAGGTAGCAGTAGTAAAAGGCCTCTATTAACTGGGTAGATATCG